>NC_070609.1:32352500-32977500 GCF_027172205.1 Podarcis raffonei
ACAGCTGTTGCAATCAACAATATTGAGCTTTATGGATCTATGGTTTGACTTCGTAGAAGGCAGCTTCCATTGTTCCAATGTTCTTGTCCTTTGCAGAAGCACCAAAGCTCAGTGGTGGTGCATCTGCTTTGCATGCAGAAGGTCCTAAATTCAATCCCTGCCATCTCCAGGTAAGGCTTGGGAAGATTGCTGCCTGAAACCCTGGCAAGCCAGTGCCAGTCATGATAGACAATAATGAGCTAAATGGACCAATGGTCTAACTTGTTATAAGGCAGCTTGCTATGTTCCACACCCATACAACTAGGTGTGAGTTGTTGACATCAGTAAGATTCACTGGCCAATCAACAACAGTGAATTTGTATGGTGCAGACTGAGGAGCACCCTTCCTCCACTCCCATTGATTTCGGGTAGATTTTTTCAGTTACTGACTCAGAGTGACCTGCTAATCAGCCACAGCAAAAGGGAGTAATGCAACATTTATATGGAAAATACAGAGAGTGTCTCATTCCTTCATTTATTTCTTAATGAGCTGTTAACAAAATGGTTTCAGTCTATTGTGATTAAAGTTTGATAGGGCTTCTAGAGAGCCAGATGCCTCCCTCTTTGGTCTGTGAACTACCAGTTGGTCATCAAACTAGAACTGAAATGGTTGGCAATCAAATTAGAAGTGACCATGTCTGAAAATTGCATCCACTTCTTGTGGAATTATTATTTTTTTAATGCAAAGACTTCTTTCTTTCTGCTTACCTACTTTAAAAGTTGCCTGCATAAGAACCCCTAGATGGAGGTGCCTGAATTTTGGCAGGCTTAAGCCGCTCTGGCTGGGCTCCTTTGCCTGCAAATTCCACCCACTTATGTAAACAAGACCAAAAAGTTATACCAATTTGTTTGATAGACCTCTCTCATGCCCCATCTTCATAGTCTGATTTCAAAATCTAAAAGCTACAAATTAACAACGAATGGTTTTCACTGACCCCATTGCAGAATGGGCCTTACTTCAAGAGCTCAACCAGGACTTGCTTCAGATAAGACTTGAATTAACTAACTCCAATCATGTCTTGTTGTCTCATCCACTTCCAGCAGCCTCTGCTCTGGTTCGAGCTATTGGCAGCAAGATCTTCTGCACATTCTGAGGTCCCTTCTGCTTTACAGGGATGATTGATGTGCTGAACTAAGTGCTTTTCAAATTTCCCTGAACTTCCAAGAGGCCACTCTTCAGTTGCCCCAGGCAAAAAGAAAAGAAAACTCCAAGATTCATCACTGTATCACTGCCATACAGATACTGTGCTGGTCCTCATAGGGTTTCAAGGAGGTACAATTACAGATGCAGCTGTAGGAGAGGAAGGAATGGAGTTTGAAGCTGAACAGGGAAAGAAGGAGTTGCAGGTACAGTCCCAGCTGGGAATCCAATAGATACCGAATCAGATGCACAAGGTGTTTTGGTCTCCCCCAGGCCAAAACTAGATGCCTCTGGAGCATGATCATTTCTTCAAATCACAATTGGAGATGCTTGCCTAAATAAGTTTCCCCCTTAGAAAAGCTGTTTGGAAGAAGGAATCGTAAAGTCATAAACACGCCTGATGCACACAAGCAAGAGCTTCAAAGGTCATCTCTGGCTGTGAATTTTAATTTGTGCTCACAGGCGTTAGGTTCATTTGTTAATTACTGTTGCATAAAAAAGGAGATATTTCAGGAGCAAATGGGGAGGGGGAAAGATGGGGCCTATTTGAATTTCAAAGGCAAGCTGTTTTCTGAATCAACAGAAGGGGAAACTGGTGTCAAGGGAAGAGCAAGAGTCTGCGCTCAACCCTTGGCTAGCCTTTCCCATCTCCTTCATGGGGTGGTGAAGCAGCAGGATCCATTGAGCAGGTGGAATCTACAACACATCCTTTTCCCCAGAGGAAAGCAGTTCATTTGCATTAAAGTAAATGGCATCATTATATCAGGAGTTGTAACTCATTGATTAGTTGCTCCATGGGGAAAAGAAAACATCTAGAGAGATGGAAAACTCTCTTGACGGATTTACTAGTCTTACTGAAATGGTTTTGAAGTCCTGTAGATGTTTTGCCTCAGCAGGGACCTCCAAATTTAATTTGAATGTTGCTATATGTGAAATCTCATGGCACCTGTAGCCATCAAACTGTCTAAAGTATGAAGGACTGAGCAACTAAGGCTTAGCTTAGACATCTAGGGAACACAGAAGCCCATGAGAAATGTTCTTATAGGAAACTCTACAGGCTTAATTCCTTAGATGTTTGGCTTGCTGAAAAGGGACCCACCAATTCAATTTGAGCTTTGTTTTTGGTGAAATTTCCATATCTACATATGTTTTGGAAAGTCCTCAAACAGAACCATCTTTAAATCAAACTACAGTGGTACCTTGGGTTACATACGCTTCAGGTTACAGACTCCGCTAACCCAGAAATAGTACCTTGGGTTAAGAACTTTGCTTCAGGATGAGAACAGAAATCGTGCTCCAGTGGCGCAGTGGCAGCAGGAGGCCCCATTAGCTAAAGCGGTGCTTCAGGTTAAGAACAGTTTCAGGTTAAGAACAGACCTTCAGAACGAATTAAGTACTTAACCCGAGGTACCAATGTATATGTTGAAATACCATCCAGTGTTGCCCTTCCTACAAGGCAGGTTCCTAAAAACATCCCAGTTTATGGAAAGCTAGCTTATCAGGGAGAAGAATCCCAGTGTAGACTTTTTGTTGCTGCTGTGCTTAAACAGTTGGGAGTCAGAAACCCTTACTGCTCTACTGCAAATCATCCAGTGATCTAACAGTAGATTCTGAACTAATTTCTACCCATCCCTGTGTTTCAACAATGCCCAGTTTGCCCCAGGAGTCCATTGTCCAATCAGGCCCTGCAAAATGACACAATCTAAGTCCAGACCAAAACCTCCAGTTCCAAAGGATTCTTATAACATCCACAGCCAATGCGAGTAGTACGTTTGGAATGCCTTCATGCCCTCTCCCCAGCTTAATTTTTCCAATCTGCATTTCTTTCGCCGCTAAATCCTATTTATCTTCTCTCCGATAATCAATACATAGCATCTAAAACATTCTTGCTTATTCTCCTTCATCTATTGGTATTGATTTTTGTCACAGTTTCATTTGGGGGAGAGGAACTCACAAATCTGCTCTGAATTTCATAATTTCAGTTTTGGTCACAGCTGGAAAACCTGCCTCTCTGTACCTGGGAACAGACATTTGCCCACCTTCACTTTGATCCTTGCCTCTGCTCATCCCTCCCCTCCCTTCTGCATCTCCTGCCTGTGGCTCCAGCTCTCCATTTGCCCATCTAAGCATCCCTGTCTCTTCAGGATTACCCAGCTTGTCTCTGCAGGCCTTACTTATTCATTCCAATCCGCTCTCTCCTCCTTGATGGACCGAAGGGCTTGGTGCTGTTTGCTTCTCTGTGCACTGCTTCAAACGCTTCCCCCATGACACCTTCCCCACCCCAACTGCCAATGGGTCTTAAGTTACTCCCACTCATCAAGGCATCAAGGGTCAGCAAACCGCCCCCTCCCTGCATTGCTCTAATTAAGCGTTCAAGTCATGCCAGCCAGCAGCTCGAAGTTGAAGAACTGAAGCCTGTTAAAAAGACAGTGTCTCCATTCTGAATCATCATTAATAGAATAATAGAACTGTACAGTTGGAAGGGACCCCAAGGGTCACCTAATCAAACCCCCTGCAATGCGGGAAACACAGCTAAAGAATGTCTGGCAGATGTCCATCCAACCTCTGTTTAAAAACCTCCCATGAAGGAGAGTCCATCACCGCCTGAAGGAGTCTGTTTCACCATCAAATAGCTCTTACCACCAGAAAGTTCTTCCTAATGTTTAGTTTGAATCTCCTTTCTTTTTAATTGAAATCCATTGGCATGGGACCAACCTGTAGAGCAGCAGCAAACAAGCTTGCCCCCATCTTCCATGTGACAGCCCTTCAGATATTTAAAGATTGTGCTCATACTGCCTCTCAGTCTTCTCTTCTCTAGGCTAAATGTACCCAACTCCCTCAACTATTCCCATAGCTGTCAACCTTCCCTTTTTTGGTGGGAAATTCCCTTATTCCAGTGCCATTTCCCGCTGCTATCCCAGATTGTTAGATATCCCGTAGACTGTCCCCGGGACAGGTGAGGCTGCTGATCCCTTATTTTCAAGGCTGCTGATCCCTTATTTTCAAGGCTGCTGATCCCTTATTTTCAAATCTGAAAGTTGACAGCTATGACTATTCCTCATAAGGCTTGGCTTGCTCTGGAAAAGGGGAGCTTTGCATAATGGGAACATATCAGTAAACTCCAAGGAACATACGAAGCTACCTTTTATTGAGTCAGACCACTGGTCCATCTAGTTCAGCATTGTCTACCATTGCCCGGTAGATAACTGAAGTTTCAGACTGAGGACATTCCCAGCCCTACCTGTAGATGTCAGAGAATGAACTCTGGGTGCAAGGCAGCTACTCTACCACTGAGCTGTGGCCCTTCTTCAAAGAGGGATAACATAGGAAGCTGCCCATCACTGAATCAAAGCACTGGTCCATCTGGCTTGGTATTGTCTATACATACTGGCAGTGGCTCTCTGGGACTCAGACTGCAGACATTCCTGGCCCTACCTGAAGATGCTGAGGATTGAACCTGGGATTTTCTGCATGCAAAGCTGATGCTCAACCCCTGAGTGAGGGTTCATGTTTCCATATGGGAAGCATTCCCACAGCTATGCCTGAGTCATTGTCTCCAGCTGGGCCCCTCAGCTCAAGTAGCAGTGGAGCTGCTAAATGCCAGCCCACAATCTAGCAAATTGTTCCCCTCTAGACAGTCTTGCTCAGATTGCAAAGCAGCTGGAAATCATATGCCATTCAGAAACCCAGGCTAGCAAGCTCATGTGGAAGGCAAGTGGTATCTGTTTCAAGCCATGTATTCTCTCCAGACTAGGCAATCCATTGTAGCCCTATGCAAATGTTTACTTGTACATTGTCCAAATGCTTCTTCCTATACAATCTTCTTTTTGTTTAATCATTTGCAGCTATTTTTGTGAATGCAATTTGTTTTATCACACTGGAAAAATCTGTGGACCCCAGATTAAGAGCCCCCGCTCTGGCACAACCGCACGTCAAGGAAAACTGTTGAAGAGCTCTTCGTTCAGTAAAATTGCCCACTTAATCAACCTGAAGGGCTCCCTTCCTTCGCAAGCTACCTTTATACATTGCTCTCCTGCTACCTCACAGTAGGAGCCCCCCTCACCCACCAGGTTAAAGAACACTCTCCCCTTTGTTTGATGAATGCTGCATAATGAGGAGGAACAGGGGCTCTGGTGATATATCTCATGCAACTGAACATGAAGCTGGTTTGGAAGGGGTCTGTTTTTAGGGAAGTGGTGGGGAGGGATGGGGTGCTTCACCCTTTCCCTGCATGCTTCTTTCTTTGCTCCAAATCACCTCCCTTTAGCAGTTTCCCCTTCGCCTCCTGAAGATTGTCCTTGCAAATCTCCTATGTAGCACAGCAGGAAGTCTCAGTGAGTTAAGTGCAGTTTACTCCCAAGTATTGTGTGTAGAACCACAGCCATATCAGATAATCTACACCTCTCCCTGCCCCAGCCACATTCTCTGCCTTGCTTTGTTGGGCCGTCTAGTTGTGCTAGCCTAACAGTTAGCAAACAACAAGATCTCTTTCTCTTGTGAGACCCAGATGTGGGGAAGGAGCTCGGGATTCATTTTTAGTTCTGGTGCTCTGGGGATCCATGCCCATCTTAAGCATCAGGAGCATGAAGGCAATGTGCAAATCGCTCTGCACATCCCAGGCCTTAATCATTCATAGTGCTAAGAGCCAAGAGCTGCAGAGGGTGGGAGCTCTTGGCAGGGCAGGGAGGGAAGACAGAGCACTTTGGAGGCCAGTGTAGAGTTGCCATACATCTGGAATTTCCCTGACATATACTGAATACTGCAGTTGGCAGCAGTGTCCGGGCAGAAATCGGTAAAAATCTCCAGGGAAATCCAGACGTATTGCAGCCCATGTCAGCAGTGCCATTTTTGCCAATTTTCCATAAAAATAACTCCCAAATGGCAATTTTGTTCAATATTTTGCAAAAAAAGCCCAATAATTTTCCCTGTTTGAAATATGTCAGCCCTAGACCAGTGTGCCCTCCTTGCCACAAGGACATGGGCAGGTGTAAATGGAACAGAGGTGCATGTGCTGCCAATGAGCCAGCATTTTGGTCTGGCCCATGTATCTAGGTAAGTCTAGGCAAGTGTCATAGCCGTGAGTCTTATCCAAGCAGGTCTCCCCCGCCTCTGCTGTTTGACCTTTCCAGCTGCACAAATGCAACTCAGACTCTTTTGTGCTGATGCAAGAGGATGGTGATGCTGCTGCCCTAAACTCGTAGCACACCAGGGTGCATATTACTGGGGGAAAGAGAGGAGTGCCTTAGTGAAGCCCATAACCCCCTCAGCTTCCCCCGCACTCATGGCTCTCATGTTAACTTCTAAAAAGAAAGGAATTGGATAAAGCAATTGATAATTAAGGGGGAACATTACATCAGGTAAGAGGCCAGGCTTCCCATACCCAACCCACATTGAAGCACTTTTCCACTGTACTTTATGGGCTAGTAATAATAGTAATCATACCGTGCCTTGGGGTGTTCAACACTTGATAGACACTTGCTAGGATGCCCAGTTGCCCCTCTGTTCACACAAGAGAAGTGAAATTTCTGCCAGTTCCCTCTTGAGAAGCACACTCACAAATGCCATCTTCCAACCCATTCCCACGATATCTGGATGATGCTGAGGGCTGCAGAAGTGTCGTGGGAGGCAGAAAAGCCTTGTTCCCATTCCACAAGCTCTGTTTTATAGATGAGCTTTTGGCCTGATCCACCGGGGCTCTTCGCATCTTCATGTAATGTCTCTAGCAATTCATGTAAAAATCAAGGTGCATGTGATGAACCAACATGGCACCACTGAAAAACATTTGTGCCCCCTCCAGATGAGAAGAATCACTGCAGCAACAGGACCAAATTTCTTGATCCTTAGCTCTTATTTGATCTAATCATGCTTCAGAATGATGAGACAGAGTCCTAAAGTGGATGAAATACTGTACCACTTCCAAGTGCAGGTGGAAGATCACATGATCAACAATAACGACAAGCTCCTTGAAAGCAGAAAGATAGTATAGCAGGGAGCAAGCTAGGTTAGGATCTTTCTCCCGGATGCACTAGGTCAGCTCAGGTGTGGTGGTGGTGTGTGTGTTTACTTGTAGGGAGTTGTGCATGTGTCAAAAATATAGGAGAGCATTCAAATATGGTTCCTCTTAACTGCAGTCCACTCTGCCACCTCATTACTCTGCCACCTCCTCCTGCTTGCATAAACTGAGGCCAAGTGCTGTGTCCAACAGCATTAAAGATTGTTTCTTGGAGAACAAGGCATCCTTTCAGTCAACCAACGATACCCATGGTGGTGTTAAAATACATTTCTCACTGGTCTTTTTCAATTACATTTGTGATGCATTTGAACATCCTGTTTGTTTTTCCAACTAAGCTGCACATAGAGCAAAGGTCTGGCAAGAGATTTTCACAGCCATGCCCAATCATTTTGCCAGCATCCATTCTGTACTCCATTAGGTTTTTGCTCCAAATGACACCTGTCAATGGGTACATTCTGTGGCAGCTTTTGTCAATTTGGTGTCCTCCAGATGTTTTGGACCACAACTCTCTTCATCTGGGAGTTGTAATGCAAAATGCCTTGAGGGTACCTGGCTGGGGAATGTTGTTCTGTAGACATGAGAAATATTATACCTGAGATGGGAGTAGCACCAATCCTGCCCCAAATTGCTTTAACTTCCCTTGACATTCCTGTAAACCTTCTGCAGGAGCATCAGAGTTTGACTTGAAATTTGGTTTCATGGAAATTTGGAGGCAACTCTGCTTGCCCTCTGACTAGGGAGATGCAGGCATTTTTCGAGTTTTAAATACTAAGAAGATTCCTGCCACTTTCCCATATCCTGCTCAAGATGCAGAAATCAGGCTACCAGTTTCAAGTGAGTCTCTAGTTAAACCACAGAGCCTAGGACTTGCCGATCAGAAGGTCGGCAGTTCAAATCCCCGTGACGGGATGAGCTCCCGTTACTCGGTCCCTGTTCCTGCCAACCTAGCAGTTCGAAAGCACATCAAAGTGCAAGTAGATCAATAGGTACCGCTTCGGTGGGAAGGTAAACGACATTTCCGTGTGCTGCTCTGGTTTCCAGAAGCGGCTTAGTCATGCTGGCCACATAACCCGGAAGCTGTACGCCGGCTCCCTCAGCCAATAAAGCGAGATGAGCGCTGCAACCCCAGAGTCGGCCACGACTGGACCTAATGGTCAGGGGTCCCTTTACCTTTACCTAAGTTTGCTGCAGAGAATGGCAATGAATGGGGATCCTACACCTCTCCTTCTTTGTCTTGGGTTTAAAATTGGTTTAAAACTTGGAAGCTGAATCTGCCTAGTCCCACTACCACTTGTTCTGTCTCATTCACACATGACTAGTATTACTTAAAGGAGTAAAGACTCACACACAGGTCCCATTCATAAATGTTAAAAAACAGGTTATTTACTTACAGTTTCTCCATATGTACAAGGGTGGCTTTGGATTCTAAGCACACATGGTGGGAACTAGTTTTAGTGGCTTCATCATGCAGAAGAGGTGGGGGAGAGGGAGAGAGACTAAGGAGCTTGGGAGTTTGGTAGGAAACTACAACTGTCTGTTAGTCTCAACTCTGCCCTCTGCTGACTGGAGACATGCAAGGATGCTTATATCAAACAGTTTATTCCTTTGTGGTCTGGCATGGAAGCAGCAGCTTCCTGCTCAATCCTGGAGGTGAGAAGGGAAACACAGCCCTCAACTGATGGGGAGCTGGAGCTCTTGCCTCTCTGAAAGCTGCCTTAGCTGCTGTTTTCAGGAGCTCCTAAGCTGTCTCCAAAAACAAATGCCCTGGGGCTCAAACTAGGGAGATGGCTTCCATGGTCTCCCTGCATCATCACCCTCCTCCCCAGGCCGTGTCCTTCACCAACCCTGCCTCACATTCTCTTCCTCCTCCTCCAGTGTTTTTGGCTGTCAGAAATTTGCCCAAAAACTATGATAATGCCTCTTGCTTTCCTGTATGGAGGAGAGAGTAGGGCGAGTTTGTGTATGTGGAAATGAGCCACTGGGGAGGGGAACTTTTCCATTTATTGCTCCACCTACTTTTGCCTCTGCTACCACCATGTGGCCCCCCGAAGGTCACTTTGAAGGGAATGTGGCCCTCGGGCTGAAAAAAGTCCTCTGTTCTGACATTTACACTTGTAAACTGAGCAAGGGGACAGAGGGCCAGTTTCCCTCTGGCTACAGAAGAGAGATGGCAGGGGGCAGAATGGAAAGCCAACACAGCCCCTTCCTGTTGGACCAGAGAGCGGGACTGGAAGAAACCACAGAGGCAGCCTTAAAGGGGGGAAGATCCATGCTTCTGAGAAACGGCATGCCTGAGGCCACATCCTAAGCCCCTTTCTCATGGAGCAGACCCACTGAGGGATTCACTTTTTAATAAACACGGTCAGGATTGCATGGCACATCTCTCCCACTGAAATTAAGCGCGGGTGAAGTGGGGTGGAGACCATTTTAAATGGCTGCCACAGAGTAGCCTGAGGGGCAGAGATATATCATGGCGGTCATAATTTCAAAACAAAAAGAATAAACATTCCAGTGGGCTGGAACAGATTGTTTCCCCTCATAACCGCATTTCCAGTCAGAATCAGTAGCAGTCTTTGGAGAATACAAAGTCAAACAAAAGCCTCTTAAGTGATACTTTTGTTATGTCTTTAAAAACAAAAACAAAAATGAGAAGCCAACATAAGCTATAAAATAGCACAAAATAAGCCCCCTGGAAGTGCTGTGATACATATGCCATCTCGCCAATTGCACCTGAATGGCTCTACTATAATGCAACCTATAAATATTTATACCATCACATGCTTGCTGAAATAAATAGTGTTATTTTTCCACCATTGAAATACATCTTCCCCCTCTTCATATAAATTTTGCTGAATTCTCCTGACATGAGGAGACGGACGGGGGGGGGGCATTCAATTGGCGCTGTGAAGGAAGGATGGAGAAGGAAGGGGGGACCCAACGTTTTATTGGCTCTAAGGGCTTCTTGGCAAGAGACCTCCAGCCAATAACAAAATGGATTCCTAACAACAGCGGAGCAGCTGCATGAATGACAGAGCAGGCGAGTTAACACTTGAACTGAAGTCGCTGAATTACAGCTAAATGAGTGCAGAGCAAATACAGCAAAGGGCTCTGTCTATTTGTCCTTTAATCAGGTTCCCTGGCTCACTTGCTCTCTCTCCTATTATCACTGGAACAGAATCTGCATTCAAAATCCATGAGATATTGCAGGGGCGAATATTTCAGACCAAGCTGAACAAGGGTCCTCTTTCTGGAAGCATCTCCTGGCCCTGAATAAGTTGGGCGGGGGGGAGAAGAAAGGGACCACCACTGGGGTTAGCAAGGAGTTGTCAGAGAGGCCATGCTGAAGCCCAGCCTTGTCCAACTTGGTGCTCACCAGATATTTCAGACTACCACTCCTATTAGTTCGTATGGCTGTGCTAGGAGGTGAATTCTGAAACATCCAGAGGGCACCAGGTTGGCAAAGGCTATGCTGCAAATAGTGCAAGAGACATTACCTGAAGATAAGAAGAGCCTGGTGGATCAGGCCAAAAGCTCATCTAGTCTTGCAGGTTATTATCACAGTGGCCAACCAGCTGCCTATGGAAAGCCTGCAAGCAGGACCTGGGTGCAAAAGCAATTTCCCTACTCTATTGTGTACATAAAGGTAAAGGGACCCCTGACCGTTAAGTCCGGTCACAAACGACTCTGGGGTTGCGGCGCTCATCTCACTTTACTGGCAGAGGGAGCTGGCGTACAGCTTCCAGGTCATGTGGCCAGCATGACTAAGCTGCTTCTGGCAAACCAGAGCAGCACACAGGAACACCGTTTACCTTCCCGCTGGACTGGTACCTATTTATCTACTTGCACATACTTTCGAACTGCTAGGTGGGCAGGAGCAGGGACTGAGTAACGGGAGCTCACCCCATCGCAGGGATTCAAACCACCGACCTTATGATCAGCAAGCCCCTAGGCTCTGTGGTTTAGACCACAGTGCCACCCACGTCCCTTGGTGTACACAAAGGTACATTGCCTCTGACAGTGGAGATGCAACATAGACACGATAGCTAATAGCCACTGATAACCCTTGCAAGTGCTACATCCACTGGGCTCTCCATCCCTCATGGCCTGGAACACGATTCCCTCAAATGCAGATTATTCCTTTTCAAAATCCAACAAGATCCAAGCCGTGGGTGCGATGTTGGAAGCTCCAAGCTTTATAACATCGTGGACAGAAGACAATATTAGATAGTGCAGTCTCATTTTCTCAAATGGCCTTGGAAATAGACTTTAGAAGTGGTATTTACATAAGGCGCGATTGAAATGAAGTGGCATCAGGAGTTCCAGAGAGCTGAAAATCCAAACAATGAGATGCTCGTTCTCTCTGTGTGCGTGTTTTCAAACTTCTGGCACTCTATGGAAATGTATTGTCTGAACTAAAGGCAGGGGTTACTGGTACAACCCCAGAATTTTGCTTTTAGAATGTGAAAGAGTAAGAATTGCCCGCTGTATCCCTGCATGAGGCACAGATCAGGATGGTGAGTCTACTCACAGGATGAAGGGAAATCCTGAGCAGGGACTCACCTCAAGATGCAGCAGGCACTGTCTTCTGAAGCCCCCAGGGCTGGCCAGAGCCCATGAGTCCCGCTCCCCGAGTAGAGTGAGAGTGGGCGGCATGGCAAATGATGCACTTCCACTTCCATGCACTGTACTCTGCTGCTGGCTGTGGGCACCCTGGCTGGCTCACTGGTGGCAATTACAAGGGGTGGGATGGGGTGGGCGCAGGAGCCGCTCTCAGGCTTCGGGGAATCAGCTTCCTCCCCCCAAGGCAGTAGATAAGAAGATCAAAGAAAGGAACATCTTACCAGTTAGAAACTTTAAGAATCACAGCAAAAGAACAAAGAATACACCTCCTAGAAATGGCGGTGCTCCCAATTAAGGATCACCCCCCTCCATCCCTATTAATCTACGTCACTCCTACTTCTTGTAATCTGAGTTTGTGCTTTCTCTTCTGAGACTTTCTGAGCTCTTCTTGACCTTAGGCTGAGTGGAGGAATGCTGTCCAGAGACAGTGAATCTGTTAACCCTCTCTCTTCCAGTGTTTCTTCTCCTAGCTGTTCCCCATCCAGTATTTCCCAGCTTCTGCCTTCTGAACTATGCCCCTCTGCAAACCACTGTTCCAAATCTATACTGTCCTCCTGCTCCTGGGAAGATGCAGGAGCAGGGGGAGGGTGTGGCTCCCACCATTCCTCCTCAGCACAGTCCCTGACAGCCGCCAGTGAATACTGGTACCTTTTTTTCTAGAAAAAAACACTGTAGTAGTGTGTGAAAAAGGCAAGTAAGAAGTGATAGAAATTTATAAAATTATGCATAGCATGGTGAAAGTGGATAGAGTTGGTTCTCTCCAGCTGAGATGATAGAGAGGGTTTTGCTGTCTTACCTCTTCCACCACTACAATTTTTTTAAAGAACATTAGAAAACTTTAGAAACATTTAGAAATAGTTGAATACAATCATATGTCCTTACAGCTCATAACAAGGTTGTCAGGAACAGCATCATTCAGCCACTGAATCCTTGGCTCAACAGGAATATTTTACAATTACTCCTAGATATTAATAATGAGGGAGACAGACTCATCTCAACCAGAGAAGGCATTCCATAAGTGAGCAAACTGCCACTGAGAAGACCCCGTCATGGGCCAATGCCAACCAGGAAGAACCCTGTTTTTATACCACTATTCATTAACATCAGAAGTGTGTGGCATAAAACAAAATTACAATAAAAGCAGCTTGCATACAAAAATCCTCATAAAAGCAGCAAATCAACACAGCAAATAAAGAGGAAGCTGGTATTAACTGCCAGCTGTATTTTACAATGGCTCCATGACCATATAAATACATCTGACCTGATCTGCACGCAAAGGCTTGGGAAGATAAATGGATTTTCAGCAAGCACCAAAATGCTATTAATATCAGGGCTTGTCACAGCTCAGAGGGGAGCTGGTTTCACAGAGCACCCAGCAAGACAGAGAAGGCCCTCTAGGCTCTGTTACTGCAAGATGGACCCCTCCAGGCAATGGCACAACCAAGAGAGCCTCACCCACAGGCATCAGGAACTGGGACAGGATGAGATGGGAGAAGGAGCTCCCTGAGAAAAGCTGCCACAAAGTTGTTTAGCACCTTGTGAATCAGTAAAAAAACCTTCAATCTGGCTCAGTAGCATGTTGGCCCATGTAACATCAAAACCATTGATATGGCCTCTCTCTTTTTTTTCACCTGCAAATAAAGGAGTGAAATTAGAGGGACCATTTCAGCTCCATTTAGGTTATGAAAAGAGCTTTGGTCGGAAGTGCTGCAAGTGCAACAGCGGAGATCATTCAGTGTGTGACTTTAGAGTTAATTCTGTTGTCAGTAAGTCAGATAACCAAGTTGGGAGGGGAGGTGTTGCTTAGCAACAAGGCTGAGTGGCATGCTCTTTGCTGAGGCAGCACATGCTCTGCTTGGCTGCATACTTCTGAGGGAGTTGTTTCTCTGTATGTTTGGGTGAATGTTTTCCTGCGATGTACAAGGCCTGAAATAAGAAATACATAACCTCTCTGTTTATATCTCCTCAAATTGTACACTGTCAATAGAAATACAAGCAATTAAATCTTTTTTTTAAAAAAACAACTCAGCAGATAAGAAATAAAGAACCATCACTATGTGCAGAAAAGATTGTCATATACTGGATCCATCAAGCTCAATATTGTCTATATGGGCCACCCCCAACTTTGTGCCCTCCATATCTTTGGAATAAAACTCTCATCACCCCTGACCATTAACCATGATTGCTGGGGCTGATGGGAGTTGTAATCTTTAACATCCGAGGGGTACCAGGTTGGTGAGCAGTGGATTACATGCTATCTCTTAATTGGTTAATGATGTGGCTCCGTTTTTATATTGTTCTTGATCAGTTTTTTGTCCTGCAAGAACCCCTGGAGTTAATCAGCAGGACAGAAAATCTTAGAAATGAACGAATAAACTAACTGCTCACATTCACCTTACCAAGACCCCAGTTACAGGCAAAGTGCGGAAATCCTGTGCAACTCTCCACCCCCCCCCAAAAAAAAAAAATCACCACCATTTAGCATGGCATCCAGAAATAAAAGGATTAGACATCAACACGACTAATGAGAGAACTGTCTACTGTTAACACTGGCGAGAATAAAAATTTACAAGGTGCATAAAACCTTCCACTCTTACCACTGTAAGCCCAGCCGCTTGGAAGAAATTTGACATGGGCAAGTTAACACAAGCTTGCTTGCTGTGGAGATTAGAGGTGTAGCCTGTTCAGTGCTGCCAGGAGGGATTATCATGAGACATTTTACAACTACTGACTCAGTGGTGTGAGAGAGGGAGGAAGGCACTGATGGACACAACTCAATGGAAAAGGGGTCTTCATTAAGTCTGCACCTATGGGCAGGGCTCAGATCCAAAGTGGCTTTAAGTCTTAGATCCAAATCCCCCATTTAATAATTTATAAGGGAGATTTCAATATCTGCTTGCCTCTCATCCAGCTTGAACCCCTAGTAGTAAGGGGCAACTTTCCCCAGCTCACCTCATCCTTACCTTGGCTTCCCCAGGGCTTTCTCAGAAGTGTTTGCTTGTTTACGAAGAGCTATTCTGTAAAAGCTCTGAAATATTGGCACAACGGAGGGGGAGCATTCTATTAACCCTCCCTGCTAGTCCATCATTTAAAAAAGGGAGAGAGTGGAAATGGGAAGTATTGTCTGGCAACAGTAAGGGCTTTGTAAGGGTCATTGTTAAGACTGGATACCCTTCAGCAGCGGAGTGGAATTGCAGTCTACAGTTCCTTCCAGGTAGGGAGAGGCGAATCCCTCAAATTTGGTTTCTGTTTCTCACTTTTGCAATCCTAAATTCGGTTTTCAACATTTCCACATCACTTTGTGATTTATTTTTTTAAAAAGTCCTCATCAAATTCATCAGCATTTTGGGGCCCATTTCTCCTAATCTGCACATGTTCATGCGCAATATTGCCCAATATATGCATTTTGCAAAGCAATTTCCTCTAAAATAATGCATGTTTGTATGCTGTCTTCACCAATATATGCATCTGTATGGACACTTTGTGTTTTATGGGTCCTTGTGCATGCATTACTTGGCTGGAGAGCTGCACTGCAAAATGTGGGGAAGTGCAAATTTCAAGGGATGCGTTTCAGTTTGCATATTGTTTCAGAAAGTGAAAGTTGTGTGAGTTCATTTTTAAATGTGGTCTGCATCGAATTTCGCTCCCATGCTTTCCCCCAGCCCAATTTAGCAAGCCAAGAAATACTAGAAACTGCAATTGCCAGCAGCAATGAACACTCCTGAGCAGGGATTAAATATGAGGCTGGCTAACACCTGCTTGCCTTCCTGCCCTGGTTCCAGCCTTTTGGAAGGGTGCAATCATTCAAGAAGTACAAGGAACTGGTGTGGAGCATAGGAGCCAGCTCCTGGGGGACATGGGGGCTTTGGCCCTCACAAAGTTGACAGGCATTCCCATTCAAATGGGGTGTGTGCACTGTGTCATGTAATCGGTTATGTGGGGTGGAGCTTACCTGGGTCCCCACAATATTTTATTCAGGTTTGGTACCCCTGGTGTGGAGGGATGACCACAAGCCCAGCCCATTATGAAGTGGGCTAAATTTGGTGGATTTGTGGCCTTCCAAATCCTGGGCTCATCATGACACAAAGATGAAGTGAAGCAGCAAGGACCTTTCCATTGGCTCAGCTAGTAGACCAAATTGTTCTGCAGCTTTCCCCCTCCCAAAACAGCCTTCTGCAGCAGCTGTTCCACCAAACTGCCTGTTTTTGTTCTTCCCTACTGGTTCCTTTCTCCTTTTGTATCATGCCTCTTTGATGGTCAGCCATTATTACAAAACGTAAATGCCTTTGAGCCCTTAGGCAGAAAGGCAGTGCATAAATGTGGTGAACAATTTGCTGAAACAGCCATTGGACTCTGTTTGACTGGCAGCTGTTCACCTTTGCCCATCATATACCTCTGACAGTTCAACCATCCCAGGATTTGTCCCCCTGTTTTATGCTGTAAAGCTCTCTGGCCCCTGAGCAAGCCTCTAGCGACTCCTTTGATGTCTTCAAAGGGAGAGAGAGGGAATGTATCTCGGGGCACTGGATTTAGCTGCAAAGCAGAGACTGTGGAGTCTTTAGAGAGCCCCAATTAGAACCAGTTAGAGCCCTCCTGACCTGTCTTAGCATGAATCTGGGCTGCTTTGCAAACACCCCCTCGCTGAAGTTTGGGGTCGTTATTAATCAGAGAGCTATAATGGCCACTCACTCAAGTGGCTTCCCCCAAATTGCTCCTTATGAGAAAATTCTTCAGAAATAAAAGCCTCTTTCTACTGACAATGCAGAGGAAGAACTTCATAAAATGGCTTGAAGTCAACCGTGAAAAGCAGTTACAAGGTCAAAAAATATCCACTGGTAAGAAAATGCAAGATTTCTTGATTGGAATAAATGGGGCAGGCTTGCATGAATTTGCTTCATTCTGCATAAGGCTTGTCGAAAGTGAGGCGGTTGGACAGCAAAACAGCATCCCACCTTCAACATAACTTAGCATAACTCGGCAGCTGTACTGAGCATGTGCAGCCAGGCCTGTGATGGCAGAAGGCTTGTGCCTGATGCCCCACCACCCGCATCTTGAAGGCAGCTGTTTGCCTGGCTACATTCAGGGTGGTGGCAACCATAGGAGCAACCAGCAATGGCTTTGTTTAATGTGGAGGCCAATGCCAGTACAAACCAACCCAAGCTTAATTGCTTAGGAGACCCACGATGGCTTCATGCTTCCAGCAAATTGCATCCTGTGCTTTGGAATTGCTAAACTGAGGCACATGGGGGCTACTTGACGTTATGCAGCACTGAAAGAAAGGCACTCTGTGTATGTTCAGAGGCATCCCATGACTTTATATGCTGCAGAAGCATTTAGTGTACTCTAGTAAGCCTTGGTTGGAATTCAGCTCTGCCATTCTATCACCTGCCTCAGCATAGTTGCAGGATATCTTTCTAATCTGTGATGTCAAAGGTTCAAGCCTCATCTGCCCTCTATGTAATTTAGCAAAGAGGCTCTCTGTTCTTTTCTTTGAACACTTGGCTGGCCTCCAAATTTTCCTGGGATGTCAGATGTGTGTGCACGCGTGCACACACACACACTCACACTTACTGGAAATTGCTCAGAGTTGCATCACCAATTCTTTGTATTTTCTGCATTTCCAGGAGGAAAATAACAAGAGGAGTGGATTTTGCAAAGATGAAGCACATTTAAATGTAAATGGGTAAATGGTGTTATTCCTGTCTTGAAAAGTATCATTAATACATTTTTCAACAATTTCTCTGTTGGGAGGGGAAGAGCAGGAGAGAGGAGAAAATATCAGGAATATTAATGTGTGAATTATGAATCTCTTTAACCCTCTGAGCCTGTCAGAAGCCTGTCATAGAAAAAGGAGCAATTACAATGAACAGGGGGAGTCATAGGATAATAGAAATGTAGAGTTGGAAGGGACCCCGAGGGTCATCTAGTCCAACCCCCTGCAATGCAGGAATCTCAACTAGAATAGAAGATACTAGTACCGGAGAGATCCAAAGTACTGATGAGAAACTTCTCAGCCCGTCAAGGATATGATTTAGAAGCATGCCTTATGCCAGGGGTGTCAAACTCAGATTCATCGGGGGCCGCATCAGCAGTTTGGTCACCCTCAAAGGGCCGGTTGTATCTGTAGGACTATGGCATGCGCTCAATATAAAAACAAGTGGAGGTTTCCTGAATGCATGTAAAGTGGAGGTTTCCTGTGTAGAACGGCCGGCACCGCTAGAGGGCAGACGTTCTCTGGCTTGTGGGCTGCCGCGCATGCGCTGAAGAGGCGGCTTTCTTGTGTCAAAAAAAAAGCGAGAATAAAAGGTGAAGGCTGGCGGCCGCCGGCGGCTACACGGGCCACATGACGAGGTCTGGCGGGCCGGATTCAGTCCGTGGGCCTTGTGTTTGACATCCATGCCTTATGCCCTTCACATATTTCCCGAAGAACCTCTTGGACATGTGGAACTCACTGCCACTGACAATCAGTTTCTTAGATGGATTTCAGAATGGAAGATTGTGTGGATATTAGATGAGCTCTGATGAAGCCAAAGCCCTATCCTGTCCAGAATCCTGTTCTTACAATTGTCAACCAGATGCCCCTACAGGGAGACACAAGCAAGACCTGAGAGCAACAGTGGTACTCTCCCCACTTGTGGTTCCACCTGGTATTCAGAGGTTTACTGTCTCAGGCATCAGAGGTAGATTGGACTGGGCATATTCATGGAGGATGGAGTGATTATCAGCTTTGACAGCTAAAGTGGGGCAGGGAATGGAGTATCCTGGAGGAGGGAATGGATCCCTGAACAGCCATGTTAGGCAACATATTGAGCATATCCATATGGAGAATTTTATTTTGAAATCCTTACTGTGAATCCTCTCTTGTTGCCATCCCTGTGTTGGTACTAAGTGAAAAGAAACTAAAGTGGAAATAATCTGTACTGATGTGTGTTGGGTTCATTTTGTTTGAAGCCCCTGATCTTACCAAGTTTCATTTAAATAAGAGCCAATTTATTTAACACCACATGTGCTCATTAAGTGATAATAAACGATAAGTACACACCTATAAGACAGGAATTCCTGGAGCATGTTAAAGGGCTTTTTTACGCTGATCAAAATGTCCTACCAAGTGCTACTGGAGATAAGTTCAAAGATGTTCCCAGAGTCTTCCACTATGTAGATGACAGGACTGTGAAGAAGATGAGGAGGAAGAGGCAAAACTGGGCCACTTCCTTCTTTTCTCATTGGTTGAACCTTCCAAATGCCAGTGGAGGGGAAATCTTGCTTTCCCATTTAATGCTGGGCAAATCTGTGAGCTAATGTGAGACTCCTTGGCATTCACTTCCAATTGGTGCAATATTTGGTCTCAAGAACTGCTGGAACCCAGAGAACTGCTAGATTTTTAACAGTGGGGAATTGATATTATAATTGCATTTTTGTATTTATAGTTGATTCCACACATGGACCTTCCATCCAGTATGGACTGATGGCATATGCATTGAAACTGCTATTGCACATATAATTGCTTCTGCAATGATATACCTCCATACAAATTGAGGATTGATTTTCAGATGTACATGATGATCTTTTGCATTGTCTCCTGTGGTCTTTATTACAATACATTGCACATTTCCTTTGATTCATATTTCAGCATTTGAGTATTGTTTATTTCATGACAGGCAGTTCTTAGTTCTAGCAAGCAATTGGCAAATTAAGTGATGACTTTTCTGTCATCGTAGGCTGAGAAAGTAAATCTCAACAGATCACAGTGGAATATCTCCTATCAGCCTTTCAAGCTACCTTGCGTGAGGATGTACAGTTCACTCACAGGCATCGTAAAAAGCAAAGGAAGCCAAAATCCCACAGTTAGAACCTGAACACTTGTCCACTATTCTGAAACAATTCCATTGATCCTAGTGTTCTCCCACACATTCAAGGATTCCATTATTATCAGGGAGCCTGACAGCAGGCAGAAGGTACTACTATGCTAAGCAGATAAACACACAATGCCAAGTTACTGAGATGCTTAGCCTTGCTGCCATCCTGAATATACCTCCTGACTCTATGATGACTCTGGCAGCTTCACTCAAGAACTGACTGTATAAAGCTGGGGGCTTTTTGTAAGCATTGGAAAGGAGAACCAAAATGCCTTACCAACAGCTGCTGCTTCGACTGGAAGTTGTCAATAATCATATATATTTCTTAGTTAGGATCCACCAATCCCGCTTGGCACATGGAACCATATTTGCACCTAGTGCTTTTGCACTTGGCACTGACAGTAAAGTAGTTGGGTTTGGACTGGTAACCTGTAAGCCAGCCAGCAAGCACCTTGTGATGAGAAATGTCAAGTCCCCTTTCTCCTTTCCTCAGTGATCAAACGCAATTGCTACAGCCACTTGCCCAGTCTGGAAAGGCAAATCTTGGCAGAGCTTCTGTGTCTTCAGACTGAACACAAAGCAAATAAGAGGAGGGAGGACATGATAGAGGTATACACAATGTTGATGGGCAGTGGCTCCCTAAGGTTTCAGGCAGGAGTTTTTGCCAGCTTCACCTGGCACTGGCAAGGAACAAACTTGGACCTTCTGCATCCAAAGCATGTGCCTTCTGTCACTTAGTGACAGCCCCCGCCACAAGAGGAAAGGCCGCCTTCCTGGCTTCTGACTTCAGCTCTCCCTTTTAAGACTCTGACTTCCATCAGCCTCACCCAACATGGCTAATGTTCAATGATGATGGGAGTTGTGTTCTAACAACATCTGGAGGGTGCCAGGTTCCCCATTCCTTGGCCTAGAACAGCAGTCAAACAGAGGCTTTTTCATGCAACAACCACATCTGCTGCCAGCACCAGGCTGGAGAAGTCACACTGGCTGGGGCTGATGGGAATTGTAGTCCAAAACATCTGGAAGACACCAAGCTGACCAATAGTTTCTTTCTCCCTCCATAGTCTGACTTATCAAAATTCTTGACACATGAACCTGAGCCACCTGATTCTCCTTGCTCTCTTTCACTTGCCCTCTCCCTACTTGAAATTCTCTCTTCCATCAACTTTTCCTTCCTAGCCTGTTGAAAAAATTTTGGTAGCTGTTCCAACTCCCTGGATGCTTCTCTCTCTCCCTAAAGTGCACTGTCGGTGAAGAGGAGATACTACATTTTTTACTAAGTCATGCTTTTATCTGCCATTCGTGTGTCATCTTTGATTCTCATGCGCAACTTGAGAACATTGTACTTTGTTGTGTGTACTTTTGTGTGTGTGTGTGTGTGTGTGTGTGTGTGTGTGTGTGTGTTTTAAAGGGAATTCAGTTTTTCAGGAGACAGCGGAAGAAAAGAGTTGCCTCTATCAAACTACTTGTATTATTACAGCTATGACAATGGCTCACCTCTCCAAAGAGGAATGGGAAGATGTGATGCTATTGTCCAATACCAAGATGAGGGTCTACCAGGTTTGCATGTTGAACACGCTGCTTTATGGAAGTGAGTTGTGGACAATATACAACTGCCAGAAGCGACATCTCAACAGCTTCCACATGTGTTGCACCAGGAAGATGTTGGACATCACATGACAGGACAGCATCTCAAACAAAGATGTGCTTTCCCAAGCCCACATGCCCAGCATGTCCACACTCCTGTCTCATGTCTACACTGGCTTGGTCATGTCCAGAGAATGGAAGATGACAGCATCCCCAGGCCCATGCTCTACGGGGAGCTGGCTTCAGGCAACAGGCCCATTGACAGCCCAGCTCTGCATTACGAAGATGTCTGCAAATGAAACATGTAGGCTGGCAGTATCAACATCAACCATGTGGGAATCCCTTGCAGTGCCTGGAGACCATCAGTCATGTCGTGCATGCATAGCAATGACCAGAGAAGGATGACCACTGGGAGGAGCCCAGGGACAAGAAAAACCTTGGTGCATCTGCAGCAGCACAACCTGACATCTTCATCTGCCCCAGCTGCAACAAAACATGTCCCTCCCATATTGGTCTCTACAACTACAGCAGGTGTCATAATTCTAACAATCTGGCTTCACCCCCAAAGGCACACTCCTCCATTGTCTCCTGAGACAGACAGATGCCAGCAAAACAATAGAACTAGGATGTTCTATTGCACAAGGTTAGCTGTATTCCAGGGGTGGGGAACTTGTGGTTTTCCAAATATTGCTGAACTACAGTTCCCATCACCCCTGGCCATCGGCCATACTTGCCGGGGCTGATGAGAGTTGTACTTTGGCAACATCTAGAGAGCTACACGGTCTCCACCCAGCTCTATTCCCTGGTGCAAGTGGGTATTTCTCCTTGGATGTGCCTTTTGTCACATGCAACAGGTTTCAAATTAGGCTTGCTGGTAACTCTGGCAGGAAAACAAGTATGCTCACTCGTTTGCACTTGTGGATCTTTTTGTCTGCCAAATCTTGTCTTTTTCCTTGACAAAACACAAGGAAACATCAATTCCCTGTCTTGCGGAAATAAGGTATAAATGGCCAAAGTCATGTTCTCTTGCAAGGTGAGAGACTCAAAGTGACTTCTCCCTTACATGTGCACAGTCTGGCTTTTGTGACAGCTTTGCTGCAGATTTCAGCAGGAGCAGGAGAATGTTTGAGGGCCCATCTGTGTCGCTGTCAGCTCTTTGTCCACCTTTGAGCTTCCAGGTCCACCCCAAGGTTAACAACTGGCCCTACGCCTAGATGAACCATGTGCCCTACTTTACATAGGACAAGCCTCTGTTTCAAGAACTGTCCAGAGCAGGGGTCAGCAGGGTTTACTTCGCCTGGGCTAGTTCACTCCAGCGGAGATTCCTCCATGGGCCGGATTGTGCGATTTCCAGTGTCTGCATCTGCGCAGATGCAATTTCCAGTGCCACGGAAGTAAGTCCCCTTGCCGTGCTGCGCCGGTTTAGCGCAGCATGCGGGAACTCGCCTAGCGGGCGGCTCAGTTCGGGGGTGGCTCATGAGCCACTTAAACAACCCCCATGGGCCGCTTGTGGCCCATGGGCCTTAAGTTGCCTACTCCTGGTCCAGAGCATAAGAAAGGGAAGTGGGAGGGGTCTTGAAGTTCTGCATCCCCATTTAGCTCCCAGGTTAACTGGGACAAGCAGCCAGCTCCTAGAGTAAGCAGCCAGGTCACCGGGGGGGGGGGGAGGCACACACTCTTCCCCATGATAGTGAGATGGCTTGCATTTCTATTTCAATAATAGTGGTGATTTCTACATTTGCAGAAAGTCCCAGGCTCAATTTTCCCCACCCCACCCCAGCGGGGGGAGAATGGAATGTAGTATACTGGAAAAGGGTATGGTTGCTGGAATTCCCGAACTGGAGTGCTTCACACTGCAACTTTTTTTGTTGCAGGCCTCACTTGTGGGGCTAAAAATGCCAGCCTACCTCATAAGGTTGCTACTGTTAAGCATTACAATTTATAAGAAGGCAATATACATGGAATCCTTTGGACACTCAAATTACTATTATATTGCTGTTTAAAATGTAGCTGTTCAGGATTATAACTGATAGCAAGATAATACAGATGAAACATTTGGAAAGTGGAGGGGGAGTTATATAAATTGCTATTAATTTTTTTCATAGGGCTGTCAAGTGGATTATGAAATTTTTAGTTGGTTGAGGTTGCAGTCAGTCCTCTGCTGGCTTACCTGGGTGTCAGTCCCATTGAGCATAGCTGAACGTGCTTCTGAGGAAATGTATATAGGATTGCACTGATAATAATCTGTTTTTAATCAATTTGGATAAATCTGCATGCTGCAAAGCATCAAGACAGATGCATTTTTGAGATGATAAAGGAAGTGTAGGATCAGCAAAAACTACCACTCTTGGAAAGAACGAAAGGTCATGTTTAAGATTGTCTTTTCATTCTTTATTACACCAATGGACCAGAAGCAAAATAGTCTAAGAGAATAAACAAGTGAGACTTTGACTCATAAGCCCACTGATTAAAATTTGCCTTCTCCAATTAATCAACTCATGCTTGAGTATATTAATCTACTAATTAAACTAATTAAACCTTGCAGCTCCAGAAATTAACCATTCAATCAATACCATCCAGTTTTCAGCCTTTGTCTCTCAGTGCAAGTCCTAGAACAGTCACAGTCTTTGTCATCCTTTCAGTTTCCAAGAAATTATCCAGGAATTAGCAGTTTAGCTCAGCCAGGGGTTTTATTTATTTGTTATTTTTATAACAAATAATTTATTTAAAATAAATGAGTCAAGTAACTTGCCTTTTAGCCCATGTTTACAAAATCCTACAGATTACAGTGGTACCTTGGGTTAAGTACTTAATTCGTTCCGGAGGT
Organism: Podarcis raffonei; assembly: GCF_027172205.1. Lineage (NCBI taxonomy): Eukaryota > Metazoa > Chordata > Lepidosauria > Squamata > Lacertidae > Podarcis > Podarcis raffonei. Next base: position 32,376,584 of record NC_070609.1, read on the forward strand.
CCATTTTTAACCTGAAACTGTTCTTAACCTGAAGCACCACTTTAGCTAATGGGGCCTCCAGCTGCCGCCGGAGCACAATTTCTGTTCTCATCCTGAAGCAAAGTTCTTAACCCAAGGTACTATTTCTGGATTAGTGGAGTCTGTAACCTGAAGCGTATGTAACCTGAAGCATATGTAACCCGAGGTACCACTGTATTGGATACAGAATTCTGTGGATTTCAGTTTCATTTTGAGAGAAGCAGGCTTCTAGTCCTCAGGGCATGCTTGGCATTGTCTACAGAGTATTCCATCATCCATTCTATGTCTTGCACAACTACCTTTGCAGACTGTACACTCATTCAATGTAGTGTGTGAACATGCCTCTAGTGATGGCTCTCCCAGATTAAATACAATTTGGCTCTGTGGAGCCAGATATTCATTGGCCAGGAAAGTGTAAGCAGGAAGACTTCTTACACTGAGTAATTGGGTAGGAACAGCCTGCATAATTTTCCTTGTGTCTCAAGTAAGAGCAGACTAGATTCACTGTAAAAATGTAACAAAGGGTACCGAAATCTCTGCAGAGGGAGCAGACCTCCCACTGCCCTCCTAATAAGAATGGTGATTTTTTTCCCCTGTATGTCCAAATATCATTTCCAGTTCTCTTTCCCACAACTGGCATTCCAGCTTCTACTTACAAACTAATTCCATAACTCCCTTTTCTCTTGAAGAGGCATGTTACCTGCAAAGCCTTTTGATCCCATGAGTTACTGAGAACTGGAAAGAGTTGGGGAATTATCCATCTCGGAATGTCAGCCAAGGAGGGTCACTAAAGCAGAGTTTCCTTAACACACTTCTACCAAAGCTTTGATTAAATGTGTGTGAAGTTCCGTCATGTGGTGCTCTCCTTCTGAGTAAACCAGCCATGAGAGAAAAACACGCACACAAACACCACTTTTTGGCTGCGCTGATAAATTGTCTTCTCTCCTTTGACGGAGCTTTGCTATTGATTTTTCCGGACATTTAATGAACACTGTGGTGCACTCATGGCTGCACAGCAGGCTCCTGCTTCCTGATACATCACTGGCCAAGTGAGCGAGTGAGTAGCTCAGAGTCAACTTTCCACATGAACCCCAAAGCAACCTTTGGGTGGAAGTATGGCTTGGCAAATATAAGAAGCTGCCCATTTTTTGCCAATATCACTTAAGGTGGCTCTCACTTATGCCAAGGGACAGAGTGTTGGGGGAATGGTTGCAACAGTTTGGAAGGGTAGTACCTGGGTCCTGCGTGCCCAGCTAGGGTGAAGGCAAGTGGGGATCAACAACTGTCAAGGAAGACAGAAAGCTGCCTTATACTCAGATCAATGGTCCATCTAGCTCAGTATTGCCTGCACTGACTGGCAGTGGTTCTCCAGGTTCCAGAAAGTGGTCCTTCCCAGCACTACCTGGACATGAAGTGAATTGAACCTGCATCCCACAGATACAACAGTAAGGAATGTAAACAGGGGATCACATGATCCAGCGATGAGAGAATGAAATGCTGATAGAGACCTTCTGGGAGCAAGGCAGCTGTTCTACCACTGAGCTACAGCTCTTCTCCAAAGGAGAAGAACATGGGAAGCTGCCTTACAACAGATCGGATCATTGGTCCATCCAGTTCAGCATTGTCTAGGCTAGCTAGCAGCAGCTCTCCAGGTTTCCAGACAAGGGACATTCCCAGCCCTACCTGGAGATGCTGGAGATTGAAGGTGGTACCTTCCGTGTGCAAAGCACATGCTCTACAGCTGAGCTATGGTTCTCCCCTCTTCCATTAGGGAGAATAAGGCAGCCATCTCAGGCAGGGGGGCACCTCCAACACTATTCCCCATGAGTCACAGTCATTCCTTTTATGAGATGGAGTGAAGCTATTGGCTTGGGAGCCTGGGGCACAAGGAATTAGGTGTGGCCCTACTCATTAACCTCTTCATCAAGCCACTTCTGCCCTTGCAGGCCACCCACCTGGTCACTCCTGGTCACTGTGGAGCTTTCCAGACTTCCCACCCTATCCCTCACTCAAAGTCCTTCCTCAAAGTAAGGCATTAGTCACCATGGCTAGACATGTATGCAGTGAAAAAAGTGCCTGCACAAATAGGATTCCATCCAATGCTAGTCCTACTCAGGGTAGACTTATTGAAGTTATTGGGCATGACTAACTTCACTTCATTAATTTCAAAAGAGAGCCAGTGTGGTGTAGTGGTTAAGAGCAGTGGAGTTGTAATCTGGTGAACCGGGTTCCGTTCCCTGCTCCTCCACATGCAGCTGCTGGGTGACCTTGGGCCAGTCACACTTCTTTGAAGTCTCTCAGCCTCACTCACCTCACAGAGTGTTTGTTGTGGTGGAGGAAGGGAAAGGAGATTGTTAGCTGCTTTGAGACTCCTTAGGGTAGTGATAAAGCAGGATATCAAATCCAAACTCCTCCTCCTCCTCCTCCTCCTCCTCTTCTTCTTCTTCTTCTTCTTCTTCTTCTTCTTCTTCTTCTTCAAAAGGTCGACTCTGAGTAGAACTTAGTTAGATACAACCCTTTGACTTCTCCCTCTTGTTCTGCAAGGGCTAGATACTTGGAGGTTATATATGTATCTAAAAAGAAGCAGAGATCCCAGTCCAGCTAATGGGGCAGATGGGCACCGGATGGGATGGCTAGCTTCTGGCGAAAACCCAGCCAGCTGCTCCTTCCTTCGAGTAGCAAATACATTTGTCATTGTGACAGACCCTTTTGTTTTAGCTTCCATTCTACAGTTCCACAAAACGATTTCCTCCAAGAAGAAAGGTTGGCTCCAAACAGCAAATGTTGAGATGGTGAAGCAGAAAAGAAGTGGTTTGTTTCTTTTAATCATTTCAAGCCAGCTCTAGGAAGTACACACTGATAAAACTCTGCAAGAAAGAAAAAAACACCTGACTACCTTGATGTGACTGAATGTGCACATAGGTAACCAGATTATTTCTGTGTGGTGCTTTAGCAATGGGCAAGGAATCCACACACAACACACAAAGCATCTTGTTCCTGTTGTGTACATACAAGCATGCCAAATTTGTTTTCTCTGTTTTCCCACCAATGCACATGTTCACCTCTGTAACACAGGGACAGGGGAGGATTCCGAAGGTTGTATCCACTGCTACTGCTACTCAGAGCAGACCCACTAAAACTGAGGAACATGACTAAGTCAGGGCAGGTCCATGTATTTCAGTGGAACTATCTGAGCGGAACTTAGCTGAACAGACCCCAGGGGATCTGTGAGCAGCAGCAAAGTGATAATATGCCAGTTCTAGAATCAACCAGCCATATCTTTCAAATGGTCTGGACCTTGCTTGGAGACAACCTCAAGTTCAGACCCTGGCATCTTCCATTAAAGTGATGGAAAGACCTCCTGCTGCCTGAGACCTGGAGCACCACTGCTCATCAGAGTCAACTATACTGAACTTGATGCACAAATAGAGCCTACATAGGACAGACACTGATGTTGGGAAAGATGGAGGGCACAAGGACAAGGGGGCGACAGAGGACGAGATGGTTGGACAGTGTTTTCGAAGCTACCAGCATGAGTTTGACCAAACTGCGGGCAGCAGTGGAAGACAGAAGTGCCTGGCGTGCTCTGGTCCATGGGGTCACGAAGAGTCGGACACGACTAAATGACTAAACAACAACAAAGGCCAGTTGTCCATGACTAGCCCTTAGCATGAAGCAGGATGAACCAGCCACTTCCAAGAAGAACCATGAGTGGGAGGACAGATGAAGGCAGGAATTGGAGTCTGAATGGTCCAACAAGGCTTTTCCAAGTGTTCATTCTAGCAGAGAAGGCTCCGCTTCGGGTAGCAAAAGGTTCAAGCAGCATGGTAACACATTCAAGGTCCTAAGGTAGGTGGGGAGCCTGGTGCTCTCTAGCTGATGTTGAACTACAGCTCCCATATGTACTGTCCACACTGGTTGAGGCTGATGGGAGACGGAGTCCAACAACTCCTGGAGGGCAAAACATTGGCTACCTGTGACTGGTCCATTGTGTCGGGGCTTGGTCAAACCTGGTCAACCCAGCAACCATCTATCTATCTTTTTCTAACACCAGGCCAGCATCCAGGGTGATAGAAGCCTCTGCTTATGTGTATGCATAACTGCCAGGTCCAGAACACATTCTATGCATCTGATGAGTTGGACTCTGGCTCACAAAAGCTCATGCCACAATAATTTTCTTACTCAAAAGCTGACCTCATCATCCCATGGGGCTGAAGGGAGCTGCAGTTCCAAACACCTGGAGGGCACCGGGTTGGCAAAGGCTTGTATATAATGTGCTACAAGCCTCCAGATTGTTTTTCCTGTAGCACACTAACACAGCTACTTTTCTGGAATTTGGTAATCCACTCACTTGTTCTACGCTGCACCAATTCATAGCAATTACTGTTTTTAGCCAGAAGCATGTCAGAGATCAAAGAATTATATTAATATTTCATAATCCAAATCAAACAAGTAAGGGATTTGCAATGCAATTCTATGCATGTCAACTGATAAGTAAGTCCCATTGAGTTCAATAAACATTATTCTTAGAGAAGTACCGGCGTAAACAACCAAGTCTGCTTTAGGAGTTCAACTAGCCTTCTCTAGCCTGGTACCCAACAGATGCTGTTGGACTACAACTCTTAAATTCCCTGACCTTTGGCCATGCTAATTGGGGCCAGCAGGAGTCAGATTTCAGTAACATCTGTGTGGCAGGCACAGGTCTCCCATCCCTGTCTTGATGCCACCAGTTTACTTACTCTCAGAAGAACAGTAGCTCTTTTGGAAAGAGGGAGAGAGAGAGCAAGGGTGGTAACCCAGCTGACCAAGAGAGGCTCTCCATCTCTATGGCAACAAGGACACAATGGCTGATAGCCACCAGAAGGCTTAGCATAGAGAAGGCTTTCCCTCCAACCAAATTACAGCCTGAAAAAGCACTTTCCAGAGCACCGAGGGGTCACTTCGCACAATTCCCAGTGAATCTTGTTAACAAGAAATGGAATTAAGCATGCAACTCCCAGCCCATCAGCCTGACACGGTGCCACGGTGGTCTGCCTTGAGCCTACTTGAGCAGCAAGTGATGAAGAGATAACAGGGTGGGGTGGGGAATCATTAATGGCGCAGAGAGAAAGTGGGCAGGGAACCATTTGTCTTCCTTTCTCAAAACATTAGGACTTGGGGACACCCCATCAAATTGATTGGCAGGAGATTCAAAAGAAAATCCTCCTTCACTCTGGACATATAATTAATTCATGGTATTCACTGCCAGAAGACACAGCGATGATGACAGGTTTAGATTGCTTTTAAAAAAAGAAGTATTGTACAAATTCTTGGAGGGTATGCCTAACATATTTTGGGGAGTCCTGGCTCCATCTCTGCCACTTGAAGCTCAGGTAGCCTCAGTGGCTAGGAGAGCCCTTTCCAACTACAGCTGGACAAGGATAACCCGGCTGCAGTGATTCATGCACTGCTAATCTCAATACTTGCTTACTGCAAAGTACTACGTGGGGCTCCCCTTGGACCTGTTCTGAAAACTCCAGCTGGGGTACAATGCTATACCTAGAAGTGTGGTGAAGTGTGAATTTCTTAGACTGTTTTAGAAAGTGTTGACCCATCCAATGCTAGATGAGGCCAGGGGCCTGAAGGAGAACCAGCTGCTCCCACTTCCATCTGCCCATGCTTAGAGGTGGTCATCCAGAGAAAGGGGACCCTCAGCTGTGTACCGCCTCCACCAAAAAGGCCTACATGATGCCAACATGGTTATCTCTAAGTCGCTAGAGGAAAGGCTTTGCATCACACAGGTGCTTTAAAAACCTGTTAATGATCTGCTCTAGTTTTGCTCTCATTCTTTTATCTGCTGCTTTTCCTCAATGCTTCTATTGTATTGTATTGCTTTGCCATGTTTTCATGCCATTGCGAACCACCCTAGAATTTCAGTAATGTATAATGAACATATAAATATTTTAAATTAGAGCCAAACTGACAGTTCTTAGAAGACACCTTTTCTTCAAAAATCTGAGTTTTTGTTGTTGATGATGGTGGTGGTGGTGGTGGTGGTGTGTGTGTGTGTGTGTGTGTGTGTGTTCTTAGAAGAGGGATGAGAAACTCAGGCTGAGGGGCTGGGTGTGGCCCTCCATGCCTCTCCCCGGGAGGCTACATCCTCTCATCAGTCACACACTCTCTCCACAAGCTATGCCCCTTGCTGGCCTTACTTTGCACCCTGCCCAAGTGTTGCCAGACTGGAAGGTGTCTTTGAACTCTGATGATGATTCTGGCTTACCAGGATCCAGGATCAAGGGCTGTGTGTGTGTGTGTGTGTGTGTGTGTGTGTGTGTGTGTGTAGAAGCCAGACTACTTTACTAAGGTAATGTTTACATTCATGGCTCCACCCACATTTTCTTCTGGCCATCTGCACTGCTGGCATGTGGTCCCTGTAAGGGAAGGTGACCCTCAGGTTGAAAATGTTCTCACTGTGCCTGCCCCATGCCTCTGAATATTCTCCACCACTTTTTGTGTGGCTACTGCCCCCATCCCACCCCTTTCCCCACACATACAGTCCTGGGCATTGTGCAGGATGCAGAATGGTAGCCAGGCTGCCAGCAGAGTTCTAATCTCCACTTTGTCACATGAAGTCCAGTGACTGACTAGGGCCAGTCACTGTCCCTCAGCCTAACAGGCAGCACTTTTTTTTTCAGGGGCTACTCAAGGCTACACAGTACTGGCACCTCTCTCTTTTTTAGGTTAAAAAGTATGACACTTACTGTAACAACTTCATGGTGAGTACCAGCACCAATTTTTCTAGGGGAATAAAGCACTGCTCGCATGGTAGTTATGAGGAAAACATGGAGAGGGGGCGAAGCATGTACTCCACTTTGAGCTCCTTGCAGGAAAAGTGGGATATAAATGATATTAACAACAACACAGTTGCTTCTACTACCACCTTTAACAATAGGGAATAACAGCCTTTGGATGAAAATAGAAGCACTTCTGCTGCCGCCGCTGCTAATGGAGCTTTCTGAGACTTTCTTTCTCCCCTAGAGAAACAGTGAAATGCCCCTGCAATTTCTCTGCCCTAGAATAGGGTGGGGAATTTTGAGGGGTCAGCTATCTTGCTGAATGATAACTGGCTCAAGATTCCCCAGGAATCTTTTCGACCTTGTGCAGATTTGAACCTACATCCTATTGTGCCAAGTTCAACATTCAATCCAGTACACACAACCCTCCCTGGTTCCTGCAAAACTCATCTCTGAATCAGGAGACATTGAGCGTGCACACATGCACATGCGCGCACACACACAGGCACTCTTAGATTAGAGCCATGGTTGGCCATCAGCCATTGCTGAGCAAATTCTTGCCAACTAACACACCTGCCTTTTGCAATAAAACACCATAAACAGGATCTCAGCTGGCATCACCTCTGATGATACACTCCAACTCACCCAGCCAATGATGGTTGTACCACTTCAGCAACTTCATATGGCGATCCTAATTTCTTTCTTTCCCCAGTGAAGTTAAACTGGTTACAGCCCAGGAGGCAGTAGAAGAACCAGATAGAGGAGCTGCCATGAGCTGCCTTTAAAAATCAGATTTCCGAGCACTGTTACCTGTCAGCGTTTCAGAGACAAAAAGGGGCTGAGATAGAATCAGGCAGGAGAAAGAAAGCGAGTCTGTTGTACTTACATTACTATATCCCTAGGAGTCAATATCAGGAAGACTTCCATTAACTCCATTTGGGGGAAAAGAGGGGCTATAGAAGCTAAGGAAGAATATTGCTAACTAAGCTTAGATATTGATAACTGAGCAGAATCAAAAACTTTGGGGTGGTTTTTGGGGACGGGATGACTATTTGGTCATCACCCTCTATAGCAGCAATCACAGGTGCTGAGTGGCAACAGCAACAGAACCAAGATGGGGCCATTGATAAACTAAGTGGTGGTATCTGTGCATAAAGAAATGTGATTTGCAAGAGGAGGGGGGGAGAACCAGCACACACACAAAAATAACCAAATGATGGCTAAACCTGCTCAGTAGCCATAGACTGTTGAGTGTTAATTGGAAGAGAAAACCAGAGGAAAGGGAACAGACTGGAATATCGTGGAGGTGGGCACAGTGGGCGGACTGGCTGGAACACTGAACAGGGGCACAGCAACAACTTTCAATATACATTAAGGGCCAAAAATCTGTGCAACAGCTGTGGGAGCCGGGAACTAGATGGCAGGCACCTTCTTCTTCAATGTTTCAAGATACATTTTACTGTTTTTCCAGAGAAGTTTGTGTATGATGTTTTGATCACAGAATTGCCAGGTGACCCCACTCCATCACTTCCAGCAGCAGCTGCATTTGCAGGACTTGATGTTGATATCATCTTTGAGTAGCTTTTGTGCCTGCATGAGCTTTCGAGGCCACTGTAAACTCCAGTGCCACTCCTTCACCAATGGGGCAAATTTCTCCTTCTGTGTCTGAAAGGGCAGACATTCATGTTTATGATCTGCTTGCCTGTATCCTCTGCCTCGTTATTGGCTTCATTATTTCTTTATGTATCTCCTTTTGTTGTTCGCTGTTCTTTTGTTCTCTTCTCTGTCCTTTCTTCTCTCTCTGATGCTTGGCACAATTAAGGCAGCTAAATCAGCAACGCCTGGCAGCCTGGGACTGCTTGCCTCCTTAATTCTCTTTTAAGATTTGAATTTCAGATGTAGCACTGGCCTTCTGTTCGTGGAGGTCTTAAAATTACTCAGGAAATGCGAAGGCTGCATTTGCAGTTCTCCTGGGTTCCTTTTGGATGTCACTTTAAAAATTAAGAGGTAAATCTCACCCGTCATTCCCTCCCCCTTCCAATCCAAAAGGCAGAAGTTTAAGGAGCAGCAAAGTGAAAAAGTTTGAATATGCAGCAAGAAATTTCCTCCCAATAGGACCAAGAACTTGCATTTGAACCAAAGCATGTAGCACATTTGTTTTCATGAATGTGAAAATATCCTTCCCACTTTTAGCATCTTCCTGTATTTGTTGTGAGCACAGCTGTGTCACTATTCCTGGCTTCATTTCCCACATTTTGCTTTTTGTCCCGTTGGCTGAGAGAACCCACTTGATTTTCTCAAGGATATCCTGATGCTTCCAAATTAGCGCAGCTGAGCAAAACCTCAAGAATCATCACAGCCAGTAGGATAGAATACTTTTTTGGGTCTATTTGTTCAGCTGTTCTACTTTTGAAGCAAATACTGGAATTTGAGAATCATAATTTTAATGCCTTATTGTGCATCATGGTTATATCGAATACCCAGTGCCTTCTCAGTCAAAGCTTGTTTGACAACATAGGCTAGTGATGGACAATTTTTAAATTTTTAGAGATCACTCGGTTCTCCAGATACTAATCAGGGAGCCAGAACAACCTGACCAATTCATGGATGGTCAGACATTTGTCCCCAATCTGAAATCTAGGGAAACCCCAGTTCTTGTTGGAAAACTCGCCCCCTCGGGAGAGGCTGGCCCCTCTCCCCGGTTCCCAGGGCTTGTTTACCGGTGATCTACCCTGGCTGGCATCCTCGCAGTCCAGGAAGACCTTGATAGGCGACATCTCCCTGCGTGGAAGATGCACACCCCCTTCTTTCTTGCATACCAGCAGGAGAAAGAAGAAAGTCAGAAAGTCTGTATCATCTACGGTTTATTTCTGTCTGTACATCTGCACAAAAACATGTCTGATCAGTTCAGTCCCCTCCAAGCAACTGCAAGAGACTTCCTTCACATGCGCAACAGGAAGGTCTCATATTACACACAGAACAAGACTCTGTGAATCCTGTGAACTGCCAGAAACATTCTTTCCCATGGCTAGCAACATCATGTGCTGTCAACACCGAGCTGCCAGTTTGCAACTGCGCAGTACTCATATCGTAACAGTTCTGAGGACAGAGCATGGGGGCCATGCTTTGCCAGTGAACCAAGGGCCACAAATTAATCCTTTCATTTTCAAAACAGATGGACATATGAGTACCTGGATTAAAAGATGACAAAAATGGTACTTAAGAGTGTTGAAAACCCTCACCTCTTGTATAATAATACAAAAAAACTGTGAGGAACTGCTGATGACCAACCCCAAACAGGTGCAGCTCAGTGAAAAATCTTCCAGACCTTGAATTGACCCTACCCACCAGGTTGGCCATTGACTCTTTCTAGCCAGGAAGGAGTATAAGAGGGCAGGGGCATAGCCCCAAATGCACAATTTTGATGGGGCGTGAACCAGGTGCCCCCACAGAGGTATTCCCATCCCACCCTGCCTGTCACCAAGCATCTCAGGGCCCTGGACCCCGACCTGGCCTTACCACTGTGTCCCCAGCCTCCTCACTGAATGACCGCCTGGCCAGCATTAAGGAGATTCACCCACCAAGGGCCATGTCAGCTGGCTGGACTCCTCCCTGTCTGGGCAAGCAAGCAGCACAGTGCAGCCCCAGCTCCGGTGGTAAGGACTGGCTGGCACGGTGGCTTCTGTTAAACCTCTGCACGCACACACACATATGCCCCAGGTGCCAACCAGCAATGCAATGATGCACTAAGAGGGCTTCCTGCCTCCTGCTGTGCTCTCTGGTTCTGCCTTCTGTTGTGCTTTCTAATCCCAACTTGCTCTTTGGTCCTAGCTAGTGGAGGCTAGTGCATTAGGGTAAATGGGGTCCTGCCCTATTAAGCTCAGTCTGCTCCCAGCTGGTTCCCCACCTCCCTGCCTTCTTCCTTAGAACTAGTCCGGGGTGGTGCTGACTGTCAGCTTCCTCCTCTTCCTCCTTAAACTCAGTGTTGCCTTATAGCAGCAGTTCTCAACCTGTGGGTCCCCAGATGTTGTTGGACTACAATTCCCATCATCCCTGAGCTCTGGCCTTGCTAGCTAGGGATGATGGGAGTTGTAGTCCAACAACATCTGGGGACCTACAGATTGAGAACAGCTGTCTTATAGGGAGGACGACTGGGGCAAAGCTAGGGTTAGTTGACTCTGCCTGTCACTGGCTCTGATTCCACCTACTGTTGGTTTTCCTGCCCTACCAGCCCCAATGAGCACCACCCACCAATGGCTCCACCACTAGTTATTGATTTGCTCAGCCCTGACCACAGATTACCATGCTGTGGAGTTCCACAGCCATTTTGTAGCAAGCTAGCGTATTTGCCCACTGTGATGACCCAGTCCAGACACAGTGTTCCATTCCACAAGTGCTGAGTAGAACAGCAGACAATTGATTGCGCCTGCTACTGTAATGCCAAATGACATCTGGCAAACTTGCCTTTTCCTGCAACAACTTTCAGTGAAAGGCAGGCTTCACATCACACAACCCAACCGATCAGTTGCAAAATGTAGAAGCAGGGGGTAGGAGGGAGAAAGACATGCGAGAGCTGTGTCAAATTATGCATTGTGTGGAGAAATATTAACGCCCAATGCAGTCATCCAATGACACTGAATATTGGGAGATTTGGGAGAGATAAAAGGAAAGACTTCTTCACATGGTTCAAACCATGGAATTTGCTCCTACAAGATGCCCCAAGGAAGCACATGCCATGGTTATCTATTCATTGCTCAAACCCACTTCAGACCACTTTAAATAGCTACCCTCCTTGCTGCCCTGAGTTCCTCAGCATCCCTTTCAGTAAAGATCAGAGTGTGCCCAGGGATTTGATTTTGGTCCAATTTCAACATAGGGAGCAGAGTTCAGGCAATGCAGAGTTAAATCTGTCACTGAATAGTTTGAACTCAGTCTTCACACACCATCTTGTTTTGAATTACTGGGCTCTGATCAGTCATGAAGATGGCATTTTAAAACAAACAAATAAGCAAACAAAAAGAGTGAAGACAGCTTCTCCACTTTTTAAGTCTTTTTTATCACCTGTGTGTATTTTTTATTTCGTTTTCGGTGAACATTTATTATGAATCTCTGATCTGAGGCTATTTTGGAAGGTGATTTCTATGTTCCTATGAATGCAACCAGTCATAAATCAGGCATACTCTTACAACCTGATGTGGAGTTAGATTGCAGCATTCCCACTGTCTCTAGGGAACAAAGGAGTCTCCGCTACCTGCAGCTGGAGTGGAAACACCATTTGTATTCTTCCCTCCCATTATGAATAGCACTTTTCCTCTCAAATCTTGTAATATTCAAAACCCTTGGCCATCTTCAGAGATTGCTACCATGTTTGCATGATTGGAAATGTCAAGGGGAACATTTATAAATGAACACACAGTCTCTAGGAATGGATTGGTTCTCTTCCTATCAAAGCAGAAAATCTACCCAGAAACATGGTCATGTGTGAAGGTAGCATCCATCCTCACCCCCCTCCTGCATCCCCATCAATAAACTTTTACAGCAAATACCCCATTTTTTATTTTTATGGCTGCATCGGCTGGAGAGAGATATCGGATTAATATGAGAATAAAGCAGGGCAGGGAAATGGGCCCTAAATATGGAAGGGAGGTCTGTCACGGCATCATCCAAAATTTGCTGCTTGATTCGGTGTTTACTGGGTCAGGCCACTGTAATTTATGGGTGGCTTAATCGCTCCCCTGTGCTTTCAGACTCTGGTTGAGAGAAAATGCAACTTAGTTTTGTTGTTATCTAGGGCTCTGTGCTGCTGAGTCAAGTTGCCAATGAAAGCTACCTAAAGTGAAATTCAGAGTGGATGCAATGTGAAGCAACCTGCTCAATCAAGAGGTTGGCAAGCCTTTCAAGGGACATTAAAAATAACCATTTGAACCCAGAGGAGAGGAATTTCATAGATACGTTAGGACTGATGCAGAAACTCACTTGCTCTTGAGACTCACAGAAAAAGCAGGTTGTATCAGGTGAAGTCAGACCAAGCAGGTCAAGTCTAGCCAAGGAAAGCAAAGGCAAGTCACAACAGACAAGGTCAGGTCAATATAGAGACAGCTCATTCAAAAGTTTTCTTATGCAGAGGGCAGAGGGGAATCAGGACCCTGGATAGCTCCTATTAGGTCCTACTAGTTCAAGGTGTCTTGGCTAGCTATAAAATGTTGCCCCAGAAGGGAACTGAAGCCTTTTTGTAGGCCAACTGAGCTGAGTTTTTAAATGGTCCTCACTGGATGTTGCTGCCTTTGAGTACTGCAAGACTGGTAAAATAGAGGTAACGCATGGGATTCATCTGCTGGGTCCATACGTAGTGACAGGGTTATGTGGTGAAGCACTACATGCGCAGGACCAATTTGACAAAATATTTCCCTTCCAGAAAAAAAGGGCTGGGTTGTATGAAGATGACTTGCACCAAGACAGACCATTGGCCCAGCTAGCTCAGTATTTTCTACAATGACTGGCAATGGCTCACCGGGATTTCAGGCAACAGACTTTTCCCACCCTACTAGGAAACATCTCTGGATCCAATGCCATTTGTAAATTATTATTATTTATTAAAACCTCTTTGGGTGTTGTCCATCAGAAGTTGCCTCCTCACCTGTATGCAGAGAGGCCACCTGTCTGCTTTTCTACCCTTTGCACAAGCTTTCCTTGCTGGGTGGGAACATGAGCTGGCCTAAGCTGGGAAGGGCATCAGAAGTCACAAACTGGGGAGTTGTGGAGTTCACATGCCTTTGTCTTTGTGTCACTATGGTAGATTGCCAGAGGAGGAAGTTGTTGATCTCCTCTTTGTTGCACTGTGGTATGCCAGAGGGTAGAATTTGCTACTAAAAGCTCTGCAGGGATCCAGTGACTCAAAGAGCCAAGGGGATTGTACCACCTGGTATTATTAAGCTGTTGATTCTCACCCAACTCTTCCCAATGAGCATCTTGTTGAGCTGCTGACCCTTTAGAAGCTGTCACCAAATTTCAGCCTAAAGTGGAATTTGATGTGACATCTATCGGAAGCCCAAAAAACTACGATGAGACTCCTGGGATTTCCCTGGGGTGTTCCACTCTTCTCTAAGGACACATTCACAATGTACATTTAAGCACTATGACTCCACTTTAAACATTCACAGAATCCCCCAAAGAATTCTGGGAGCTGTAGTTTCTTAAGGGTGCTGAGAGGCCAACTTTTCTTCTTACAGAGCTACAATGCTCAGAGTTCCCTTTGCATAAGGATTGATTGTTAAACCACTCCAGAAATTACAGCTCTTAGAGGGAAAGAGTGGTATCCTGACAATCATTAGCACCCTTAGCAGACTACAGCTTGCAGAATTCCTTGGGAGAAGTCGTGTATGGGGTGAAGAGAACATGTTTTTACACTTTTTAAAATGGAGCTGGTTTACTCCAGGTAAGATTCTTTGTATAGGGTGAAGATTTCCTGTTGCACGATTATATATTTGTGAGTTGAGGGATAATCCCTCTTCCAACCTCTCCTTCTTTTTCCTCCCCACCTCACAGTTGCAAAGAAAGAGGAACATTCTTTTAATTTAACCTTGCAAAATAGGTGAGAAAGTTGGCACATACCCCTTTCACTCTTGATCATCCTTGCACAACCATCTCCTCGGATTCCTCCAGTTTGCTGGAAATGACTTCAGCCTCACCTCATCTACTGCTGCATTAAAGTGATGGGAAAGAAGGAAGGACGTTTACCAGCCTCCCATTGCTGTTTACACACACGGCGGACACGGCTTGGTTTGTCAGAATTATTGAAGATGAAAATCAAGCTGTTATGACAAGCTCTCCCACTTGCAGCACTGCATGCTGATGACCCAGCTGCAATTTCCGGACAGGACTTCTTGGCATCTCTCTTGAAACGGATGAAATCACCACTCACAAGGGGACAGTCATGGATGGGCACACAACATTTTGAAACAATGACATGACGGGGTCTCTGTGTTTATTTTATTTTAAGCACTGCAGGGTGGGGGTTTCCACTTATTGCTTCAGCCACATCATCAAGTGCTGGCAACGGGGGGGGACGGGACAGGGGAAACCATTCTCAGCCTGAGAGCTGAGACCACAAGCCACAAACGTGAGACCTCAGGCAAAAGGTGATCAAGGCAATGAATGTGGCTCTTCCCCATCGCCTACCACCTGACAGCCTGTTAACTGGCGATGGCAGGGATTGAATCTGGGGCCTTCTGGGGCCTTTTGTAGGCAAGGCACGTGCTCTACCACCAAGCTGCCAGGGGACCAGCCCAGCACAAAGGACAGAGCCCTGCACACAGCTAACAGTGGCTGACTCAAGTGTGGGAGAACCAACAGTGAGTGGCATGGTGGTGCTGTAGAACTTGGATTACTCCTCAGTAGGCTTCCCACCAGTGTTTCTTTTTTCAGCCAAAGCATACCAGAGCACAGTTTCAGCACCTTTCAGGCAGGCGGCATTGCAGGCCAGCTCTCCTGCCCACCCCACCCCCAGGCTTTTTGCCTTTACATACTTCTGAGAAGCCCAAAATGAACATTTCAAGTCAAAATGGAAACTGGCCAGCTTGTGCAAGTCTACACTTTTTTTTAGATCTATGACTCCACCTAACTCCTAGCTGCTCCTAGCCACAATTGGTCAAACTGCAGGACGGGGCCAATTTGTATTTCCTTTTCTCCAATCCATCTCCTTTGTAGCAGCAGTGGGCTTTAAGCTTTACATCCAGGCCTCTACCGTTGCACACACACACACACACACACACACACACACACACATTTGTGTGAGGTCCCTTCCGAGCTCCCCTAGCCATTCACCTGAATCTAAAAGAGCAAGGGATTTATCTGAACTGCACCAGAACCAGCGGTGACCCCCAAACCATCTAAGGGGGGAGCATTGCTTCCCATTATCCCAGCCTAGCTCCTCACAAATTAGATTTTGTGTTAGATCCCATGTTGTTTGCATCCCAATCACTCTCCTATCTTCAAAACCAGTCAAAACTCCAGCCAGCTTCAGAATCTGCTTCCTTCTTTACAGCACACTGCATAATATCAAAATCTCTGTGGGGTTATTTGATAAGAAGGATTTTCTCCCTGCTCATTCACATCCTGGCCTCAGCTGAAGCCTCTCCCAGGGCACCCCACCTTCATTCTGATAAAGGTGTGCTGCTAATTGAATTACAACCAAATGCAGCCCCATTACAATTAAAAGGCAATTACACGGGCAAATTGGCACTTAATTTAGGTGCAACAAACAAACATCTTTTATCAAAAATGGCATTTCATAGTATGTCATTTCCAGCTTGCCTGAGAAACACTCCATCTTCTTTGGGTTATATTTAACAGGGAACCCTAGGGTAGCTTTGCATACAAAATATTCAGCTGCACTTCCAGTCAGTTGCAAAAGAGGGGGGGAGCCATGGTTTGGGTAAACAAGACACTTCAACAATAATTGCAAGCAAGTAATTTGGATACGTATTCTGGAAAACATCAGCAATGTGTGTAATATGAAAAATAGGCTGTTTATATCGTCATTTGTGTGTGTGTGTGAAAATGCTTCAATTTGGAAAGGGGGATGAGAGTACCATTTGAACAAGGGAGTAGCAAATGCCATAATATTGAAATACTGAACACATTAAAGCATAAATCAAATGTGGATGTGAATTGGCTCTGTTCAAATGCGGATGAATTCTAAAGCACCAAAGACTTTGCTTAAGTGGGAGGGCTTGATGTTACAGCTAGTTCGGGAAATGCCTTGTTTTGGATGGAATCCTATTTTCCCCTAAGGACTACGTTCTTAGTTTGGAGGTATTCTTAGATAGAGATTGACAGATCTGTCAGTTTTTGTTTCTCTCAGGTTTTAAATCTAGCCCCATTTCTGCATCTTTGCAAACTTTTCTTTTAAAGTCCTTTCCTTGTGAACATGTATATGCATTTCTTGTGTACATTTCTCCTGATACGTGAATTTTGAGAATGTATTTTGTTCTTTTTTCCACCCCTAATATGCATATGCACTCTTTCCCCATGTATGCTCTTTTGCATATATTTTTGGGTTGGTGAAGTGCAGATTTCATTTCCGTTTCTATATTGATTTGGGAAATGTGAATAGGTAGGTTTGCATTAAGATGCAAACTGAACAAATGTCTTTCCCATCCCTATGTGCGGGTGAAACATTGAGAGTACTCTTGCACTCAGATTTTGCTTGCAGGCTTTCCATAGGCATCTGGCTGGGCACTCTGAGAACAGGTTGCTGGACTTTGATGGGCCTTTGGCCTGATCCAACAGCAGTCAAATGGGGCCCACAGCCTGATTTTACTTGGACCTCTGAGTTCATCCCCACCTATCAGCTATTCATTGGGGAGCAGCTGAGAGAGAAAAGGTGCTTTAATGTTGTGCAAAGTGTAAACTGCAGTCTCCTTCCTCTGCTAGAAGATCAAAGCTGAGGAAGAAACGACTCAGGAAAAAGAGAGAGGCTTTAGTTTTTGGCAAGTACATAAAAACTTGAGCATGCCATTTCCAGGATGCCATTGCATCTTGAAGTTGGACGTTTTGAACAGCTGTAAGGCAGGGCTTGCAGTTCAGCTGTGCATTGATTTGCATTCTTCTGCTTGAATTGCTAAGTTCTTTTTGCCTTTTGCACAGTCAGGACAGATAAAGAGCACTGGAGAGCTTTGTCCCCACTCCCACAAACTTTATTGTAAATAAAGTCTGTGGAGAAAACAGAAAGTGAAATTTCAGATCTGCAAAACCTGCACTTCCAAAAGGGCCATATAATGTTTGTTCTGCATCTGTTCAGAGTCAGTCTTCCAGTGTGGCAGCACTTACACCTTGGAGATCCCTTCAAGTGCCCCTCTCTGTACTGTTTTAGATGCCCGCTAAAATGTATCTTATTTCAGTAAGCCTGTTCAGGCACATACTTTAGTTATGCATACAAGTTTGGAATATTTGCATAAATATAGTTATATTTATGTATTAGTAATAATTGCGTTGTTGTAGTAGCAGTTGTTTAAATTTGTATAACGCCTTTCATCCATAGATCTCAGGGTGGTTCACAATATAAAATGACAATATGAAAACACACATAACACATAATAAGTTTAAGAATCTACCTGAAGCCACGTGTGGATTCAGAGCCTCTTCAGGAACCAATGGTGTCACTGTGGCTGGACCTTTGGGCTGAATTCCAGTGTCCCATGGCCCAGGATGCCCCAGCAAAGTCCATCCAGAGAGCAGCAGACAAACAGACCCAGTATCAGTATCTCAGCTGATTGGCTTTGGTCACTGCAATATCCTTTCTTCTTATTTTGTTTACAAAAACTTTTATATTCGGGGGCTGGCCAGCCAGGTTACAGATGCTCATCATTTTACTTTTAAAACTATAAAACTATATTATCCTTCCAGGAAATGGTGCTTATTCCAAAATAAATGTTTTGATCACCAGGGCTTCAGGAGCAACCTCTAGTTTTATGGCTGTGGTTATAGTAGCTATGACAGTGCTATGACTCAAGCGAGTTTAAACTGTGAAAGTGCCTGTGCTCAGATCATTTTCTTTCTTTCTTTTTGACAATGAGTTTGGCAAACTGTAGGTTCCCTCTTGGTTATAACATAGTGGGAATGCAGAAGTACAGTAGCTGTAAAGCTACTTTGGGGAAATGGTGTCAGGGGAGCAGGGAAATGTAGATTGTGTGCTTCACAACTGAAATAAAACAGATGGATGCCTAGGATCAGGAATGTGTGGCTTTCCAGGTTTTTCCCCTATTATAACTCCCATCATCCTTCATGGCTGACCATACTGGCTGGGACTGGTGGGAGTTGGGGTCCAAAAATATCTGAAGGCCAGCAGTTCCACATCCCTGCTCTGATATTACTTAGCTACACCACTGTCAAGCCAAGTGGAGAACAGCAATATGTATCAATAGGCTCTGTGGCTGCCCGGCAGACATATAAAGGTTCTGGACTGGCCAGAACTGGTATAAAAGCAAGGATTAGCTTCAAACAGCCTGCCACACTTCCATCTCCATCTTTCAGTTCTCCTAACCTCCTCTCGTTCTGGGACTAGATTTGGGTACACTTGTCCATGGGCTATAGTCTCAACTTGAGAAAAGCTTGGCATTTTTTTTTAATAGTCCATATAGTCATGGTTTTTAACTGCTAGTCATCAGTACCTCATTAACAGCTTACAAAGCTGTTATAAAAGGATGTATGGAATCCAACTACATACAGTTTGAGAGTGTGTTTTGTTAAATAAATGTTCTCTATGACCACAAACAAACAAAGGAAATGAAACTCTGCAAGGGTTGCAGGATCTGAAATGGGGTATTCTTTTTCTTAGAATGTGGCAATTAACCAGAAATTACACTCATGAATTTGCAACAACTCATTCTCTCCAGCTCAGCTGAAGGCCTGATCTTCAAAGCTACCCTCACTTCAAAGTAAAAACTTCCACAAAAGACATCTCCATGATGAATCATTCAATGGTTCCCCACCCCGCCTTGCTACTACCCATATGTGGCTGTAATATTTGTCAGACCAAATATTTCAGGCAGAATCTCGGCATGCAAAAAATCAATTGTCTTCCTTCTGTTCTTCCATTTGTTTGAGCAAGGGAGGGTGTCACCTGCTTCCCACTGTCCTTGGTGCTGAACAGGCTCCTTGTCTTCTGCATTGGTCACCCACTCTCCACTGTCCTTGGTGCTGAACTGCCTGCTGCTTTGGCACGCGGGAGGCTGCTCCATCCAGAGATGGACAGGTTCTCATGCCCTGCCTTATGCAAGAAAGATTCTGCCAATCATGCAGATGAGGACAATTCTGGATGCATAGCTGGTAGTCCAAACTGGAGGGCGGCCTCCTCTTCCCTAGAGGGCAACCTAATCAGAGCAGCAGCTGTGTATTGGCTGCACAGGCAATATTTGTTCCACACTCTTGGCACCTCACCCCATTTGCATGTATTCAGATGGTTATTTTCTTTCCCAAATGAAAAAGGTGGGGAGGGGGCAAGGCTAAGGGAAGGAGTTTTGGTTCATTAATTCTTTGCCCCTCTGGAACCAGAATAGGAAGAAGTTGAGCAAGTTGATGGAACACCAAGTGTTCAGTATTCTTTTTCTTTCAAAGGGAGCTTCAAATCACATCAGTGGGTGACGTTTCCAAACAGCAGGTGTGAAAAGAAAGGAAGAGGCAATAACCAGAGACTAAGCTTTAGCCTTTGCCAGATGTTTTTGACTATAGCCAACAGCCCCAGTCAAAGAGTCTGTGGCTGATGGGAGCTGTAGTCCAAAATGTCTGGAGAGCACCAGATTAACCACCCAAGAACATGGGTGCATCTAGCCCAGCATCCTGTTCCCACAGTGGCCAACCAGAAGCCCCAATGAGAAGTCGGCAAGGAGGACCCAAGTGCAACAGTAACACTCTCCCCACTTGTAGTTCTCAGCAACTGGTGTCTGGAGGCATTTACTACCCCCGATGTTGGAGGCTGCTCTAAATAGTGTCTCTGCCTTTCCCTTTACTGGGTGGACAACACAAGCACACTACCCACGTATCCTCTTAGCTTTCCTAACTTGCTTTAGTCACTAAACTATGCCAGAGAAAGCAAAAGGACAGTCTGAAGGTGTGTTTGTGTCACCCTCACAAGTTTTTGAGGGGTGCCCATAGGGATGGGTGTGAATTCTGCAACCCGCCCACCCCCTCCCTAAGATTTGGTTTGGGATTTTATTTGCAGAAGTGGAAAATAATTAGTGTTGATTTTGTCTCATCAATTGCTGTCCCAGAGGGTGCTTGGCACCAAGATTGGCAGCCATGTACTGTGCTGACCCCAGAGATGTTCTCAATTCCAATGCCAGAGCCATTGGATCATGTGCACCCACTAGGTGCACTGCGGTCTTCCACCCCCACTGGTTCCCAGGTGGAACTTTTAATCCAATGTTTTATATCTTTTTATCTCACATATTTTATTGGGCTCTGACTTAATAGATAGATATGGATTGGGTTGAACAGGTAAGATTTGAGCTTCTTCATATTTTTGTGGGTCTTGAGAAGAAATGTCTTGGTGAAACAAACCAAGATCTATGGCAACCACCCCCAACCTGGTGCACTCCAGATATTATAGACTACATCTCCCATCAGCCCCAGCCAGCACAGCCATGGTTCAGAACATCTGGAGGACCCCGGTTTGGTGTAGGCTGGTCCATGTAAGCCAACATTATTCTCCCAACAGTGAACAGTCACACTGGTCTCTGAGAGTCCTGCAGGCAAGGAAGGTGTGCCATGGCCATCCACAGTGTTGTGTCTGCACTTGGCATCTGACCTTCAAAGGCTTCTTCTGAAGGCCTGATCTAGCTCTCATCTATCCATTGACAAATTTACCCAGCATAGATGCATCATTTCTACCCCACCCCACCCCCTTTAAGCTATCTTACTTGCTGTCATTACAATCTCCACTAGTGAATTCCATGCATCTCTTATGCAATTATAATAAAGTATTGTGACCTACCTGGAGCCCTTGAAAAGGAGTCAGCTGTATTATGTGGTGGGGGTTTTTGTGGGATTCTTGGGGTTTTAAAAAATGAAAATAAGTAAATAACATCCCAGCTTCTTATTCATAATCCAATTTTCCTTAATTCAATTCATCTGTTCTCAGCTTGAGTTTATGAAATTTGCTATCTGTTGAGTAATTTGCCTTCATTTGTACAACTCGATTAATTCATTTAACTTGTCTTCAAGGAAATGAAAGTTGAAAGCAACACAATCTGACTCACTCCCCTGTTGAAATTGGGATGGAAACCATCACGAAGCTCTCTCTAGAGGGAGGAAAACAACAACCGCCTGCCTCTCTCTGTGGTGTTCCAAGAGCCCATTCCATGACAGCTGGAGGTGCCTTGGGAGGAAACATTTCAAGCTTAATGGGGAATTTTCATGGCCAGCTGCAGGGACCGCCCAAGGAAGAAAATTCATTGACTTTTGAGGGTAGTAGCTCAGTTTTGTCTGCAGCGCCTGGGGGCATGTACAGCATTTGATCTATTTGACTGTGGGGCTGGTTCACACACGCACACTACCTCTTTACTCCTGACTTACACCTCTGGAGCCTGGTTTACACATGCAAGTTCATCACCATGCCTTGATGGCCATATATACTGATGGTTATAGTCCACTGTAATTCTGTGAGGCCTCCCCTAGCAGCCTTTTTCAGAACTGGGCTCAGTAAGCCTCATTTTAAAAGAAAGAAATGAAGAATGTCAGTTTATTCTAATCCAAATTACAAACATAATTTGGACTCTGATATCACTGGCAGGGCAGTGCAATGAGACCCCCACCATGAGATCCCAGTCCTCCTTACCTGTCTGTTTCTGGGGCTTCTATAATTGTTGCAGTGCGGAGGAACAGAAGCCGTCCCCGGCATCTGGAATGCTGCTATGGCAGTGACACTGGCACCCTAGAAAACAATTATCTCAGGGTGCCTGCCATCCTTCGTATATGGGCACCGGGTGCTCTGGGAACATGCAGTGCTCTGGGAATGTTACATTTCCCAGTGTCACTGGTGCCTGAGATGCTGCCATTGCAACTTTCAAGGTACCACTTTGAAAGCATCAGCCAGGGAAGGGTGAATGGAGGCTCATGGAAGGGGTCAGTAGAGGAATCAGTCCCCATTGTGCTCTCAGTGATGCAGCATTTCAGGTATCAGGAAGGGGGAACGAGAGAGTGAGAAATCTTCCTGCCTTGCAATGAGCTAGTTTAGGTGGATAGGTAGGTGAGAAGGTGGGGGTGAAGAGAATTTATAAAGCTCATTTTGCATTTGAAACAAAGAAACTCTGATGGAGGCATGTGCAGGTGGGGGGTGGGGAGCTACCTGGTTCAGAATTCAGACACACATTAGGAGTGCACCAATTTCTTCTTCTTTTCTAAACAGGGTACTTCCAGGTTTTGGTGGCATCACTAATAAACAGACAGCAACATCACACCATTCATCCTGAGGTTACTCTGGAGAGCCTTTTACGCCCTTCTATTTCACAAAAAGAATTTGCTGAAGCCCCAAAAGAGAGCTAGATTTAAATTCCTCTCTCCTGCCTCCTTTTTCTTTCTGCCTTCTTACTCATTACTCATACTAAGTACAACAAAGCTAGCTTATCCCCCCCCCACTTCTAATTTCTAAGCTCCTAATGACTGTGTTATTAAGCTGGTGATAACCAGTTCAATTGTGCATGTCCTTTGATCGGTTCCCATCCCAAACAGCATCACATCTCCTCTGGCAGAGATGGAGCCAGGAAGCCTATTAACACCTCCTTTCCGTCACCAGGATACCTTGGCCCTGTAATTAAAGGGGCTTGTTTTCTCAGATGAAAACAATGAGGTGTGATCAGAAGTGGGGAGCGGGGAAGATTTCAGTATGGAAAGCTTACTGAGAGAGGTCACAAATACAGCTTTGTACAATGCATCATTAACTTAAGAAAGTCAATGTGGTATAGTGGTTAGAGTATCAGACTAGAACCTGGGAGACCAGGGTTCAAAGCTCCACTTGGCCATGAAGTTCAGTGAGTGGCATTGGACCAGTCACTGCCTCTCATTCTAACCTACCTCACAAGGTTGTTGTTGGGATTAAATGAGGAGGGGCAGAACCATGTATACCACCTGGCACTCATTGGAAAGAAAGGTAGGATATAAATGCAGTAATATAGATAGATAAATAAATGAATAAATATATGTGATAAATGCAATAAATAAAATAACTAATGGATGCCATGACAGATAGAAGCGGTACTGGTAGCTTTGAAAAATGGATCAGACAAATTCAGCATAATGGCTGAAAGGAAATTCCCTGATCAGTTTCAGTATACCTCTGGATATCAGAAACTGGGGAACAAGCAAAAGTAGCAGGCTGTTTTCTTTGTGCCCCTTGAGCTTCTGGTGCAACACAGTTGGAAACAGTGCTGGACCAGATGCTTATCCACACTTACCTTTCCTCTTCTCTTTCCAGGCACGGTGTGCAATTTAAAGTTCCATGTCTTTTTTTGTTCCAGGCATTTCCCCACAAAAACCTGCTCTTTAAAGCTCAATCAGAGCAAACGTCAACCCATAAAAGAACCACAAATGATGTTTGCTCTGATTTAACTTTAAAGAGCAAGTTTTTGCGGGGAAAGCTCAGGGCAAAAAAACCTCAAAAAATAAAACCCACTCAGAAACAGAGCATTAAGGTGTGGGCCTCTTGCATGAGATCACAGCCCCCCAAAACAGGATGTCCCCAACAGTTGATGGTTATGCACTATGGACCCCCTGGGTGGGTTATGCAGACTCCCTAGGCTCCACAGATAACCAACTGGGAACCACTGGTATACACAATAGTGAGGTAGATAGACCCATGGTCTGACTCAGTTATAAGGCAGCTTCTCATGTTCCTGACCACTTGAACAAAGCAAAGAAGTTTGATCCTTATTCTGCTGTTTAAGTTCAGAATTAGACTGGCTGCAGTCTTAAAAGGTCAACATTTTACTAAGGCATATCCAGCCCTCATCTTCCCCATACCCCAAGGCAATTCTGGGCATCTGTTTTATGCTTTTTGCACAGAGATGTAGCAAGCAATTATCCTCCTTTTAAATCCACTGACTCCTCAGATGTGTCATTCTTCCTGAACAACATGTTGTCATCATTACAGAATGAAATATTTTGCTCTTGTGCTGGGAGACGTTGCGCTGTATTTAAATCACCTTTTCATAAATATGGAGTGTTTCAGGTTCACTGAGTTGTCAGTTTTTGTCTCAGGATCAGGATTCTGTGGGGTTGTTGGTGCTTCAACCTGGAAGGTGTGCTTGATGCCATTATGAGATGCAGGGGGCCCCCGACACATGCAGTCATGCATACCCGCACTGTTTCCATTTATTTTCAGAAAGATTTCCAAGGAAAGAGACGAAGGGAGGGATCGGCCCAAGAAATATCATATACTTTTATCCCAGCCTTCCCCAAGCTGGTCCCCTCCAGATGCTGCTGGACGAGTCATCATGTATCAGAGATTATGGGATTTGTAGTCCAAAACATCTGAGGGCCCCAGGTTTGGGAAAGTCTGGCTTATCCTGTTACAAGGTTATGTCTGAACCCAGACACACGTTTGCCATGTGTAAAGACTCAATGTACGCTACTCAATGGAACTTTTGTGTGGAGTCAGGATGTCTGTCTGTTTAAAATGCATGCATACCTTTAACACTTATGCCTAATTTGAAAAAGTTATCACAGCTGAAAATAGAAAAAAGATTGGTTTTTTACCTAGAAATGAAAGATATACAGTGTCTGGGTGCTGCTTTAGACAGCAAGGCTACAAATATCCGGGCAGCAAATAAAAATTTATCCCATACACACACCATAACCCTATAGAGTAAAAGAGTCCCTAATGACCCAAAATCCAAGAGATTGAATGTAGCAATGTGTCACATTACTTGTGTTAAAGGAAAGAAAAAGAGGGGATGGATATACCTGATCTTGGGGCAAGCAGAGTGCAAGCCCAGGGATTTGAGATTTGTGCCTTCTGCAGGGGTTAAGCTCTCCTCTTCAAAGACAACAGTGTTTCTCACCTGTTCTTTAGGTCTGTGGTCCAGTGAAGTGTAAATTTTATCCTTGAGATAATTGAGGAGCAAAGAGGGGGTCTTGTTGGAGCTGTGAACTAATCATTGAAAACCTGGAGTTTAAGTATACTTTGACTCGAACTTCTATGAAGAAGGGAGGGGGCTTGCTTAGTGAGTGAATAACCTGACATCAAGTTCTTTGAACTATTTGTTCCATATCATTTACTATTGTGTTTCTGTGAACGTTTTATCCCTGTAATTCCTGAATCATATTTTTACCTTAAAAAAGATATCTGTGGTCTGTTTGGAGTCTGATTCCTGTTTACAGGAAGTTGATAGACAGTCAACAGCCCTCCTTGAAAAATACAAGGATTAGTGCTCTGATCTTTTCTACAACTGTTAGGGTCATGAGCTTGTACCAGGATCACAGATAGTTAATAAGGGGTGTATTTCATATTAAAGTCAGGCCAGCTGTTGAAATGCCGTGATCCATAGAAATAAACTATTAAAAAGTTGAGATTAGCACCTCATTGTTACAATCTCTTTTGACAATATTGGTCCAGCCAAGGTAACTATGAGATGAAGCACATGGTCAGCAGACTCCAATCATACAATTTTAGATATGTATGTATGTATGTATGTATGTATGTATGCATGTATTAAAATCTGCCTATAGGATGTCAGGGAACAGGTGCTTTAATACAAGGGTGCATTTAAACCAGGCTTCCTCAACCCCCGCCCTCCAGATGTTTTTGGCCTACAACTCCCATGATCCTAGCTAGCAGTACCAGTAGTCAGGGATGATGAGAATCGTAGTCTCAAAACATCTGGAGGGCCGAGGTTGAGGAAGTATGATTTAAACTGTTGCTCTCTATTTTGTGGTCCTCAGTTCTATACCCTGCATTCAAATGCAGCCAGTTCTACAGCTTCTTGCATTTCACGACTAAATTGTGTACCAATCAGGCTCTGCTGCATTTCTCTCCTGCCCATATCAACAGGACTGGCTCACATTTGTGGGCCATGGGCCGTATTCACTCGTGACCATCCCTCCAGGGGCCACATGCAAGTGGTGGATGTGGCCACCGCCCCTCTCTTGGGTGTGTGCATGCACACTGCAGATGATGTACAGAGGCAGATGCCCACACAGATGCACAGCCCCCTTTCCCTAGCAGATAAGCTGTGGTCAGCACACTCTCTCCACTCCACAAAGGAACAGTCTGATTATTGGGAGGGGTCTGCATTCTGCCCACCCCAGTGTTGCATCCACTTTTTTGCCACCACTGCCAAATTGCTTGGTGGGGAGGGGGCAGATCAGGCCCTGAAAGCAGGGATTAGCCAGACAATGGTTTTCTGCAACACCATATCCTGTTCTTCCACACAACAGCCTGCAGCAAAGTTTTCTTAGCCACCTTGAGGGTGTTGACAATGGAAAGGTGGGATACAAATCTAATGAATAAATATATAAGCAGATCATATTTCTGGGAAGGCCCGTGGAGCACATGCCTTGAATTCAGAAGCTGCTCGGTTCAGTTCTCAGCATCTCCACATTCTCACCCTGGGCCAGCAGGGGGATACTGTAGATAATTTTCACTCAGGTCCACATATGCAAATAAGGAATTGAAAGTGACGTTCAGTGATTGGATAGTTACAGAAAGTTGTTACTGTTGCGTTGTAGTGGAGCTCTATATAAGCAGGCTGGCTGAACCCTTCAGTTCAGTTCTGTTCTGGCCTGTGAATAAACAAGAGCAGTTTAAAGAATCACGGTGTCGTCAGATATGTCCACCCAGAACTTAACAGTTAGTGTAGGCAGCACTGAGCTATATCGACCAGTGGTCTGACTGTTTAAGGCAGCTTCCTGTATTTGAACTGCCCTGTCCTCCATGATTCGGCATTCTGTTTTCCTCCTACCCCACACATTCTTCCATCTTCCATCATGCTGATTTCCATTGTTCTGTGCCACCCCTGACTATGCTGTACATCATTGTACAGGCCACAGCACTGCACTGCCTCCTGCCATACTGAATACTTTTTATTCTGCGTTGCACCAGCCTGCACTGCACTACAGTGCAAGCCACATGGCTCTGCCTTCTATTATTTGGCATCTCACACTGCATTGCACCTGCCGGGCTCTGCATTGCACCACATCCTGCTGCACTGCATCGCACTGCACTGCATGCTCTTGCATCATTCTGCACTGATGAACTCCAACAGCACTAGGCCACATCCCATAACATTGCATCCCATTAGCTGCCACTGACGCAGATGTCCTTGCAGTTATTTCCTTCTCCTTTGCAGTGCCTCGCCGTGCGTCAGTCTCATTCCTTTGCAGCACTCTTGTCGAAGTTTAAGATGTGGACCGCAAATGAGCAAAGGTTAAGGAGGGTTAAGGAGCGGCAGAGGGTGCCCTTCTCCTCCTCTTGTCTTTCCATGTGCCAAAGAGAAAGGGAAGGATGAGTCCGAGTGGCATTCCCTCCCCCTCTCTCTCTTGATGTTTGCATTAACCTGGCTGTCACCAGCTGCTGGCAGTGTGCCGCAGTCATTAGCTTCCCCAGTTTGGCAGGAGTTGCCTGGACTCTTTGTAGAAATAATTCCAGCTTGTTAAATTCACAAGGAAGGTTTGGGTATTATTATTGACTAGTGTGCGGTGCCCCTTGCAGGCTCTGAGCTTATCAACAGCTTCTCATTTCCTGCTCCCGCCACCCCCTGTACAATGACGGGCTTCCACATCCATTTGTTCTGCCACCTCTGGCCCATGATCTTCCCACGTGTCACCCTGGGGCCTTCGATGGCAATGCGGACGGGTTCATTGTGGTTCAATTGAAATAGACAGGCACCAGTGTGCCTTTAGCCTTGGGGGCTCAGTCCTTTTGCAAAGGCTTCATGCTAATATGGTTTGATCCCCACTCCTGACAGGCCCACCCAATACAATGAGGCTCTCAGGCCCACTGGGTGGTTGGGGAGGGGGCGGGAGGAGAATGGTGGGGTGGTGAAAGGAGATGACAGAGGTGGAGCAGAACAGAGACTGACAACTCTTTCCCTGGAGCATAGGAGCTTGCCTCAAACACTCACCTCTTAGGCCAAGGAGAGAAAGAGAGCTGGCATTAAAGGCTCATAATTAAAACCCTCCTGTCAGGGTATTAATACCTAAACACAACTGGCGCATACATTAGCTGAGATCCCGTGGGGGTTGTTGTGCCACTTTTATTTGATAAGTCTAATTAATTTATTTCGCCGCGCACACCCAACGCAGCTTTCCGGCAACACTTTTCGGCATCTCAACAGCTATCCATTGCTTTAGCTGGGAGGTAGTCTCATTGAAAACTGTGAGGCTTAACTCTGAGTAGACAAGTGCAGAATTGCTCTGTAAAAAGGCCCCTTCTAAGTTAGACTAGTTTGGGGAGAACCAGGAATATAGATTTGGGCTTGAGGAGACTATGAGCTCAGTTCTGGCACTGGAAACAAATTTCTGGGATTGAGCTTGTGGGTGCCTTGCTCTTGGCTGCGGATGGTGGACATTTGGGTTCTAGTAAGAAAAAAATGGGAGCAGAGCCATATCAACATTTAAAGCACATGACTTCCACCCAAAAAAAACTGTAGGGGAATTGTAGTTTGTTAAGGGTATGTGGAATTGTATGTCTTTGAGGGGGAACTTCAGTTCCCAGGATTCTGTGGGGAAGATCATGTGCTTTAGATGTGTGTTGGGTGCACTTTTAATGTATGGTGTGCATCTGTCCAAAGTAGATCCCCCAAATCAGTCCATCCCTGCTGCACAAAAATCAACTGTGCATAAATCAAGGCATGCATGTTCATGTATGAAGCAATCCATAAATTGAAAACTCCCAATTGTGTGCCACAAGAAGGCCTGAAGCCATGTTAGGGTGCATCTATCACTAGATGCTGGTTGGGGCACTTAAGCTGGGTGCAGTATTGATCCCCTCTCTCTGTCAATATATGGGCAGCAGCATCAATCTGGAGAGGATGCACAAGGTTTCTCTGACACAGCTATGACTCCCATCTAGAAGGGCATTCCAGAAGCATCACCACTGTGCAGAAAAGCACAGTTCCAACCTTGTCCAGGCAGAGAGGAGGGTCACATACCTGAATGAAAGAGATTCCACAGTCCCAATGACAATTGTTCTTGGGAAATGATAAGACAACATCTCCACTCATTTGAGTGTAGTTATTCTCCAGTTTTAATCCAGAAAAACAAATCCAATGTGCTCACATACCGTAAGTTTGGGAAATGCAGAGGCTGATCATGATCAATGGAGGTTGGTGCCCGTTGGGACTGGTAGGGCAGAAGGCAGGGAGGCCAACAGTAGCCAGAGCCAAGGGCCAGCTCATTCTGGTTTTATCTCCACCCTCTGCTCTTCTGAGTTCTACAAGGGCATCACTAAGGAGCAGGGTGCCGACTTGCCTCCCTCCCACATTGAGGGAGCCTGGCGTCACATGACCCACCCCACCCAGTGTGCCAGTGTGCTCCCATCAGTGGTGGGAAGTGCGGAGGGTGAAAACCACCCTCCATACCTCTCTCCTCCACCCAGCAGGCCAGTGCTCACCCGGGGGCAGCAGGATATGGTGGCCCCCTCAATACAGGGGGGTGGGGCTAGGCCCCCTGCCCAGAAATATTGAGAGGACTGAAGCCCCTTCTGCCCCTATAGGTGGTGCCCTTGCTAAGGAGGAGAAAGGGAGTTGCTAGCTAGTGACAGCTAGTTGTACATAAAGAGCTTGGTAGATGGGGGCAAGCTGAGGGCAGGCTGAGCTTGGTGGCACAGTGCTCCATCTGCCCTAATGAACCAGCCTCCAGTGATTAGTTATGTCTCCTTGTCCTCCAGGGTTAAGAGCATATCTCTCCACTGTCTGCATCTTCCACCCCGATCTTTTCCCCCTTTCGGCTTCTAACCTGGAACCAGCAGGACCCCTTAAGCATGTCTGTCTCTCTCACACACATGCACAGCCCTTCTCTCCTGTATGATAAGCTCATCGGCTCAGCTTCCGCCTGCCTATAAATTGTTGCTGGGCCGCGCCTTGGCTTTCCCGTTATCCCAGACAATAAGTCGAGACACCATCAATCCTCTCTTATGAACCTCGCAGCAGTCCCTTTTATTTCCCTCAAGATAAAACAAGGAGATTGCCTGCCCTGAACCACTAGATATTAAACAGGCCCCCCAGCCCAGGATCTCCAAGAGTTCATTTTGATTGCATTCTCCTTCTGCGTGGGGTGGCTAAACAAACCCGCCTCTCTGCGTGACAGGAAGCAAAAATATAGGAACACACCAGGGAAGGAGGAGAGCGAGAAGAAAACAGATGCAGGGCTGCTGATCTGCTAGAAGCACCAAGGATCACATTCTCTCTGATTAAGGGAGGACCAGAGGGAGTTTGGGATGTGTGGTGGAGAGTCCTGCCTTATTGCAAATGATCTTGGAAATAATCCTGCTATGGGGCTCTGGAGAGGGCAGCCGTACAGGTGGAAATGGCTGAACGTGTTTGACTTCAGGCTAACAGGGATATGGGGGGGGCAGATTCACAATTCTTCTACTGCCCTCCCCACATCTCAGACCTTTGGGACAGCAGAATCTGAGATGTAGGAGCAATTGTGCCCCCTGCCCTCAGTTTTCTGAATTGCAGGACCCTTAATAAAGCAGGTGTGTGCGATCCAAGAAGTGCTCATTCATTTGTATGGAACGGGGACAAGAGAATGCAATTTGGAAAAACATGTTTGGAACTGCACTGTATGTAACTGTGGCTGCAAACAAAAAGCCGTATTCTTCAAGTCTAGATTAATTAATCCAGAACAATTGCTCAATGGAACAAGCTGTTTGTTTGTTTGTTTGTTTGTTTGTTTGTTCGTTCGTTCGTTCGTTCGTTCGTTTAGTGCTCTGCATATGTGGATTCTTTTGTCTCAAAGGCTCAGGGAAGCTTCCAAGGTTTCCTGGTATGTTACATAAAACTTAACACCATAAAATGTCAAAATATTGATAGGTAGCCTCACAGCTTCACAAAACTAACCTCCCCCAGCCAGCAGTTCATTTCCCCACAAAATACTCCCTCTTCTTCTCCATTTTCTTTTCATCCTTCCTTTTTCATAGAATCATAGGATTGTAGAGTTGGAAGGGACCCCGAGGGACATCTAGTGCAACCCCCTGCAAAGCAGGAATCCCAACTAAATCATCCACAAGCCTCTAAGGAAAGAGAGTCCACAACTTCCCAAGGGAAACTTCCACTGTCAAACAGCTCTTACTGCCAGAAACTTCTTCCTGATATTTGGCTGAATCTCCTTTCTCTGCTGCTTCTCTACATCCCTCCCAAAGGAGATACCGGTCTCACTGTTATCCATGATGGACACTGGGTGGGGGACCGGGGGCCCTCCTCATGGTGCTGGATTCCAACTCCCATCAGCCTCAGACAGCCTGGGAACTGAAGTCCAACTGTGCCTGGAGGACCACAGGCTTCCCCCACCTCTGCTATATACTACAGAAAACTGAAAATGTAGAAACATCTTTAAGCCAGCAGTCACCAACTTTTGGGGGCAAATGGCACATTTGGAATTTTGAAGAAATGCCATGGGCACCAGTTGCAAAATGGTTGCTGTGAGTGGTGGTGGCACAACACAAAATAGCTGCCACATCTAAAAGAACAAAAAAGGGGGACGGGACTACAGAATGCTGTAGGCATGCCATCCTCCTTCAGCCCTCAGTCATGAGGGAAGAGACACCTACATCTGCCACAGTAGCCTTAGCCCACAGAGAGAAGCTCTTTGCTCCTCTCCTCTGGAGGGTAGGCCTCCAATCCTGGCATGCAATGAATTGTGAGCATGCAGAAGAGGCTGAGCTAGTACAGATGGGAACTGAGCAGGAAGAATACACCATGCACTGTGCGTTTTCGAGGGGTTGAGACCTTTTGTAGATAGCATCAGAGGTACACTTGTGCCCATCTAAACATACCCCTAAATGGGACTTTGATCTATAGGGCAAATCTGGGGATTTGACCCCTGTGGCTGCCCTTTGCAGTTTCATAGAGATGCTGAGAATTCTCTGGAAGAGACCCTGAGACCCTGCGTGGAACGATGGCTCCTGGGGTTCCTTTGTGGAGAACAGTGAATGTTAAAACGGTCTGAAACAAGTTTAAATGTGTAATTCCGGAAACCAAATTCTGTAGCATGAGTGTGCACACACACTCCTCATTCTTGCAGAGCCCCCAATGAGTTAGCTCAGCTCTTCATCCAGGTTTTTGAGGCCAGCTCTGTTTGTCCACGGGCACGGCTGCACTCCTGGGTTAGGCTGGGGGACATTTGCCTTTCATCCTCCCAAGGTATCCCGCTGGAGAGCCTTGTTAATCCCCCCCACGTGCCTAAGAGGCCAGGCAATATGTCTGGGCAAATTAGCATGAGTCCTCTCTTCTCGGCTGGGTTAATGCTTGCCTTTTGTTTTAACGCTGGCTTTCTGGCTATAAATATGCATTAGGCTTGGACGAGGAAGCCCCTTCCTTTCCCTCAGCCCCCTTCTCAAGGGAGATCTGCCTTGGCTTTGATAGAGAGCGGCATACGCAAGATGCTCGCTCAGAATGGGGAACGAGATGAGCCTCCCTTTGATCTCCATGTCCTTGGCAAAGGCAAAGCGAAGATGGACTCAGAATCAGCAAGCGGCTAACGTGTGCCACTCTCAAATGAGGACAAAGACAGGCAGAGGGGGGTGGGCTCTGATTCACCACTGAGCATGCCTGGGTCCACGGCTCTCTTTCCTTCACCACTACAGGTTTCCCTGGTGGTGTTCCCATTCCGTCTTTTTGCAGCCATACTGCAGCATTGGTGCCATCTGGTGACAGTCAGAGAAATAACAGCACTGTGCACTTAGATGCACTTTGATGCTGTTCAGTTACTTCTAACGCTGTCACCATGCATTTCCTGTGCCAGCACTAATCTCCCTGTCAGAAGAGCAGAAGGATCAATATTCCCCTTCTCTGTCTTTGAAATGTATATTCATACTTACATTTTAACAGAGGTGGTTGCAGGGCTTTATTTAAACATCACTCTTGGAAAATACAAAGGTATTGCTGCTGCTGCTGTTTACGACTTTGTACCTGTTCCTTTGCTTTCCTTTGGACTGCATCAGTGAGGCCGGGGGGCGGGGCTTGTCATCTGAGTAGCCCAAGACCTCCATACCCACTGCCCAGGCTTTTTAATGCAGCAGTTTGACTTGACCTTTGGAGATGCACTCAATTGTCTCTCGAGACAGGCAGATGCCAACAACAACTTACTGCTTAATGTCAAAATAGGTTTCTAAGTGGCTTACAAGTATAAAAACCTATTGCAAAAGTATTAAAATATAAGCACCCAGAATTAAAATGCAAAACAAAACAAAGTCATTAAAATAAAAACACCCATAAACAAAAACCACAATCTCATTAAAATAAGACAGTTTGCCTGCATAAACAGGCACATCCTTAAAAGCTAGCAGAATGCCACTACTGAAGGTGCCTCTCATATTTCAGCAGAGAGTGCATCCCATAACCCCAGTGCCACCAGTGAGCAACCCCCTTATTAAGAGGAGAGTGCCTCTGAGCATGTACAGTGTGGGAGCCAGTGTGGTGTAGTGGTTAAGAGTGGTAGTCTCATAATCTGGGGAACTGGGTTCATGTCTCCGCTCCTCCACATGCAGCTGCTGAGTGACCTTGGGCTAGTCACACTTCTTTGAAGTCTCTCAGCCCCACTCACCCCACAGAGTGTTTGTTGTGGGGGAGGAAGGGAAAGGAGATTGTTAGCCGCTTTGAGACTCCATCAGGTAGTGATAAAGCGGGATATCAAATCCAAACTCTTCTTCTTCTTCTATAGAGCCCATTTCCCTTACCACCCCTGCACCATCCCCACACGTCTAAGGTGGGGCTTCCAGCTATGAGCCTGCTCTCCTCAATATCTGACTAGTAGTTGTTTCAGATAAATTAATCTGGTATAAAAAGGCTCTGATCATGTGTAAGTGACATCCTGTTCCAAATCTTTTGCTGAGGCTTCAGCCACAGCCAGTTTAACACTTCTAATGAACATTATAATTTTTCTTCCTTGACATGGATGTCACCATAAAGATGAGGCTTCAGTCCCCAATTGCTCTAGTTACCTCTGAGCAGAAAGACAGGTGGATATAAAAAGCATATTTATATAGGGGCGTTTCGTATGTATGGCGTTGTGGAGGGGTGGGAGAGGGAGCAGGCTGGAGGGTGAGTGTGAACGAAGAGAGATTGGAAGAGAGGGAATGAGCCACATGTAGATTTATTTTTATGCCACACCAGCAGGGAAATAAAGGCATCAATAAATTATATTATTTCTCCAGCCGCTCTGCTAACATGAACAAGACGTCTGGTGCTGACAGCAGGCGCCAAATTGAATGACAAACTCCATTTCCAGGTGCATTTCGCAGGGCTACCCATAATGGGGAGATCAGGACTGGAGGGGGGTAGGGACAGAGCTGATGAAAGTCTGTGTTTTATGCTGCCGGACCTTCCTCCCCCATTCCCACCCCTTGACTTTCTTTTGTTGCACCATAGGCAGTTGCCAACTTTTGTTCTGGTTCTGCTCCTGTGCTTTTAACGGCAGCCCAGCCTGCAAGAACAACCTAACAGGCACCTGTATCCTGGCATGGAGCTCCAGTGATTGTGGTGGGACAGGAACACACTGAGTCGCTCCCTGAGTCTTCAGACCCCCCACTGAACCAGTCTTGTGGCTCTTTTATTAAGCATAGAGACTCATGGGGAGCTCCATGTAGCAACAGCTTTGCAAACTTAATGTGCGAGGTGGAGCAATTTTGTCACAGCCTGCAGAAAGCCAGGGGTTCATGTCCTCTAAGAGACCAATCCTGGAAATTAAGCAAGTTAAATTAAACATGGCAATGGTAAAGAGAAGTGATTGGCGCTAGGCAATCAGCCTTTTGGCTGTCTTCACACAGAAGTGCCTGGGACAATTGCCCCATGCATGTAACAGAATGGAGAGCTATTTTAAAAGCACATTCTTTCCTTCAAATAATTCTAGGCACAATAGGTTATACCACACAGAGAGTTACAATTCCCAGCAAACTACAGTGCCCAGAATTATTTGATGGAAAAGACTATGCTTTGGACGTGCTCTAAAGAGTACTACTGATCCTAAGTAGTTTCATGTAGGACTTTGTCAGAGCTGAAAGGAGCTTCATCTTTGAGTGCTTTGTTCAGAATTCATTGCGCAAGGAATAAGAAATGGTTTGCTTCTTAGAGTGATCCTTGATTGGCTAGGATCATCCTTGTGACCCATGTAGGAATCATTTATCTTGCTCTAATAGGCTTCTTTTGACCTTACAGATCCCAACACATTACTAAATTTGATTGTCCACATAGTGTTATGATATTACGTGGTTCCTATTCGGCTGGGGTCAATCACAGAGAGATGAAGGAGAAAAGAAATGGTACTGAAGTAGCTTCAGATGGAAAAGAACTAAGGGAATGTGGCTGTAAACAATTAAGAATTATGTTTACAACACAAAAAGTAGGCTGGAAGGCTTTGGGATGTTGGGTCCGCCTCCTCACAACTTCTGAGGTGAAAACTGACCTGAAGAATAGTTGGTCTTACACTTCTTCTGAGGGGCTAGAAAATCCACAGGCAAGGAGATGCACACCACAGATGTTCTTCAAGTTAATTACTCCCGACTAGGTGAGCTCTCACAAATGTTACAGGCCAGTGAAGATGAAGCTAGCAAGCTTTGCTTGCCATGCACGAGTGCACCTGGCAGTGGGAATTCTGGTGGAAAGGAACCAAACAGGATTCCACGTTCCACCTTGGACCTTGGCAACATATGGTGCAATTAGAACAGAGTTAGAGGCTCTTCTGTTTCACTGAGCAGGGAAAGAGAGAATCTTTGTGAGGGAATGGATTTCTGAAGCTGGCGGGTAATTGGACACCCTTACCTTTACACACAAGCTTCTTTTGATTCATAATAGAAGCCAGTGGGAGAGGCAGGCTAAGGTAGCATTAGCAGATAGTCCTGCTGCCCTCCCCAATCTGGTTCTCTCCAGCTGTTTTGGACTACGGCTCCCATCAGCCCCAATCAACACAATGGGAATGGTAGTCTAAAACAGTTAGGGGACACTAGGTTGATGAAGGCTGTATTGCTGTAGCAGAAACTTTTTTAAAAAAAACCTACCTCATTGGGGAATTCACTTGCAGAAGACTGTACCCTTGCAAATGTGAACAAGAGAACATGGAAATGTGCTTAGCATTTTAGTGTCCTAGGAGCGTGGCTTTTCTGATTACCAGATGTTAGCTTCATTTTAGCATTAAATTTGAGATACCTTCATTATAAAATTTAGATTAGCAAATGTGGTCCAGAGTAGAGCTCGTGTTGGAACATGAGACATCTCTGTGTCACATCCTGTGAATACTGTTGCACACCACCCTAATCTCTGAGCAGTGTGGGATTCCAGACACTTACCCAGGGTTTGGCTTCCTCGGAATGAAGAACAGCAGATACTGTGGTGTTTTCATGATATATGGTTTATTTGCATGGATATACAACCTGAGTCTACAATGGAGGGGCTCACAGCATTAACACCCCAAGATCTTGCTTCTCCCATAGCCACAGCCTTGGATTCCAACAAAAATCAAGCATGCCTCTCTTTCTCAGGCCATTGCCTGCTTCCAGCTTCCAGCTTCTAGCTCTCACTCACAACACAACTCTGGCTTTTGTCCTTCTAACTAACAGCCAGTTGTGGGAGGGAGACCCAACCATTTGTCCTCTGGCACACAGCCACTTCCTTTGTTGCCTTAACATCCCATACTCAGGAGGCCATTACCTCTCCAAGAAGCTGGCCTGGCTATTCCAGCAACTGAATCCTTGCTGGATCCAGGAATTAGAATGGCCTTAGCCTAAAACCCACCACCACCAGACTTGCAACACTGCATTATATGCAAGGGTGAGAAACAGGAACATTCACACGGTTTATGGAGGTCACACACTGGTCACCATTCCTTTGCATTCCATCATGGATCTCCCATTTGTTTTCTAGCAGAGTTCACATGCTAAAAGCCCATCTCTAACAGGTCCCTCCCTCAAGCCATCTCTTTGAAGCCTATATTCCATCAGGCCACAGGAGAGGAAGAGTCTGCAGGGCACCTCTGTCAGTTCTGCTGAGAGACCAGCCACGTTCAGCTCCTGCATTCCAAATATTTCCATTCCAGCTGATTCTTACAAGAACTCTGTAGCTAAAAAGGGAGGTTATTTCCCCCACTCCCTTCCAAACTCTTTTTCCCTTTGTGTCCTTTAGATGTTAGCCTAAGGGTAGCAGCAGTCAGAGGTGTACCTAGGGATTGGTGAAACTGGGCCCTGCCAGGGGCACAGGCCTGGGTTGGGGAGGCACAATAATCACCCCAGAAATCTGTCTCCAGTTATCTGTGGAAGGTTGTGAGTTTAGATAAGAGCTGGAAGCTGAGCGGTAGGAGAAATGGCAAGGCAGTGTGGAGGTAGACTGCTGGAGACTATGGAGTACATGGTGTACATGTGTGTGACGATGTGACACCACTGTTGTGGTGAGATCAAACATGGGAGAAGCTTCCCACCCTTCTCACATGGCAGCACAAAGGAGTACAAATTTTTCCACCTCCCTCTTTCACTCCAGATACTTTGAGTACTTGGGTTGCATGCAGTGTAGCATTTTCTAATGTGGCTATTGCAGCCCAGTGGTTTTCTTCAGGGAGAGGGTGTCGATGCAAACATTGCCAAGGGTGAAAGGGACCCTAGATATGCCTCTGGCAGCGCTCTTACCATCAGTCTTTGGGAGCCACTTAGGAAGCTTTCTTTGACTGAAGAGCAGGATAAAAACATGCTAAATAGATGAAACAGGAAAATCTCCTCCTCCTCCTCCTTCTTCTTTGGCAATCACTCATAGCCAAGTAAAATTGTCTTCCATAAACACAGTTTTAACAATGAGTCCATAAGTGACTGC
This sequence comes from Podarcis raffonei, assembly GCF_027172205.1. Taxonomy (NCBI): domain Eukaryota; kingdom Metazoa; phylum Chordata; class Lepidosauria; order Squamata; family Lacertidae; genus Podarcis; species Podarcis raffonei. Next base: position 32,414,880 of record NC_070609.1, read on the forward strand.
GGAGGCCAATTCTGGATCCACACATCCTTCCACAGTGGGGGCATTGGTTTCCAGGCAGGAGTTGATCACGGTGTGGATTTGCCAAGTGTGCCTTCCTCTCAGCACGTTTCTCCCTTGCGTCCTGAGTTCGAGTGTCTTCAAAGTCCATGACACCGTTGGTAAAGGCTGTTATCCAATTAGAGTGCTCACAGGCCAGTGTTTCCCAATTGTTGGTGTTTATGCTACATTTTTTTTAGATTTGCCTTGAGACAGTATTTAAGCCTCTTTTGTTGACCACCAGAATTACGCTTTCCATTTTTAAGTTCTGAATAGAGTAGTTGCTTTGGAAGACGATAATCAGGCATCAGCACAACATGACCAGTCCAGTGAAGTTGATGTTGAAGAATCATTGCTTCGACACTGGTGATCTTTGCTTCTTCCAGTACACTGGTATTAGTTTGCCTGTCTTCCCAAGTGATGTGTAGATATGCCTCTGGCAGCACTCTTACCATCAGTCTGTGGGAGCCACTTGGGAAGCTTTCCTTGACTAAAGAGCAGGATAAAAACATGCTAAATAGATGAAACAGGAAAATAATAAGGCATTCATCAATGCTGTCTCACAGTAAGTGGCATTACCCAAATATGGTGGTGTCAGTATTTACTTCTAGATTGTAAACCCCTTGGGGCAAGGGCCTGTCCTCTTGTACTCTATGCAACAGGGGTGAGTTTCAGGCAGGTTGGGTCTCCTTTTTTTAAAAAAAAAGCCAGAGTATTGCTCGCACCCGCAAGATCTACCTATCAGAGCCAGGGGCAAAAGACATACTGTTGAAATTAAAGATCAGAGTGCACCTGAACACACAGTTCCACTTGTTCCCTGGTTTCTAGGCACAGGTCCAAGAGGTTTTTAATTTGCCCTTTTGCTTCCCCCAGGAAAACTAGCTGTTTACCACTGAATCATAACAAAAGTCAATCGAGTTTTCTGTGGATGGATGTTTGTTCTGATTCAGTGGTAAACAGCAGGTTTTCCCAGGGAAAGTGGTGATGCCAAAGAAAAATCTCTGGGACCGGTGCCTCGAAAGCACAGGACAAGCCTTGGGACTTGAAATGCATTTTCAGTAGCAGGACTGAACTGAGTTCACAGCCCCTTCATGCAGACATCTGTTCCAGGTTAATGTTCTTCATTTCATCAGCAGTCATTCTGTTGTTGCTACTGTGAATGAATTGGGAGTCAGAAACCTTTGTCGATCTACTGCAAATCCCCCAAAGATCTATCAGTAGATGCTGATATACCTCCTGCCCATCTCTGCTGTGAAGCATCATTTGCACCAATGGTTCTGTAAATGCAGACTAGCTAAGACCCGTATTCTTGAGCAGTGGCAGCCACTAGTCAAGTCCTATGTGTGAGGCAGTGTCCATGTTGGACAGACAGTAGCACATCTGCACACACACATGCACACACCGTCACTCCTTGGTGTCCTTTCATTCTGCTAAGCTGATAATGAGAGACAGAAACTCAGTGATTGAGAGACAGAAAAACAGGCCAGATTCTCTGCTGCTGTGGCCCTTCAGATCTCTCTGTCTGGCCCTTGGGACTCTCATCGCACCACACCACCTCCCCATCCAAAATCCTCCCCCTAGACCATTCTCGCCAACCTTATTTTGCTTTTATCCTGGAGGGTTTCTGCCTGACCAAAATGTGTCCTTGAACTCTGAGAGTAACTCTTGCTTGTCTGGAAGGAGGATAAGAGAAGGGCATGTGAGTTTGTGGAGAAACCAGCCTGCTGTACAAAGGTAAAATCTATATTAATTTCCCTGCCCACTTTTGCCTCTAGCCCTACGCACCACTGGCATGTGGTACTTGGAAGTTTGCCCAGACAGGAAAGCAGCCCCAGTTTGAAAATGCTTCCAACACCCCAGGCTGTAGACTTCGTTTTCTCCCCCTGCATGGCGTCCAGGTCACAGGCTGGCAAAAGGCAAGAAGGTGCTCTTATCATTTCCGAATGTGGTCCCTGTTACTGCAGAGAAGGGGCTGGATCTGCCCAGTACAGCCAGAAATCTTAACAAGACAAGAGGCCTCCAGAGTGAAGTACCATCTTGGAGCAAGGGCAGAAGATGCAAAGGCAAGGCAGCCTCCGTGGGTCAAGTGAGTGATGGGAGGAATAAAGATAAAGGTCCCGGTGTCATCACTTTCCAGTACGGCCGAGCGTCGTGGAGTATATTTATGGCCGCCATCCTTTATCCACCACGAGTCGTTACCTGAGGGCATGCACTGTCCAGGCAGCTTTAATAGCCCCATAAATCACCGCCATCCAAAAATGACAACTGAACGTGAGGGAGATGGGAGGGAGGAGCAGCCTGTGGGCTTCAAGGGATGCCTCCCCACCCTTTCTTTCGGAAGTGAGCTTCTATTCACTGCAGAAAGAGGGACAGGGCTCTGCTGAAGCTGATATAACAGACAGAAATGGTTTTGGCTGGACAGACAGGTCTGACCTTCTCTCTCCCTCTCCACCTGCAGGGCCAGTTTGGGTGTCTTTCCATCCCTGACACTCTTTCAGGAGACCCCACAGACACACTCTGGTCACATCCACACCATACAAAGGTAAAGGTAAAGGACCCCTGGATGGTTAAGTCCGGTCAAAGGCGACTATGGGGTTGCGGCGCTCATCTCGCTTTCAGGCCGAGGGAGCTGGCATTTGTTCACAGACAGCTTTCCGGGTCATGTGGCCAGCATGACTAAACTGCTTCTAGTGCAACGGGACACCGTGACGAGTGCCAGAGCGCATGGAAACGCCATTTACCTTCCCGCCACAGCGGTACCTATTTATCTACTTGCACTGGTGTGCTTTCGAACTGCTAGGTTGGCAGGAGCTGGGACAGAGCAATGGGAGCTCAACCCATCATGGGGATTCAAACCGCCAACTTTCCGATCAGCAAGCCCAAGAGGCTCACCATATATTTAAAGTGCTATGATATCACTTTAAATAGTCATGGCTCTCCCCACCCCAAATAATTCTGGGAGCTGTAGTTTGCTAAGGGTTTTGAGAGTTGTTAGGAGACCCTTATTCGCCTCCCAGAGCTACAATTCCTGGAGTTCTGTATGAAGAGGGACTGACTGCTAAATTACGTTGGGAACTGTAGCTCTGGGAAGGGAATAATCGTATCCTAAGAACTCTCAACAACAAACTACAGCTTCCAGAGTTATTTGGGGGAAGTAGTGGCTGTTTTGAATGGTATTATAGTGCTCTAAAGGTATGCTGTGAATGTGCCCTCTGAGATGATGGGTATCCCTTCCTGCTTATCTCTTTCAGACTTGTGTCCCTCCCTGTTAGGAACATGGGAAGCTGCCTTATTCCGAGTCACTCTTGGTCCATCTAGCTCAGTATTGTCTGCCACTGAGTTACCACCCTTTCCCAATTACTTGCCACTGTTACAGATGTGCCAAGTAAACTCTGCTACAATTTGCAACTTAATATGCCATTAACCACCCAGTAACCTCAGGAGTCACTGCTATGCAGCCTATAGAATTGCCCCAGCCAGTTGACAGCCCCTGCCAAAGTCCCTTCCTGATCCCATCGACGGTCAGAGATCTTCAGTAATGCCCTTATGCCAAGCTGGCACAGAAATGGAAGGGTGGCTGGGTGGGAAGACATGGCAGCACTGAGGCTGGGCCATTCCTTATGGAATTGTTGGAGAGATCTGTGAGAAGCTGCCTTGTCCTGCATCCTGACCTAAGATGCCATCATAATGGTCCAAGGGTCCAAGGAGTGCAACAGGAGACAGTGTAGCCAAGGTGAGGGCTCCTGACCCCTTGTCTGTGTCTCTCTGCCTTGCCCTGCACAGTCCTGGCCTCCCCACTCCCATTTCTGGGAATGTCCTTCCATTTCTTTTAACCCTGCTGCCTCTGGTCAAGCAGGTTCTGTATGTTTTTGAAATGATACAAATCCTGCCCACCTCTTCACTAGAGGCCAACTTTAGATAATGTCCAGTAATCCTTTGTTCAAACTATCTCTTCAGGAAAAGCCAAATTGCCACAAGCCTACTTCCTGTGACATTGCCTGCTCACGCACAAAGATTTCAATCCAGTTCTCCTTTTAGTCACACACATTCACAGAAATTTGGAGGTTTGAATCCACGCAATGAGGTGAGCTCCCATTGCTCTGTCCTAACTTCTGCCAACCTAGCAATTTGATAGCATGCCAGTGCAAGTAGATAAATAGGTACCGCTGCGGTGGGAAGGTAAACGGCTTTTCCATGCACTCTGGTTTCCGTCACAGTGTTCCGTTGCGCCAGAAGCGGTTTAGTCATGCTGGCCACATGACCTGGAAAGCTGTCTGTGGACAAACGCCGGCTCTCTCAGCCTGAAAAGCGAGATGAGTGCTGCACCCCATAGTCGCCTTTGACTGGACTTAACATTCCAGGGGTCTTATACCTTTTGCCTTTTACAGCTGCTGGATGGGCTTGTCCATTCAAGACCCTCGCACTCAGTTCCCATTTGCTTGTGCAAAGCCTCATGGGCTGGGGGAATGTGTCCTCTGAAGCTGTTTCTCCACGTACATGGCCCAAGCTAGATGGTGGTGAAATTATTGCAAAGCAACTCAATGCTCATTATAGCTTGAGAAATTTTGCATTGCCCCTCTTTTGTCTACAAGCGACAAGGGGTCTGTTGTAGGTCAGCCCCTTTTCTCAGGAGGAAAAAGCCCGATTAAGAGAAAGGTCCTATAATGTTCAAACTGATTTGTCAGGTAAGCTTCAGCTCATCCCTGGCAGAGAATCGCTTGAGCTGGTGACCTAGAAGTGTCACAACCAGTTTTCAGTCCCAAGATTCACATCATCTTGCAGTTCACCCGTTTCCTTTGCTCCTGAGTCTCGGCAAAAGTAATCCTGAAGGAAGCCATTTCCATTACCAAAACCTTAAGGAACACAACACCTCCCCTTGATTTTGCTAGTTGAACAGGATGGCCCTGGATAAAAATATCACTAAGGAAACAATGTATGCAAATTTATGGGAGTAATTATTATCTTTTCCTTGTCCTCCAGTTTTAAAATTATCTCAAGACTTTTTCATTCTCCTTTACTGTTACTTTTAGTTTCTCCTCCAATTTTGTGTGTGTGTGTGTGTGTGTGTGCATTTAAAATAGGATTTTGTTGTCATGCTGTTGCATAGATCACACTGCCAACTGCAAGAGCAGCTCTGTGATGTGTATCATTAAGAATGCTGAAAGACCCCAAATCCTTCCCAGGACCTCCCTGTCACTACAAGAGGCCCACCTACTACCTCCAGCTCATCACTATCTCCATGAACAGTGCTGCCTGCTAAATTTCTGTGTGCTGGTCTGCTGTAAAAGGAACAGGGCAGATTCAGCACCGATAACTCTAATGCCAACCTGGGGAGGCTCATTCTTGCTCGTGCCTGTAAAAAAGAAAATGAAATTAAATGCTCTTGTAGACCAATCCAGCAACAGAAATCCACCCCCATAAACCTCTGAATCTGAATCTCAGTCTGAGACCTTCTGAACTGGCTTGAAGTGTTTGGGATGTGGGGAGGGGAGGTGCCTGCATCTCTTTACTGTATAGTTTTGATTTTTCAACATTTATTTCCACCCACTAAGAACTCCACGTGGCTCACAGTGAAGTTTGTCAGCCAGGTACGCCTCCTTTGTGCCATTATTAACAACTCGTCAAGAAATCTGTCTTTCATATGCATAGAGTTTCCATGACTCCATTCAAAGCAGGGGTGGGGGAGACAGTCTGTTTGGTCCACATTTAAACGTGGAACGACTTAATTTGTACTTCCCATAACAATACATGGACCAAAACACAGCTATCTTTTGAAACTTGCTCTTCACCTAAGTTTGCAGTATAATTCCCCAACCAAACGAGTGCATTTCAGGGGAAAGTGTATGTAAAAATACTTAATGAAAATAGCATACAAAGTGCATTACATTACAGGAAATTGCTTGCAAAAATGTGTATATGATGAGAAATGCACACTAAACCGTTGATAATGTTTAATGAGGGCTTTTTTAAAAAAATCATCCTTAATAAAATCATACTAACAAGGAAACATGGCAAACTGAACTTAAGATTGGAAGCAGGAGAAATGGGGAAAAGTGGAAATGGGCAGGTTCAGCCACCTCCAAGTCAAAATGCATCTGAGTTAACTAAAGGCTCTTTCACACTACCTTCTGCCCTGTGCTTTAAAGCTCCATATCTGAGCACTCCCACCCCCCCACCCCACCCCCGCTGCTTTCCCCAAGAAAACCCGCTGTGTGACGCTGAATCAGAACAAATGGCAATCCAGCAGTAAAGAGAGAGTTTTTGCAGGGACTGGGGTGGGAGTGGGAGAAGTGCTCAGACACAGCACTTTAAAACACAGACCTGTGCCTAGAAACACAGCACAAAATGAAGCCTGGGTGAGCCCTCAGTAGCACAGAAATGCTTGGTGCAAGCTATTTGGGGTCAGCAGTGGAGCCTCCTGCTTTGCATTTGGGGATACGGTGCCTCATGGCACAGCACACTTTAACATAGTAAGTAGGGGAGGGGGGGATATAAATCTTATAGTAGAATACATATGTTCCTCTTTAAGGTGACACAATACTCCTTTGTTGCTTTAGCCATATTTTTGTCAGAAGAATCATCCATTCGTAAGGTGCCTCAAAGGCCATCTCTTCCTACCCTTTGCCAGGGCAGAAAACCCATGGATACAGCCATTGCACTGTGACACAGTGGTGCAGGGGGGGCAGGGGGGCCATGGCCCTGGGTGCAAATTTCTGAGGGCATGCAACCAGGTGTCCCCACAACAGGCTCCCTCATCCAAGCCAGCGAAGGGACGTCTGTGTGCACCCTGTCCCTGGGCTGGCTGAGAGGGAATGAGAAGGAAAACACTCCTGGAGCCATGGGCATTGCCCAGAGCGCCTCGCTGCAAGGGCAGGAGGGCAAGTCGACACATCAGCACTCCTGCCTTCATGTTTTTCTACCTTATCGCTGCTCCCAGGTTGGAGCTAGTTTGCAAGAAGAGACTCCCTTGATTAGATGCTGGCCAGTGAAGGGACTGACCACCAGGAGGGAGCAACACTTGCCCTGCCCTGGGCACCGGCAACCCACGCTACGCCCCTGCTGTGACACATAAAGCATGTTTCAGGAGACACCTTTCAGCCTCCTCTTGCATCAGTATATCCAGTTTCTCTTTACGTTTCAGGCTACCAAGTTTCCATTCTTCTGCAAAACTTTGCTGGTGAGAGCAGCGTTTTCTCTGCTTCTCTTCACACTCTGCCAATGGAATTTTGGTGAAACTCGACCTTCCGGCGGTTTACATTCTGCCCTCAGCCGACCTGGAGTGCTCTGCTGAGCTGCCAAGGAGCAGACGCGAACTCAGTGTTTTCACAGCACCTTTGAACCAGTGAAGTTTCCCCCACCCCGAGGCGGAGGTCGGCTGAGGCGATTCCCTCCAGCCCTCCCCCTTCTAATTGTTTCAGTTCCGGAGTCAAGTAGCTCAATTGAGCAATAATTGCCTCTCTGCCGCCACCCACACAGACCGTGGTAAATAATTAAATGTGGAAATAATATAGCAGATGGAAAGCGGCATGGAAAGAACCCAGAGAAATCAAAATTAATCCTGCTCAGGCAGCTCCGAGCAGCTGCATTCGGCTGCAGGGCTCTGGCAGTGAGAAACCGGAGCGTGGGCCCGGAGGAGATGCCTCGCCGCCGCCACGATGTGCTCAGCTGAACGGAGTGCATTCTCGTGGATTCTTCCCCCCATCTGGCCAGCGGAAGGCTGGGTACTGTGGGCTGGAGCACAGAGTGGCTGCCGGAAGCTGGAGCAATATGGCCGGCAGGCATTTGGCTGCAGTATGGTGACCTTGCAGAAGGCCGGATCCAGGGAGATAAAGCAGAAGAAGGTGGCAGAGGCACTTGGGAAGGGAAGGAAGGTGTGATCACAGCCCCCCCCCCCCTGCAAAGCCTGCTCTGCTGTCAGATGAAGATCTGGAACAAAGCAAGAAGATGGAGGGAAGGGGGTGTAATAAGGAAATTGTGTGAAAGTCAAGCACATTTTAGGACACCTTCATCACTGACAGGCCATGTTCCACCCTTGCCCTGCTGCCCCCGACCAGTTCTTTCCTATTTGTTCCTGTCTTGGCCATCTTCATGGCCAGTCATGGTACAAGGTTCAAGAAAACACCCAGCCCTCAGAGAAGGAAACTGATAGTGTGGAAGGCGGGAAATTTCAAAGACCACCTCAGGAGAGAATGGCAAAACAGGGTGCTCAGTGGGCCCATTTGAAGGCACTGACAGTGATTCCATGCTTGGCTGCACTAGGGAGTTCCCAATAGGAAGATCTCTAGTGCAGCCAATATCCATGGGGCTCACCTTCAACACCAGTCAATTGACCGGTGCTGACAGAAAACTGTGGGACAGGTGGGCATGGTTTGAGCAATGCTTGGAATGACCTATTTCGTTGAACAAACTTCAGTGACTTGGTTTTTAAAAAATCTTTGGACTACACCTGTAAGTGGTTTCCATAATTGCTGGGTGGATTGAACATAAATTAAGTCCTTTTAGGGGTAGCACTCTGAATAATTTCTAGTTCATCTGACCTTGTGACAGCCATTTTGTTAGGCCACTTGCACCCTTGGCAGACATTTTCTGTGTGAGTAATGCACATCACACACTTTCAAAAATTCAAATGTGCTTCAAATGGGTGGGAAAGAGTTGACAGCCATTATTCTACTACGCATATGTTGAGATTTCCTTCATTTTCTTACATGTATTTTTTATGCTTTGGATTCTTTGGGCCCTTAAGCTGAAAGAACATAATTGTTGGAGAAAATAAATCAAACCATTCACATCCCACTGTGCATGTGTTTTGATGCTTTCTTAGTCTTCTTAAGTACAGTTTATAAGTTAACACAGCAGCTTGTAACGTGATGAATGCTGTGTGTGTAATATGAGGATCATTTGGGTGAGCTGAATTGTGAACTGGACTAGTTCGTTTTGTAAATCGTGTCCTCCCTAAAAGAGGGCATGTGTTGTGGTGAGACCTGGAGACTGACAACCTCCTGGTTGTGGTGGGTACATTGGATAGCCACAACACCCGACTGGTAGGTCCCTCGTTGCTGGGTTTAATCTGGCCAATGGGGTGCAGTCTAAATGGATCGAGGGACCTATATATACCTATGCACGTGACCCAGAGCTTCCTCTTTTGGCTCGTGCATCGGAACACCATCTCACCTCTCCCTATTTTTAGGGCATTTTGCGGTTGACCTTCCTATGCTATCGTGTGTTGTCTGTCGTTGGGACAGGGGCATGGCAGGAATTTTCCCCACTTGGCTGATTGGCTGTTGCCATTTGGGTTTCACCTGCCAGGTAGCAAATTGTCACAATTTGTAAGGTTGCGGATAGGCACTGGTTCATGTGATAAGGATGGGAGAACGGTCTCACCATCCCTATGTGAAGGGTATTCCGTTAAAGGAATCCAGGAACTCAACTTGGTTTTGTCAACCCCTGAGAGGGGATTGTACCTATGCCTGAGTCCAGGGGAGCATCTGGGGAGTGAACAGAGTCTGTTCCCATGCTTTTCACCTACCTCAGGTGTTGGCTGACCTATGCTGGTGCCCTGGGTCAGCGCTACCTGCAAGGGTACAGGGAGCTAGTCGAACCAGAGCCTATGCAACCACTCACTTTTCTGTAATCAATAAAGTTGTGGCCTAAATTCTGCCAAAAACCAAAACTAAAATTTGAGTCAAATATGTGTTTATTTAGGGGAGAGGTCTCTGGGTCTGAACAATCAAAGGGATTAACTTAAACTTGAACTAGTTCATTTTAAAAGAAGTCTCCAAGCTCTAGATTTAAGGGAAATGGCCTCACAGGCCAAACTGGGATCCAGGTAAGGCCTAATCCAGCCCATAGGCTGGAGGTACCCCATCCCTGTCATATCAACCTGCCATGATCATAAGTGCCCTATTAAACCAACAAGTAGATGATTTTTTGGGGGGGGTTGATGGCCTCTTGTTTATGAAATGCTCTCATTAAAGAGGTGTGCTTGGCACCTAGAGAGCAAGTTTTTAGTGCCAGGTTGTTGTTGTCGTTGTTGCTATACCCCACATTTTTCTCCTCACAGGGACTCAAGGCAGCATTTTTCTAGGCATTTCAATTTGCCCTTCCTTGGATAATTCACAAGGTGGAGGCAGTAAAGAGCTTTAAAAATTTATTAAAAACAGCTTTCCTGGACTCTGACTCTTACTTATGAAGTCTTGTACACTCCACAGTTTTATTTGTGATACATACTTTTGCTCTGTTCTTAGGTGGTTTGGGGACATTTTATTAAATGTTATTGTTTGTACTTTTACTATTGATTTTATGTAAACTGTTTAGACCTTTATTGTAGTCAACGATATAAAAAAAGAAAGAAAGAAAACTTTAGTTTGCTGCATGTCTTTAGTTGCTATTTCCTTCTGTTACTAATATATATATATATATATATATATATATATATATATATATATGGACACGGGTGGCGCTGTGGGTTGCCGATCAGAAAGTCGGTGGTTCGAATTCCCACGACGGAGTGAGCTCCCGTTGCTCGGTCCCTGCTCCTGCCAACCTAGCAGTTCAAAAGCATGCCAAAATGCAAGTAAATAAATAGGTACCGCTCCAGCGGGAAGGTAAACAGTGTTTCCGTGCGCTGCTCTGGTTCACCAGAAGCAGCTTAGTCATGCTGGCCACATGACCCAGAAGCTGTACGCTGGTTCCCTCGGCCAATAAAGCTAGATGAGCACCGCAACCCCAGAGTCGATCACGACTGGACCTAATGGTCAGGGGTCCGTCCCTTTACCTTTACATATATATATATATATATATATATATATATATATATATATATACACACACACACACACACACACACACACACACACACACACACATGGGGAGCTGCCTCAAACTGAGTCAAACCATTGGTCTAGCTAGCGCAGTGCTGCCTACTCTGACTGGCAGCGGCTTTCCTGGATTTCAAGCAGGGTGTCTCTCCTAGATCTACCTAGGAGCTGCTGCTGCGAATTGAATCTGAGACCTTCTGCGTACAACACGTTCTGCCACAGAGCTGTGGCTTTTTATACATGTTTACTGTCCTGAAATTAGTGCAGCATACAAATGTTTTTAACTGAGGCACGCACATTTTTAAAATAATGCCGTGCCCCAGAGTGTTATGCAATGTAGCACAATCGGGCTCAACTGTATTAGCTTTGAGTCTGTGCGGGTTCAGCTCATCACAAAATGTTTGGATCGGGCTCATCGTGGTATCTTTGATTCTGCATGAAAAGAAAAGAAAATCCCCCCCCCACCTCCACTCTCTTAAAATACATTTTCCCCTTCCCAGATTCCTTCCACCCTTGTGTAGGAAAAATGTTGGGTGTGGAGAGAGAGAGAGAGAAATGTGTAGGGGTTAGAAACCTTGAACAGAAAGGGTCTGGGCTGCATCTATTTTAAAACTCCCTTTTGCTGAATCGAAAGATGTTTTTGCACAGCTGCTGCTTGAGAACCCCATCTTGGAAAGATCCCCTCCGGGCCAGCGGCAATGAAAAGGCCCATGTTTGACACACGGAACAGATGAACTACAGGGAGGCAAGTGCGTCTGTAGGGAAACCTATCCCACCAAAAGAAAGCCCGAGGACATCTTTAAGCAAGCTATTGATTTTGAAAACAGAGCACATATCTCAGGAAACCTGCTGCACAATCCGAGGCTTACAGACTCTGCCTGATCGTCTACATTAATCTGCTTCAAGCCACTGCAGACGCATCATTTAAAGGCCTAATTGTAATCCAGAGATAGAGAGGTGCTAATGCTGACACCCCAGGAATAGAAAGAACAGAATAAAATCAGGTAACCTGGTGCTTAAAGGGTTTGACAGGAGAAGCTGTGGCAGGATGTAGGGGGCTTAGTCCAGGGCAGCCTTTGCCAACCTGGAAGATCTATGGGGTTGGGGTTGTTAGGTGGGAGAGATCTTCTATAACTGCTCTTCTGAACACTGGTATGTCTTGACATGGGGCTCAGCTAAGGCCAGTGATGTATTTTTGCTAACACTGCCAGAAGGGATGCAAAAGCACTTCCCTTTCTTAGTGGTTTGTCATCCCTCTCTCCTTGAAAAAAAAGCATGACAAGCATCCTCTGGCTCTCACTCCCAGTTGCCTTTCCTTGCTGCCAGTGACATGATCACCCTCTGGCCAAATCCGATTGGCTATGAAGCATCATGACATCAGCCTGCTATGTGATCCTTGATTGGCTTCAATGGCCTGTATGACTAATCCAGGAACAACAACAACAACAACAACAATTTTATTATTTGTACCCTGCCCATCTGACTGGGATGCCCCAGCCACTTTGGGCGGCTTCCAACATATATAAAAACAGAGTAAAACATTACATATTAAAAAGCTTCCCTGTACAGGCCAGCCTTCAGAACAAAGCAGTAGACAGGTGAAACATGACAAAGCAGCAGCAATGGGAAACAGTGGCAAACTGTTTTTTACATGTACTGTAAGTCGCCCAGAGTGGCTGGGGAAACCCAGCCAAATGGGCAGGGTATAAATACTAAAACTGTTGTTGTTGTTGTTGTTGTTGTTGTTAGGGCTCAGTGGGCAAGTTTATCTATCCATATTTGGCTTGGAAATGTCACCCTTGGGTTGGTCAAAGGTGTTGTTGGTGTGAACATGTTTGAAATGCACCTGTTCTCTGTGGCTTCAATGTGGTCTTGCTTGCATAACTTAGTCTGTGGCAGGGAAGTAGACAGTCACACTTAAGGAAGGCTTGTCCATTGTAGTGAATGGGGCACTGCCACAGCAGCCTCAATCTGCCCTCAGCCAGGCCCCACCCACCCACCTGCCTGCCTTCTTTCTTATTGTCAGACGGTGGCTGTCAGCTTCTTCCTCCTAAGTCTCAGTGTTACTCTTGTAGAACACCAAATTCCAAGGAATGCCAGTTGTGTTTCAGTCTGCACATTTCAGAAAGTGCAAATTAGGCAGGTCTGCCCTGAATTGTGAACCGAGCCGAATCTCCCCTGCCCAACTCTCCATGCTCTTCCTAGATGTTCACTACTTCTGGTGGTTTTGAAGCATCCATCTTGGCCATGTCTATCCTGCAGATGATCCGTTAATAATTTCAATTTAGATAAAAGGCATTCAGACTAATAAACCAGTGAACACATCACAGGAACTTTTTACCTCTCTCTAATTAAAATAATTATTCTGCAGGCGTGACAAATGGCTGTGCAGCTCAGGCGGTTGTTTCGTGACACGCCGCCAGGTCCTGACAGTCTCCTGGCAAAATCTAGGTAGGAGGAAGGGAAATGGCAAAGCGTCACGAGAAAGGGTTTTTTTAGACCTTGCCATTGAATAACGTTCTTCCCTACTCCGCCCCACCCATTCCTCGTGCCGTCCAGACATTGACAGCTCCTTCTCCGTGCTCCTACTACAGAATTTGCAAGGCCCACCGGGAAAGCGATAAACAGACCCACCTGCTTCCCTGCCAGAGAGGAAAAACAACAGAATAAACAAGTGAAAGAGGGGGGAAGAGCCCACCGGCCCCATGGCTGGGCTGTCAGAAACCTAATGAACCTTGAAAGCCATTCAAGCTCTTTCCACAGATTCAGGAGAATTTCTATAGTTTGCCAGATCTGGGTCAGTGGAAATAGATTGTTGTTTTATTACGATCTCTATAGGCGCTGGGGTAGGCAAGAGGGAGAGGGGAAATGAGCTAACACTCCGTTTCCATATTCTCATTTTCATCGCATCCTCTGACGTTGGCAGCTCTTGCCAGCTTCCATCTGCTACAATGCTATCAGTGCAAGGAACCAGCCCCAAAATAACACCTCCCCCCCCCCGCTTCCGCCTTTTAATCTACAACCGCTATCTGTCCACATCTGATCAGTAGAAAGAATGGGTCAAGACAGAGCTCATGTGTTTAGCAGGTGTCTTAATCCACAGGTTATCTCACGAAACACAGTCTCCCATATGAACTTCTCTGGTAGGGGAAGGCACTGAGACAGGGAGTAGATAAGGGACCTGAGGAACAGAGATTGAAGTGAGCCATGAATAAGGGGCACCCAGAGACTTTTGCAGCTTAGCAGGCGATGTCAAAGGAATGCTAGATGCTCAACTCATTCCTCGATGCTTTATCAGGGCTGAGCTGTCAGGAGAGGTCAAGATGGAGCCAGGAGCTAATAACCAGGAGATGCACCAGAGGTCAGTTCTGAAAGGCCCAGCTCAGGGGCAAAGCCAGCAATCAAAGTAGAACATGCCAAGTTGACCCCTGTCACCTAGATAAAGACCTTCTAGCCTAAACAAGATGCATTTTATAGTTCCAGTGGCTTGTCAGTGTTGCTAGCGAGTCAAAAGAGAACTGGGCCAAAACAAACAAGATGAATTTTAACAGGGAGAAATGTAAAGTATTGCACTTGGGCAAAAACAATGAGAGGCACAAATACAAGATGGGTGACACCTGGCTTGAGAGCACTACATGTGAAAAGGATCTAGGAGTCTTGGTTGACCACAAACTTGACATGAGCCAACAGTGTGACGCGGCAGCTAAAAAAGCCAATGCAATTCTGGGCTGCATCAATAGGAGTATAGCATCTAGATCAAGGGAAGTAATAGTGCCACTGTATTCTGCTCTGGTCAGACCTCACCTGGAGTACTGTGTCCAGTTCTGGGCACCACAGTTCAAGAAGGACATTGACAAACTGGAACGTGTCCAGAGGAGGGCAACCAAAATGGTCAAAGGCCTGGAAACGATGCCTTATGAGGAACGGCTAAGGGAGCTGGGCATGTTTAGCCTGGAGAAGAGGAGGTTAAGGGGTGATATGATAGCCATGTTCAAATATATAAAAGGATGTCACATAGAGGAGGGAGAAAGGTTGTTTTCTGCTGCTCCAGAGAAGCGGACACGGAGCAATGGATCCAAACTACAAGAAAGAAGATTCCACCTAAACATTAGGAAGAACTTCCTGACAGTAAGAGCTGTTCGACAGTGGAATTTGCTGCCAAGGAGTGTGGTGGAGTCTCCTTCTTTGGAGGTCTTTAAGCAGAGGCTTGACAACCATATGTCAGGAGTGCTCTGATGGTGTTTCCTGCTTGGCAGGGGGTTGGACTCGATGGCCCTTGTGGTCTCTTCCAACTCTATGATTCTATGATTCTATGATTCTATGAAAAGAGTCAAGATCCAAGGGATCTCCAGGCATGCACCTCCAGATGTTGGAGACATCAAGCTCCATCCTGGTGACGGGCATCTTCACCTGGCACCTGACGAATTTCAAATGCTGGGCCCATCTAGTTCAGCATCCTGTACTCACAGTGACCAACCAGATGTCCCAATGGGAAGACTACAAACAGGTCTTGAGCACAAAAAAACAATTTTCCCTCCTGTGGTTTCCAGCAACTGGTATTCAGAAGAATGACTACCTCCAACAGTGGAAGCAGAGTGCAACCATCCTGGCTAGTAGCCATCAATAGCCCCCACCTCCATGAACTTGTCTAATCCTCTTTTAAAGCCATTCAGCTGGGGGGCCATCACTGAGTCCTGTGGGAATGAATTCCACAGTTTGAATAAGTCCTTTATCTGAATAAGTATATTGCACTGTCTGAATAAGTCCTTTATCTGTCCTGAATCTTCCAGCATTCACCTTCCTTGGATGGCCACCAGTTCTAGTGTCACGAGAAAGGGAGGAAAACTTTTCTCTATCTGCTCTCTCCATGCCATGCACAATTTTATAAACTTCTGTCATGTCTCCTCTTACTCACCTTTTCTCTAAACATTGATGTGAGATACATATTTCTTGCTGACATTTTGGGATGTTCCCCCACTGCACAGGTTATTTGTTTTGACACTGTCCTTCAGCTTCTTTGCTTGAGTTTCACTTTCCTTTTTGTTTCTTGCAGTTGTTAGTTGGGCAGAGTCAGGCACTACAACAGCCTTTGCCAACCTGGTGCCCTCCAGATGCTTTGGGCTACAGCTGTGCTGGCTGGGGTTGATGGGAATTGTAGTCCAAAACATCTGGAGGGCACCAAGTTGGTGAAGGCAGCACCAGAGGAACCCAACCCTGTTCAGCTGCTGGCTCGTGAGATTATTACGCATTCTTAATGCTTCCCACAAAACTTGAATTTGGGAGACCTCAGCTAATAGTAATCATAAATTTCTTAGCAGTAGCAATACGTATGAGTAAATAATGCGTAATAGTGAACAGACCTGGGGAATTAATACCTGTTTTACCACTAATAAAGGTTGCCTTCTGCAAACATAATTGTTTTTTAAAGACATTTCTTAAAGTACTTTACTTATACTATGCTTTCCAAGGCAAAAGCTTACAATACAAAAATAATATAAATTCAATTTTAAGAATGCAATTCTTCTTTTAAGAACCCTGCTGAATCCTGTTCTCATAGCACCAAAGGCAATTAGAGCTAATAAAATATTAAAAGGTGTTAAGAGCTAGGTAGAGAAGAATTTAAAATCAATTTATATTCCAATGTCATAGTTATTTTTGTGTATGATTCAATGATTAGAATCATAGAATTGTAGGGTTGGAAGGGACCCCGAGGGTCATCTAGTCCAACCCCCTGTGATGCAGGAATCTTTTGCCCAGTGTGGGGCTTGAACCCACGACCCTGAGATTAGGAGTCTCATGCTCTACCAAATGAGCTATTCCTCATGATAAGACTTCCATACAGTACATGCATACAGTCATATATCGGTTTCTAAAAATAAGTTGGCAAAATCTGAATGGTTTGGATTTAATATGGATAATTCAGTCTGTGTGTGTGTGTGTGTGTGTGTGTGTGTGTGTTGGCATCCATCTGTCTTGAGAGACAATAGATAGCAGCACTGAAGTGACTTTCCCAGGGCGCAAGCCTGGGCAGTATGTATGGAGGTCCTGGGCTGCCCAGATGACAAGGCTCCTCTCTCAGCCTCACTGATGTGGCCCAAACGAAAGCAGAGCAATACATTGGTACCAGCCTGGGTGCAGGAACTGCCAGAAGGAGGGACTCCACTCTGGATTTGTATGGGGTTTACTCCTTAGCCTTTTCTCCTCCTGAAGATGTCCCACAAGGCAGTGGGAAGGGATTTTCCCTCAGGGTTTACTCCCAAAGTCTTTTTTCATGAATGAGTATAGCCACAAGGCAGCTGAGGTTTGGGATCAGAATTTCTTTCTCATAGAAGGCCACTTTCACAGGCTGATGAGCCCCTCATTTCTCTCAAGGCCAAATCATATATCCCACTTCAGTCCACATCAAACATTTAATGCATCCTGGGAACTGCAATTTAACCCTCATAGAGCTAGAATTCCAGCACTTGTAACAAACTAAAGTTCCCAGGATTATTGTGGTGGGGAGACATGCTTTAAATTTGTTTTAAAGGTATAGTGTGTATGCATGCAAGAGTGAAAGGGAGACAATATTCCACCCTCAAGAAAACTGTCCGTCTTATTAATAGCTCAGCTCATTAACTGCTGGAAATAAACTTCGCATCTGAACTTTGGCCCATCCGATGTAAAAAAAAATATGTCTCCATTTGGCATATTCCCAATAATTAGAATGTTTTGGATTGAATGTTTTGGATTTGGATTGGATTTTTAACATCCATGCCGACACGACCTTACAAGGGGCCGCTCGGGACTTCGTGGAAAGCTTGGCCTCCATGGGTCTCACTCTGGAAGAATGGCAGATGAAACTGATTGACTGTATAGGATTGGCAGAAATGACGAGCAGAATCCGTGACCAGGGAGAAGAGTCGGCAGAAGAAGATTGGAAAAAATTTAAGGATTATTTACAGAAATATTGTAAAATTAAGGAATGCTGAATGGTGTTGGATTGAAATTGAGTGGTTTCTAGCTGTAATGATATAAAGGAACATAGATGGGAAAAAAGGGTTTGAAAAATAGGGTAATATTATAAGCTGTAATGCTTTAAGTGAAGGATTTGCTGAACAAATAACTTAAATTGGGATATAAGGAGGAGAAGTATGAGGAGGTCTGAGAAACTTGTTATTGAAAAGTATGATTCATGAACTATATGTCTTTTTTAATGTTTTTGTTTGTTCTGTTTGTTTGTTTGTTTAAAAAATTGGAAAATTTAATAAATATTCTTTAAAAAAAAAACAGAATGTGGCAGCTAGACTGGTGACTGGGGGTGGCCGCCGAGACCATATAACACCGATCTTGAAAGACCTACATTGGCTCCCAGTACATTTCCGAGTACAATTCAAAGTGTTGGTGCTGACCTTTAAAGCCCTAAACGGCCTCGGTCCAGTATACCTGAAGGAGCGTCTCCACCCCCATCATTCTGCCCGGACGCTGAGGTCCAGCGCCGAGGGCCTTCTGGCGGTTCCCTCATTGCAAGAAGCAAAGCTACAGGGAACCAGGCAGAGGGCCTTCTCGGTAGTGGCGCCCGCCCTGTGGAACGCCCTTCCAGCAGATGTCAAAGCGATAAACAACTACCTGACATTCAGAAGACATCTTAAGGCAGCCCTGTTCAGGGAAGTTTTTAACGTGTGATATTTTACTGTATTTTTGGTTTCTATTGTTTCAGAGTGGCTGGGGAGGCCCAGCCAGATGGGCGGGGTATAAATAATAAATTATTATTATTATTATTATTATTATTATTATTATTATTATTAAGCAGCAAACTTCAGCTTTCAACTAGTGTGGATGGAAGCATCTTAGCCATACTGAGATAGGCATCATCTTCCACATAACAAGGGAGAAATGCAACAGGATCCAGCTTTCAAGATTGAACGTCTGACGACTGGGATGCATTGGGCATGCCTGTTCACGCCAGCTTTCTAGATGGTGCAGAAACATGCCATGACTATTTGGAGCACAGCAAACTTCCCACTTTGAAGGCTAGGCACACAACTATCCTAGCAATTGGGAAATTTGGGCTATGTCTCCAAACCTCCTTTTGCTGTCAATGGTGGGAGGCTGACCCGATACATTTTGGTACCTGAGGTGAACTACAAAATGGCTCCTGCACCAGAGAAGAAGGGTTGAGTGAAGATCTACATGAGGAACAAGAGGGGAAATCAAATCAGCCTTACCCAATGGTTGACATGGGAATCAAAGGCCATTGTGCAGGGGGAAATGGGCCTACTATGAATTAGGCCAGGCAGGTGCAGAGCCCAGAAGACCCCAGAGGGCAGCCCCCATCATTTCCTCCCTAGGAAAGGGAGGATACTATCAGTGCCTCCTATTCACTGAGAGGCTGCTGTAAAGGCAGCCTCAGGGGGGTGTCTGTTGAGGTGGTGGCAGATCCAGCCTCCAAGGAGTGTGCTGCAGCCATTGCTACCACCCTGGCAGTGACTGTGGCAGCAGCAGCGGGCAATGCATTATTTGGAGTCTGGATCTACTGCCCCTGTGGATCCTGCTACCCAAGGAAGTAAGTCCTATTGGATTCAGTGGGGTGGTGCTGGAGGAGACTCTTGAGAGTCCCATGGACCACAAGAAGATCAAACCTATCCATTCTGAAGGAAATCAGCCCTGAGTGCTCACTGGAAGGACAGGTCCTAAAGCTGAGGCTCCAATACTTTGGCCACCTAATGAGAAAAGAAGACTTCCTGGCAAAGACCCTGATGTTGGGGGGAAATGAGGGCACAAGGAGAAGGGCACAACAGAGGACAAGATGGTTGGACAGTGTTCTCGAAGCTACAAACATGAGTCTGACCAAACTGTGGGAGGCAGTGGAAGACAGGAGTGTCTGGCGTGCTCTGGTCCATGGGGTCACGAAGAGTCAGACACGACTAAACAACAACAAACAACAACAATTCCAGGCAAGCAGCATAAGTGTTGGAAATGGAAAGAGAAATAAGGTTCTTTTCCCAAAACTAAGATTTTGTCAAGGATGTATAACTTGCTGTTGAAATGGAATACTCAGGATGAAACGGTGAAATCTGCTATGATTAAGTGGGCACAAGATGTTGGACATAATATTATGTTCGCTGACTGGGAACAGTTATGGACCACAGGTATGAAGTTTACGGCATGCAATGCCTTAAGAGAGAATATTATGAAAATGATATACAGGTGGTACATGACCCCAGTCAAGCTGGCAAAAATTTATCATTTGCCCGATAACAAATGTTGGAAATGTAAAGAAACAGAAGGTACATTCTTTCACCTTTGGTGGACGTGTTCAAGGATTAAGGTTTTCTGGGAGATGATATATAATGAATTGAAAAAGGTATTTAAATATACCTTCTTGAAGAAACCAGAGGCCTTTCTTCTGGGCATAGTCGGCCAACAGGTGCCAAAGAAGGACAGAACTTTTTTTATGTATGCCACAACAGCAGCAAGAATACTTATCGCAAAGTATTGGAAGACACAAGACCTACCCACCCTGGAAGAATGGCAGATCAAGGTGATGGACTATATGGAATTGGCAGAAATGACCGGCAGAATCCGAGACCAGGGAGAAGAGTCGGTGGAAGAAGATTGGAAGAAATTTAAAGACTATTTACAGAATTATTGTAAAATTAATGAATGTTAGAATGATGTTGGATTAAAAGTTATGTGGTTTTTAGTTATAATGCTATAAGGAGTATGAAAAAATGGCCTATTAATAAGCAAAAATCTAATGTTACATTATTTTAAGATTAAAGATTAGGATAAGCAAAGAGGGGAAGGATTTGCTGAACTGACAAATTAAACTGGAATACAAAAAGGGAGGTTAGAGGAGGTCCGGGAATTAAGTAAATGAAAGAATGTAATGGAAAGATGGAACTGTTTTTTATTTGTGTTTTTTTTTTCATTTTGTAAAACTTTAATAAATATTTTATATAAAAAAAAGAAATAAGGTTCTTTTTACCATATGTGGTGATCCTGCAGTAAGGTTAAAACGTACTGGGAAATGATATATAATGAATTGAAATGGGTGTTTGAAATAATGTTTGTAAAAAAACAAAAAAAACACAGCAGCTTTTCTTTTGGGAATTATAGGGACAGAACTACCTAAACTGTATAGAAACTTATTCATACTACTACAGCAGCAAACTCACCCCAAAATGGAAAGAAGCAGAAGTCCCAGCAAAAAAAAGAATGGATAAAAAAACTTACAGAATATGCAGAAATGGCAAAACTTACCAGAAGAATAAGAAATCAAGATAACAAACTTTTTATAAAAGAATGGAAATGGATTATTGAATATTTACAGATAAATTGCAAACAGATAAGAACACCTGCAGGTTTATTGTAATAACCTGCAGTTTTATAAGAGTATATATTTAAAGAAGATGAATAAATGAGCAAATTAGGTTAATTTGGATATGCAGAAGATATTAAAAATAAATTTAAGGAACCGCAGAAAGAGGGGGAAGGAAGTCAAGCTTTGAAATGTTAGAATGATTGCAAAATTAGTGAAATGTATGAACCTGAAAAGCATAAATAATAATTTTTTTAAAAATCCCAGGCAAGCAGGATTCAGACAGGAATATAGGAAGCTGAGTCAGACCACTGGTCCAACCAGTTCAGTATTGCCTACATTGTCTGGCAGAGTTTCTCCAGGGTATCAGGCAGGAGTCTCTCCCAGCCCTACCTGGAGATGCTGGGGATTGAACCTGGGACCTTCTGTGTGCAAGGCAGATGTTCAACCACTGAGCTATATCCCGGATGGATTGCAGACATCGCTCGTAATGGCATATCCAGCTCTTCTGGGTCTGAAATGCACCAGCCTCTCCTGCTTTGCTGGACCTCAGCTGTTGCCCTTTCTTGCTGATCTTATTTGTCTGGATCAATAATCTCCATGACCAGCCCTGGAACCTTCTGCATACTACAGAACACAGCTGCATACACAGCTACAGCCCTTCTTGCAGAAAAACTAGAATGAAGTGCATTGTGGGGAAACCAGGCACACTGAGAGAAGGTGGGGGGCTCTTCTGACATTCACACAGGGAAGAGGAAGTTAAAGAGCCCTTTGCCTCTCAGCCCCTGCAGGGGCCAACATATGTCACTGGCCCTGCAGCTTCTGTTCATTTAAAGCGCTGAGGGGAAGCAGTGAAATTCCTTGCTTTTGAACTCGAGGTGGACAACTGCATCTCTCTGATCCTAAGAAAACTGCTGCCAATTTGACAGAGGCCCCCCCGAGTGGCTTTGCCACCTTGCTTTTCATCTAGGATCTGCAGTGCTGAGCAGCATCTGACCCAAAGTGGAAGGTTTGCCAGCCAGGGCACTGAAGCTTTGATGGGCATCTTTGATGGCCCTCGTTTGCTCTTCTGCTTCACTCCAGGTTTGCTTTAGCCAGCAGCCACCTGGCTCCCTCTCTGAGAAAGGAAGGAAGGAGGGAGGGGGAAGTGGCAAGCTGCAGCCCCACAACCTGCCTCAGGACTGCCAAGCTGGCTCTGCGAAAAGCAACAATAGTAAACATAATCAGGGTGACAAATGAATTGTGATTCTTTTAAAGCCAACACATCTGTGGGAGCCGGCCATATGGGGGCACCCAGGAATTGAAGCGAGTGGTTTCCTAGGCAACAGGAACTTCACAGGCACATCTTGGAGCAGTGCCCCTTGGCATCTCTCTCCTGTGGTTTGGTGGAGAAGGATCCCAAAGAGAAGATCTTGCAGAGGTGGGGACAGGCAGCAAGGCTCACTTCGGTCACCACCAGGGGATGGTTTGCATCCCTTAGGTTGGGGTGGGTGACTTCAAGCCTGGGGACCAAATGCAGCCCTCTATTCCTCTCTATTTGGCCCTCAGGATTCCCCCAGCTACACCCTCTTTCTCCTGTCTAGCCTTTTCAACAGCCTTGCTTCACATCCTCTTTTTGCATGGCTGAAATGTGTCCTTGAACTCCAATTTGCTGGCCCAAATGGAGGGTTGGGAGGGGTGTGCAAGAGTGTGCAAGAGCCTACTGTACAAAGGTGAAATTTACATTCATTGCTCTGCCCACAGCCCACTTTGGTCTTTGGCCTCACCCAGCACTGGCATGTGGCCCCTGGAAGTTTGATCACAGGGAATGTGACTCTCAGGCTGGAAAAAAAATAGTTTGAGGCAGCAATGCTTCTGAATCCCAACTGCTGGAAGCCACAAGAGGGGAGAGTGCTCTTACACTCAAGTCCTGCTTACAGATTTTCCACAGGCATCTGACTGGCAACTTTGAGAACAGGATACTGGACTAGATGAACCATTGGCCTGACCTAACCGGCTCTTCCTATGTTCTTAGGTTCTTATGCAAAGGTTCACCACACTTGCCCTAAGTGACTCTGTCCCCTGGGGCCAAATCCATATCAAAGCATTTCACTGCTTCAGGCAACGGACAAGATGGCATCCACATGCCCAGCTATTCCACAAAGAGAAGCTCATTGGATTAGCAGCTGGATCTTATTTCAGCATTGATAATGGATAGCATTCTCCAAACTGAGGCTAGCCAGCTAGGCTGCAACTCCTGCCCCATCTGCAGTCCAAAGCTTTCAGAGAAAATTCTTGTGCCAAAATTTTGGAAAGGTGTTTGTTTATAACAAGACTACCCACAAATAGCATTTTTTTTAACATGGAATTTTGGATCAGCACTATTACAAACCTAAACTGATAAAACAATCACGGTTTCCCTTCAGAGATCTTATATAGATTGAGTTTTGTAGGTGACATCACATACTGAACTGAGCTGAGTGTCTCATAGAGCAGAGTGACCTTAGAATCATGCAAAGATGGACAGCATAAATACTATAAAATGCATTTAAGAGAAGAACGCATAACCAGTATGAAGATTCATCAGCTGCTGAGTATGTCTTCTCTGTTAAGGTGTGGAACTGAAGTCCCCAAGACACTCAAGGTAAATACTACTGTGCTGAACTTTGAAGGGACAGGGAGCAAAATTCCACCATGAAGAGGCTTGGAACAACGAAGTAAGTCAAGCGTTAAGCACCATTATTTATAACATACAATGATGCCTCCCCTGTGGGATCAGACCACAAAGAGGTCATAATTAGGTCTAGACCAACCGGATGGTTAAGGAGACAAAGAGGGAGACCTAGACTCGGCTGCTTCAATTATTGCAGTGTTAACTCCCAGTGAATTCCATTGATTGTTGCAGACACATTACTAAGCTTGGTGTTGCTACAATGAAATTTCAGCCATGGGATTATTCAGGAACATTAAGCCATTCATTTCAAAGTTGGCAGAAATCATGTGATTTGGGAGAGCCAAAACGATAATTGCAAATGGGTGGGAAACACTCATTCATAAGCATTTCCCTTTCACTCAATAGCATAGGCATTGCTCAATGTCTAGGGTGAGTCTTTAAAAAGAGGCCCCGTGGAACATGTGTACCCTGTATCCACGGGGCCTCTTTTAAAGACTCACCCTGTAGTTGCTGTTTCACTCATTCAAAGTTCACATTTAATTTGGGGTCTTTGAGCACATGCATTTGACTTGAAACCATGCCAGGGTTTCATTCAAGAGCATTCGCCTCTTCCAGGTGTTGCATTTTGAGAGGGGCAGCCTTTGTGTTCTTGCACATGCTTATCAATTTTACACGTTGCAATTGCCACCCATGGAGGGTGGGGAGTTGGGCAAGAGGTACTTGTACGCATATAAGCAGAAGGATGTAGTTGCTCGTGTACAGAATCACAGAACTGTAGAGTTGGAAGGTACCCAATGGTCATCTTGTCCAACCCGCTGCAATGCAGGAATCACTGCAACACATTGCTGGTGGCAATGGGGGAGCAGGACTCAATGGCAGCTCCAGATCCTGTGATCTTGGCCACTGTTTATGCTTGAGTTCAATGCTGCTGCTATTCTGCTGATGACTTTTACCACAAGTGGCAAGGCTTGAAGAGATGTCTGTCTGGCCATAGCTCAGTGGCAGAGCATCTGCACTGCGTGGAGTATGTCCCAGGTTCAATCTTTCCAGGTAGGGTTGAGAGAGTCTCCTGCCTGGAATCCTGGATAGCCACCGCTAGTCAGTGCAGACAATGCTGAGCTGGATGCACTGATAGTCTGACTTGATATAAAGCTGTTTCCAGTTCCTATGTAAATCCTAGAGAGCTGCTGCCAGTCAGAGTAAACCTATACTGGGCTAGATGGACCAATGGTAAGACTCTGTAGGAAGCAGCCAAGCATAAGGTGACCTCTTCCACACCACAAAAAAGGACGGAGATTTGCACAAAATTTGCATGTGCTAATTTATATGCAAATATAGAAATAATTTTAAATAGAAATGCAATAGATCTCACCATAGCAGGAAATATCTGGACAGCAGACTGTGTGGCTGTTCAGTCCATCTGCTCTGCGGGTGCTAAGAGTGGATGAGCAACGTCAAGTCAACCTTCCGCTCTCCCTTATTGGGGATCTTTATCTTTAAACCAGACCTGGATAGTCCTTCCAACTGTCCACTGTAAAGTAGGTCATAGAGCTACCTGAGCTATGTGGGATCAGGCCCTGATTCTACAGGTGTGCTGAAGAAAGGCACAAGCCAATGGGCCTGTAAGAGCCAGATATGTATGCCACAGAGGCACATAAACAGAAGGGGGTGGAGGAAAATGGTCTCATAGCAAAGACAAGGAGAATTCCCAGGTGCTTTATGTGAAACTTCATGTGAGAAAACAGAAAAGAGACTATTTAGTAAGAACAAGGAAACAGGAAGGAAGACTCTCCTGCAACTGGGCGTGGATTAAAGAGAGAATAAGAGTGAAATGGCCTTTCCAAAAAGTTTTGAACTACAGCTCTCAACAGCCCCTGTGCTGGCTGGGGCTGATGGAAGTTGCCGTAGTCCAAAAGATCTGGACGGCAACTCCATTCCCTCCATAAGAGTCCTGATGGATCAAGCCAAAGACCTCTCTAGCTCAGCATCCTGTTCCCAAAATGACCAAACGGATGCACACGGCCTCAAACCCAGGAATGCTCCATCTGGCCATCAGCCATTGAGTAACTTCTCTGTGAGGGTGTCTCATTCTCTTTTGAAGCCATCTCATGGCCATCACCACATCTTGTGACAGCTAATTCCACCAATGAAATATGGGATTGCAGAGAACCTAAGAAGCTGGCCATTTGTCCATCTTGCCCATTGTCTAAGTGGCAGAAGGTATCTGGGGCTTGGGGCAGGAGACATTCCCAGTTCTGTGTGGAGATGCTGGGCATAGAAACTGCATCCTTTGACATGCAATGCAGATGCTTTAACACTCAGCCACAGCCCTCCACACTGAATGAAATCATTGGTCCATCTAGTTCAGTATTATCTACACTGGCAACCTCCAGCGTATAGAGTAACGGCCAAAGTGGCCTTATACTGAGTCATACCCTTGGTCCATCTGGCTCAGTATTGTCAAGGCTGATGAACACCAGTTCTCCTAAGTTTCAGACTGGGAGTCCTTTCCCAGCCTAACCTGGAGCTGCCATTGGGGACTGAACCCAGGCAGAGCAGCAGGCAGAGCAGATGCTCTACCACTGAGCCTTTGATCCCCCAAGTCCCAGCAGTGCCCCACAGACACTAGGGTTGCCATATTTCAAAAAGTGAAAATCCGGACACAGAAGTTGTTGAGCTTCAGACAGCAGTATTCTGGGCATGTCTGGGAAATTCCAGATGTATGGCAACCCTTACAAACATCAAAGTTGTTGTTCCCCTTTAAAGGCTCTGTCAAAAAAAAGCAACAGCTTTGCCTCCAGAAGGACACAAATCACAAGTAGGCAGAAGGCCTCACAACTGTGAAACAGCTGCCTGGTGATCATTCCCCCCCCCCTTCAAAGGTCAAGAATGTGCTGACTTTTGTACTTCATCTGCTTGGATGACAACAGAATGTGGACGGCTGAGGCAATGAAATATTTAGGCCCATCCTGACCTGACAGTGTCTCTCATGGAAATTTTTTGTCATCTTTCCTCAGGGGGAGATTTCAGACAAGAAACCCTCCATCACAGAGGCCCTTCGGGGAGGATTTTCACAGCACCTGCTCTGACTGATGACCCAGATCCTGTGCCAGGTCTTTTTACAAGTGAGCCCTTCCTGGTTTCTCAGGAGCCCCCTTCTGAAGTGATTCTTTCACATGCTCCAAGACCACATGGAGAGAGGAGACTGACTCTGCCATGCTGGTCCTTTGTGCAGTGATTGAAAGGTCTGGAGAGAGAATCTACACACCTCCAGGTGAACATGCATAGGCTCATGCAGGCCATCAAGAATCTTGTGCGACTGGCATTCCTGATCTTGTGATGGAGTCATGCATTCAGCTGAACTCACACGCCTTTTGTACCTTCCAAGCATTGGACAGCGATCCACCATGGAGCTAGCAGGGGCGGAAGGTGTTGGGAGTATGTGCAGCATGCCTGGGCTCCATGCCATCATCCCCATGGCACCTGAAAGGGGCTATACTCAGGGCAGTGTGTTTCCTCTATGCTGCTAAGAAACACATACATACACACATACATACATACATACATTCTCCATCCAGACAATCCAAGTTCTGCACCAAGGAAGCTGTATTCTGCAACTTGTGAAAGTGTATGTGAATATTGTTTGCATAATTTATCCTAGTTTTCCTAGTCATGGGGAGAACTAAGGAGCTACATGGAGAGCTGTGCTAAAGGTGAAACTACAGGAAACCTTATTTAGCCATTTCCTCTGGCTTCTGAAACTTCAGAATGCAATGGCTAAACCCTCTCAAGCACTATTTCCCACCACAAAGACTATATGGAGAGAGGCTCAGAACTTACAGGGTTAAGAGTTCTGAGTGATGACGTCTCATATTTGAGGCGGGTTTAGAACACTGAAGGGAGTGGTTTCCTGTGTTCTTTCAGTGTGCGTGTTTGCTCCGTGGAGAGAGCAGCGATGGGTGAACTGTCGCCAGGATTTATAGCTGTTGTGTTTTGCTAAGGAATAAAGACTTTAAAGATAAGGAGACAGCCTGCGTTCAGCCTGAATTATTGCCCTCACACGACAGAACGTTCCTGCTTCTGCTTCCGCTGTGTTTACGCTCTGCTGAGTCAAAGGTCCCTGGGGGAAGAGCGAAGCCGCGCAGAGAAGTGTGCCGGACCCCTCGGACGCCATTGGCCTGGAAAGGTTATGGGTGATCAGCAATAAAGATAAGCAACGTTCGTGCGTGTGGAGGAAGACTGCAGGCAGAGTCGGCTGAGGAGCATATGAGCAGCCAACGGCCAGCTAAGGAGTAGCTGGAGCCAGCTAGAGCGAAGGGAGCTCGCTGGGAAGGATCTGCTGGACCGGGAGCTACGTAAGTAGGCCGGGCCCCGGGGAGAGATGGCAGACAGCCAGAAGTCGTCAATCCCTTTTGATAAGGTGGACGGGAGCAAGCCCTGGGCCGGGAGAAGGCAGGCACTGAAGAAAGCAGTGGGAGCCAGACCAGAGGGGGCTGAGAATTGCTCTGAGGAAGCACCAAGCCCAGGAGGGGCTGAGGGACGCCCAAGAAGCCCAGAGGGGGCTGGAAGTCCAAGAGGGGCTGAGGGACGCCCAGAAGGCCCAGAGGGGGCTGAAACTGTGTTGGAGGGCTGCCGGAATGCCCCTACACATGAGCTGCGTGTTGGAGAGCAGCTGAGAGAAGAGAAGAATTTTGCACCTGAGATTGGGGGTGCAGGCCATTCTAAGAGTCCTGAGAGTGCCCAGGCTGTTTGGCAGGAGCTGGAGGGGGTTTGCAGAGAAACCACAGCAGAAGCCAAAGGCCATTTTCCCAACAGCAGAAAAGCCTCAAGGAGGAGTGCTGCTGGAAAGGTTGGGGGGGCAGAGAAGACCAAAGGCAAGTTTGCAAAGTTTTCCACTCGGCGATGTTTTGTTTGTGCTTCGGCTGACCATCTGCGTCGCAGCTGCCCACAGAGAGCAAGGGAGACAGGGCAGGATGTTTCCAAGGTTGCTTCCCATGGGAACCAGCCGGGTTTCCAGGGCAACCAGACCAGAAGAGGGAGCAGGCGTGGGAAACCGCAAAAAGTACGCGCTCCAGAAGGGGAGGAAAACGCTTATCAGCTGTCTGCCTCTATGGCTGTTTTGGACAACAACACCACCTGCAGCGAGAGCCCCAAGGTCGGGGGCAGCAGGAAGTCAGTTGCTAAGGCAACAAAGAAGGACAACTCCGGAGGGGGGAGGGTCCTACGTTGGGTTGTTGACTCGGCTGTGAATGCCCATCTGGTAACAGCGCCACCTGATGGACAAATGTGGAACTGCAAGGCTGTTTCAACTGGGAGAACAGTTAAATTTGCTACAGGTTCACAGGGACATGTGACCCATGTTGCTAACATGTTTGTCTCTTTCTTACAGGCTGAATTGAAGGTTTATTTCGTGCCTGAGATAAAACATTGCCTGTTGTCTGTACCGTGTCTTTTACAGGAGGGATATTCAGTGAGTTTTGAAAAAAATGTTTGTACAATTTCCAGAGGTGGGAAACAGCTAATAAGTGTTGAGAAAGATCAGAACAACCTCTTTGTTCTGGAAACACCTCTGGAGGGTGAGGGGAATACTGGGAAAGCCACTGATCACACTCATGTGTCGTGTGCTTGCGTGTGGCACAAGAGAATGTCACATGGGTCCTGTGAGGACGTTCAGATGTTATCAGAGTGCACCAAAGGGTGCAGGGTAAAAGAATGTGGTCAACCTTTGAATTGCAAAGCTTGCAGAAAAGCCAGAAACAAGGGATTTAATCATCCCAGGGTGGAGAGAGTAACCACAAAGCCTTTTGAGCTTGTGCACGCAGACCTTTTTGGTATGCCACAGCCAAGTCTGGGCAAGGCCAAGTGGCTGATGGTGCTGACAGATGATTATACGCGGAACGCATGGGCGTTCACGCTGAAAACTAAGGAGGAGGCAACACAACTGATCAAAGATTGGGTTGCAGAGGTGGAACTAAGGTTCTCCACCAAGATGCAGGGGTTCAAATGTGACCGAGGTTCAGAGGTCATTGGGTCTGCTCTAAAGGGTTTCTTTCGCCAGAGAGGGATACGTCACAAGGTGACTTCTCCTCAGGAGAGTGGCGTGGCAGAGCTTAGGAGTAAAGCTCTGGTTCGAGCATCCGAGATTCTACTGGATGACTCTGGTTTGCCTCAAAGTTTCTGGGGGGAGGCGGTAAAGACAGCCAATTTCACGATGAACAGGTGCTACAATGCAGTGGTAGGTGACACCCCGTATTTCCTGCTTCATCGGCAGAAGCCGCTTGTGCATTTCTTTCGCACTTTTGGTAGCAGAGCCATGGTGCCTGTACCAAAGTTTCTGCAGCAGGAGGGTGGCCCAAGGTACCTGGAAATGATCTTCTGTGGATATGAGCCTGCGACAAAAGGGTGGAGATTCGCATATCCAGAAGGTGATCAGACCAAGCTTCTGGTCAGTAAACAGGCTGAGTTCTTTGAGCAGGATGGTTGGGCAAGGCGCAAAGTGCGCTCTGACGTTCACTCAGATTGTCTGTCTGACTCTGAGGAGGAAGGAGAGCCAGAGCCTGAACCTGCTGGTGGAGACCAGGTCCCTGAACAGAGTAGGGCGTCTCCACAGGTTGTTAAAGGAGTGTCCAAGAGTGAGCCCTCATCTCCTGTGCGCATAATGGAGAAAGCTCACAGACGTGTCAAGTCAGAGGGGGAGTCTTCTGATGAGGAAGACGCACATGCTGGCCCCAGTGGGTCAAAAGGAGCACCCCAGTTTGTGCCCAGGCGGTCATCGCGGGCTACAAAGGGAATTCCACCTGAGAGGTTTCAGGTCACAAATGCGTGGGTTGGTTTCGCACAGTGCGAACCTAAGGTTTGTGAGGTTCAACAGGTGCCTAACAACGATGCCAGGAAGGGGCGGAAGGCAATGGGAAAGGTGTTGAACACTCAGAAGTCCTCTCAAAATATGATTCGAGAGGGGGTATGGAGAGAGGCTCAGAACTTACAGGGTTAAGAGTTCTGAGTGATGACGTCTCATATTTGAGGCGGGTTTAGAACACTGAAGGGAGTGGTTTCCTGTGTTCTTTCAGTGTGCGTGTTTGCTCCGTGGAGAGAGCAGCGATGGGTGAACTGTCGCCAGGATTTATAGCTGTTGTGTTTTGCTAAGGAATAAAGACTTTAAAGATAAGGAGACAGCCTGCGTTCAGCCTGAATTATTGCCCTCACACGACAGAACGTTCCTGCTTCTGCTTCCGCTGTGTTTACGCTCTGCTGAGTCAAAGGTCCCTGGGGGAAGAGCGAAGCCGCGCAGAGAAGTGTGTCGGACCCCTCGGACGCCATTGGCCTCCAAAGACTACGCATTTTTGTTGTGTGTGTGTCAGAAAGAGGAAGGAAGGAAGGAAGGAAGGAAAGAAGGAAGGAAGGAAGGAAAAAAGGAAGGAAGGAAGTTGGCCCCATCCCCTCTGCTAGGTAGTCTGTTTCCTGATTTGGCAACTGCTGGCTCTGATGACATGGAGGTGGTGAGAACTGTGTTGGGGGTGACCTCTGAGTCTGAAGAGTCAGGTAAATCCATTTCCTCTGGCCTAGAAGGTCCCTCTGGATCTTTCTCTGAGCCGGGGGTGGGGCAGTTTGAGGGCAGAGCACATGGTACCAAAGTAGATGTAATTCAAACTAGTTTAGGTAATTAGCAATTTCATTATTTTTTTTTAAGAAAACAGGAGGAATGTCATGAAGAGGGGTACACACACACACAAGAGCCAGTGTGGTGTAGTGGTTAAGAGCGGTAGACTTGTAATCTGGGGAACCGGGTTCGCGTCTCCGCTCCTCCACATGCAGCTGCTGGGTGACCTTGGGCCAGTCACACTTCTTTGAAGTCTCTCAGCCCCACTCACCTCACAGAGTGTTTGTTGTGGGGGAAGAAGGGAAAGGAGAATGTTAGCCGCTTTGAGACTCCTTAGGGTAGTGATAAAGCGGGATATCAAATCCAAACTCTTCTTCTACTGTAACCCATGGTGCCTTGCAGCTGTCCCAGTCTGGACTGGACTCCCAATGTCTGCTCTTTGTTTTCCATTTGCACAGGTGATGTGTGGCTCAACAGAAGCTGTGCATTATCCTCTGCAGGGGGAGGGGATGAAACTCCCCTCCCACAATGTGATTGACATGGGCTGGGACGGCAAACCATTGAAAGTCTCTCTGCCTTGCTCCCAGTGACAGAAAAGCCCCTCCCAGGGGACTCCAAAGTGCATTTCAAAATAGTGGAAAGAACTCCCACAGGAGCCACTAGCTTTTCATGCTGAGCAGTCCAAGCCCCACACACCTCCCACTGCAGGCACTTAAAAGCCTTGTGCATTTATGGAAGAAAAACAGCCACCCCATCCCTGTCTCTAAACTCACAGAGCCTTCCCTAGGGAAAGAATGAATCACCCCCAGATGGAGAGATTAGTCATGCTGTTTAAGTCAACTGAGGAGGATGCTTGGTTTGTGTGTTTTGGAGGGGGGAATTGTGAGGATCAGGGCCTATAGATGGTGTGTTGTGTGCAAGCCACACATCCTTATGGCTCAATAGTGCATGGATTTCGGTACACAAAGTGCAGAAGGAGGAGGACCTTTGGTCTAGAAAGAAGACCCTTTAAGAGGCTCTAATCCTCCAAAAGGGGATGGAGCCCAAGAGAGGCTCTAAAGTTCTCTATTCCCTTCTGACCATCTCCTCAGCAAGTTGCTCACTTAGGAACTCTTCATGAGATCACCTTCCCCAGATGGCTCCTCCACAGGACCAGAGCAGGATGTCCAGAGTTGGATACCAAGGATTGTTCTTGGAGCAGTCTGCCAGGCAGATTTAGGGGTTATCCACACTTAACATTTGCCCTGCTCTTTCCAGGCACAGATCCACACTTTAAAGCTCTCTCTCTCTCTGTTGCTCCAGAGCTTCCTCCACAAAAACCCGCTCTTTACTACTCAATCAGAGCAAATGTCAATTCAGGTTTTCTGCGGATTGCCGTTTGCTCTGATTCAGCTTTAAAGAGTGGGTTTTTGTAGGGAAAGCTCTAGGGTAAAAAAGAAAGAAAAAGTGCTCAGACACAGAGCTTTAAAGTGTGGACTGTGCCTGGAAAGAGCAGAGGAAAGGTAAGTGTGGATAAGCCCTTAGATTTCTATGCAACAGGTGCATCTTGTTGCCTAGAAACATCCAGAGACGTCCTTCAGTAGTAGCATGTGCACAGCCTATACCAGACATTGATCCAATACAGCAGAGATCCCATTTCCCCAAAATGATGTCATTTTGACCTCTTTCATTACTTGGCCCTGCGAGGCAGTTATCCTTCTGTGAGTGAGGCTTCATGGAGGAGCATGCCATGAACATGCCGGGGTGTGTGTGTGTGTGTAATGGCTGGTGGGTGCGTTGGCAGCAAAACCGCTTCTATGACTATTTGCCTGTCTAAAATATTATTTGACCCTTTGCTGAACTAAAATCAAGATAATTTAGAAACACTGCAAAATTAAAAACTTACCATCTGCTACGCTATAATTTGCTTTCTAAAGCATGCTTGCGAAGGGCTATAGCTCAGTTGTAGAGACTCTGCTTTGCATGCAGAAGGTCCCAGGTTCAGTCCTTGAGGGCATCTCCAGGTAAGGCTGGGAATGTTCCCTGGAGAGCCACTCACAAACAGCATAAACAATGCTGAGCTGGATGGGCCAGTTGTTTGATTCAGTGTAAGGCAGCTGCCTATGATCCCATGGCTCAGTTGACACCATGGCTCAGTTGGAGAACATCTGCTTTGGATGCAGAAGACTCAAGGTTCAAGCCCTGGCATCTGCAGGTTGGTGTGGTAAAGGCTCCTGCCTAAAAACTTGGGGAGCCACTGCCAGTAAGTGTAGGTCCTGACCTACAGTGGCCACCTCCCAAGGTACTGCAATCTACTCACAGAGTAAAAAAACTGGCAGTGATCTACCCCCTTTTGGGGGATTCAGGTCACAGTTGTTGGTTGTTGAGCTTTTTTTTAGGAAGGAAAGCCCTGTTTTGGGGGGTTCTGGCCAAGGTGCAGGGCTAAAATGTTCACCTTTTTTTTTAGGGGAACCAAACTTGTTGAGCTTCTTTGAGAGGAACCAGTGATCTACCACAGACATCCAGTGATCTACCAGCAGATCATGATCTACCAGTTGGACGTGCCTGGTGTAGGTGAGCTAGATGGACCAATGGTGTGACTAAAGCAGTTTCCTATGAACTATTGCACCAATAGCATCATCTTCACTGCTGCCCCAAGGCTATTTTAGGGGTCAGAGCAGCCCTTTATATTGGGATGTCTGCCTGCTCCCTTCTTGCATGATGGCACAAGGGTTGTCTGCAGCACCTCCAATTCTGGAACCATCCCTACCCCCACAAAGGCAAGCAGCAGCTGCAGCCCACTGAGAGGGGGGTGGGGTGGGGAGCCCAGCATGGGACGTGGAAGCGGGCAGCTGAATCAGCATTGAAACTAATGGCACCCAGGGAGTTGTGCATTGCCAAATGTTTTGCTCAGCGGGATCTTCTCTTTCTGGAGTAATTCATTTCGATTGTACAAAACCGCTGGACCTCACACAGCTTATTTGCTGGAGTTTTTATAATGTGGTTTCCTAACCACCCGGGAAATCAATCACGAATCTCCTTGGAGGAATTTGCAGGGGGGAAACTGTCGCTCATAAAAAGTAAATATAAGCAGCCCACACGCCCTGCCAAGACTGCCAAAGCAGAAAAGAACCAGGTGCTGGGTAGACTTCTCTTCTTTATTCATGCCCCCCTCTCTTACACACACACACACACACACACACACACACACACACATACCCCACTTTGGCAGTTGTAAACTGCACTCTAGAAATACAAATTAGCCTCAGGTCTGATGCTTAAATTCAAATTATCTTCTAAGGCTCAGAGGTATCTACCTGGCCCCCAACAGCATCGTGGCCAGGGGCAGTTTGTCAATCCCATTACAAGGAGTCTCTTTCATCTCCAGCCTGATATAATAACAAGAATCTTATTGGCTCCATCCAAGAGTTTGTCAATCCCACTACAAGTGCCACATTTTCTAAGCTTAACTGGAGAGTAGAATTGAGGCCCTTCATCCGAGGCAGTTCATCCTGGGAGACTGTGGGCCCTGAGACTTGGAAAGATGCTCCCCCCACCCCCGCTGTCCTGGGAACTACCAGCCACTGGGGAGCCCTCAGTAGCAGAGGCCTCTGCAGATGAGGGGGAAGCAATGCCCAGGGAGCAGGCTTCCTTGTCACCAGCCCTGGGGGGGAGTGGATATGTTTTATGTATTAAAATGTCCCTTGACTGTTGTCTGCCTCACGAAAGGGAAGCCTTCAGGCAGCTTCAAGGCAAATGCAGAACACAACTTTAATGCCCAATGAGTGTACAGTCCATGTACCTATGTACACAACAGCTGAGCTGTGCAAATGAACAAGGATACATTCTTTTACTCATGTGCAGAGAGAGCTTGTACCTGCATTCAGAGTAATGTGTCAGCCATCCTCTTGCCTTCACTTTTCAGCTTTCCGTCCTTAGAGTGCCAACTCACTCCTGCTTCCCTAGGTACCAAAGATGACCTTCAACACCTTCCAAGTCAGGAGGGTGCTGTATTCCTCTGCCCTTCCTCTAGCCCTGAACAGCAGAAATCAGTTTCAGCACTAGCAGGAGTATATTAGGGGCCATAGCAAGAGAAGTCCATAGCTCTCTTAGGACTGCTGATAGACACAACTGTCAGTTTTGATTTCTTTCAGTTTCTCATTTTTCCAACTTTCAGTTCCATTCCCCCCCCCCATTTCTGCATCAATTTGTGTTTCTTCAAAAGTTTGCACAAAGATTCCTATGCGTTTTGATGCAAATTTCTCTGAACACATGCAATTTTGCCTCACATATGCATTTGCGAGTAATTTCCCCTATATTAATGTTGCTGTGTGTGCTGTTTTCACCAATATATGTCTTTTTGTGCACAGTTCTTGGCTGGAGAACTGCATCACCAAATCCATAGAATAGTGAATTTTGATGGACAGCTGAGTTCCAGGTTGCTTATTGGTTCAGGAAGTGCAAATCAGGTCGGCTTACATTTAATAGGGCAGACTGAATGACCTTCTCCCCTATTCCTACTTAAGGACTCTGCCAGACCCAGGGTTGAAGAGCCGAAGAAAACATTTCCATCCTATTCCTCCTGCATTATTTTCTGTCACCTCTGTCTTTCTCCAATCTTTTGTGCACTGCAGGGGTGTGTAAAACGATTCTCCTTGACAGCTCGACAGCAAAATTAGCAAGTCCCATTAACCTCTTAGAGGGCCCCAGGTTCAGAGACATTTTATCTCCCATATCCCAGTGGGGAGAAAAAAGAGGAGTCAAGTGAGGGTGAGACATTTTGGGTGTGTATCAATATGAGGAGGAAGGCAAGGCTTGATTGAAAGTTCACCACACCTTTCAGTTGTCTGAGCCTTCCTCCCAACCCCCCAACCCCCCGGGGGGGGGGAGAAAGTGAAACAATCCCCAGTTCTTGTTATTTCAGTTTGGAAGGCAGAGCAGGGTTGATGGCCTCCTATTTCATCCTGAGCAAGTTACATCTATTTAAAAATCCAATTGATT
The DNA here is from genome assembly GCF_027172205.1 of Podarcis raffonei. Taxonomy (NCBI): domain Eukaryota; kingdom Metazoa; phylum Chordata; class Lepidosauria; order Squamata; family Lacertidae; genus Podarcis; species Podarcis raffonei. The sequence continues at coordinate 32,451,269 of NC_070609.1, forward strand.
TTCTCGCATTATAGCATCTTCCATTCTTCACTTTCCTTGGCAATGTAAATTATTGCGAATCTATCTCATGCATGGTAATGAACTAGCAACACCACTGTCTTCCCCCCCACCTCACCTCTCTCCCCCACCCCATACATGGAAATTTCTATCTTTAAAAAATGATGAGAACGGCAACAGACAAAAGCTGAACTCTTCTTTGTTTCAAAGCGTTGAAGTGGGAAGGGGGGCTCTTCATGTTCTTTGCCTTGTCTATATAGCCCTATCTTTAAGTTCTATATATAGATCAATGCATCTTCCAGCTAATCTCTTTACAATCATAAAGCTATTAAATTAATTAACGCAAATGAAAGTGGCAATACAGGATGGTCCCTGAAGGGTGTGCAATCATTTTACATTTATTTATACTGAAAAGTTTTTTTTCTTCTAAGAAATATGCCGGCGTAAGCAATTCTCACAGTTAATTTTTATTCTGAAGGGCTTTGCTACTTTTGACAGGTTTGCTGTTTGAGCCATTCTACTCTGGCCTGTGTCAAGTCCTGCTGAAGAACATTTGAGAGAAAATATATGGAGACTTGGGAAAGACGTGATCAAGGCACCTTTCTCAGTGACCAAGACAACTGCCTGCCTCGATATCTCTGTCAGAGGAACCTCCTAGCTTCAGAAAGGAAATTCCCTGATGTGGAAGGGCCTTCACTTCATGATAGAGACATGCAAAAGGTCACAGGTTCATTTCGCAGCATCTCCAGTTAGGTCCCTCCAGAAACCCTGGAGAATCACTGTCCATCAGTATAGAGAATGCTGACCTAGATGAACCCATGGTCTGGCTCCATAAAAGGCAGTCTTTGTCCATCCAACATCCTCCAGATGTTTGGGATTACAACTCTCATCAGCTCCTGCCCTCCAATGGCAGTTGTACTCCATAATACCTGGAGGACAGCCAGTTGGGGAAGGCTGTCCTTTGTGCTACTTGGCACTGTATGCACTTGGGCATTAGGAAAGAGCCCTAGCTCTTTCCCTAGCATCCACTCTTCATGCAGAAAGCTCCAAATTCAACCCACAGCATCTCCAAATAGGGATGGGAGGGAACCCAGTCTGAAATCCTGAAGAGCTGCCGCCAGTCTGTGTAGACAATACTGAGCTGCATTTCAAGGGGTTGAACTGCATAACCCTCAGGGTCCTTTCCAACTCTACAATTCTATGATGCTATGAATTAGGTGTATAAGGCACCTTTCTATATTTAGGCCTCTTCCAGTACAGAAAGAAACGGGTATAAAAGTCAGAGCAGGGGAAAGGCATCTCCACCTCCAGAGATTTATCAAGGTGGGATTTCTCTGGATTGTACCTATTTTGAAGCTATACTCTCTATATGTACTCTGTGAAAAACTCTCCAGAGAAACTTTGCTAGTCCCACGCATGCCCTTTTATCTTGCCTCAGAATCCTTCAGTAGCTTTAGCTGATCAGGAACCTCCAAGTTCACCTTGAATATCACTCTAGGAAACAGTCACTGGCTGCCTTACCCTGAAGCTGGCGGGGCTCCTTCATCACTTAACCATCTTCCTTCGGCAGCAGATGGCCACAGACATCGAGAGAGAGAGACCACCTTTGGTGTCAATCATGCACAATTTTCTCCATGGTTCTCTCAAGATGAGAGATGACTTCCTTGCTGTTAAATGGGCCTGTCTGTGAGAGCAAGAGGCATTTGTTTGGTTTTTTGTTTCGTTTTTGTTTTTTCATTTTTCCCAACTCAGCTTCCATCTTGGTGGGACACAGAAGCTATTTTTGGGCGAGCCCGTACTCATAATGGAGAAATGCAGGTGCTTTCGGAGAGGATATTAAGTCTAAAGAGCTGATTAAGTGCAATGGAAACTGTGTCAGTTTCTTGTCACTGAAGAGAATGTGCCAGCGTTGCGGATTAAGCCTTGACTGACAGCTTGGGATTGCAGGCCGACAACCGATCAATCACTGGAGGTGATGGGAGAGAGGAAAGCATCCCTTATCACAGCCTAATATTGCGAGTGAGAGAAGCCATACGGGCAGGGAGAGGGCAAGGAAGAGAGAACGCAGCCAGATTAAAAATGGCACTCAGAGTGAAGTGGAGCCCAGGAGATCAGAGGGGTGAGGTGGGGAGGAAATGAAGCCCCGGCGGGGTGAGCTTGTTTGCCCACATACATTCTTCATAGAGTCATAGAATTGCAGAGGAGGAGGGGTCATCTGGTCCAAACCCTTGAAATGCAGGAATCTTCGTCTTCATATGGGAAACACAACTGAATTCCCACAGCCATTTTGCACATGGGAGACACCGAAGAAAGCAGAGAACCCACTCAGACAGTTGAATAACTTAATGGTTCTGGCTTTTGGTCACCCCCGTTTGGAAAGACCTACAGCAGATTCTTTTTGAAATATTTTTCTTCCTGCCCTATGGAATTCCTGCTTCTGTTATTTGTTTCACGTGACTTTTAAAGACTATTTGCCCAAGGCTTGTCCCAAGCACTGAATGTGATTATTGAAGCTGGGTGCTGTGTTCAGTAAATCTGACTTGTATTTTATCTGTTATTTTAATGATATTGGGAGCTTTGTGTGCCACTTAAGAGATTTTCATTTAATACTGAGTGGGATATAAATGCTCTTAAAGAAACATGTTCCTCAATAAATATGTTCTTCCTTGGAGGTTTTTCAGCAGAGGTTGGATGGCCATCTGTCATGGATGCTTTAGTTGAGATTCCTGCATTGCAGGGGGTTGGACTTGATGACCCTCAGAGTTTCTTCCAACTCTGCAATCTACTATGATTCTGACCCATGGTTCTTGGGGTCACTTCTAGACATGTAGGGTTTGAGCTATTTTACTCATCACTTACTATTACGCTCATATGCCACCTTCCCTGCAAAGAGCTCAATTTACCCTCGCAACAATCCTATGGTGGGGAGCTCATCCAAACTTCCTTTTGTACCATGTTTCTAGGCACAAGTCCAGTGCTTTCCTTGCAAAGGAGAAGAAGAAGAAGAAGAAGAAGAAGAAGAAGAAGAAGAAGAGGAGGAGGAGGAGGAGTTTGGATTTGATATCCCGCTTTATCACTACCCTAAGGAGTCTCAAAGCAGCTAACATTCTCCTTTCCCTTCCTCCCCCACAACAAACACTCTGTGAGGTGAGTGGGGCTGAGAGACTTCAGAGAAGTGTGACTAGCCCAAGGTCACCCAGCAGCTGCATGTGGAGGAGCGGGGACGCGAACCTGGTTCACCAGATTATGAGTCCACTGCTCTTAACCACCACACCACACTGGCTCCCCAGCAAAAACCTGCTGTTTACTCCTGAACTGGAGCAAATGTCAATCTGTGGCCATTTGCCATTTGTTCTGATTCAGCATTAAAGAGCAATTTTTCCTGGGGAAAGTGGCAGGGGGGAAACAAAAGTGTTTGGACATGGTGCTTTAAATGTGGACCTGTGCTGAGAAAACAAGGGGCAAAAGGTAAGTGTTAGATTAAGCTAAGGCGTGGTGCCTGGTTCAAGGTCCCCCAGTGAGCTTCACAGCTGAGTAAGGATTTTAACCCTTGTCTCCCAACTCCTAGTCCAACACTCTAGCCGCTGTACCACATTGGCTGAAACCAATGCTTGAAGTGGTGTCTGAAATACAAAATGTATTCCTCTGTTGCCCTAGCCTATTGAAATCAGGGTTCATCAATGCAGCAATAAAACAACTTGTGAATGGCAAGAAGCTTGCAATAATACAATTTGTCTGTAAAGTCATTTGAAAGCCTTCTCTTATTCAAGATAGTCCATCAAAAAAAAATTCATGTTAGCCAACCCATCTCATAAATGCCTACTTCTTTCCCGCAAGTTCAATTGGCTTTGCATTGAAGTATAAAAACATGATTCAAAAGAGAGCACAGGCAGATGGAAGAAATATTTTCAAGTGCCTCTTGAGAAAGAGTTATTGTTTACTCAAAATCTATCTGGTTATATTTTAATGGAATATTGATTAAATCAGAATTGAAGGCTTTTGGTTATACAGAATGCTTTGTTCATATGACATCCAAACTCACAGTCAGTTCTCACAACCACTTCCTTACGCACCAAAGAGGGGAAAAACAGGACAGTTTTCAGTGGATGATTGCACTGAAGCGGTTTGGCAAATGCTTGAGCTTTTGGATAAATCACTGGATTATCAGTTCAGCACCTGCATGTTAAGTTGACAGAGTTTCCTGCCATGGCTATGAAACTTTGAAGGAAACTTTTAAGGTTCCTGTCTGGGCCAAACACCTGCATAGTTTTGAAGGAAGAAAGCCAGATTTTCGGTAGGAGCAATGGCATTTCTCCGGGCAATTTTTTCTTCCAGAGATCCTTACTGTTTTTGCATCTCTCACACATATAATCTAATACACCACTTGCAAGCTGGTGCCATCCAGATGTCTTGGACTACAAATCCCATCAATGTCAGTGTTGCTTTAGAGTTGGTTAGTAGTGTAGTTGTCAGCCAAACGGTCTGTATTCAGGAGCACCAGATTGGCCCTGTGACCATCAGTGCCCAGGACTGTGGGTGCCATGCAGTGTGCAGGGCCCTGGCACTGAAATTTGTGGGTGCACAGCCTCTTCATAAGGAATTTTGTGGGTGCTTGGGCACCCAGGGCCCCAACACCTATGTCTAGATACTTCTGACAACTTCCTCTTCTAAAGTTCTACATTAAGTAAAGTTGTTTTTCAGAATAACACAAGTTAGTTATTTATGCAATTATTATATTTTTTAATGCAACTGTAAGGCTTCCAGAACCACTTACAGATCACTAAAGAAAGAAAAAAAAGAGAGTGTCTGTCCTCAAGCTTACATTCTTTTTAAAAAGTCATGATGTAAAAGGAAAGGGATGAGGAAATCAGCAAACTCAGGTACAAGTTCAAGGAGAGGAGGCACCAAAGGTTGCTGGTCTCCTTGCTCTTCTCTGTAACAGCCTGATGTAGAGGCTGCAGCCCTGCACCCATTTTCTTCCCTCTTCTGTTATAGCCTGACTGAATGGCTGCTGCCAGGTAAATAGATGCAAAATTGCCTATTTATTTCATTTAAAGAATAATTATCTCACTCTTCAGCCAAAAAAAGGCTGCTAGAGCAGCTTCCAGATTACTAAAAGAAAGGCAGTCCCTCAGGCTTACAATCTAAAATGGCATGACACAAACTGAGAGAAAGAAATAAGCAAACTCAAGCAAAAGTTCCTAGTTACAAATTGCTCTGATGACTGGCCTGGAGTGGGAAATTGACTGTATGGATGGAGAGTGGCTCAGGTGGAATGGTTGCAGCTGATGGAGGGAGGAGCCTGCTATTCTGGGCACCTGCCTGGCACTGTGTATAGGCAAGGCCCTCTAGCATCTGAGAGGCTGCACCCAGCTTGTGGAGATGTGGTTGTAGGCAGGGGCAGACTTTGGTCTTTCAAATTTCAGTGGCAAGAGTTCCAAAGGCCAGACAGAGAGGCATAGATGACCACATTTGGCCCCTGGGTCCAAGCTGCCCCATCCCTGTTGCAGTCCAAAATGTCTGGAGGGCCATGGGTTGGAGAAGGCTGAATGAGACAAAGTGCTTTCAGATCATGGAGCATAAAAACAGAACAAAAGAAGGAGGAAGGAAAATGCTCTATCAGCAGGGAATGCCTCCCTGCTCAGAAAATGCAACATTCTCAAGGGAATAGTGTTGGGGGGATGTTGCTGACTTTGGGGGCACATTTGACCAGCCAACCAAGAGCTGGTTCTCCAAGAAGATGCCTCTGAGCTCTCTGAAGCTGATAAGGAGCCTTTGATGAGGATCAGCTGGGGGAAGGGAGGGCCAACAGAAAATCGACTAGGCTGCCTCTCTGTTGCTTTCTGAGATTGCTGATAAAATATTTTGTCCTTTGACCCTTTCATTCTGTTGAGGGAGGAAATAAAATAATGAGTGGAATCAATTCAGAGAAGAAGAGAGGCATCAAAGGAAAAGAATCAAATGGCTCCCCGGAGAGAGAGAGAGAGCGCAGTCCAACAAGCAGCAGCATCCTATGACTCAGCCAAGTGACCTCTGGGAACCTCACTAGACCAAGGCTAAAGGTAGCTAAGCTCCAGGAATAGTCAGCCTTCAGGAACTTTCTACCCGCCAGATGTTTTGGACTACAATTCCCAGCAGCCCCAGCCAGGTCAAGGGCCTGTCCCATGTCACTAAAGAGCAGAGCCAGAGAATGTGCCACAACACCAGGAGGGCCTCCTCTGATGACTTCAGTGACCTGATGGGTCTGTACAGGACAAGGCGAGTCTTTCAGGTCTTCTGTCCCAAACTTGTTCAGGGCTGTTCAGTATTTTCTATGGCACCCATGAAAGGTCTCAGTAAATTTCTCCCCCAAAATCCACAATGCATGACACCTTGCTTGCACTGCCTATTTGGGTCCAATGCAGCCACTCCTGCATTGAACTTGCCTCCTTAAACATCACTAGATGCCAGGATTGGCTGTCCATCCTCCCTTCCATTCTGAACAGAGGAGAGGCACAAAGAACTTCTCTCCGTAAACAAACATGGCAGTGGGTGGTGCAGGTGCCTTTCCCCCCATTGATGATGAGGCATAAGACGTCCCTTTTTTCATCAGAGAAATGTTGGAGAGTATGTACCCACACCATTTTGTGGCCTTGTCTCTTTTTTTGCTCTTTTAGATGAGGCAGCTACTTTGTGTGATGCCACACACCCCAGAGCAGGCATTTTATGGCCGGTGCCCATGCCACTGCATGATATGTCGGGGGGGCAATGTTTTAATATGAACAATGGGGCCATTCTTTCTAAAACTGTGTATTGCATGCAGCTCTGTCTAGATGGGAATCTGTCCAGGTACAGGTACAGTCAATGCATATTCCAGAAGGCAGGCAGTGGACTATGATCAAGAAGGCTAGATAAGCAGTAAAAAAAAGCGGCTGAGCAGAAGAGATTGAGGCAGCATCTATGTAATAACATACATAATCACTCTGCGAAGAAGTTCCTCTAATGGAAAAGCCAGCTCAAATTCCACCATGGCCAGCCCTACCATTAGGCAGCTGCCTCAAGCAACTAATTTTGAGTGCCATGGGAGAGCAGCAAGTTTCTTAATTATGTAATGTATTCTTGTGGTGCTTTTACTGCCAAGAAGTATTTTTCCGCATCTGCCAAAAGGACTTGTCTGACTTTATTTATTTATTTCAACCATTTATAGACCTCCCTACATCCGAAGATCTCTGGGCTGGCCATAACCCTAAAGTTCCATAAAAAATCACATCAATCACACAACAATAAAATAAAAATACAATAGGAGCAGCAGTTAAAACTATTCCAAATGGCAGTGGCATGACTGTCGAAAAGCCAGAATGAGGAGCCGAGTTTCAGTCTCTGATAAGCAGATTTCAAGGGGGAGGGAGTTCCAAAGTAGGGGTGCTTGTGGTGCAGTTTTGGGTACAGTACACCTTGAGTGGTAGGGCAGGAGGAAACCATATGTTGTTCCACCTCAGGGAGCAAAATGTTTTGAGCTGATCCATAACTCCATTGGGCCTTTGGGTCACCTGACAAACAGCTGAATCAGACAACAGGCCACAGTGCCTCCATGCTAGCTGTAATGATCTCTGGCAGGCAGGCAAGTCCCGATAAGAAATAATGACTGTCTGGCAGTTTTATGTACATTTATTTACAACAAAACACATCTAGAGCATGGCTTCTCTCACTGATGATAGTTGATCAGTCTGAATCTTCGCCCGTCCCACAGCAGGAAGGACGCCAAACTCCCGCCTTTCCCCTCTTGCCCTTCCATTGCCCTCTGATCTTATCCAGTCTCTTAGAACAGGGACTGAGAGGCTGGCCTTTGCCCTCCCCACTTTCACTTGATGCAGTCTCAGACCTCTACTTATCTGCTGATTGCCTAGCAATGCTCTGTCTGCTTTCCATCTCTTCCTCTTCTTGAGAGCTGACAGAGTCGAGAAGGGGGGTCAAACTGCCCTATCTCGACTCTTGTCAGCCAGCTCTCATCTGCAGAGTCAGTCCCTCTTTCACTTAGCTCAATTTCTGAGTCTCACTCTTCCCCTGCGTTCTTGTGAAACACGTTCCTGACACTAGCTGCTCTGGTCAGGGCCAGCCCAAGACTCTTTTGCTGCCTGAAGTGAAAATCAAGATGCCGCTCACCCCCCCCCCCCAATTCCCACTGGTGAGTAGCACAAGAAGAAGAAAAAGCATATGGTGAAAAAGAGGTCCTCTTTGAGTCCCCTGCCCCAGTGGCAGAATAAAGAGATAAGCCAACAGAGTTTACCTGGGCTGCTAGTTTAAAGCTCCTTATTAGCCTCTGGGGTCTTACCACCTTGCCTTGTTTCCAGATGGATCTGGGTGGAAATGGAGCTTAAAACATGAGTAATCTCAGCCAAAGATTTCCATCATCCGAAATCAACAATTAGACTTTATCTTCTGTGTAGGGCAGGAGATCTCTGCCTGGAAAAGATTTCTGCAACAGACAAGTCATTAAACTTAAAGGAGAATTTGATGAGGCACACGAGTAATCCACTTTATCAAAGTCTGATAGAAGCTGACAAAAATTATGCACCCCCCCCACCAGTTACATACAAAGGAAATAAATCATCCAGTGTGTTGGGTGGGGTGGGGGAGCGTGGAATTAAGCCCTGGAAAGAAGAAAGCGGCAGCGAATGCTGCTTCTCCATTGCTCTCTGGCCTGAGGCAGCGAAAGAGGCATTTCTCAAACTTCCAATTGCTCATAAGGCTGAGCTGAAAATTCTCCATGGAGAATATTTCCTTCCCATTGGAGAGGGTCCTGGGCAAAATCTCACACACATACACGCCACAAAACTCATCTTATTCCAGGTCCTCAGACAGAGTATCATTCACCAGGTCATTGAGGAAGGAGAAGGAGAGCAGCTATCAAGCATCAAAAGGAACATCAGCATGGCCACTACTTCCCCACATGCTATGTATGCATGTAGAAGAAAATAAAAAGATCTGATGTAATTGGGGAGTTGGGGAAAAAATGCCCAGCCTCAGGAAAGAGCTCCTGCACATGTCATTTATCTGATTAGAAAACAAGTCAGGAGTCTTAGGCACAGAGGACCAAAAATTGTCCTCCAAGCCTCTCTATTCAGTTCTTTGGATGCTCCCATACCACACCCCTCACCAGTCCTACTCTGCACCCTCAAGTGTGTGTTTCTCCTGTCTGGAATGTATCCTTGAACTGTGATAACAAATCTTGTTTGCCCGGTTAGAGCAGGTATGGGTGGGTATGTTTGTAGAAACCACTGGTTTTTGCATAGCCAGCAACACTGCCTACAGTGCAAAGGTAAGGCTCCACTTTTGCCTCTGACCCCACCAACCTTGGGCTGGAAAAGGATTCCTTGCCCCTGAATTAGAAGGCAGCTCACCCACAACAATGGATTCATGCAGAGACACAACAGGCAGCCTCCTCCAAAGCCTAATAATTCTGCTCCATCAGGGATCATAGCATGGTGTAACACAGAGGGGCAAAATTATCAGCAGATGAGTGGAGCCTGTTGGCTGTATGGTTTGTTTTTGTCTTGAGATACATTGGCTATTCCAACAAGCATCCACTGGAAAAGAATCTGGATGTTACAGAGTGAAGCTGGCAGGAGAGAGGGAACTTTGCTATGGGGAAAGCAAACTAGTAAAGATCATAAATCTATAATAGGGAGGGAGATGACCATGATTTGTTTGAACTGCTGGTGGACCAAGTACTGTTATCATTGGTGGCTTTGGGTGAAGCAAAACCCTAAATCGTAGGGGAAAGGAATATCTCCCCCATTTGTGAGAGAGGGTTACTGCTTACCTTACGTAACCTTACAAGTCGTTACAAGACTTTTTCTGGATGCAGCTTCCCCACAGTCTCTTTTCCTAAAATGCCTTGGGAGAGATGCCATGTTGTGTTGCATTCTGGGAAGTGTGGCTGGAGGGGTGTGGCCCACACCCAGCCACACCTCTTGGTGAGAGCCAGTGAAAGAAGAAGCCCCTTCTGCAAAAATTTCAGAGAAATCGTCTCCCCCCCCCAAAAAAAAGCCGCAGAAAATGGAGCCTCATTTCCACAGAGGAATAATGTTTTCAGGAAATGGTGAAGGATTTCAGCCCAGGGTAAGTGTACAGTGGCTGCCGAATAATCCAGGAGAAACACTAAAAAATATATCAGCAACGTGCCTGTTATACCTGGCAGCAATTGTTTGCAAATACAAAAAAGAGCCTAATATAAACAATAAAATAATACAGCAATATGGCTATGTAGCCCCTTCCTCCAGAAACTGGCACACGAACCCTGTAAATTGAGACCAGTCCCAAAGTGGGTAAATTGCCGAGGCTTCCCTCAAAGTTCCATGGGAAGGGTGGTTTTTGTGAGGGTCCAGCGCAGGACTGAATTGATCCATATATATGTCTCCCGGTCTCCCAGGCCTTCTTGGGAAGCCCGTTATGAAGTGCTTGCCATTACTCACTTAGTGCTGGGCGTTGACACAATTCCCCCTGCTCTCGTTTGGCCTGCCTTGTCAAGAAGGGATCGTGGCCTGACGCAAAGTACCAGGAGTTAATTTATTCCTTCAGTGGTCTCGCCTCTGCTTCTGACTTCCCATTATTCCACTGCCTGCCAGGGCTTGTTGTAGTTAAGGCTCTGTCAGCAGCTGAAATATGAACCACAACTTTTAAGACAGGAGGGGGTTCCGGGGACAGGGCTGGCGGTGGCAGGAGAAGCCTGCAGGGTGGGCAGCAGGCACATTTCCCAACTTCACCACCAAGGGCCTGCTCACAACGACCAGCGGAGTCCTGCACTTTGAAAGTCCTTCTGGGGGCTACGGATCAGCTTCAGGTTTGTTCATTGAACCCAGGGACTTGTAAAATGGATTGTTTTTCCTCCCCTCATTGGGTTTTACTTCTGCTCTGGGTTTAAGGAGAGGCAGAGTGATTATTCTGCAGGAAAATCTCCCTGCTCCATCCCAGAAAAAGAAAAGGGAGGCAGAGAGAGATCTGCTGGGCAACAGTGGGAGACTGATGGAGGGCGATGCAGCAGAAAGTTTAGGCTGAGGCTGGCAAAGAAGTGTGTCTACCAGCTCCATCTGGTACACAGGCTGAGACCCTACCTGCCTGCGGTCTGTCTCACCAGAGTGGTGCATGCTCTAGTTCAGGCATAGGCAAGCTTGGCCCTCCAGATGTTTGGGGACTACAATTCCCATCATCTCTGACCACTGGTCCTGTTAGCTAGGGATCATGGGAGTTGTAGTCCCAAAATATCTGGAGGGCCAAGTTTGCCTATGCCTGCTCTAGTTATCTCCTGCTGGGATTACTGCAATGCGTTCTAAATGGGGCTACCTTTGAAGGTGACCCGGAAACTACAACTAATCCAGAATGCAGCAGCTAGACTGGTGACTGGGAGCAGCCGCCGAGACCATATAACACTGGTCCTGAAAGACCTACATTGGCTCCCAGTACGTTTCCAAGCACAATTCAAAGTGTTGGTGCTGACCTTTAAAGCCCTAAACAGCCTTGGCCCAGTATACATGAAGAAGCATCTCCACCCCCATCATTCAACCTGGACACTGAGGTCCAGCGCCAAGGGCCTTCTGGCAGTTCCCTCACTGTGAGAAGTGAAGTTACAGGGAAGCAGGCTGAGTGTCTTCTCGGCAGTGGTACCCATGCTGTGGAACGCCCTCCCATCAGATGTCAAGGAAATAAACAACTATATGACATTTAGAAGGCATCTGAAGGCAGTCCTGTTTAGGGAAATTTTTAATGACTGATGTTTTAATGTATTTTTAATTTTTTGTTGAAAGCCACCCAGAGTGCGGATGAGCAGGGTAGAAATTATTATTATTATTATTATTATTATTATTATTATTATTATTATTTCTCTGCCCCAACAGCTTTGACCTCCACTCAGAGGGTAAAGGAGAGCACTCTGCTCTTGTTGAAAGATACTCTCATTATGTCGGTCATCAAAGGTAGTCTCATCAGCCTGTTGGCATTCAAAAACTTATTACTAGAAAATACTTAATTTATTGCTAGAAAATATTTAATATGCAAGGTATAGATCTATAGTCAGGCATAGCCAGATGCAAGGCATGAGGTGATGCTAGAACACGGCCACAAGAACAGAACAGGCACAGTGATAGGTCAAAGTGTTTGCTATTGGTGGCTGGGAAATTGGTCCTACAGTTGTCTAGGAACCTTGGCCCAACTTCTTTCTTTGCTCCAGAAGAAGAAGAGACCAGGGCATTTTTCAGACATGATATGTCCATTCTCCAGCCAATGGTCCTGGGAAAGGAAACGGATTATGTCCTGGAAACTGGCTCCCTTTTGAAAGAGCAGTTCCCATCCTATAGTTGGCCCCACCTACCAGTAAGAGTTCCATGCATGTAGCATATGTGCTCAGGCACAGCAAGACATAGAATATTGTATACCCATGCAGAATGGGAAGGGGGCCAAGCTGTGGCTCTCCATATTTTTGTGGACCACACAATTCCAATCATCTCTGGCTGTTCTGGAGAATTTTATCTGCTCTCTGCTCATGACTGCAACACAGGCCCCTCTGCCCAGCCTTGCACAGCACACCTTGGAAGTCTGAGAAAGGGGGAAATCAGGCGAACCGAAGAAACTGAAAGGTGCCACCACCAGGATGGTGTGACTACAGTGGCGGCTTCCTGCAAGATCTCGTAGAAACCTTGTGAGACCTGATGGAACTCTTGTGAGATCTTGCAGTTCTCATTGGAAGCCACCGCAGCCATGCAACTCCATTAAGCGATGCTTCGGCGAGAGGGCAGCACCATCCCATTTTGCCTCAAGCAGTGGAATTGGATGGGTCACCCCTGAGAGAAATACTTCTCCAGAATCCACTGATGCTGGATTCCCTCTTCCCCTTCTTCTATCCCTCTTGATATCTCTTTGATCTTCCCTCTTCCTTTCCCCCTTTTCAACATCCCCCATGTTTAAGAAATCAGAGAGAGCACAAATCAGGCTGTCATTAACAGCTGAACGTTCTGTTTCAGAAATCTCATTCCCAATGGGGATAGCTATTTTAAAAAACCTCTTCAAGTTCCAAGGATTGGGGGGGGGGCTATATATTTTTCCTGGGCTATTAAAAATGCAGGAAAGCTTCCATTGGGACAAGCACTGCTATACAGTCCATCAAAACTGCCTGGGAACATCAAATATCCCACAGCATCCTCTCCTATCTGAAAATATATACAGTACGATTGCATCTTATGTGGGGGGTACATTCCAGGGATATGCAAATACGTGTATACTCAAATCTGGGAACTGTGAGCATCCCACCCAGTGTGCTGAGAGGGTCTCCCTGCCCCACATATGCAAGGTAGAGAGCTGAACAGACATTTCTACACTGGGAAAGTAAAGGGTAAAGGGTAAAGAGATCCCTGACCATTAGGTCCAGTCGTGACCGACTCTGGGGTTGTGGCACTCATGTCGCTTTATTGGCCGAGGGAGCCGGCGTACAGCTTCCGGATCATGTGGCCAGCATGACTAAGCCACTTCTGGCAAACCAGAGCAGCGCTCGGAAATGCCATTTACCTTCCCGCTGAAGCGGTACCTATTTATCTACTTGCTCTTTGACGTGATTTCGAACTGCTAGGTTGGCAGGAGCTGGGACTGAGCAACGGGAGCTCACTCCGTTGCAGGGATTCGAACTGCTGACCTTTTGATCGGCAAGTCCTAGGCTCTGTGGTTTAACCCGCAGTGCCACCACGTCACTGGGAAAACCCAGGGCAAAAGGTGCTTTTAAGCCCTCCACCTTGCTTGAATTTTATAGAATTTCAACCAGCCAGCCTTCAAACACATATGGTTGAAATCCTGTGAGCCAAACACGCATAAGATGTGATCATACTGTATAAACTGGGGACAGGCTTTGCTCTCCATTGCAGACATGTTGAGAGGCCTACCTAGTCTGACACCATCCTTCCTACCTGCCCAACCAGTTGCCTCTGGGAAGTCGACAAGCAGGACCTGAGGGAAAGAGCCCTCTCCCACTGTTGTTCCTCGGGAACTATCTCCGATGAAAGGAGGTAGACCATAGCCATCATGATGACCAGTAACCACTGATAGTCGTGTCCTTCATGGACCTGTCTCATTCCCTTTTAAAAGTGTCCAAGCCATCACTACCTCTTGCGTCACCAAATCCCACAGTGAAACTGTGTCCTGTGTGAAGATTTCTTTTTGTCGCATATAGTAATACATTTTTGCATGCAATTTTCATGGATATAGACGTTTTAGGACACATTTTCCATTTATATATGCATTTTTGTTAATTTTTTTGGCTGGAGAGTTGCACTGCAAAATTCAGAAAAGTGCAAATTTCAACAAGTACAGATTAGGCAGGTTAGCGTTAAAATGTGAATCAAACTAAATCCCCCCTCCCCCCATCCTTAGAGCCTGGTAGGTTGTAGGAAGATAAGGGGGAAGAAAATGGGTAGCTTGTAATCAATGCGTTCTATAATAAAAACTGGAATAAACTATTAATAATATTTTGTCAAAGTGTGTGACAGACTAAATGTGGGGAACTAGTATAGATGAGATGTTATTCATTACTCAACGTTCTACATGTAGAAAACCCTCAAGGCAACTCGCAATAATTAAAGTGTTGCAAATAAAGAATCGCCTTTAATTTTGCTTTGAAATACAACACTCAGCTCATCCTCCCACGAGCCCAACTCCTCCCAAGCTCTTTTTTTAATAACTCTGCAGAGACTGCCAGCCCAACCCTGGGGGCAGGCAGTGTCTATTTTAAGGGGAGGTGTGCCAGCGATCCCCTTGTTCAATGCAGTATCCTCAAATTACAGCCTTGAGCTCAGACAGGGGACTGGGAGTCCCACTTGACAAGCTGCCATGTTCCACAACCTCCTAATTATCTTCCGTCACTGCGGTTTTGCGCTCTAACTGTGGAGCCGCCTTGCAAACCTTAATTAGAGTGGCACTCTCCCCATGACAGGGTTAAATTAACTTCTCTTGGGGCACACCTCTATTCCAAAGAGATGCAGAAGGGATACCCTCCACCTCCATTTGGTAATGGCTTATAATTTGACAGAGCCAGTGTCCTCTGTATTTTTCTGTACAGCCATGTATATTTCATAGCAATTTGAATATCAGAGGTTTCAAATTCCCGACATGATAGCAATGGCATTTGTTCGCGCTGTGATCTTTATTTCATTCTTTAATGCTGCTTTCTCTCCTGCACACAGCTTACAAAACTGTGCTGATCTTGCCAAGCTACACCCTGCTGATGCAGAAATAAAATGCATGCAGACAGTTGCAAAACTTTCCCAATTATTGTATTTTTTAAAAAAAATAATAATTCTAAAGTACTTTCCAGTTTTGCTTTTGGAGATATTGCAATGAGCTAAAATTTAAGACTTACCAATTAATGTTAAGATAATCCTGCTATACATCAACTTCTCAAATGTATTTTTTCCCCACCTTTAAACATTGTAACACCTGCGATAAAGAAGGAATTGGGTATACCTTATGAATATAGATTCTTCTCTTTTCCATTGCAAAGTCAAACCAGAGAGAGCATTTTCTATTGATTAGGTGAGATAAAGAGGTCCATCCAATCTCTGCTAGAACATAAGGAGATGTCTTCTACCAAGTCAAACCAAGTCCATCTAACTTAATATTGTCTACACTAAACTGGCAGCAATGGCTCTCCAGGGTTTCAAGCAAAGGACATTCCCATCCCTATCTGAAGATGGTGCTAGGGAGAGAACTTCGGACATTCTGCATTCTACTTCTTATAGCCAATCCTTGAAATGAACTAGTTCAGCTGAATGAAGTTTACTGAACCAGTTCAAAAATATCTGAACTACACCTGAGTAGCTTCCAAAGCGGCCAGGTTCAGTAATGATGAAATAAGTTCATTTGGGGTTAGAACTTCAAACGTTTTCTAATTCATTTCCATATTCATTCTCTTTCCCCCACCCCCTGAGCACCTTGGACTCTTAGTTTTCATTTAAAATATATCAATTGAACATCTATAAAGAAAGTTAGAAAGCAAGATGTGGAAGCAATGTTTTAAGCCTTATTAGAAAGATGCAGAGGTGCTGCTGTTGCTAAGTTCACTTATTTACTTAACTAATGTTGCTAAACAACCAGAATGAAGGAATGTGAGGCATTTCCTTTATCTTCCCCACTGAAGAGATTCATTGTCCTCCAACAGGACCAGCTTGCAGCAAGAAGTACAAGCATAGGAACAAAGTGAATGATGCCTTGTGCCTTTAACAGCCGTGGAAATGCTGTTACCTCGGTTACATGCACTTCAGGTTACAGATGCTTCAGGTTACAGACTCCGCTAACCCAGAAATAGTACCTCGGATTAAGAACTTTGCTTCAGGATGAGAACAGAAATCGTGCTTCGGTGGCGCGGCAGCAGCAGGAGGCCCCATTAGCTAAAGTGGTGCTTCAGGTTAAGAACAGTTTCAGGTTAAGAACGGACCTCAGGAATGAATTAAGTACTTAACCAGAGGTACCACTGTATGGGGAAAGCTTCACCTGTTGGCAATCTGTCTGTTAGTCATCTTATTACTTGTGTGTGGCCTTGGATTGACTTTTGGGCCCTATACTTCAGCATAGCAGCTTGCAGCATTCTGGGTGCTGAAAGAAATTGCTGGTGGTGATCTTTTTACAAAAGCTAAAAAGTTCATTCATATGAACTTGAACTAGTTTCTTTTGTAAAATGACAATCTGTAACTAGTTCCTTTTGGGGCAAGATGAACTAGAGCTAGAACTAGTTCCTTTAAAATAAAAAACAACTTTCAAAGCACTGATTACAATGCATAATTGAACCACATGAATATGGGGTGAAAACCACTTTTCCAGTGACACTTTTATTTGTAATGTGGCCAAAGCAAGTTTTTGCATGTGCCCACTTTGCCAGTATCTTAGGTGCCCATCTTGCAAAGAGAATCTTGAGGAAAGAATAACAAAGCATTCTTTTTAAGGATGTAGGATAAAGGCAAGAGAAGATAAATGATGCAAAGAAAAGGGTGCAATTTTTCATAAATACGTAGGAATATGTATCTTCTACTTTGCAAGCTAAGCAAAAGGGAAGGAGGTAAACTGAACAAAAAGCTGTTTTTTCATAGGGTTGGGGGAAAGAAAGGGAGATCACAGTCTGCAGGTTTATAGCACCATAAAATACAGAGCTAACCATAAGCCTCTTTTGTTCTTTTCACTGCTTCTGACCACAGAAAAGAGACCCTATAGGTTGCAAGCCTTCAGGTTCCTTGGTTTTGTGCCACATGGCAAGAGAAAATGATATTTTATTCTATTCAAGGGCTCCAATTTCTCCTTACACAAGGCAGGGGGAGCACCCCCTTCAAAGCCTTTGTAGTCTGCCTAAGGGAGAAGGGCTCTGTCTTCCACGCCAACATACAGGTTGGTCTGGCCGGACCTTGCTCAGGACCTTCCAGTCTAGATGAAATACGACAAAAGTTATGTCTATTGCTTTTAAAATAGGCACAGAGGCTGAAATCTGACTGGAAACAACAGATGGCATCCAACTACATCATCCTCAGAGTAGACCCACTGAAACCAATGAAATTTATTTCCAAATTGCTTGACTCCAGTGTGACTAATGCTGGATATCGCCCAGTGGCTCCCTTCTTAACCCCAGATGTGCAGGGTATAACTGTGGTTGCCCCCTATAAAACAACAGTTAGGCACAAGATGCCTTTTCCATACCTGAACACAGGCAGTGAAAGTTCCCCCCTCAAATGTGTGCATTGAAAGCAGATTCCTCAGCTGTGTGAGCTTTCCCTTGTGTGAGGGAAGCCAGAGGCCAGTCTGGCTTTGTATGGCATTAGAGGCCAGTTTATACAGCTGGGAGAATCGAGAGCTAAATCTTTGCCTAGGCTAGCTCTAGACTGTGCTACTTCAAGTTTCATATGAGGGGGGATGCGGGGGATGCATGGGAAAAGAATGACTTGCACTAGGAAGAGTAACATGCAATGGGGGGGGGAGTTAGGGTGTTTTTTTCCTTGACATGCTCGTTTTGAATCTTCAGGATAGTCGAACTGGGTTTTGTTTTGTTTTTTCAGTGTATAGGTTTTGAATATGGGGAAGTTCTCAGACTTGCAGCCCAAAGTCAAAATCTTTACTACTCAATTAAACTGCAGATTTATTTAAGTTTGTTAATTAGATGGTTTTATGGCCCACCCAATCAAAATCCTCACGTAGGTACCCTAAGCAAAACTACGGGCATGTCCACACCATGTGATAATGTGCATTCAGTGCTGGATGCAGACACCTTTTGGGGGGTGTTGTGCACACAACACCCTCCCCATGTTACCCCCATCCCAACACTATGTCGTTCTGCTAGAAAGGTCATAATCCCTTTTGTGCCAAGAACGGGCTTCTCAAGTGCTTGATGCCTACTTGTGTACACAGAGAGCATTTTCTCAGGTCACCTCCTACTGGGGAAGACCTACTGATGTCGAGGGACTGGGCTACTACCCTCTTGCCAGGTTTGACTTGTCTATGAATGCAATAGGTGAACAGGTGCAGTAACTTAGGCTGTCTGTGGAATCACTAATTGAGGGGAAGGGAATATAGAGAAGACCGTTGTGTAGGAGTCTGAAAGCATTTCCACCTGGGTCCACAGACAACACAAATATCAGCTGCCATTTTAGATTACGTTAATTGTGCGGAGGTGTGTACAATTGCAAACTGCTGTTTACAACAGTGCACTGTGGGGAAAATGACCCCTATGCATTTCAAAAGCTACTTGTGTACACAGCCGATGTTCTTGAAGCTGTGTTGGATGAAAGTTTTTTTTCTTCCACCACAGAACTAGAAAGTGTGCCTCCCAACAGTTGTATCCATTGTTCATGCAGGGCAGACAGTGAAAGGGATACTGAAGGCAAATTCTACCTTTGCATGCATGGACTGGTTTTAAGTGCAAACAGATTTAAGTCTCACTTGCGAAAGGAAGCTGCCTCTATCAGAGGGGTCAAGACTCGCTCTCTTTGTTCCATTTCAGGCAATGCATCTCCAAGCATTCTCCCGGCATTGCTCTGCTGCACAGACTCCACTCTGAATTTACCCAGAAAGTCTTTAATTGTTAGCTACACATCCTTTGGAGCTCTGAGCCCCATGTTAGAAATGTCACTCTTTCAATCTGTTTGATGAATCCGAGGCCTCGGGATCAATGAGAGAGTGCCGGCAAAGGCAGTGAGGAGATAGAAAAAGAACAGCTTGCGATCAAAGCCCCAGTTACGGGCTTCTATCCTTCACACTGACAGTAATTTTAGGCAGAACAAATAGAGCAATCATTTTTCCCTGATAGGAGAACAAGTGGGGAAAGAATGGGCATCGGAGGGCATCTGAAAAGTGGGGGGGGGGCAGAGCAGGAAGGGGGAAAGGAAGAAGACAAGGAAGGAGGTGTGTACCCAAATGGATACCTGTCTAGTCCTCTTAGAGGGGGGAACCTCTCTTGGATGCTGCTCCACAGCCTGCCATGTCTGCATTGGCTGCCAGGATTTGCCAGCGCTGCCAGCTAATTGCAGCAATAATTCATGCTCTAATCACCAGCAAATGCATGAATGAAGCATCAAAAGGCAAAACAGCACCGTCTCCCATTAACAAAGCATCTGTCAGACTCCCCAAAAAGGATAGTGATGTATGGCATGCTGGAGAACAAGATCTAAGGTGGATGCTGTCCAGCAGAATCTGTTACCGACCCAGGGAAGGGCTTGGAAGAGAAAAGAGCACAGCACGATTCACAGGGTAACAGATTTCAGAAGGCTCCTTGGAAGATCGTCAAGATCCAACCCACCTCCTTAGGAATCTGATCTAAAGCTTCTTTGTCAGGAAGGAAAAACCTGTGAAATGAAGAGCAGTACAAGATCTTTCAGTCTACTTACCCACACAGCAAGCCACTTGAACCAGGCCTAACCTGGGCTGCTTCAGGTGGCTTGTTGTGGAGATAAGTAGAGTTTACACATGCCCCCCTAATCCTGGGCAGGGAGGTGAGATGGGCTTGCAAGAGGTAGGGAGGGATGCAGGGGCCTGAGGGAAGGGGCCAAGGAGCAAGACCCTCTCTTCACCCAACCTCCATAGGGAATAGGAGGGAATTGTGTTGCTAGAAGAAACAGTAGACCAATAAAGTGGCCATCCTTTCTTGGCAAGGAAGCAATGAGCCACATCCACAGAATTGGATACTGTGCATTATATATTCTGACACTCATTAAGATGAATGGGGCATTTCCCCACCAACCTTGGTCTGCTCTCAGACAACCCACATCTGCCTGACACTCAGCTTCCCCCTCCTTAGCCTCAGAGTTGAACATAAGAAGAGCCCGCTGGATCAGGCCAATGGCCCATCGAATCCAGCATCCTCTTCTCTCACAGTGGCCAACCAGATGCCTCTCCTGAGAAGCCCGCAAGCAGGATCTGAGTGCTATGATAGTCTTCCCAGCTGCGGATCCCAGCAACTGGGACTCAGAGGCTATCTTGTCCTTTGTCTCAAGCTGCAAGATGTCTTTTGGGCCAGCCCTGAGGAAGAATGTCTGCCACACAGAGAGAGCACAATCTGTCACGGCGGCCATTTCCAGAAGGACCAGATTTCTATGGCAAGCTGCAGCCAGCATTGCTGCAGCAACCAAGGTGGGTAGGGGGGTGGCTGGGTGGGTGGGGGTGTCAATCATATTCCTTTTCCACCCCCACACCCCACTGCCTCCATTCCTAATGGCTTGGCATTTTGAGCATGACAAGCTGCAAAGAACGTTTTAACAGGAAGTCATTTATAAATCCCCCAAGATTCCTGGCAGAGAATTGCCTTTTCTTTTTCCCTTTTTCCTTTTTTTAAAAAAAGCAGAACCCGCCTCATAAATATTCATTTCCCTGGGATTCTATGACTCCCCCTCCCCAACTTCCAGCAAATCTATTATTGTTTTTAACAACAACGGGAGACCATGGCTAGCATTTAAAAGTACATAATTTATCACTAAAACTGTAATTTATAATGTATGCAACAGGGGTGTAATAGTTGTAATGAAAACCTGGAATTGGGTGATGGATGGTCGGGGGGGAGGGGTGCTTAAAATGCATCTTGTTTATATTCTTGTAAGAGTGTAGCAAAAAGAAGAGAACAATTGTTTGAACAGAATTACCTCTGCATTCTCAAATACCGTTTTCTTCATTCTTGCATCAGTGTTCTCTTCCCTGACTGCATTGGAAAAGGCAATGAAAAATAACCTATTGATTCTACTTTCTCTGTGTTAACAAAACAAACACAGACACACACACACACATACAAAATACCAGATGGTTGGTTCAGTTGGGGGCAAAAGTGCAAGGCAAGGATGGCTGCTTTTTAATGAGGAAAAAGAGCTGTAGCTCTGTAGCAGGGCGACTGCTTGGTATGCAGAAGGGGCTCAGGTCCAATCCCCAGCATCTCCAGCAAGAATATAAGAATAATAGCCAGCTGGGTTGGGCCAGTGGCTCATCTAGTCCAGCATCCTGTTCTTGCAGTGGCCAACCAGATGCCTGCAGGGAACCCACAAGCAGGACTTGAGTGCAAGAGCTCTCTTTCCTCTCATGGCTTCCAGCAACTGACCTACAGAAGCATTGCTGCCTCTGACCATGGAGGCAGAACATAGCAATAGTTGCTAGTAGCCATCGATAGCCCTGTCCTTCATCCATTTGTTGACTCCTCTTTTAAAGCAAGTGTGGTATAGTGGTTACAGTGTTGGACTGGGGCCTGAGAGGCCAGGGTTCAAATCCCCGCTCAGCCATAAGCTTACTGGTTGAACTTGAGCCAAGCACTGCCTCTCAGCCTAGCCTACCTCACAGAGTTGTTGTGGGGATTAAATGAGGAAACGGAGGGATATAAATGAACAAACAAATAATCCACGTTAGTGGCCATCGCTGCCTTCCATGGGAGCAAGTTCCACAGCGTGACGAACACAGCATTTCATTCGTCCTGAATCTTCCAACATTCAGCTTCATTGGATTTCCACGAGTTCTAGTGTTGTGAGAGAGGAAGGGGAAACTTTTCTCTCTCCACTTTCTCCATGCCATGCATAGTTTTATAAACTTCCAGCATGTCGTCTCTTACTTGCCCTTTCTCCATGCTAAAAAGCCACAGATGTTTCAACTTTTCCTTGTGAGAGGGTTAAAGGTAAAGGGACCCCTGACTGTTAGGTCCAGTCGTGACTGACTCTGGGGTTGCAGCGCTCATCTCGCTTTATTGGCCAAGGAGCCAGCGTACAGCTTCTGGGTCATGTGGCCAGCAGGACTAAGCCGCTTCTGGCAAACCAGAGCAGTGCACAGAAACGCCGTTTACCTTCCCGCTGGAGCGGTACCTATTTATCTACTTGCACTTTGATGTGCTTTCGAACTGCTAGGTTGGCAGGAGCAGGGACCGAGCAACGGGAGCTCACCCCATCACGGGGATTCGAACCACCGACCTTCTGATCAGCAAGTCCTAGACTCTGTGGTTTAACCCACAGCGCCACCCATGTCCCTTGTGAGAGGGTTACTTCAAGCCATTAATCCTTTTGGGCTTGGCTCATAATGGGCTCAGTGCCAGCCTCCTGCTTCAAACCCTGGAGAATCTGTGTATAGTGCTAGGTGGGCCAATGGTGCTGGCTCAGTATAAGGTAGCTTCCTCTGCTCCTAAGCTGAGATGGAATTCCATGTATGTAAAACCAGCATACAGCACTGCTAGGGATAGCCATCTGCACACACCACCACCCTAAATTCAGAGTGGCCCCAACGATATCACTGGGAGCTCAACTGCTCCCCCGTTACCTTCTTGTTTAAGGCCCTCCTTGCCGCCATAACCACCTCTTCCCTTTTCCCAGCATTTAGCTGGTGATGGCAGCGGCAAGAGCCCAGAGGACCAGCACAAGGGGCTCCATTAGGTTCCAGCAACGTTCCAGTTGCTGCGATCCCTGAGAAACCTGGCAAACTATGTTTCCCTGCAATCTGGATGCTCTGAGTGGTCTTGCAGCAGAATGCTTGGGCATGCTGGAGGTCCCAGTGCCACGCCTCCTTGCAGTGCCACTGGTAACTTTGTATGTGTAATGGAAGGTGCTGCTGAGCCCATTATGAGCCAGGTGCCAACTTTGAAGGGTGTTTGTGTTGGAAGTTTGGGTGCAACTCGGCTTGCAGAAATGGGTTTGCATTTGGTTAAAAGAGACAGAGCAATGGATCTCCAGGTTCCCAGACCATCCCTGAACACTCTGTGCTGATCTCCCTATCTGTTAAAGTTTAGACTGATAATGTCTTAGGTTGCATCCTGTTTACAGCTTCCTCCTCCACACGCTTCTATTTCCAATCTCAATATGAGAGGTCAACTTGGATCTATCCTCTGAAAACAAGGGAGCAAGCATGTCTGCTTTTGTCTTTTCTAGATTAGATTGCCAGCTTGGAACTAGAAACTTTTGGATCCAAGTTACCTTGTTGTTGTTGTTGTTTAGTTGTTTAGTCATGTCCGACTCCTCATGACCCCATGGACCAGAGCACGCCAGACACTCCTGTCTTCCACTGCCTCCCACAGTTTGGTCAAACTCATGTTAGTAGCTTCGAGAACACTGTCCAACCATCTCGTCCTCTGTCATCCCCTTCTATAATAAACAACTTTTCCATTTTCATTTTCTGCAAACATCCCTCTGTGTGTGATTGCAACAGGTAAAGTCTACTCTCTAATGAAATTCACAAGCCATGCTTTGCACACTCTGCATAACACTAGAATTGAAATAGTTTGGTCTCAGCTTGTAAAGCAGGGGTAGCCAAGATCATGCCCTCCAGATGCTGTGGACTACATCTTTCATCATCCCTACCATTGGCCAGGTTGGCTGGGGCTGATGGGAGTTGGCGTTCGACAACATCTGGAGGGCACCACATTGGCTACCCCTGCTGTAAAAGAATGCTGAATTGAGGAGCTCATTTCCAACCCACACACACATACAAACCCTTCATAAACCTAATTCCAAATGAGTCTTCCACCTGCATTTGTCTGTCTTGAATTTTGGGACTGGGCCACTCGCTCCACTTTTTCCTACCTGGCTACGGACAGGTGACTGAGGGCTCAACAAAAGAATGTAATGTTCCTTAATGTTTAGGAACATCTCTCCGATCTTTGAAATGTCACGTCTATCAGCAAGTGGTGCAGATCAAGATTGGAGAGACAGGGAGCTATGACTGTAGCAGAATGAGAAGCAGGTTTCAGGACTACGCTGTGACTTTTTGGAAGTCCGATGCAAGATTTGTGTTTATGTTACCTGCTTTAAGAGCCTGCTTGCTTCATCTGTGCTCTCCTATATTTGTGTATAAAGACCATTTATGTTGCCACTGCTGCCTCCACCACCACCACCATGAAAATGTGAAGGGAACTTTAGCTGTTTTTGAACTGAAGTGGCAATTTTCCAGAGGATTCAAGGATGGAGTTCAGGGGATGAGTTGGCCAGGTGGTTTTCCTTGCTCTTTTTTAAAAACAAGTTGCAATAGATTCCTCTTTGTAGCACTCCAGCTGCATTTCCTTTATTATTATTCTTATTAAACTTTGCACAGTTTCTGCCCAGCTCCCTCTGCAGCCTCCAAGATGTATTTTGTTCCAAGTGAATCTGGTCCCAGAAGGAGCCCTGGGAAGCTGCACTGCAGAAAGAGCTGTGTGGGGATCATACAAGTTTTAGAAAACATTAAATGCAGCTGGAGATGGCAAAGGGAGCTGGGTGGCAATCATTTAAGGCAGGGTGGAATCATTTTCAATCTGAGGGCCACATTCTATCCTGGGAAACCTCCCAGGGGCCGCATGCTAGTGGTAGGCAAGACCAGAAGCAAAAGTGGGTACAGCAACAAATGTGAATATTCCCTTTGTAGAGTACACTGGTTTTTACACCTACTCATATGCACCTCTCTATCCCCCATCCAGGTAAGCAAGAAGCCTTATCAGAGTTCAGGGACACATTCCAGAAAGGCAAAAACACTCAAGGATGATGCAAAGTAAAGCTGGCGATGGATGTGACCTGGGGAAAGAATCAGGAGGCCCAACGGGCTGTGTTTCTAGGTCCAAGGCTCTGGGTGTTTTATTTTAAGAGCAAAGAAGCCATCCCCACCCCAGGCACTTTGTCACTTGAAACAAGTAAGCACTCCCACCCACCCCAAATATTTATGAAAATTATTGGAGTCACCCCAATTTTTGAAATTAGCACCTGATTTCTCAAGAGGGCTGCCACCTCTCTGCTGCAAATGGTCAGCAGAAGCTAGCATGGAAAGTTTGGTACAAAAGTTTGAGATATTAAAAAAGAGACAGGAATTTTCCTACCTCTCATGGAAGTAGGATGAGACAGTTTTCCTTTTTGTAACCACATGAAAGCCCCAATGCAAAATGTGCCAAGCAAGGCACCCTGGGTGAAAAGGAAATTAACAGAAAAGAATTTTAAAGAAGGAACTCAAGGGTTCTTCAGGAGCTTTCAGGCTGTTATGGCAGAA
The DNA here is from genome assembly GCF_027172205.1 of Podarcis raffonei. Classification (NCBI taxonomy): domain Eukaryota; kingdom Metazoa; phylum Chordata; class Lepidosauria; order Squamata; family Lacertidae; genus Podarcis; species Podarcis raffonei. The sequence continues at coordinate 32,476,718 of NC_070609.1, forward strand.
CTAGAAGGTGGCAGCTAAAGTACTCTGTTCCTTAGGCCAGAAGGTAATTTGCATGCTATTAGCCATCATTCTCTCTGATTGCCTGTGAAGGAAAAGAGCATCCTAACCTCCAAAGTCACTAAGACATATGGGGTCTTGCTGCTGCCACAGTGGGGCAAGGAGAAGAGAGATTAGGTGGGTGTGTCAGAGGATACCTGTGGGAACTCCTCTAATTTCCAGAATTTTTCTCCATTCTCCCAAGCATGAGAGTTGGGCCTTGTAAGTAGAAAAGAACAATACTTTTCTGTCTTCTAACTTTATTTTTGTCCTTGTTGTATGTGCTCCAATTCTACGCATCCTTACCTGGGAGTAAGCCCCACTGAATACAGTGAGACATATCTCTGATCTGAGTAAACATGCATAAGCTCAGGCAGTAGCATGATTTATTATCAACAGAAGCATTTATTTGGGAGTACTATATAGATTTTCCATCTGAGGAGCAAAAGTCCTTTTGATTGTCAAGGAGATGCTATTCCTGGGCCTCCAGCTCAGTTAAGTTCTCCATTCCTGTCATGCTCCAACTCCAACCTTCAGTCATAGAATCATAGAATCATAGAGTTGGAAGAGACCACAAGGGCCATCGAGTCCAACCCCCTGCCAAGCAGGAAACACCATCAGAGCACTCCTGACATATGGTTGTCAAGCCTCTGCTTAAAGACCTCCAAAGAAGGAGACTCCACCACACTCCTTGGCAGCAAATTCCACTGTCAAACAGCTCTTACTGTCAGGAAGTTCTTCCTAATGTTTAGGTGGAATCTTCTTTCTTGTAGTTTGGATCCATTGCTCCATGTCCGCTTCTCTGGAGCAGCAGAAAACAACCTTTCTCCCTCCTCTATGTGACATCCTTTTATATATTTGAACATGGCTATCATATCACCCCTTAACCTCCTCTTCTCCAGGCTAAACATGCCCAGCTCCCTTAGCCGTTCCTCATAAGGCATCGTTTCCAGGCCTTTGACCATTTTGGTTGCCCTCCTCTGGACATGTTCCAGTTTGTCAGTGTCCTTCTTGAACTGTGGTGCCCAGAACTGGACACAGTACTCCAGGTGAGGTCTGACCAGAGCAGAATACAGTGGCACTATTACTTCCCTTGATCTAGATGCTATACTCCTATTGATGCAGCCCAGAATTGCATTGGCTTTCTTAGCTGCCGCGTCACACTGTTGGCTCATGTCAAGTTTGTGGTCAACCAAGACTCCTAGATCCTTTTCACATGTAGTGCTCTCAAGCCAGGTGTCACCCATCTTGTATTTGAGCCTCTCATTTTTTTGCCCAAGTGCAATACTTTACATTTCTCCCTGTTAAAATTCATCTTGTTTGTTTTGGCCCAGTTCTCTAATCTGTCAAGGTCGTTTTGAAGTGTGATCCTGTCCTCTGGGGTGTTAATAAAGCAGATCCCAAGGACTCATCTTTTTCAATAAAGCAGATCCAAAGGACAATAAAGCAGATCCCAAGGACTCATCTTTTTCCAAGATTCTTGAAAGTAGAACACCCAAAGAAGCTGGATCCCACTATTTTGCAGGAGTTGGAAAACTGAATGTCTGAAGATAGTTAAAGTACAATGTCTGTAGGTGAGGGAGAGCCAGCTACTCCTCACAAACTCTGTACACCTTAGGCAACAATAAGGAGGAGGAGATTGAACAACAGAGACGAGTGCATTAAGGTTCATAAAGTGGTCATAGTGCCTAAAAGTTAGGAGACAGACAGCTTGGAGCTGCAAAGGAGCTCAAATATTTGTAGTTGACTCTAGCACACGGGTCACTAACCTTTGGCTCTCCAGCTGTCATTGGACTCCAGTTCCCATCAGCCCCAGGCAGCATTGCCAGTGCTCAAGAATGATGGGAGTGTCAGTTCACCATTATTTGGAAAGCCACGGGTTCCCAATTTTGAGTACTCTACCAGCTCACCAGATCTATATGCCATCACAAATCATTGTACACTGACCCCAGGCCACTCACACATTCCTCTTTTAAGAAAGGAAGGAAGGAAGGAAGGAAGGAAGGAAGGAAGGAAGGAAGGAAGGAAGGAAGGAAGATGGGCAGCTGGGCCTGTTTTGCATTGATGATAAATATTTTCTCTTTAGGGACTAATTACAACAAACACTCTTTTAAATACATTGTAGGTTTTGCAATGGAAGACACCCCCCCCCATTTTGCTGAGAAATTTGTCCCTCCCCAGCTGAAACCTGACATGGCCACTATCTGCAAAGTAGCCTTCTGCATGGGCTGTAAGATTACTTTTCTGGAAATAGGAAATAAATCATCATTGCACATTTTAAAATTTTTCTGCATTCTGAAATCCAGGCACCACCCCAAATATTTGCAGTGCTTTCCCTTGCCTTTGGCTCCTGATGCTTGCAGCAAATGCTTCTCACTTTGACCTGCGAGCTGCTCGGAAGAGCTGCCTGGAGCTCCTTCCCTTCCCCAGGACTCTTTGATCTCTGCTCCCATCATGCTCCTGGGCCCCTTCAGCAGCCATACTGAAGACGGGAAGGGAGAGCCGGCCCCTCCGGCAACTCCAACTGGATTTCAGTATTCCGCAAGAGTTTTGCTCGCCTTTGATATATTGTAATTCAAGCAGAGATGAACCAGTCAAAACTTTCAGTTTCCAGGTACCGGAGCAGAGAATACATATATTTATAGGCAGAAGAGAAGGCTTGAAAATGGGAGCTGTCACATAGCTGACAGCATCAAAGGACCATGCCTGAAAGACGGAGGAGTAGAGAGGGGAGGGTGAGAGGGAAGCAAGAAAGCCAGGCTGTGGAAGCTGATAGGGATGTACCCGTGACAAGCCTCCCTTTCATGGGACTCTACAGTGATGTCTGAGGCTGTAGAGCATCACTGGAGTGGAAGGAAGAATACGTTTCCTGCATCTCTTCCTAGCTTATGTAGAGGCAAAATGGGGAATGCTCCACTGTACTTTTGACTTCTTGCCTCTAATTATCCAGTCGCGTTCCACATGGAGGATGCATTTGTTTCCCGCCTGTACAACCCCAGGAATTTTCTCATGCAGCCTGATGAGTTGCTGTTCAACCTCCTTCCGCAAAAGAAAAATCACAACCGACAAAAGTAGAGTCCCTGTCAAGGCTTCGTTTTTTGTGCTGTGGTCTAAACCACAGAGCCTAGGGCTTGCCAATCAGAAGGTTGGCGGTTCGAATCCCCGCAACAGGGTGAGCTCCCATTGTTCAGTCCCAGCTCCTGCCCGCCTAGCAGTTCAAAAGCACGTCAAGTGCAAGTAGATAAATAGGTACCGCTCCAGCTGGAAAGTAAATGGTGTTTCCGTGCACTGCTCTGGTTCACCAGAAGTGGCTTAGTCATGCTGGCCACATGACCCAGAAGCTGTCTGCGGACAAACACCAGCTCCCTCAGCCTATAGAGTGAGATGAGCACCGCAACCTTAGAGTTGTCCGCGACTGGACCTAATGGTCAGGGGTCCCTTTACCTTTACCTAGGATTCTGAAGCAGGCTCCTTCCTCAGCCTGTTTGGCTCTAGCAAAGCTGGGAGCCCAGAAGATCCTGAAGAGCTCTCCCCAAACAACCAGCCCCTTGAGCAGGCATCATCTGGCTATGAGAAGCAAGTGGCTGTTCTGGGCAATGTGTTCCAGAGGCAAACCATCCAGGCCAGGGATATCTAGGTTCCTCCAAAAGGCCCAAAGCTGAAATGAGACCTTGCGTGGTGTTCAACTAAGTTTCACTCAGAGGAGGCCCCCTGAAAGTAAAGGACCTAACTTAGTCATGTCTTCTGAGGGAAGCTTAGTTGAATACCATCCCTTGTATCCCCAAACAGAACTTGAGAATGGACAAAGGTGAGCAAGGATGGAGGGGTATTCTGATTGTGGAAGGCTGGGCCTTCTGTCCTTTTCAACTGGAGCAGGACATCCTTTCACACAGTTCATGCAGACTGTACCATGCAAGGAGAGATGTCAGCAAAGGTTACAGAGCCCCGGGCACAAGATGAGCTGCTGGGACTCAGTAGTGTTTGCATCAAGTGACCTTCTTGAGCCGCACAAAATCTGAGCCAGGGAAGATTTCTCTGTTTTTGCTAACCTGCCATCCAGCCCCCAAACAGCTGGTGTCACAAGCAACAACCCATCGCTGAAGACCTCTTCAAGTTTCCCTCTTACAAGCAGAACTATCCATGAAATACCTGATACCATGTGGGACTTGTGAATATGGTGTGCTGTTAAAGCAGAGGAGTGAGTTAGGAGCCCTCTGAATTATGGATGGATATTGCTTTGAACTCACATGGGGGGTGGGGGAGTGCAGCAAACTGGAGAGGCTAAAGAGCCCCTTTCTTCCCTCTCTGGTGTCAGGCAGCCCCTCCCAGAACCAGGCCTGGTGTTCCATTGGCCCAGGTGTCCCTCTTGGTCCCCTTTCTCTGCTCTAATTACCTCTCTCTCCACTTAAGCAGAGCTTACTTCCCCCAGCAGAATCTGCTGCAGGCCCCATTGATCAACTTGTCAAAGTTTTTCTTATCCACTCGCTGGAGAGGCCTTTCCCCTCCCCCTTCCCTTTTTTTGCCATCTTGGAACAGGGAGGGGAGAGAGACAGACACCGCAGAAGAGAGCGAGATATAATTACTCCCTCTAAACAATGCCAAGTTTCCCAGGGCTGGTGAATGATTAATTACAAGCACAATGTACAGCACAGAGAGAAGCGCAAGGAAAGGGACGGCAAGTTTTCCTTGTCCAGCAGCCCGTGTCCCCAGCACACAGCAGCCTCCGCAGCAGACTAGAAGCTGCTGGGAATTTGGCAATCAGGAAAGGGTCTGGACAGGAAAGGTGGGGAGAAATTTACATAAAGGGGGGAGGCGGTACCCACTGGCCACCCACAGAGAGAGAGAACTGCATTCAGGAGTGTCTCTTCTCACATGCATTTTGAAGGACTTGAAGCATTTAGGGCCAGGATATGGCGGAAATGTAATGTTGGGAAGATGCATGCCACTGAGAAAGTGAAGAGAGAAAAGTTTTCCTCTCTCTCTTGTAACACTAAAACTCATGGACATATGATGAAGCTGGATGTTGGAAGACTCAGGACAGTTCTTCTTCACATAGCACATAGTTAAACTATGGAACTTGTTATGTACTGAAGTTCTCACCCTGGGCCAGCAGGGGGATACTGTAGATAGTTATGCAAATAAGGGATCGAAAGTGACGTTCTGTGATTGGATAGTTTTAGAAAATTGTTACAGTTACGTTGTACTGGAGCTCTATATAAGCAGGCTGACTGAACCCTTCAGTTCAGTTCTGTTCTGGCCTGTGAATAAACAAGAACTGTTTGAAGAATCGCTGTGTCGTCTGATATGTTCACCCACAACTTAACAGAACTCACTCCCACAGGAGACGGGGGGGGGCACCAACTTGGATGGCTTTAAAAGAGGATTGGGCAAATTTGTGGGCAAGGATAAAGCTATCAATGGCTACTAGCCATGATGGCTACACTCTGCCTCCACAGTTGAAGACAGCAAGGCTCCGAAACAACAGTTACTGGAAACCACAGTAGGAGAGAGGGCTCTTGTGCTCCCTTGTGGGTTCCCCACAGGCTCTCAAACCCAGTTGATTAGACTGAGTTCATATGATCAACTGAAGGGAGGGAAACTTCACCTGGTGGCTACATTTTCTTGCTGTTTGCAACCAAGCAGATCCCTCTCTGCACTGACAACAAGTGCAGGCAAATCATGTGTTTCTTCCCTCTGTGTGTTTTTAGAAGCAAATAGATAGGGCTGGACTGTTCATTGTTTATTTCGTAAAATTTATACACTGCTTAATTGGAAGGAAAACCTCAAAGCGGTTTAAAGAAAATGATAAGAAAAATTAACAACAATAATTCAAAAGCTTCAAAATGTTAAAATAACAATAGACTTAAAACAGGCTATCATTAGACCGAGTGCGGTGATAACCACCTCAGGTAACTGATTCTGGGTGTCATGAAAAGGCAGCAAATTCTTAATTTTTAATGCTATTATCATTTTTAATGCTGGGGAGAGGCTGTTGTGAAATGTTCTGCCTCAGGGCCCAGTCTTGGGTATTCCACACCTTGACTTGGAAGGGCTCCAGAACAGCTTTTATCTCCTTGTTTCAACATATAAGCTGACCTGGAAGCAGAACCTCATTTGTTCCAATTTATTTTTTTATGCAAACTGACTTAATTTGCTTAATTTACACCTCCTGGAATAGCACATGGATTGGAATGTAATTATCCTTTGGATTTAACACTTTTCCAGATTTCGTGCTACTCTGCTCAAGTCTAAAAACATACCAAAATGCACATTTGGAGATAATGTGTGCTTAGAAATGTGAGTATCAAGATAGAATACTAATTTTGTGATATGTATGTAAATATGTATGCATGTAAATGTTTCTTTAAATACACATTTTAAATACACAAACCTCTTTTTTAAAAAAACAGATTAATGCAGAAATAGGATGGAGTTATGATTAAAGACAACTGAAATTGACACAGGTGAGAAATAGGCTGATTCATCCAGCCCTAACCAGAAGTCCCAACAGAAAGTAAGTGAGATTGACTTCTGAGCAGACAAGTATAGGATTAAGCTGCAAGTCACTTTTATTAAAAGGGGAAGAACAATTGCTCAGCTCGTTTCAGCTGCAGCCTTGGCAGAGGCAACCAGCTTTCTTTTTCCATCTAAAAATCGGAGGTGAAAGTTTAAAAATCAATTGCGAGGTTCAGGTGAAGTAATTAAAAGTGGGCTACAATTTGGAGTAATTAAAGTTCTTTAGATTTTATTTATTGATCACCACTTTGCCAGGACCCTGCGGTAAGTGAAAAATTCATTTTCTCAGCATTTCACTTAATAAAAGATGCCAGATCTTTGCATTGAGAGTGTAAGTTTGAAGTCTGAACTTGCCACTGAAAACTGGGGTGAGGGGGGCGGGATCTACAACTGCGGCAAGGCAGCTATTTTCGTGAATATAAAAGCATAAGAAGAGCCTGCTGGATCAGGCCAATGAGCCATCAAGTCCAGCATCCTGTTCTCACAGTGGCCAACCAGATGTCCCAGTACGAAGCACACAAGCAGGACCTGAGTGCCGCAGCACTCTCCCCACCTGTGATTCCCAGCAACTTGTACAGTGGTACCTCGGGTTACAGACGCTTCAGATTACAAACTCCAGTAACCCAGAAATATTACCTCGGGTTAAGAACTTTGCTTCAGGATGAGAACAGAAATCGCACGGCAGCAGCGGGAGGCCCCATTAGCTAAAGTGGTATCTCAGGTTAAGAACAGCTTCAGGTTAAGAAAGGACCTCCAGAATGAATTAAGTTCTTCACCCAAGGTACCACTGTATTCAGAGAGGTGCTGCCTTAGACAGTGGAGGCAGAAAATAGCCATCATGACTAGTAACCATTGATAGCCGTTATCATCAGGGGCGTACCTGGGGCCTGGTTGGGTTGGCCCCCGCCAAGAGTGCAAGCCTAGGGGAGGAGCAAAAATCATGCCTCTCCACTCTGGCTCAGAGTGTCTAGGAGCTGCCCGCACATCCGCATCCTCTCCAGGTTGCCTGTCTGCTGCCCTGCCCTGCCCAGCAAGGCGCAAAGGCTGCTCTGGAAGCTCCTTGCCAAGGGCACAAGGGAGCCTAGGTATGCCTCTGTTTATCATCTGATGTCAGGGGCTGGACTGAAGGGGAAGGCTGGAAACTGCCCGCTCCTCTTCCTTTGCTTCCCTCAGAGAAGGCGAGAAATGGGAGGTTGCCCCCCCTTCTCCAATAGTTTCAAAAGAAGAGGGAGACAGGATTGAATTGCAGCAGAACCCGGAAAGATCTGAAACCTGAGGGACCAGAGATTCACAGAAGATTGAAAGAAACATACGAACTATTTGAAGAGCAACTGTAATTAACAAATTATGCTAGTAGGACTACAAGAAGTTTTGTAAGAAGAAACATATGAAATATTGCAAGGTAGAGGAATAATAGAGATATTAGATATGAGACTTAAATGTAATAGTGAAAGTAAATCTATATTAAGTGAATAGATTGGAAAATTTTCAGATGTGATTGATGGAAGTCAAAAAATGGTATACATAAAAGTATGTTTAATTACTGTTGGAAATAATATGTTAAAAAAACTTATAAAAATTTATTTTAAAAATATATTAATTGCAGCAGAATCTAGAGCTTCCAAGTTATGTTGGAATCTGGATTCTGGACAGGACGGAGTGCTTGAGGGTTTCCCACCGGCATCTGGTTGGCCACCATGAGAAGAGGATGCTGGACAAGAAAGCAGGTTCTTCTTGTGTTCTTGTGTCCATTGCCATAAGATGACTGGTGGTGAGAGTGGAAAAGGCTCACAGCAAACCTCTCCCTTCAACTCCCTTATTAACGCATAATTCACAGACAAAACACTTGGCTTAGTCAACCAGCCAGACTATTCAACCACCTACTAATATTGCTTTCAACCTAGATGTGGACTGACTCATGGGGAAGCAACAGGGAGACTTGTTATGGCATCTTAAAAGCTAACAGATTTATTGAGAAAGGAGATTGCATGGATGGATTAGAGCCCACTTTCTCAGATGCATGAAGTGTTGGCCTGAGTTGGCAGAGAGAGAAGGCGAGAGGGAGACATGGATGTAGAAAGGAGAGGGAGTAGATGGGAAAAAAGGCATCAGAAGACTCTTGATTTTTTCCTGCAACAGCCAACGTGGCAACCACCTCTAGAAGGTGGTAGCTCCCTCTGTTCCTGTTGTCACCACAGGGGACTTATCCACTCTTATATTTTGCCCTGTTCTTTCCAGGCCCACGTCTCTGCTTAAAAGCTTCATGTCCAGGCACTGGTTTTTGTTTTGTTTTCTTTTTGCCTCAGATATTTCCTCACAAAAACCCACTCTTCAATGCTCAGTTGGAGCAAACATCAATTCAGGTTTTCCATGGACTGCCAGAGCAAAGAAAGGGCACTCGGACACAGAGCATTAAATCACAGACCATGCCTGGAAAGAGCAGAGGAAAGGTAAGTGTAGATAAGCACTTATTTATTTATCTGCTAGACATATGGGCTGTCATTTAGGACCATTGCTTCACAAAGTGGCATACACAACAGGAATGACACATAGACAAAGTAGGCACATCAACAATGTTTCCCCAACAGTGACCAGACTGATGCCACTCAGAAGCTCAAAGACATCAGAGTGAGGGTGGTGTGTTATGCCCAAATCATTGGCTAATTGGAAGTGCATGAATGTTCAGTCCTTAATCATGATGGCCAATTGCCCCTGAACAGAACTGTCCTCCATGAATTGATCTAGTCATCTTTCAAAGTCATCTGTGTTTGTGGTTATATTTGTATACATGCTTGGAGGGAAAGGGTGCCGGGGGGAGCTTTTCTTTGTGGATTTGGGGACAATAAGCATGCTGGAGGGTGAAGACTGTGGGTTCTATAGGTTGCACAGCAAGTATTAGACATAAACATGCACAATAAACCTATACAGAGCCCAATTAGACTAAGCAAACCAGGCTACTAAGCACTTACAATTATTAGAAACTGACTGCTTCATCTGCTGTTGAGGGATTCCTTACAAACAACAGCAGATGAACATCTTCATAGCTCGAGTTGACTGGCTGACACATGACACTGTTCTGGGATCTCCTGGTCTATGCTGGGTCCAACAGGGCTTCCAACTTGGGGGGGGGTGCGCGCGCGCACTACATCACGCTGCACAAGCTAACTGGTGCATTACTCATGCCCACATGAGTCACATGTCAGGAGTCTTAAGATGCTCTTATCATAAGGAATAGTCATTGATAAGAAGAAGGTCCTTTCCTAATCTCCTCAAGAGACAAAGTTCTTCCAGATATATTCCAATACAAGAGGCAACCTGTGGCTGAAACATCGTGTTTTGAGATTTCATGGCTGGCACCAAAAGCTGCAGCTCCCCAACCTCCCATCATTCTCTAATAAACTAAAAAAAAGTCTGAATAACTTCATTATAAATTCATGCTTTCAACCTACTCCTCAGCTTTATTTTTTGATAAGCAATTTTCTTCTCTCAATATTTTATCAATAAATCATGCATTCTTCATTATTACCAGGTTCCTCCTGCATCTCCTCCCATCCCACTAGAGGGCTAATTGCTATTTTGGGGTGGGATTCAATCACATGCCAGCAAATTCTGGTTGCACAATTAAAATGCATTAGTACTCATGTGCAACAACCTCACTCTCTACCCTCCAAAAAAGAAGTGGTCTTTTTCCGACAAGGAAATATGCCATAGAGATATGCACTGGAAGGTATAGGATAACAACTGCTTGATGGAATGTTGTCTAACCTCTTCACAAGCAAATCAGAATCAATGCACAACAAACAGCCAACATTCATATTATTTCATTCTCTTCTCTTACTGGTTCCTTCTTGCTTCAGAAGGCATGGCATCATCACACTTTTAAAAAAACAAAAAAGCACCTTTCTCTGAACCTCCCACACTTTTGCTTCAACTATTGTACTATTTCTCTTCTTTCATTCATTCTGAAAGTGCCCTGAAAGTCTAGACCCTTCCCAGTGCTGCCATTCATTTCTAATTCCCTTATTAGCAATTTCTAAACCTGTTTTTCTACCTCTACGTCATGGTACTGAGCCTGCTCTGTGCAAAACCTCCAATGAACTTCTGTGTCAAGGGTGGGGAAAGTTTTTCAGCCCAAGGGCTGCATTCCCTAATGAGCAACCTTTGGGACAGGGGGCACATGCCCGTGATGGGTAGGGCCAGAGCCAAAAGTGGGAGGAGCAATCAATGTGACTTTTACAGTAGACTACATCCCAACCACACAGAAGTCATAAAATCACAGAACTGTAGACTTGGAAGGGACCATGCGAGTCATCTAGCCCAATCTTTTGCCCAATGAGGGGCTCAAACCCATGTCCATGGGATTAGGAGACTTACGATTTACTGACTGAGCTGACAGATGCACACACCAGCCAAACAAGCAAGCATCATTGTCACAGTTCAAGGGTGCATTCCAGCCAGAGTTCAATGGTCAGGACAAGGAGTTCTGGATGGCTGTATTTGGCCCCAGGCCTGATGTTCCCCATCCCCATCCCCATCCTTTATGCTGAGAGGAGCTCATTTGTTCATTGCCTCACTTATCTTCATTCAGCTTCTGATATGGTTGGTCTCATTCTTGTGTTCGTTTCCTTCCCAGGGTTTGGCATTGTCTTCTTTTTGTTTCACTCCTAGCATCCTTCCAAAGGTAGGGGCCCTCAGTTTCCTTCTCTCATTTCCTTCATTCTGTGTACTCTTCCTCTTGCCCATCTGATTTTGGCTTTTCGTCTGTAATATCACTGTTGGACTGATGAAATCCAGTTCTATCTTTCCTGTTCTCCCTTTCTCTCCCCTGCTTACTAATATTTCCAATTGTCTTGCAGCTAGTTCTGCTTGGATGTCAAGACTGTTATCTCAAACTCAATATGTAGAAGACAGGATTGATTATATATTCCCTCCCCCCCAAAAAAATCCCCTCTTTCACCTTCTCTTTGACTCTCAAATAGCAGCATAACTCTTCAGTCTTCTCAGCAAGTTAAGGGCTTGGGTGTTATCTTTGATCTTTCTCAGTTCCCATTACTGATGTAGCTTAGGTCTGCCTGTTTGTAGTATTTCTAAAATTCATGCTCTCTTATCTTCTGATTCTACCAAAGCCTTTATTCAGACCCACATTCTATCTTCTGTTGATTATTCTAATGTTTTGCTTAACAGTCTTCCTGTCTCTTAACTCAGACCTATTATATCTATTCTTAACTCTTCTGCTCACTTAGTTTTAATTGATAGTAAACTGTGTAAAAAAACACCGTACTGTATTGTAATGTACTGAATGATCCTCCCTCCAAAATAAAAACTCCCCATACAAAGCAAATTAGCATGTCTGGGGAAAGTGTTCTAGCATCTCTCAAAAAAAAATAGGATGAAAAGAAAAGAGGGGGGAGCTCCCTCACCCATCCAGGTCATTGGATTGTGAACTCCTTTGCAATTGTGCTAAGCAAGCAAAACCTGCCCTAAAGGCTGCACAGGCACATATACCTTCCTGAAGTTTCATTTCTCAAATGGGAGATGCTGGAACAACCACAAAATTTCAGCCCTCCATGCACCATAACCCAGAAAATGGCCAAGATGGGAATTGCCACTTCACACACCATATACATTTAAAGCACACCCCATTCCCACCTCAGAATCCTGGGAACTGTATAGTTCTGTAGTGGGGAACTACAGTTCCCAGGTTTCCAGGGTGGATGGGGGACATGCTTTAAATGTATGGTATTTTCTGCTTAACCCATGCTGTCTAGACACAGGTGCAGGTGGTTTTCACCTTGTTCCACTCCTTTCCCAAAGTAAATCCACTGTTTATGGAAAGATCAGAATAAATGGCAATCTGGGTGAGGTCTAAAGGCGGGGGCGGGGAGAGCAGTGGGACAAGAGAAAGTGTGGATAATCCCTAAATCTCTTAAAATGACCAGGTCAGAGAGTCAGAGGATACTCCTTGAACCTAAGAAAACTTTCAGGTTTCCTTTTTGCTTTGAACTCACAACTTATAGACAGCTTTCCCCTTAGTCCTGCTCTCAGCCCACCAGACACTGAAGAAGATCCAGGATGTAAAGCATATTATTATTCCTGTTTCATGAATGTAGGGGAGGAAGTTAACAGACAGGCATAAGGCTCATAAGGCTCATAAGGCACCTGGCCAGTAATAATAACTATTGTTGTTGTTGTTATTGTTGTTTATTAAATTTGTATACCACTTTTCGTTTGTGGATCTCGGGGCAGTTCACAGCATAATCAGCCACATTCCTTTTATGCAGCCTGGTATGACTTTATTTCTTGTTTAAACCAGAAAGACAACGGACTAATGATACCACCACAGTACAGTTTTATTCGGAACATGTAATACCCACATAATCTGCATAATAGCAGTAGGGCAACTGGGATCAAGTGGTCAAGATGGTCAGCATTTTTCCATAGCTAGTCTTGAAAATCACATCTTTTTTCCCCCATTTGCTGGGCAATCAGGCTGTGTGCTTGGCCAAGAGTGAGGAAATCTACCTTCAAGAGAAAGTATGAAAGGGGACAATTATTTGCATTAAAAAATGCATATGTGCTAATTTATAGATATAGGTGCAAACTATAATTTCAAGAGAAACTCAATAATCTCACCATAAGGGGGAAGGCTGTGACCAGCTGGACCTGTGTGCCTGCTCGGTCTATGGTCCCAGTGGTCCTAACAGAACTCAACCTGCCCCTCCACAATGTCTCCTTGGGATTCATGACATCCTTCTCTAGTCTGATGTGAAAACAGCGAAAGGACTTCTACAGCCTATGCTCCAGCCTGGAGCAGATGCCCGAAGTTCAAGGAGGTCTGGGGCTGTATTTTAAAGCTGTATATTGTCTTAGAATATTCCATCTTGTCTATCCTTTTGTTTTTAAGAAGTTGTCTGCTACTTGGTTCTGGGCGTTGTAACTGAAAGCTGTTGGCCTTCTTTCAGAAGTTCTCAAAGATCTATTCCCAGACTGAGAACCTGTTAAGGAACTCTGCGTTCATTCACAGTACAAAATGTACAAGAATAGTTAGAAACAGCAGTTAAGGAAAGCAGCAACAGTGACTGAAATCAAGCACCAAAAGTTTTCCATTAGAGAGGGATATTTGCTTCAACTAAAATGACAGCGCCTCTCTCTTGTGTGTTGCGTTCTCTGTGCTAGAACTGGGTGCAAACAAGATTAGGGTTGTTTCATTTAGTGCGCAATCTGCCCCCAGCAGTAGCTCCTGGGGAATGCAGAGGTTAAAGGAAGAGAATATACACAATCACAAGGTTTGCCATGGATTAACACTAGTCACTCTCTAGTGCCAATCACTGTGGAAGCAAGACAGAGATACCTTCAAATCAAACAAAGGTTTTCACAGCCCTAGGAACCAAAGCAGGCAGTGTGATATGGGCAGTGTGACATGGGTTGCAGCAAAGCAGCAGCAAGGATTGACTCCACCAGTGCAGCCCTGAGCTCACCAGTGTTCTGGCTCACATCAGCACCATCTAGATAAGCTACAGTGGCACTGGTGTCGAGAGGATATTGACATTCCACCATCCCCCTAAGCTATATAGGGCTCTGACACTACCCACAGAATCCCCTGTAACATCTTTTCACTCTGCGAAAGATGTACAGTCCTGAGCTGGGTATTTCTGAATTCCCTATCATACAAATACTTTTTCTGTCTCAAATGCCAATTACTACCCACTCTCAAACTCCAAATACCATCCACTCCCAAACTCTCTAAACTGTCTCCCACCAGCATCCAAACTGGCCCTGTCTGCAGTCTGCAGTGGCAAACTGGTCAAGCAATGGTACCATCTGACTTTACCGTTTTTTGTACACCAGGCCCATCAAATGTACTGGAAGAGCCTTGTTTTCTTTTGTTGTATTTTAACGCTCAGAAATACACTTCTATATCATCACAAGTATAACAACATTAACTCATCATTGTGTTATGAGAGTGCCTTGCTAATCAAAAAGTCAAAAATAAATGGAGAGAAAGAAAGATATTGCTAAATTTAAAAAGTCGTATAAATTGGTATGATTAATCCATCTGTTAGAATATTATGAACCTGTTAATAACGGAGAAAAGAAAAGTACAGTGGCACCTCAGGTTAAGAACTTAATTCGTTTCAGAGGTCCGTTCTTAACCTGAAACGGTTCTTAACCTGAGGTGTGCTTTCGCTAATGGGGCCTCCTATTGCCGCTGCACTGCTGGAGTGCGATTTCCGTTCTTATCCTGGGGCAAAGTTATTAACCTGGAGCAACCACTTCCTGGTTAGCGGAGTTTGTAACCCGAAGCATCTGTAACCTGAAGTGTCTGTAACCCGAGGTATCACTGTATATAAAAAGAAGGAAGGAAGGAAGGAAGGAAGGAAGGAAGGAAGGAAGGAAGGAAGGAAGGAAGGAAGGAGTCGGGGGGCCACACCTTTAAATAAATTATTTTTTATATTTTTATTTTTAAATCTACAGAACCTCAAAAAAGAAAATAATAATAATACATATTAATTTGAAAGATGCATGAAAAGACCAGTCAAAGAAGAGCCCTATTTTAAAGCGGGCTGAGGAGTGTTGTCTGTCTTCACCGCGAATAAACTCTTTCCCTATTATCAGTATAGTATAGGCCAGCCTTCACCAACTGGGTGCCCTCAAGATGTTGGGCTACAACTCCCCCACAGAATTGTGCTGGCTGGGGCTGATGGGAGTGCCCATCCAACAACATCTGGAGGGCCCCAGGTTGGCAGAGGCTGGCGCTCCAAAGCCAAGGAAATGCATGGTTGTCTTTCTGCTGCCCCACCAAGGTGCCATGGAGGATGCCATGCATGCCGCATGCTAATGAACCCCCAAAGTCCTCCAAGTCTGAATGTTTGCCTACGAAACTGTGCCAGCTCCATTGTGCTATCGCTATGAATATCTAATGAATCCCTAATGACAAGGTCGTTAAATCAAAGTGTTAGCTCATCTTTCTCCCTTTTTTTCAGAGTTTTATTAGGTTGTTTACGTTACTAAACGAGATTAATTCTTGATTTCAAGGCTCTGGAGGGTGGGAAGTTCCATCAGTCACTGATGGAGAGGTAGGGCAAGGGCTGAATTAATCTCAAGGAATTTCTTTGCTCTAAGTTGAAAGAGGATCAGGGAAGAGGATCCCCCCAGGGAAGAGGATCCCCCCAGGAGCCTCAAGATTCCTCAAGATTCCTCAAGATTCCCTAAATATCCCCTCTTATAAAAATTTGGACACTGAAGGGGGGTGCCTCATGGCAATAAATCTACACACACACACACACCAGAACCGTAACCTACTACACTGACTGTTTGTCATTAAGACTAATGCATAGGAGCATAAAATTAAATGTACAGCAACGTCGGCCAAAAGCTAAAGGCATCCATCAATTTTGGAAGGGTCCACATAGGACTAGCTCTGGGAGCTTGTTTGGGAGCCCAGAACAAGGAAACTGCAGGTCCCCAACTCTTGTTTTCCACTGCAGATCAGGAGTCCTGTGCCAAAAGGGTCTTATTAAATCAAACAACCCTGCCCTGAAGGGTTCCCAGAGCCTCCTCTATTCCTTCTGCCTGGTGAATTGTAAAAACTCTGCCAGCCCGGAGGGTTGGGCAAAAAGGGACAGCCACCTTCTTGAATTATTGAGTGTAAAAATAGTCAACATTCTTGGGCTATTGAAATATCTGATATTCCAAATAGCCACATTCCTTATCGTGTGTAACTATATTCCATATTCTTGGGCTATTGAAATAAATTTTAAAGCAGACCCTTAATCTTGCAATATATTGGGGTGATATATTTTATCACTTGCCTTATACCAAGTCAGATCATTTGTCCATGTAGCCCAGTATTGTCTGCACTGACTGGCAGCAGCTTTCCAGGGATCTCTCCTAGTATTTCCCAAAGATGCTGCCAGAGATTAAACCAATGAACTTCCAGATGCCATATGTGGGCTCTGCTACTGGGCTCCCACATACCCTTATTTCTGAGCAGTGAGACTTTGTGTTTGGTTTCCTTTGAATGAAGGTCACCAGAGATGGTGGTGCTGATAAATGGCTTTATTTACACATATATGCAGGCTGAGCATAAGACAGAAAGGCTCACAGCATTAGCAGCAAGAGGTTCTCTTATGGATCAGGAATTGGTGAAGTAGCAGGAAGCAGAAAGTAGGATGAAATCAGAACTTTCCCAACTTTTCATGCTGGTGACATACCTTTTAGACATGCATCGTTTCACAGCACAGTCATTCAGTTTTAATGGCAAACTGGAGATTAAACTAACCCTTTTCCAAGCCCCGGAGGAGCATGGGGAGCATTTGCGTGACACACCTGCACACTGCAGCCAACACACTAACGTGTCGCAACACACAGTTTGGAAAGCTCTGGGCTAAATGGTCACTTCTCCCAATGGAGAGCGTCAGAAAGTGGGTCGTAGCGGATAGCTCAGTGAAGGTGTTGACCCAGTGTGTAGTAGGGATGAAAAAGGCAAAATCCATGCTAGGGATCATTAAAATAAAATTGTCAATATCGCAATGCAGTTATGGTGTGGCTGCATTTGGAATACTGTGTATAGTTCTGGTCGCCTCCCCTCAGAAAGCAGGGTTCAGAAAGGGTGAGCAAAATTATCAAGGGGATAGATCGACTCTTCTGTGGAGAAAGGTTCCAGTGCTTGGGATTTTTAGAGAAAAGACGAGTAAGAGACGACATGATAGTTTGTAAATTTATGCATGCTATTGAGAAAATGGACAGAGAAACAATTTTCTTTCTCCCTCTTAACGCTAGAACTTGTGGCCATCCAATGAAGCTGAATTTCAGAAGATAAAAGGAAGGACTTCTTCATGAAGCACATAGCTGAACTCTGGCACTTGCTCCCACAGGAGGCAGTGGGGGCCACCAACTTGGATAGGGAAGAACAGCAAGGAAGACCTATTGCCCTCCTGTCCTCCTTGTGGGCTTCCCACATGGATATGGTCTGCCACTGTAGGAAATGAAATGCTGGACTAATCACTTTGTGGTTTGCTGTTGCTCTCCAAACCAATGTCAACTCAAAAACAAACCAGCCAGACATTTTCCTTCCGAGAGGCAGATCTGTTTTCTCCCAACCCAGGCTTTGCAGCTGGTTTCTTAACTACCTGTTGGCTGCCTGTTAGCTCAGGATCTGAAGGCAATAGGCCTTCCTTATTTATTATTATTATTAATATTAATAATAATAAACTTTTATTTACCGTATTTTTCACTCCATAAGACGCACTCTTTTCCTCTTAAAATCTAAGGGGAAATGCCTGTGCGTCTTATGGAGCAAATGTGTGGTCCCTGCGGCTTGGGGGGGGAACCCGGGCTTCCGCCGCCAGCCCCACAAGCTCGGGCAGCAGCTCTGGGGTAGCCCGCGAAGCCTCCGCAGGGCAGCGGGGAGCCTTCATCCTGCTGCCCTCGGGAGGCTTCGCATGGCTATCCCTGGCTTTTTTTCTTGATTTCCCCTCCCAAAAAGTAGGTATGCCTTATGGTCAGGTGCACCTTATGGAGCAAAAAATACGGTATATCCCACCCTCCCCAGCTGAAGCAGGGCTCAGAGCGGCTAACAACACACTGTTCTCCCCCAGCAACTGGCATTCAGAGACATGCAGCCCCAATCCTTGAGAAAGCAATAGCCATCATCACCATGACTAGTAGCCAGTGATAGTCTTCTCCACTGTGATGGTGTCTAATTACCTTTTAAAGCTGTCTATAGTTGGTAGGTATCACCACCTCTTGTGCTGGGAGTGAATTCCACAGTTAAACAGTGTGCTGTGCTGTGTGAATAATTGCTTCCTTTCTGCATGTCCTGAATCTCTCATTGTTCAGGTACACTGGACATGAGTGGGCTGGAAGTTCCTTGAGGACATGGGCATCTTTTGGGTGGTCTGATGTGGGGTGGCAAATTTGCTGCCTTGTAGCAATGCCTGTTCTCTTTCTGCTCTGCATATATGTTTAAATGGAGTTGCTGATTGGCCTCCAGTGCTCTTTTTCAAAAGAAACTAAACCTGTGGATCTTAGCAGAGGAAGTAGACAACACACAATAAGCCACTACACATCACTCAGGCTTTCCCTGAGGGCTGATCCAGCTACGTGGATGTATTTATCTGATCTCTACTGATTTGTGATGTCTTCAGGGAGCCAGTGTGGTGTAGTGGTTAAGAGCGGTAGACTCATAATCTGGTGAACCGGGTTCGCGTCTCCGTTCCTCCACATGCAGCTGCTGGGTGACTTTGAGCTAGTCACACTTCTCTGAAGTCTCTCAGCCTCACTCACCTCACAGAGTGTTTGTTGTGGGGGGGGGAGAAAGGGAAAAGGAGATTGTTAGCCGCTTTGAGACTCCTTAGGGTAGTGATAAAGCGGGATATCAAATCCAAACTACTACTACTACTACTACTACTACTACTACTACTCCTCCTCCTCCTCCTCCTCCTCCTCCTCTTCTTCTTCTTCTTCTTCTTCTTTCTTCTTCTTCTGTTTTTGTTTTATGGGTGCAATTTTATTCGTGATTTTATAATGTTAATGCCATGATTTTTTTTCTGTACAGTGGTACCTCAGGTTACATACACTTCAGGTTACAGACTCTGCTAACCCAGAAATAGTACCTCGGGTTAAGAACTTTGCTTCAGGATGAGAACAGAAATTGTGCTCCGGTGGCGCGGCAGCAGCAGGAGGCCCCATTAGCTAAAGTGGTGCTTCAGGTTAAGAATAGTTTCAGGTTAAGAACGGACCTCCGGAACAAATTAAGTACTTAACCCGAGGTACCACTGTATAAAGATCTTTGAAGATAAAAATATATAAAATAAAAATACAGCTTGAGGCCAACTTATTATTATTATTATTATTGTTGTTGTTGTTATTATTATTATTTAGGTGACAGTTGGGATCACAGGAGCAGTGATGGGGAGGAGTGCTTCACCATTTCCATGCCTGGCATATCTCCATTCCTAACAGCCCCCTCCCCAAAGTCTTTTCCTTTTCTGGAGGGGCAGACACACTGGCAATGCTACATGAAGGGGAGACAGAAAAGCTGCTTGGGAAATGATTGGAGAAATAGGTGTCAAAAGGGTTGAGTTTCCCCCATCTTTTGCCACATCCATGATCCCAAACTCCCTTTCCCGGTGACGTTTTTCCTACTTAAATATTGGAAAGGGGGACTTTTCGGTTGCCGTCATGCACATTAGCATGTGATGTGCAGCCTGGCCCTCAAAGGCACAGGGATGTTTGTCACCCAGCAGCCTTGACAGCATCTGCGCCATTAGCGGAATTGTGTGCAAAGATGTGAGCCCCCACTGTGCAGAACATATGCACTTGGCTTCATTGTGTGACAGCTTGCACGATTGAGCCACTGTTTTCCCACCACCACAGACACACATACATACATACAGCTCTGACTAAAACAGGCACAAAACTTAATTTTAGGACACAAGCTTACAGCAGCAAATAGGTGGGGTTCACTTTAGGAGGTAATAATCTGCAGATATTCATCATGCCCCCCTCATTGCCAGTCCCTCCTGGCATCATCATTTCAAACCCCTTTGAAATCCACCCAGCCCTCCCTAGCCCTGTGATTGCAGTGCTGACCTGATAGAGACCCGCAGGTCTGGATCAGAGGAAAGGCCTGGCTGGGGGAAGGCACAGCCAAAGCACCTGGCTGAGCTTTAGCCTCGCCTCTTCCCCTTTCCCAGCACTCCGCTTCTAATGGGTTTCTAAAAGCTCTGGCGGAGCATCCCTTTGGTGCCTTCTTAACCCCTTGCTAATTTTCGTTTGTGGCGCTTTCCATAACGAACGGCTCGCAATCATATGGTCTAATGTTGTTCTGGAAGAAGGACCTAATTAAAAAGGGAAATGAGGATGACATTGTAAAATGTTCAATTAAGTTTATCTCATTACGGTGAATATTAGAGAGGAGCCGGGCCTTTTCATATTTTATACCAATTTTTCCTCTCTCTGAGCTTGCATTTAAAGAGCAGGGGTTTAATTGCAACCTGTTCCTTAGAATGAGGAGGGGGGAAGGGGGAGAAGGAGGGGGAGAGATATTTTGTTAAACATGCACCTTATTAATGTTCACGGCTGCTAGTTTGACTAATGGGAAATTCCAGTCCTGTTAGCACAGCGTGGTTCCCTTCTGAAAGCTTTAATGATGCAAGCAGAACAATAGCATTTGATGCCTTCCTCTGTTTCATCTGCCTTGCCTTTCCACCTCACCCACAGCTGACCTCTGTGGGTGCTTAAGCTGAGGTTTGGAGCAAGACCAGAACCTTTTAACCCCTTCTTGCTTTGCTACCCATGACCTTTGGCCATCAACTGGTGGGTTGAGACCCCCTGGCGGGCTGTAGCTAAGAATGGGCTAATCTGTCCATTTCATTTTCTCTCGGCTTCTCATTTTTCCAACTTAAATTCAGTTCGCCACATTTCTGGATCGGGATGAGTTTCTGGTGCCCACCTGGACCATGCTCTCAAATGCTCATAACTGGCTTCCATGATTCAATTCCCAGTGGTCTATTTCCACCAGACCTCTTTGGGGCTGGGTGATCAGCACTCATTTCAAACTGTTTCTCCTTCACAGATGTGGCAATAGTGGACCAGGACAGTTACAGGCAGCCAAGCAGCAGGAAACTTGGCAATAGCAATAATCGCCCAAAGGTGCTTCTGCCAGCAGGGCCGTCTTTAGCAGATGCGGCGCTGAGGTGCAAATATCCTCCCAGTGCCCCAAAATTACCATGGATAGTGGGGGGGGCTGAGGACTGCCAGCCATATGGTTGGCGGCGTGAAGCTTCCATCCTAAGCCTCTGCAGGGATCATTCTCCTCCCGCGGAGGCTTGGGAGGCAAGCTGCACACCCGCCAGTCATATGGTTGGCGGGGCACAGCTTGCGGGCGTGCAGGGAAAGGGGAGGCCACCAGCAAAGCCATGCAGCTTCCCCACTTGCTGGGGTGCCCCTGAGAGGCTGGCGCCCTGGCACGACGCACCACTAAGCCCTATGGGAAAGACGGCTCTGTCTGCCAGTAATGTAGACCACCAAAGAAAATACCCTGTGTTGCAAAACAGAACACTCTGAACAACAACAAGCAACATGGTAGCTAATAATAAACTGACAATATTTTTATAATACTATACTGTATCAAAATTCATAAACAGAAGATATATAATATGTGCACAAATTAGTAAGAATCAAATAAATATTCCATGAATCGGAATGGTAGGAGTGGTAAGTCACTGTCAAAGATCACTGAAATGGAGGCAAAATGCCTTTTCAACGTAGTCCAGGCAGTCAAAAAGCATCAATAGAACCTTCACAATGAGTTGGGATGGCTTGGAATCTCATCTTCATAGCAACCATGTAAGCACACATGGCCCTGTAATCAAGAGCAACAGCTTCTGCCACATTTTCAATCAATATACCTAAGAGAGCATTCAAGGCCCAGTGGTGGAAGAGTTGCCTGCTGTTTTACTGGTTCTGCTCCTGTACCTTTCCTAACAGCCTGAGGATGAAACAGCAAAGAGTTTCCCACTTTAAATTTCTGATAACTATCTGCATGCCAAGCTGTTTTAAAGGCACATGAACCAGGCAAGGCAGGGGGTGGAAAGTTGGCAACCGTACATAGTGCCACCTTTTTTATCCAAATTGCCAGAGGGTAACGGAGTGGGATCTAAAATATTGGCGCACTCAGAAATTGGATAAAGAAATAAAGGGTTGCTCACAGAGACATCAAAGTACATGCCAGAACATTTGGATAAACAGAGTTGTTGTGTATTAGAGAGAGAGAGAGAGAGAGAGAGAGAGAGAGAGAGAGAGAGAGAGGTGTTCTTCTACTTAGCAGTGTTTACCAAGCAAAATGCATCCCACCAGCCATTACTGGTGCTTCTAAAAATATTATGTTAGTGCTTGAAATTTACTAAGTGCTGCTCACAGATTAAAAACAAGAAAATTTCTGCCTGCAAACCTACAATCTGAAAAGCATTACATAAAAAGAAAAGGAAACATATTGAAGAGGGAAGCAGAAAAACTCATGAGCCAGTCTTACAAACACAGAGTTCCTAGCAGCCTGCTTTCCTCTTCAATGATTTTGCACCAGCAACAGGAGGAGGAGGTTTGTGAAACTCTTGATAAGGATGACATGTTTGATTGATGGGTTGCTGTCAGCCCCGCAGGTCACAAGTTAGGCAGGGCCTTCTTCCTAAAGACAGAGGCACTGGGGCTCAGGCTGGCCTGCAAGTTGCAACCTCAAACTGAGAAACCCTTCCCTTCTAATCCCAGATGCCTGGAACTTGACGCTGAGTGCAGGGTTCTGCATCAAAGGCATTCTGTACATGAACAGAAGGCTCCTCTTCATATTGTCATCTCACGCTATGACATGTATGACTTCACGGCCAAGGACAGTGGCCACTCACACACTGCCAAAAACAAGGACAAAAGGAAACATGAATTTTCATTAAAAGTGTGTGTGTGCCTGCGTATGTGTTTAGAAACAAATTTAGAAAGAATTGCCATAATGTAAACAGCAGTGAAGAATGTAACCAGGTGCCCTCTGTGCCCAGCCAAATCAATCTGCTGCCCACGGGCTTAGGAACTGCAAGAAGGATATCTTGATGACTGGGCAAATGATATGAAATGTGCCCCTAAGCCATGTTAAAAATCAACAATTGTAGTAAAATAATAGACATTGGCAAATTCATTTTGTTTTATTATAAGGGCTTTAGCACCTTTGTGCACAGCAGATGTATTTGCCCCATTGCCGTATCCTTGGCCTCAGGCATTTTTAATATTTGTTCTGTCTTGTTTTAATTTGTTCATGATTTCGTCCGCTAAAGCGCTTCTTGTTTTCTGTTTTGTTTCAATGAGCTCTACAAAACTTTCCTCACTCAAAATGTTTCCAGTATCAGAATGGACCTGCCTGATAATCTGGCACATTTGCCTACAGTGAGAAACATGTGGAGTACAATCAAATGGTAAGGAATAATACTTTGCCTTTTTTTATCCTAGAAATTACCTCAATACGAATGCTTTCCTCCAATAATTCAAGGAATTCCTTATATATGTTATGTGATCAATAGTTTACAGTCCTCTTTTTATGACTTCACTAATGGCTGTTGACTTCATTATCATAATGGCTAATCAATTCAATGAGATTTAGAAAAATTCCTGTGCTAGGACCGCTAGCAGTTGCTGTAGTGCCTTGAAGAACAAAATTATTATTTTTGCACAAAGAAGGTTAATATCCAACATAACCTTCAAAATATGTTCCCATTTCTCTTTGTGTCTGAATTGCTTTTTGTAGAGAATCATCCCTAAGTCCACCATTTTTAAGCTATTCCATTTTAATTATGCATCACATTCCAATGTGTTTCTATGACCAACAATTATAAATAATGTTATTCAAATGCTCCCAATCACTGAAACGCTTCCATTTACTGCAAATATTTGAATAGGTTTCAGGTGTGTTTTCTGAGGGCGGGTTTAGAACACGGAAGGGGTGTGGTTTCTCTGTGTTCTTTCAGTGTGCGTGTTAGCTCCGTTGAGAGAGCAAGCGAGATGTCCGCTCTGTCTCCAGGCGGGAGATTTATAGCTGTTGTGTTTTGCTAAGGAATAAAGTCTTTAAGATAAGGAGACTGCTGCGTCCAGCCTGAGTTATTGCCACCACACGACAGAACGTTCCTGCTTCTGCTTCCGCTGTGTTTTACAAGCTCTGCTGAGTCAAAGGTCCCAGGGGGGAAGACCAGAGCTGCGCAAGAGAAGTGTGCCGGACCCCTGGACGTAATTGACCCCACAACAGGTTATGGAGGTCAGCAATAAAGATAAGCAACGTTCGTGCGTGTGAGGAGGCTGCAGCCAAAGGCCAGCTGATGAGACGCTGGGAAGTGAAACTGCAGGCAAAGAGGCTGAGGAGCAGCCAAAGGCCAGCTAAGGAGTAGCTGGAGCCAGCTAGAGCGAAGGGAGCTCGCTGGGAAGGATCTGCCGGACCGGGAGGTGCTACTGTATCGTAAGTAAGCTGGGCCCCCGGGGAGAGATGGCAGACAGCCAGAAGTTGTCAATTCCTTTTGATAAGGTGGACGGGAGCAAGCCCTGGGCCGGGAGAAGGCAGGCACTGGAGAATGCAGTGGGAGCCAGGCGAGAGGGGGCTGAGAATTGCTCTGAGGACGCACCAAGAGGCCCAGAGGGGGCTGGAAGTCCAGGAGGGGCTGAGGGATGCCCAGAAGGCCCAGAGGGGGCTGGGACTGTGTTGGAGGGCTGCCGGAATGCCCCAATACGTGAGCTGCATGCTAGAGAACAGCTGAGAGAAGAGAGGAGCTTTGCACCAGAGAATGGGGTTGCAGGCCATTCCAAGAGTCTTGAGAGTGCCCAGGCTGTTTGGCAGGAGCTGGAGGGGGTTTGCAGAGAAACCACAGCAGAAGCCAAAAGCCATTTTCCCAACGGCAGAAAAGCCTCGAGGAGGAGTGCTGCTGGAGAGGTTGGGGGGGCAGAGAAGACCAAAGGCAAGTTTGCAAAGTTTTCCACTAGGCGATGTTTTGTTTGTGCTTCGACTGAACACCTGCGTCGCAACTGCCCACAGAAAGCAAGGGAGCCAGGGCAGGATATGTTCAAGGTCGCTTCCCATGGGAACCAGCCGGGTTTCCATGGCAACAGAGGGAGCAGGCGTGAGAACGTTTATCAGCTGACTGCGTCGATGGCTGTTTTGGAGAACACCTGCAGCGAATGCCCCAAGGTCGGGGGCAGCAGGAAGTCAGTTGCTAAGGCAACAAAGAAGGACAACTCCGGAGGGGGGAGAGTCCTACGTTGGGTTGTTGACTCGGCTGCGAATGCCCATTTGGTAACAGCGCCACCTGATGGACAAATGTGGAACTGCAAGGCTGTTTCAACTGAGAAAACAGTTAAATTTGCTACAGGTTCACAGGGACGTGTAACCCATGTTTCTAACATGTTTGTCTCTTTCTTACAGGCTGAATTGAAGGTTTATGTTCTCCCTGAGATAAAACATTGCCTGCTATCTGTACCGTGTCTTTTACAGGAAGGATATTCTGTGAGTTTTGAAAAAGATGTTTGTACAATTTCCAGAGATGGGAAGGAGCTCGTAAGTGTTGGAAAGGATCAAAACAACCTCTTTGTTTTGGAAACACCACTGGAGGGTGAGGGGAATACTGGGAAAGCCACTGATCACACTCATGTGTCGTGTGCTTGCGTGTGGCACAAGAGGATGTCACATGGGTCCTGTGAGGATGTCCAGATGTTATCAGAGTGCACCAAAGGTTGCAAGGTAAAAGAATGTGGTAAACCTTTGAATTGCAAGGCTTGCAGAAAAGCCAGAAACAAGGGTTTTAATGATCCCAGAGTGGAGAGGGTAACCACAAAGCCTTTTGAGCTTGTGCACGCAGACCTGTTTGGGCCTATGCCTCAGCCAAGTCTGGGCAAAGCCAGGCATCTGCTGATTTTGATCGATGATTTTACTAGGAACTCCTGGGCTTTTTCTCTGACAACGCAGGAGGAAGCAGCGCAACTGATCAAAGATTGGGTTGCAGAGGTGGAACTAAGGTTCTCCACCAAGGTGCAGGGGTTCAAATGCGACCGTGGTTCTGAGGTCACTGGGTCTGCTCTAAAGGGTTTCTTTCGCCAGAGGGGGATACGTCACAAGGTGACTTCTCCTCAGGAGAGTGGCGTGGCAGAGCTTAGGAGTAAAGCTCTGGTTCGAGCATCCGAGATCCTACTGGATGACTCTGGTTTGCCTCAAAGTTTTTGGGGGGAGGCGGTAAAAACGGCCAATTTCACGATGAACAGGTGCTACAATGCAGTGGTAGGTGACACCCCGTATTTCCTGCTTCATCGGCAGAAGCCGCTTGTGCATTTCTTTCGCACTTTTGGTAGCAGAGCCATGGTGCCTGTACCAAAGTTTCTGCAGCAGGAGGGTGGCCCAAGGTACCAGGAAATGATCTTCTGTGGATATGAGCCTGCGACAAAAGGGTGGAGATTCGCATACCCAGAAGGTGATCAGACCAAGCTTCTGGTCAGTAAACAGGCTGAGTTCTTTGAGCAGGATGGTTGGGCAAGGCGCAAAATGCGCTCTGACGTTCACTCAGATTGTCTGTCTGACGCTGAGGAGGAAAGAGAGCCAGAGCCTGAACCTGCTGGTGGAGACCAGGTCCCTGAACAGAGTAGGGCGTCTCCACAGGTTGTTAAGAGAGTGTCCAAGAGTGAGCCCTCATCTCCTGTGCGCATAATGGAGAGAGCTCACAGACGTGTCAAGTCAGAGGGGGAGTCTTCTGATGAGGAAGACGCACATGCTGGCCCCAGTGGGTCAAAAGGAGCACCCCAGTTTGTGCCCAGGCGGTCTTCGCGGGCTACAAAGGGAATTCCACCTGAGAGGTTTCAGGTCACAAATGCGTGGGTTGGTTTCGCACAGTGCGAACCTAAGGTTTGTGAGGTTCAACAGGTGCCTAACAACGATGCCAGGAAGGGGCGGAAGGCAATGGGGAAGGTGTTGAACACTCAGAAGTCCTCTCAGAACGTGATTCGAGAGGGGGTGTTAGGAGAGGCTCAGAACTTACAGGGTTAAGAGTTCTGAGTGATGACGCCTCACATTCTGAGGGCGGGTTTAGAACACGGAAGGGGTGTGGTTTCTCTGTGTTCTTTCAGTGTGCGTGTTAGCTCCGTTGAGAGAGCAAGCGAGATGTCCGCTCTGTCTCCAGGCAGGAGATTTATAGCTGTTGTGTTTTGCTAAGGAATAAAGTCTTTAAGATAAGGAGACTGCTGCGTCCAGCCTGAGTTATTGCCACCACACGACAGAACGTTCCTGCTTCTGCTTCCGCTGTGTTTTACAAGCTCTGCTGAGTCAAAGGTCCCAGGGGGGAAGACCAGAGCTGCGCAAGAGAAGTGTGCCGGACCCCTGGACGTAATTGACCCCACAACATGTTTGCCACAAACAAAAACACAAGGAATGCAAAATAATATCTTAGACCTTTTTCAGATATACCAGCTTCTTACAATCAACTGCTTTGCTGTTAGAATTTTTTTTTGGGGGGGGAATACTAGAAACACTGTGTTTGAAAGACTTCAAAAGAGGATGAGACAAATTATTGGGCAATAAATGGTTACTAACCATGAAGGCTATCTTCTCCCTCCACTGTCGGAGGCAGTGTGCTTCTGAATATTAATTGCTGGAAATCCCAAATGGGGACAATATTGTTGCCCTCAAGTCCTACTTGTGGGCTTTCTATTAGGATTTGGTTGGTCACCACCAGATGAACTAGATGAGCCTTTGACCTGATCCAGCGACAGTTGGCTTCTCATATTCCACTGCAACTTTCTTGATAAGTAGAGTTCAGCTAGTTAATTCTATGTTTTTATTTTCCTTTTAGAAAACAATTCCCCAAATGTCTCTGGACCCCTAAAGACTGGTAGTGTTTTTGTGGGTTTATTTTGCTGGTTTGGGGGGGGTACATTCACAACCTGTTTGCAAGCATGTCAGAGGCATCTGGCTGGCTACACTTCTGGACTAGAGGGATCATTGGAGTCTTTGGTTTTTGAGTAGAAATTTGGACTCTGACCCACTTCAGGTTGGGATTTCCCTGAAAGTCATCCATGTGACTATCTTCCCCACCCAGTATTCAGTGAAAATGATGAATGCACAGGGTGAGGTTTTAATTCATTTTAAAAGGAAAACAAAAATTGCATGGTGAGAAAGCACTGGCTGCAACAGTTGACTGAGCAAATGACACAAAATCCTTTGTGTAAACACTTTTCTTCCCCCATTTTTCCTCCTCTTTCCTGGTTACTACTGTAAATTAGAGCCTGTGTGAAGAAAACAACATCTGTTTGGTCTCCTCAGATATGCAGCTTGTAGGAATGGAAAGGGGAAAACACCAAACAGCCATGTTGCTCCTATTTCTCCTAAGGACTTTTTTCATTGCTCAAGTTCTTGGATGCCCTGTGCCCTATTACTCCATCCTCCACTCCATCTTTGACAGCCATGAAAGTTCTCCTTCACCTCACAGTTGTTTGAGGCCTAGTTAGGGGAGTGGGCTGAGGAGAAGAAGAGGCAGTTTCTATTTCTGGCAGTTCTCCCAGTCTCCCCTCATTATCTGTGGTGCTTAAAGAGCCCCCAAAGCCATTGCGCTTTTTATTACTTGTAAAATGTGGGATATAAAATCTAAATACCATTTAAAACAGGAGACTTTACTGACAGGATAAAAATTTATGAGGAGTCACACACATAAAATGTGATGCTAGCTGTAGTGGTGGCACACACACATTCAGGGTTCTTGACCTCCCTCAGATATTAATTATCTTCTTTCTCTCCACCCCTTAAACTTGTCATTTTAGCCAAACTAATTGCTGGAGAAGGTTGTCGGTCATATGGAGAAGGTCAGATTTGACCCAAAAACATGAATGTGTGATTTGTAGTGCCTATGATGTCAATGGTCAATGAATCTGAGCTCAGAAATTTCTCCTCAGTGACTGTTGCTATGAAATGTTCACTAGATATTCAAATATTTGTCAAAATATGAACCAAATATGAAATTTTGGTGTGGCATTTGATATTCCGTTCTGGTATTTGATAGTACACTATTTGGAAAAAAATTAATAGTGGTAGTCTTTATATAACTAGTAATATTACAGAGCAACATAAGGCAGGTTCTTCTCCAAGAAGTTCCCAAGCTAAGTTTTGAAAGTGGAGGTGAAGAAGGGAAGAGGCACATGGAGGAACATGTGCAAATACTGTTACAATCCAGCCTTTGCCAACTTTGGCATACAGCTTTGGGCTGGCAAGGACTGATGGGAGTTATACTCCAAAACATCTGGAGGGCACCAGGTTAGCAAAGGCTGAATTTCACAAATTCAGGCTTTAAACATGCTCAGGTTAATTTTCCATAAAGGTTGAGAATCAGCTGCATTTGTTTATTTCACTTATACTATAAATCTTACGACACTTCTAAACAGCTTTTGTTATAAAGCAACACTCAAAATAATAAATGGACTTTTCCAGACTGATAAAAAAGACTGATATAACAGCAGTAAAAAAGGCGTAAACAACATTAAAGGCAGGAATTAAAATAAAAGCACATGGAAATAAATCGTTTGTTTATGCAATCTCTTAAATAGGCTTTTTTATTTCAAAATGTGCCTCAGCTTCCTTCAGGCAAAACTTGATAGCAACTCTGGGATGTTGGCAGGTGGCTGTTGCCCTCTTGTTTTGCTTGGGGAATTACCAGAGTCATCTGACTGGTCACCTTGGAAACATAATGCTGGGCTGGGCCTGATCCAGCTTCAGGGCTTTTATTTCAAATCCCACTATGAACAGCCCTGGTCTTCTCTACACTCTTGGCGCTTCCCTTGAAATCCCTTGGACATTCTCACCAAATTTCGTTTCATGTTTTTGCTCTAGGCAAAATTCAGTGTCATGCTCCAGCACAATCAAACAAATAGGCTAAGGGCCGCCAACTGCCTTTTGAATAATATTAGCTTAAAAGAACTGCATTTTAGGAGGTGGTAAAGTGCAGCTCAAATTCCCCACTGGGTAAAAATGTGAACATCTCATCTTCAGAATTGAAAAACAGAATGATAATTGCCTAAATGCTGCCAATCTTGGGGGTCTGCTAGCTGAACTTTCGCATTTCAGTGAGTGCTTGTATTATGAATGTTACTTGGATGACTGAAATGTTAATGCGTTAAAATGGTTTATCGGAGAGAGTTAGTATTAAAGAGCAAACTTAATTTCAGTATGATCAGAGGCTCCAGAGTGGTGTCCCTAAACTCTTTAAAGGCTTTCATTTTAAAAGTGATTTATGATATAAAACTTAGTTTTATGGGTTATTTTTAATCTGGCTTCTTAAGATGCTTGAAAGTCAACTGTTGCCTTCCAAAAGCATTGACGTTTACATTTGCACTGTCAATAATCGAAATTAAAAACAGTAGGAGGAGATGCAAAACAGAAAAAATAATGAGAATAGTAATAATCATAATATAATAGTAATAAAGTACATAGGATAATATTTCATTTTGTGTGCGCACCTTTTATATTTGCTTATATTAACAGAATATTCCAACAGTATAAGAGAAATCAGTTTAGGATCACATCTAATAAAATGTGTGATTCTTTTCTCCATTTACTTTCAACTTCTCCCCTCCCCCCAAAGTGCTGGTGCAACACTTGGATATCTGAACCATATTAAGATATGATAGTGTTTATCTGAGCATTTTTAAAAAAGGAAGAAAATAAATGAAAAGCAGTAAGAGGTGCACATATGAAGAAAAACCATAGTTCCAACAACATAAAAGTGTTAGTATCAAGCTACTCTTAGAAATAGTAACAGGGATCTGGAGTGTGAATGCTGCTTGAAACACAAAGATGCACATGTCTTCAAAACTATCTCTGGATTGTTTTCACTGCCCATTTTCCTGTTACAATGAGACCCGTTTCACCTTGAGGATCGTCTGCCTTGAAGCAGCATCACCTCCGACTGCACTTGAGAGTCCAGCCTGAGGTTTCAAGCTGTCACAATGAGGCAGGGTTAAGGCGGCGATGTTCTAGAGAAGTCAGTCCACTGACAGGCAGTTGTGGCCTTGCAGACGCATCATATCAGTACTGGAGCTGCTTGACAGATGAGTCCTGTGGTGGTGGCGGCTGACTGTTGGCAAATGGGTGACAGATGGACTTGTCAGTGTCAAGGTGTCACCTGCGTCTTGTGAGGGATATATGTGGCTGCCAGGCTAGGAAAACAAGCAGGTATCCCCACATCCTACAGACAACAACACGCAGAGGCATCTATCCCTGACAAATCAAGAGGAGGAGGTGGAGGTGGAAGATCATTTTATACAGAGGAAATCATTTTCCATTGTGCTAGCAGCTAGTTTATAATCCAGTAGAAAGATAGATTATGAATCCAGCAGAGGCCAGCTATCAGCTCTGTTCTAGCACCGGACATCATCAGACTGGACATCATCATTTGGGAAGAGTAATGGAGGAAGATTATACTATGGTCAGTCACCACAGAGGGAGAAATATCTCTCTCAGTACTGGAACTCAGGCTCACCCAATGAAACTGACCAGCAGTGGGCTAATTCAGGACCAAGGAAATACATCACACAATGTGTAATTGGTTTATGGGGTTCACTGCCACAAGATGTGGTGCTGGTGGTGGCCATTAGTTCTGGTGACTTTAAAAAAGGACTGGAGAAATTCATGGAGCAGAATAGGTCTGTCAGCATCCCAGACAGACCCTGTTTGTGACCCCTTCTCTTCAGCACCCACATGTACATGGCAAGGAGACCGTGGAAGACTCACGGGAAGCAGAGAGGCTTTGGTTTAGGCCTCCATTGGACCTAAGAGGACAGTGTCCTGGGCTGCTAGAAACCATGAGCAATATACCACACAATGAGATTATCTACACTGACTGAAAGTGGCTCCCTGGGATTTCAGGCAAAAGGCTCTCCCAGGGTCAGGGATGATAATAGTGGGGATTCATGAAGGGGGCTGGAGCAGCAGCAGTGATCTCACAGTGGTTGGCAGCATTGCATTCACAGGGATGGGGCACAGTGAGGTGCACTCCCCACTGCAGCACTGAAAAGTTGTGGCAATGTTGGGGATGTTGAGACCACCGATCCAGAGATCCCCTGACCTTCCCAGAGAATGCAGGACCACAGCTGATGGATAACAGTGACCTGCTGGAAAATGTAGTTTTCTAGGGCACCTGAATCCTTACCAGCACCACCACCACCACCCCAGAGTCTTGTCCCTGATGTACTGCTGAACCCAGGATAGGGATAGGAAACTTCAGGAATGTGTAATTTTTAGGATGCTTGAACTAAATCCCCCGAGTGTGGAGGGTGCTGTCACTGCAAGACTCAAGGCACTAAGGAGGAGAGGGACAGCTCAATTTAAATTCTGAGCCAAAAACTCTGGGAGTTACATGCCACTCAATCAGAAATGCGGTCAAGCACTGTGAGTCTGAAAAGAACATATTCTGAGTTGGCCAAGTTCAAATCTGAGCTGGTGATTGTGAATTTCAGCAACATTAATACAGGTAAATGCCTCCAGAAGAAAATATTTTTACCTATTGAAAAGTAGGTGAGGCCGCGGACCCTGCCTGCACAACGTTTAGTATTTATGTGGACAGAATATTTCTTTCTGGAGGAGCATTCAGCCTTGTGAGCAAACTGAAGTCGTGCAGTTCAAACACAGGGTGGCCATCTCAGTGAAAGCTTGGGCTACATCCCCCCACCCACATGGTTTCTGGCAGCCTTGAGTACTGTGCCTGTGCCATTAAGGCAGGGGTGGAGAACCTCAGACCCAGGGGCTGAATGTAGTGCCGCTCCAAGACTCTCTGCTTTGAGCTTGGAAACCTTTATCAGGCTACAATCTTTCCCCTCAAGTTCCACACCTGCTTTTGCCCAGCTGGAATATGCCTTACAAACCGTGGTACTGTCTGGGTCACATCCATCTTGGATGGATGGATTTCTTACACCTTTCTTACGTGTCATTCCCATGCATGCCTGCTTTAAGGCCTAATTGAAACTCCCCATAGGATTCTTCCACATCCCTGCTGCCATGCATTGGAAATGGGTGGGGAGATGGAAGAGGGGGCAGGGCAGCAATGGGGAGGACATTCAAGAATCGCAACAGGTGGAGCCTATTATGAGTTAAGCCCAAACATCAGGGGAGTTGGTAATGGGCTTGTGGTGAAGAGGAGCTGAACCAGGGAAGTTAAGTTTCTGCCACACTTCAGCCGTGTCATGACAACTCTCATCATCAGGCAAACAGAATTGGCAGGTTTTTTATTGTCATTTTTTAAAACTGTTGACTGGAAGCAAAAGTGGGGTGTGCTGTGATCCTTCTTTCAAATTCCCTTCAACTCTGTTTGAGGGGGAAAGCCTATCTCCATTCTGTAAAAATAAAGCTCAGCTAGAAAAGGAAGCATTCAGCAATCTTGGACCTCATCAAGGTACGGAAGTCATTGTGCAAAGTATTTTGATCCCTAGAAGTACAGAGATCCATGTAACTATGGAGCCATCCATGTCGGGTCACATTTGAGTCATGGCTACCCTTTTTTGTGCATCTTTAGAGAACCTGGAGAATGTCAACAAACACGACCATGTCCCTAGCTGTCATCTCCTTCTCAAGATCAAATTCCAAAACACGTTGTTCTCTGATGGCAGGGAACATGAATGAGTTTTCTCGCCAAAAGAAGTTAATTAAGGTGTTGCTGTTTGTACTCTACACGATAGAGTGCCTGAGAAGCAGTAATTATATAAAGTGCCTTTGCAGCCCATTTGGAAACATGTAAATAATGCAGGAGGTCTTTCAAAATACCGTCACCCATAACAATAATAATACTAATGGTATGTAAAGAAACAAGCAGGCAATTTGAAACGGAAATGTTGAAGGAAACTCTGTGTCCACAAACTTCCTGCAATCAGACATAATAAATTTTTGGCCTTGCGTGGCATTTTTGAAATGCAAGAACAATCTCTCCCAAGACATATAGTACTAGAAGAAACATGATATTGTTGCAGGCCACCCCAACCTCTGAGAGGTCTGAGATTCCAGGGGTTCCAGGCACTCACCCAGGGAAGCCCATGGTGAGATACAAAGTGTGTCTCTGCACAGAAGTGCAGTATGCGAACTCTAGATGCAAATACACAAATACACACACATTGATATCATTGTTGGCATCCATCTGTCTCGAGACAATGCAGTGCACCTCAGGGGGTGAAGTCAAACCACTGGAGAATGACAGCACCTGCTGTGACTGCAGAGACTGATAACTCATAACTACTGCCTCCGGCGTTGTTTTTGCTGCGTTAGCAGCACCAAAGCGACCTCTCTGGGGCTCAAGCCTGGGCAATGTGTATGGAGGTCCTGGGCTGCCCAGACGACAAGACCTCCTCTCAGCATCACTGATGTGGTCCAAAGAAAAGCAGACCAAAGCATTTGGCACCAGCTTGGCCGCAGGAGATGCCAGAAGGAGGCATGCAAGACGCCATGCAACTGTCTTAAGGACTCCAGATTTGTATAGTGTTTATTTCCTAGACTTTTCTTCTCCTGAAGATGTCCCACAAGGCAGTGGGTTTGGATTTTTCCTTGGGATTTACTCCCAAAGCCTTTATCATGAATGAATATAGCCACAGCAGAGGTTTAGGTTCAGAGTTTTCCTTTTCCTAGATGGGCTACCTTCCCAGGTTGATGAGCCCCATCTGCCCCTCACTTCCCTCTACAACTATGCCAGAAGGAACATGGCGTGTCCCCCACCAGAGGTACTACCCCTCCATTAACACTCCATAAATCCCATGCACATCATACCGTGAGCATTTTTACTGTGTATTTTAATGTTGAGGAGAAAATTGATCAGCAACACAGCTGGCAAAGTTACAGGTATTTTGCTCCTCATGATTACATTCAGTTCTAATGGCAGGACTTAATGTGTGCATCAAAACATGAAGTTTTAATTAAAATAGAGTGCCTCTGAGCATTTGCAGAGAACCATTTCATGGAGAACCTCAGGGAAACCAAGTTTGTTGTTTTTTACCAGCTTCCTACCTTTGTACTTTCAGATGTTTTTCCTCTTCAAATAAAACAGCATATTTAAAAGGTAGTAATTACTTTGCAGTTACTCAGAACGAGTCTTTGTAATTTCCTTACTGTTGTCTTCTAGGCATTTGGAGGTACCTCAGTTTCTCCTATAAAATGAAAGCATCTGTTTATCAGAATGTATTTTTTAAAGAATAGAGAAGTGTAGAACATTCAAATCTGGAGGTCAAATTAACTTGGAATTTTACAAGAAAAGAAAATGGCTCCCTATGCCATGGGCAGACTAGATTCATACTTGGGTTAATTACAAGGTTCTAAATGTAAATGTCCATTTTATAACCATAACTTAGGGCATAGAGGTACGCAGCTAACCTACTTTGCTCTCAGGAAAATGCTGACAGATAATAAAAAAGAAGAAACAAAAAATGTACCCTGTAATAGCAGAATCTCTTAAGTGCAGTCCCACTCTTAGGGGGTTTTTCGGCAGGGGAATTGAGCCACAAAGACAGCAAGGGACAGGTTTTTAAAAAGCCAGTAAGAGAAGATATGGTTTTTCTAAGATTAACTTTTTCTGTCCTACATGATAACAAATGCTGATTTTAATCACTCTAAATACTGAGGCGTTAGTTAACGAAGAAAGTCAGGATTTTAAATGTCACCCTGAGACTAGTCTGGCCAAAAAATAACTCTGTCGCTAGATGCATTCCAGCCTGCCAAACTGACCCAGTCAGGTGAGAAACAAGAGCTAGTAGCCACCAGCCATCAATGCTTATGTAAGCATCAGTAATCTCTTTAACTGGAGAAAAGCCTAGAGGATATGCCTACCCCTTGCTTGACAGCTATAAAAAATACTATCCCTCTGTGTTTTGTTTGTTGGGATCTCTTAAGTGCTGAACCAAAAAGCCTTTGGTGGGGGGGGGGAGCACTGAGGCCAGGAAACTGGAACAGAACATCCTGATGCTGCTTCAGATGGAGCCGCATACGCAGAGCAAACAGCCTGGAGCAGGAGGCTGGGCAGAGCAACTACTGTACGACAAGCACCCGTGAAATCCACTCTGGGGATTTCCAAGTTCCATCACCAGCTCCGCATGTTCCAAGCCGATATGGAGATCAGGGTTTTCAATGAATGTTTGATGTGTTGTGTGTGAAATAAATACCTTTGATCCACAAGAAGCTACAAAAGCAAATTACACACCGAAAATCGCATTAACAAAAAGAGCAACATAATCTGGCCTTGCCCTCTCACAGGTGGGTGCTGAGCCATCCCATTTGTCAGCATCTGTAAAATGTCCCCATCAGCTCGGGTCCCCCCCTCACCACTTCTGCCCCCGTGCAATATGATGTGTGGGTGGGTTTCCACAAGGCAAGACACAGTGATAACAGCAAGAACCTTTATTGCACTAACAGAACTGGACAACAGGGGCACTCCCACTCCCAATGTGATTGGCTGTCTAAACTTCCAAGCTGCGAATTGTAAGGGCCAATGGCAGAGGCCCAAATCCTGAAATGGTCTGTGATTTGGATATCATGTATCAAATCAGAACACTGGGGCTCAGAATCCTTAGTCCAGACTCAAGCTCAGGCAAACACAGACCATTGAATACATAACACAATACACTCCCACCTATCACCATTCCACCGGTGGCCCTGATACCCAACCCCATACACATTCAGCTAGCCAGTGGGGTGCCTGCAAGCACACAAGTGCCCACTGAGGCCTTCTCTGGGACCTGCAGCAGCACTTTGTCCCACAATCCTCTCTACCTGCTATGTAGGCTGAGATATGTACTTGGTTTCAGCATGTGTGTGTGTGTGTGTGTTGTGTCCACAACAGCCTCTCCAGTTTGCAAATGGGCCCAAAATGGTTGGTGATCACTGGAAAATTGGACCATTGTGAAAATTCGACATATAAGAATTTGGGGAGGCAATGGCCGGAGACATTTTCTTTCTAGGGAAAAAGGTGCTGGAACTCAGTCACCAACCCAAACGATGGGACCGCCCTCTTGAAACCAAAACCACGGTAAGCTTGCTGCTCACCACTTGCCCCCACCCACCCACTTAGGCCACTTCAGCCACCATCCTGTGCACCTCACCAGTCAGGGACTTCCTTTGCTTGCTGAGAAACTTCATGGACAAAGCAGTGCAAAAAAAGGTGTGAGAACTGTGCTGTGGCATGTTCTGGCAGAAAAAGGCCCTATCCGCAGAGACCAGGGTTCAAATCCCCACTCAGCCACGAAGCTCACTGGGCTACCTTGGGCCACTTACTCTCTTTCAGCCTAATCTACTTGCAGGGTCATTATGTGGGTAAAAAGAGGATGTTGATAACACCTTGGAGAAGAGGTAGTACACCATGAAATAGTCGCTTTTTGTTAGTCCTGTGGAAGAAAAGGAATAATGTACAAATTAAGAGGTGCTTGCTCGAAGGGCTTTTGGAGACCCAGTTATCACGCTCTACCATGTCCAAATGAGACAGGTAAAATGTGTTCCACCAGGCCTCCCTATCTCATCAGCCTCCCACCAGCTCCATTTAATCCTTTTCTTTCATGTGAGAAAAAGACCTTTTGTTTATGGGTATCTTTTATTGTTTCTCCCAATGATCTTGATTTCTCACATCCAGTATTCATAGGCATTTGGGAAAGAGAAGGCAGATTAGTCCCTGTTAAATTGAAACCAGTTATGATGGCATAAAGTTGCAAACACCCATGTAGAGTCATCTGTTGCTTTTAATTGGATCCCTGCACTGTTATATTCCCTTAGTTAACATCTCTGGTGGTTCTGGCTCTGCTCTGAGAGAGCCAGAAACAGCCATTTCTCTTTAAGCCAAGCATAGTTTTATTTAGGAACTGACAGCTCCGTTCTGAAAATCTGTGGTCTTAATTTGGGGCTTTAATTAAAATGTAATTGGACTTTCCTGCCACCACTGTAGGGGGAACCCTCATGCTCACTTTACTGTCCCCAAGGCAAGGCACAAGAGGCAGAGGTAGCAGCAGTCTGGGGAACTGTAGAAATGGGTAAAAGCTCAGTGGGAAAAACATTAGTTCTGAAGAGGAATGTCAGGGAATGATGATGAGAACACAAAAGGAAGTGGAAATTGTTGTAGTCCTCATGTTCGTCTACAGTTAGAATTGGAAATCAGTCAAGAGAATACTCCTATCATTCACTCACATTTTTAAATCTGCAAACAACTTGTTGTTGTTGTTACTATTATATTATTATTATTATTATTATTATTATTATTATTATTATTATTAGTTCCTTTATATTGAAATGAACATAAGTTACATAAATAGATATATGACATGTTAATTTGCAACCAGCAATATGAATAATATAGTGCTTGGAAGAAACCTAATTGCAGCAGAATGGAAACAGCACTTATTGTGATGAATACAGGTCAAGATGGAAATCACTCCCTTCTTCCATTCCTAGTTCTGAGGTAGCAAAGCTGGTTCAGTGGACAAACCAACTCCTCACATATCCCTCAGCTCTCAGGAGAAGACCTGCTTTTCTCCTCTCAGAACTCACCTAAATATTTGTGGAAAAAGAAGTGCTTGGGCACTCTGAAAGATTAAGAAACTTCAGAATAATTGCCCCTGAATAAAGTCCATCCATTCCAGCTCACCTCCATCTGTATTCCTGAATCTAAAAGGTCCCCTGGGGGACTCTAAGCAAGATCCTTCAATTACATGTTGACACCTGGGCAGAATATCCCAAGGAGCTCACCAAGAATGGGGCCTGTGCAGCTGGAATGGAGTTTCCAAAGTCTAATGAACAGCTAAGGCACAATATTTCCCTTCAAGCTCTCTTACCCACATGATCAAGCCCATTCCCCCAGGCGCCAGAGATGTGACTCCTTCCAGCATCATCAGCTGCCACCAGTAACAGGCTACAAGGCTCAATGGCTTCAGGAAAATGCCTTAGTTCAGTGGTAGAGCATCTGCTTTGCATGCAGAAGGTCCCAGGCATTTCCAAATGGGACTGAGAAAGACCCCTGGAGGAGTATTGCTGCCAGTCAGTATGGAAAATGCTGAGGTGGATGGACCAATTGTCTGACTTAATGTAAGGCAGCTTCCTGCATTTCCTGGGGGGGGGATGGCATCCCCCTTTGTACACCAAACACAACAATGAAAATGGATAGCGATGAAAGGCCCAAGAAA
The DNA here is from genome assembly GCF_027172205.1 of Podarcis raffonei. Lineage (NCBI taxonomy): Eukaryota > Metazoa > Chordata > Lepidosauria > Squamata > Lacertidae > Podarcis > Podarcis raffonei. The sequence goes on from NC_070609.1 coordinate 32,515,958, forward strand.
CTGAAAATGGAGCTGGATATATTTAAGTTAAGATATATTGTGCCATTCGTTTTAAATCAGCACCTCAGCAGTGGTTTATTGGGGTCAGAAGGGCAGACATTAAGTAATTCTATCACGCTTTTCAGTGCACAAATGGCTTACGGTTATGTCACACATCTTCAAAACAGGCCTGTGAGGTAGTCATTGAAAGTGACGGCGTTCACATCACCCATTCAGTTCACATTCCTGAAAGCTGAGATGCTCGGATGAGCTGCCTGCAGCCACAGCAGGGGCTGAAGCCTGCACCAAGAGAGGACGGGAGGCATGCAAGCCTGCTGAGCCAGCTACCCCCCTCTCAATCCTCACCGCAGCCATCAAGTGAGCATCCTTATTCCTTGGCTGTCTCCACTCCCAGCAGACCTTTAATCTTGGCTGGACCAACCACTTCTCTGTACTGGATAGTGCGGGAATGCAATTAGGTGAAAGGTGAACAATAAGGCTTTAGGCAGAGTCCAAACAAAACAAAATTCGGTTCTACTAAACGTTGCATAAGAAGAGCCTTGCTGCTGGATGAGACTTATCTAGTCAAGCATCCTTTTGTCACAGTGGCCAACCAGGTGCACCTCTGAGAAGTCCACAAGTGGGACAAAAGTACCATAGCTCTCTCCCCACTTGCCGTTCTCAGCAACTGGGATTCAGAGGCATATTGCCTCTGACAGTGATGGGGGAACATAGCCATCCTGGGGAGTAGCCACTGATGGCCTGTAGCCTCTACGCATTTGCCTAATCTCCCTGTCCAAATTGGTGGCCATGATTGCATCCCATGGTAGCTAATTCCACATTTCAACTACAAGTGCCTCGCTTTGTTTGCACGGAATCTTCCAACATTCAGCTTCGTGGAATGGCCCCAAGTTCTGGCATTAAGAGACAAAGAAGACAGCTTCTCTCTATCTGTCTTTTCCACACCATGCCATAATAAGGTTTGTATATAATAGCCATCTGAAGAGTTATTGTGATTATATTTTAAAGGGGAGGGCATCCTTCTAAAAGCATTTGAAGAGTTAGGCGCAAGGGCAAACTAAAATAACTTAAGAAAAGGCGTCATTCAAAACCTAGTCTGGACCATTTCCCTACCCAAGTCAATACTTAGCAGTAAAGCAGTTCCCACTGTCTCAATGTCCAGTTCCTGGAATCTAGATCCACTACAGCCTCCTCCTCCTACCTCTCATTCATAACTTCACACACCCTCCAATCACCCAGATTGGTACATTTCTTAGGGTTGGCACCAAGATAACCCTTCCAAAACAGTCCATGATCATCACTGAGGAGAGCTACCACCCAGATAATTTCCATAAAAGTAGGAAATCTGCCTGGTTAAACTTCTCCAGTTGGTTTTGCCTCTTTTTACAAGCAGAGTCATGGAGAGTGGTTCTTGAAGGATTGACCAACTTTTCATACCAAGTGAGCCACAAGAGTCCTACAACATGGAACCAGCAGGCCCCACACTGCCTTGTTGCGGAGGAGCAAGGAGTGGTTGTCCCCCCCCCCAGCCCTCATGCTGCCTTTCCCAAGCCAGATAAATGAGGTGCCAGGTTTTGGGAAAGAGACACAAGGCTCTGACAAGGTCCTAGAGCCCTACCAACTTCTTCCCACAGCTGGAAAAGTGCTAACTAGGCTTTGAGGAAGACGATGGAGGACTCTGGGACCATATCAGAGCCCTCATGCCTCCTTCCCAAAGCCAAGCGCCTTGCTTACCTGGCTTTGGAAAGGCAGTGTGGGGGCTGCCAAAAAGTCATTGATGGCCACATGTGGCCCTTGGCTAGTGTGTTGGACAGCCCTGATCACATACCCCCCCAAACATTTCTCCAATGAAAATAGGAACATTCTATTCTATATCAGGAAGCTTCTCCTACGTTTGATCTCCCACACACATAAGACATCATATACTCATCTACATCGGTCACCTTGAGCCAATGACAACCTCTCTACCTCACCTACCTCACAGGGTTATTGTAAAGAAAAAATGTGCAAAGGAAAGGATAGTGTGCAACACCTTCTACAGATAAAGGAACCAACATTCCCCTTGTTCCCCCAAAAACGGCTGGCTGCAGAAGCCTTGCAACTGAAGAATTTAAAGTGGATTGGTTACCTTTCCCTTCAAAATTATAGGAAGGGCTTTGTATGCCAGCTTCAACATTTCCTCCATTTGGTGTGGGTATCTTATTTTTAGGATAAACGGGACATTTCCTCCACACTCCACTTCTAATTGTTCTACGAGATGTGGAGTGTAGGAAAAAGGAAAAGCGAGCCATTCTGGGATCAGAAACCAGAACGGCTTATGTAATTTTGTGACCGTCCCTGGAAAATCAAGACACTTGGAGGGTATGTGATCCGGACGAACCAACCTCCATCTCTCTACAATATATAAATTGGGGTGGGGCGCTGTTTTCTCCCCTAAAAGTGCATCGGTGAACATTTTGTGAAGTTCTGATTAGGAATAAGCAGACAAAACAACAACAACACAGTCTCTCTCTCAGATTTTCAGATGTAGCCTGAATTGAAAAAGAGTGAATGCAATTGTAACCTCAAATCATTTCTATATGGATTTTCCTTTCCTCATCTTCCTGGAATAAAACATGCCCTCCCCTGTGCTCTAAGCTGCATTGCTAAGCTACAAGAAGCTTAATATGAAAGAGGATGAAGGCAGCGGAGAGAAAGAGAGGTCCAGACGATGGAACACCAAGCTACGCTACATTGCCAGTCCCAACCTGCTCTGGATGTGTTTACTTTCTCAAAGTCCATCCATAATTCAACGGCTTCATTAATTCTCTCGCCAAGACCCAGCGCTTCTGACTTTCAAAAAGAAGCTCTCATCCCACTAATCGCCTCCTATCCCCGCTCCCTTTGTGAAGAGTGAGAGATTAAACGCAGCCTCTGTCACAACTCTGGGCTGCACGCGTGTGATTCACAAAGCACAAATCAAAGCGGCACACACATCCACATGCACACAACCTTGAAACGCCGAGCAGTTGGCCGGGATAGAATAGAGGGGAACGGGTGCCAAAGGGCCTGGCGCAAAGCAGGCACATTCAGGACCAGGAAGGAAGGAGAAAACAACCGTTGACTCCACAGTGCTCGGTGGCAAATCCATTTGCCATCGCAGCCCCTTTTAACTCTGAAATCACCAGATGTGACCTACAGAAGCCAACTGGGAGGGTGCTGTGCTGGCATAACACGGGGGGAGAGCATGGCTCAGTTGCAGAGCTCATGCACTTAGGTTCAGTCTCCGGCACCTCTGGTTAAAAAGAGTTTACATAGTAGCCAGGTGTCGGGAAAGACCTGTCTCACCCTGAGACCCTGGAGAACCACAGACAGCCGGAGGAAGCAATTCTAGGCTAAGTAGAAAATTACCCCAGACCAGTAAAAGGCAGCTTCCTCTTTGTAGGTCCTCTGCAGGAAGTTTAAAAGATAACCTTCATGGAATTTGGCAGGAGATCTTCACACAGCTCTGCTTGCCTGAATGTGAAATTCAAGGTGAATTTAGAAGGCCCTTTGTGGGCGAAACATCTGTAGGTGTTTTGAGGGAAATTAAAAAAATGTTGATAAGAGCAGCAGACTGTTTCAGCAGGGGAGGAGCAAGAGAAGAAAACCAGAGGTTAAGGGGGCATTCTTAGCACAACAGGTGGAGTGGGGAAGGGCTGTAGCTCAATGGTGAAGCATCTGTTTTGCATACAAGACGTCCAAGGTTCAATCCCCAGCATCTCCAGGAAGGAGTGGGAACAAACACACCCCGGCTGAAATAGTGGAGAACTGTTGCCAATCAGTGTAGACCATACTGAGCTATTGCGTTGTTACAAAGGTTGGGCATCACCCTCACTCTGTGCAAAGCACTAGCTAGATTCCAGAGGTTCTTGCTGGTATTTAGCATCTGGTATGTTGAAAACCATAAAATCATTGAAAGAGTGTGGACTGATTAAAGAAAAGACTCGATTTGTTTCAAAACTCTAAAGTCAGGATGGTAGTTCAGTGGCAGAACATATGCATTGCCTGCAGAAGGTCTCCAGGTTCAGTCTTTGGCAATGCCAGATAGGGCTGGGAAAGACCCTCTCTTTAAAACTCATGTAGATCATGGGATGGGGGATAGGGGCAATTCGAGGTGTTTTGGGACCTGAGCTGAAATGTCCTGCTGTCACCTCAGCAATGGGCTGTGGGGGGGGGGGGACTCAAGGAGAAGCCCTTGTGGAATCTCTCTCCCACCCCCGGGCAGAGGAGAGGGGTCTCCTGCCAGGCAGTGGGGCTTTGCTATTTCCTGGGCTTGCTGCTTGAGGCAGCCATCTCATCCACCTCTTGGGCAGGCCAGCTCTTGGTGGGGGACTTTTTCCACCTGGGGACCAAACTCCCTTCTGGGCAACTCTCTACAAGCCAAATGCAAGTGGTAGGCGGGCCCAGAAACAAAAAGTGGGTGGAGCAACAAGTGTAAGTTTCACATTTGAAAAGTCAGCTAGTTTCTACTCTGTCCTCTATTCGGACAAGGAAGAGTTCAAGGACATACTCCCACTAGGCAAAAACACTTGTAATGCAAAGCAGGGCCTGTGAGGGGTGTGGCCTGTGGAGGGTGGGTGTGGCCTGGAGAGAGCTCACAGGGCCAGATAAAGAACTAGATGGAGCAATGGTCTGACTCAGGCTATACACATGTTACCACCTACTCCAGCTCCAGCACACGCCCACTGCTGGTGTTTGAAGCCAAGTACACATGATGTTACCCACAACCCAAAGGTATCCTGGAGCTTCTTGGAAAATACCACATTCTGCTTCCTAACCTGAAGCCATGGGAGGTCAGCACCAGCTTGCTGAAGCTCCTGGGAACCACACAAATGCCTCCTTGTGCTCCATGTTGGAAGAAAGGTGGGATAAAAATGTAATGGCAATGCTGATAATTAACTCATAAGCCTAAAGAGAAACTGAGGGTTTCCAGCTTTAAGGGACAACACTTCTCAATTATTGTGATTCTTTTTAATAAGAGGCCAAAATGATGACTTCCTGCTTCCCAAACATGATGCAAACAGAATTCTTTTTTCACAGCTCCTGTTCATTTCACCGAGACTAGAAGAGAAGTTCCCACTGGATTGCGCTCAGTGAGTCTACATCTCTGTTCCGTATCCTTAAACTCTCTCCAGAAAGGCTGCTTGTTCTCCTTTTTCATAGCCCACGGTGTTTTGTAGTCAGTATGTGTGAGCATGTGGCACCAGGTTTTCTTAATAATGCAGATTCCTCTTAAATTCTAAGGGGGAGAGTGCAAAGATAGCCTCATGAAAATGTGTGCTAATCGGTGATGTCTCCGCCAAATTTGAGGAGCTTGTTTTATTTATCCATTATATTTAGATCCCCCTTCACACACACCTGTCTTCCAAGGAAGCACAAGGTAGCATACCTGGTTTTCCACTCCCTGTTCTATTTTCACAACAATCCTATGAGGTAGGTTAGGCAGAGGGTGGGGAAGTCCAAGGCTATCCAGAGGCATTCCTTCCTTACTCTAGATGTGAATGGAACACCACAGTTCTGTGTACACATTAAACCTTTAAAGCACATTCAAAGCACATTCTTTCCCTCAAAGAATTCTGGGCACTGTAGTTTACCCCTCACAGAGTTACAACCCTTAACAAACTACAAGGTCCAGAATGCTCTGAGGGAAAGAATGTGCTTCGAATGTGCTTTAAATATATATTAACGTGTTTATTGTTTAACCTGACAAAGCAGAGTAAATGGGAGGGCTCTAGTTGTAGCTAGGAAGATGTGCAGACATGTTAGGCTGCCCCCCCCCCACCACAGAAGCCCTAATCAAACCCAATAAAACCCACAATCAAATCAGGCAGCCGACCAGCGGACGGATGGTGTCTATTTAAATTTTTCATTAAAATTGTTTTCTAGCTCCGTTGAGCTTGAACAGAAGGAGTCAGTTCCTCCCCTTCGCCACCCCTCCCTCCAACCTGGTCCCTCTCCTTTTCTCCTGCTTTTAATCGCAGCCCTGTTCATCAGGGATTAATGATTCTTCTTATCGGACTCCAGGAGAGATTTGTTTAAAATATCACCTTGCGAGACACCTCCAGAGCGAGGCATGAGCTGCCTATTATGGCTCCAGTCTCAGGAAAACGAGACAGCGAGGGGAGGAACCTGCCATGCTCCGACGGCGACAAAACCCTAATTTCCCATAAATTACTTTGGGTTCCTTTGAATTGCTTTTAAACAGCCATTTCTTTCTCCCAGGGGCTCCTATTGATGGGGGCAGATAATCTCGATTGAGGAGGAGACATGTGGAAATTAGTGCCTCCGTCTCTGTCAGGTGGGGAGGGTTCTTTTTTGTTGTTGTTGAAAGCACCAACTGTTCTCATACAAACTGAGGGGCAGATACAAGAAGTTAATAATGCTTGGAAACTGCAACATGCACACACAGGAAATTTCGCTACTTATCAAAATGTACCTCTGAAGTGGGGGGGGGGGTCTCAAACCAAGCTGTAGGGCAACAGCAATCAGACTCTTCCCCCATCCCTTAATCCTTCCATCATATCCCCACTGCAGCTTGCAGACAGGAGAAACTGCAAGCCTGATTTCTGCTGTGCTATAACACCATCACTGCACATGGCCAAAGTGCAGAACTGCACCTATCAGCCCAGCAGGTGTCACAAAGAGCCCATCAAGTCCCATCTGCCCTATAAAGCTGCCCTCCAGGTATATTGGACTCCAACTGCCCAGCCTGTGTAGCCAGGGGTTCAGGATAAATCAGAGCTGTAGTCCAACATCATCTGGTGGCTACAATTCACACACCATGCCTTTAAAGCACATTCAAAGAACATTATTTCCCTCAAAGAATTGTGGGTACTGTAGTTTAATCCTGTGATGGCCTGGGATTTGGACTCGGAGGCTGAACCTGAGGAATCCCAGCCTGCACAGGATTCCCCCCCTCAGAACCAGCTGAGCCAGGGCTGGGGCATGAGCCTGAAGGGTCCCCACCTGTACTGGATCCTCAGGTGCAGACACCAGCTGAGTCTGCTCAGGCTCCTGAGGTGATGGAGGACCCATTGCCTGCAGGTGCTCCACTCTCAGCCCCGTCAGGGAAAGCAGAGGTTGCCTCTGGGTCCAGTAACCCTCCAGCCTCTCCTGAGCTGCAGAGGCTCAGGGCAGAGAGGCGGAGGGAACTAAGTTCCTGCAGGAGGAGTGCTCACCTCCAGGCCAGGAGAGGCAAGTCACCTGTGGACCAGGGCCACCCTATGCCTCGGGGCAGATAAAAGCCAGCCAGCCCCAGTCCCAAGTTGCGGGAGCAACGTTGTTGGTAGCCAGTTCCTGCCTGCACCCTGTCCTGCAGATCTCCTGACCTCTCCCAACTCCCTGCCTTGGACCTAGCTTCAGCTTTGATGGACGGCCTCAATACTACTCCCTCGACCTCGGACTGGACTCGGACCTCGCCTCACAGAAACCCACAGGACCAGCACAACTCCTCACAGTTACCATTCCCATCAACCCTTAACTAACTACAATGCCCTTAATTCTTTGAGGGGGCAGATGGTCTTCGAATATGCTCTAAAGGGACAGTGTGTACACAGCCACAGTTTCCCCACTCCTGTTGTCCTGTCTGGTGAAAAGGTTCCACCACTTGTAGTTTCCATTTTTGCTTTAGGCAAAATGCAGTGACACTCCCCCCAAAACAAAAGGGATGTCTGGGACCACATCAGAGAAACTGCCAAAATTATTTAAGTTTCCTTTGAAATTCCTCTAAGGAGAAGCTCTCAGTTAAATCTGCCAAGTTAGAAACCTTCTATCTCCTGGCACAGCATGACAGCCCTGCAGGGTGGACACAGTTCAGTTTCTCTGCAAGTTGTAGTAGTGGAGGGAACGGTATTCTATTGTTAATTTCCTTGGTTTGATGCCGCTGAGTGTGTATACGAGCTTCCATGTCAGGAGGAACTCTACTTGCCAACCATCCTCTTGGCACCTTATAAAAAGGAATCACAATAATTGAAAAATGTGGTCCTTCCTGCCAGTTCCGTTGTAGCTGCTGCATGAAAAGAGGGGGGAAATGAACAGGAGACAAAGGCATTGCTTGCAAGCATGACAACAGCGACATCCACATTCCTTCACACACTTTCCCACTGCCAATCTTGGTCCTGACCTCCAGTGATCATCTCCAGATGTGTTCTTGAAGCATGAATGAGCTGATTCCTCCTAAGGCTCTTTCCATCTTAAGGTACATCCTTGGGGCTGTTTCACACATGGCAAAGTGCAAACCCATATTTTTCACTAAGCATACTCTCAAAGGCAGGCATAGGCAAACTCAGCCCTCCAGATGTTTTGGGACTACAATTCCCATCCACCCTGACCACTGGTGCTGTTAGCTAGGGATGATGGGAGCTGTAGTCCCAAAACATGTGGAGGGCCGAGTTTGCCGATGCCTGCTCAAAAGGGAGCTGCGGTCAGTCCCATATTCCAGGCCAGATATACTGGTATGAGACATGCATTTTCAATAGATGCTTCTTCAATTCATACACTACTACATCTTTAGATGTAAGATGTTTTCTTCGGTGTTTGACTGAAAAAGTAGCACGCAGAGAAGGTTGACCAATTTGCAGAGGTAGTCAGTCACAGTTCAGGACTGGTGTTGGAATCCTTGGGCAACTGCTAGGGGCCCTGTCCAGCAATCTCCAATAAATTATGGGGGAAACAAAATGGTAGCCAGCAGGTATCTGCCTCTCATTAGCTCTGCAGTTCCATGCAGTTGAAGAGAAAAACAGCTACTCTACAATGCTAGAAATTAGCCTCTACACAAACAATCATAAAGAGGTCCACCACATAGGAAAGGGCCCACCAAAGGAACTTTGCCCCTTAAGACTTCGAACTGTCCATATTATGGCTAGATGAGTCTATTTTCTTTGTTTATTGCTATATCATGGTTGATGTCCACAGCCATTTACAGCAGGGACAATGTTCTGGAACTGATGGGACTCCAGCTCCCACCAGCTCCAGCCAGCAAGTTCAGGGATGATGACATCTGAAGGGCCACAGGTTTCATGATACTGGTTTACAGCAGAGCAAAACCAAGCCAGCATGGCCCAGCAGGTGTGCAGTCTAAAGGCATAGCCTGTTTGTGCTTTCCCTCCGTTGTGTTTTTGTGACTAGGCTTGGAAGTCTTCTCCAGCTGTATGACTCTTTACTAGCATACCTGCTGCAGAATGCTTCTCTACTTTAGATCAGATGTTGGCAGGGCAAAAGGTGGGGGAGCCTAAGTTGTGAAAATGAGGCAGGTGCCCCCATTCTAAGTCCCACATCCTGTTTCCTCAAGTTCTCACTAACAAGAAAGGCACAAATACTGGGAATAAAGTCCACCCACTGATCTTTATTTCTAGTATCCAACACTCAATAATAGATATACTGCCTCTGAACTTGGAGGTTCCATTTGACCTCTCATGGGTTAACATCTCCATGGATGTGTCCTTTTTTAGGCCATCTAAGATCATATCTTACTTGGTGGAGAATTTCATAAGGAATTGCGCAGTGTGTGAAGGAGTGTTTCTTACTGTCCTGTCATGACTCTGCCATCAATCAACTGATCCTAGCACATCTGGAAATGGGTCCAATGAAATCAACTTCAAGGGCTGGCCCCTGATGAAGAGAAATCCTGCCACCCCTCCATAACCATTGTGGTTGCTTTCACAAATGGTGGTAATAATGTATTTTCATCTGGAAGACATCACTTTCGAGCACTGTTGTTGGAGGAGAAAAAGTGTGGTGTTAAGGGAACTGTTTTGAAATCAAACGTACATTTTAATCAGTCTAACTTCTTCTAGAACCAGCCTGAGGGGAAATCGAAAAGGTGACACCATGGAAATAAAAATAATCCAATAACTGGCAATTTGCTGCCCTTGAATGGCACGTAATATCTACCACCGGAGGCAGCTGTCTCCTATCTTATGGTAGGGCCGGCCCTAAATTTCCCGTTCAATTTACACACATATGAAATGTACAACCTGACTGAAGCGTCCCTAGCAAAACAGCCTGTGTCATGCAGCCTGGTCCTGTTGGCATGGAAACTATGCTTGCCTCTGTAACTCCTTCCATTTTCAGGATCATTGGAGCGAAGGATTCAGGATACACATGGCTCAGCGGAGAAATGCAGAAAAGCCAGCAAAGTTCCCTTCCCTTGAGACCAAGCTGCGAATTGATCCCTGTGCCTTTGGGGAACTGGGAATGTGTTCTGAAGGCAGGCAGGCAGGCAGATTAATATGGTGTGGAACTTAAATCTAGAATGGCCATCTGGTCCCCATGTTCTGTGGATAACATCAGTGCATTCTGCAACCAATAATTCTGCTGCAGCACAGAAAACCTGCAGAATATTGTACAGTGGTATAGAACTCAGCTTCCTGAGTACAGTAGTTCAGCTTGCATGTGAAAAACAAAGAGAAGTGCACAGGCAGATTTCCACTGACTGGGGGAAAGGCAGTTCCATGTCTTGCCTATTCCCATGCAAAGCAAAATGTAGGGTGCGTTATGCAAAATAAGGGAATTTATGCAAATTTTTCGCTCGCAATGTTGACAGTGATACATTGAGGTCTTCTGCGATCGAGGGGAATGTGTGAGAGGAGGCAGGCAAATTATTTACAAGAAATCAAGAGATGGCAGTCTAGGCATCCCTAATCTAAGGTTATACTGGGAAGCTGGTCAACTTCACCAGTTGCAGCCTGTAATCAAAAACTATTCTTATGTGCTTTGGATTGCAATGAAATACTCTCCTAAATCTCCCAGATTGCAAGCTCTGCGCTTTGGCCTTCTTTCCACACAGATGTTCCATGACCTGGGAAATCCTTTCCTCACCACCACACTACAGACATAGGGGAGATGGCAGAGGGCTCTGGCTCCTTCGCCCTTCCCTCTACATCCCTATTTAGATCACCCAGGGTTCTCTAAACCAGAGCACTATAATCAATTTCTGAGAATGGGAGGAGGTGGGAACGACTCAACCTGGTGATTTGCTTGAACACAACAAGCCTCTATCCCCAGAGCAACTCTCTCTCCCAGAACTGGAGAGGTGCTGGCTTCTGATGTTCCAGTTCCACAGTTTTGCCCGCCAAATCAGCTGAACGAAGAACTTTCATAAGCCTCGGTCTGCATTTGAAACCGGATGCCTTCAGTACAGCACATGTAGGAAAGGGCTAGTTTCAGAATTACACCACACACTGTTGGACAATAAATTTGGCAATTTCCAAGTTTATGGACTGTTTCAGAAACTAAGTTGGAAGACTCCTCGGATTTCACTTGGCTCTCCTTATGGACAACTGCACTCTTTAAATCCATTTCAGTCACAGATCATGAGGCATCCTTAAAAATATAGGGAGGTGATATAGCTTTTAGAAAACATATGGCTCCCTTGTGACAACAGCCCCATCAGCTACCAGTCTGTTTCAGGGCAAAGTTCAAAGTGGTGGTTATGACCTATAAATTCCCTATTCAGCTTAAGCCCCAGCTATCTGAAAGGCCATTTCCCGAAAGTGAACTAGCCTGAGCTCTGAGATCATCTGGTGTGGCCGTTTTCTTAGGCTCTTTCTTCTCTGGCGATCACTCATAGCCAAGTAAGATTGTCTTCCATGAACACAGTTTTAACAGTGAGTCCATAAGTGACTGTGGAGGCCAATTCTGGATCCACACATCCTTCCACAGTAGGGACATAGGTTTCTGGGTGGAAGTTGATCATGATGAGGGTTTGCCAAACGTGCTTTCCTCTTAGGACATTTCTCCCTTTCATCCTGAGTTCAAGCGTCTTCAAAGCCCATGACACCTTTAGTAAAGGCTGTTCTCCAATTGGAGCACTCTCAGGCCAGTGTTTCCCAGTTGTCAGTGTTTATACTACATTTTTTAAGATTTGCCTTGAGAGAGTCTTTAAGCCGCTTTTGTTGACCACCAGCATTATGCTTTCCATTTTTAAGTTCAGAATACAGTAGTTGCTCTGGAAGACGATAATCAGACATCCACACAACATGACCAGTCCAGTGAAGTTGATGTTGAAGATCATTGCTTCGACACTGGTGATCTTTGCTTCTTCCAGTACGCTGGCATTAGTTCGCCTGTCTTCCCAAGTGATGTGTAAAATTTTTCGGACACACCATTGATGGAATCTTTTGAGGAGTACCCTCACACGCACAGGCACACTTGGTGGGGATGTGGGAATAGGCCTTCTTGCTCCCAAGCTTTGGAACTCCCTATTACTACTATTATTTTTACTGTGTGGTTATTATTATATTTATTTACATCCCCCCTTTTTCCATGACAAGGGACTAAACGTGGCTTACAGCTAAAACAGAAATAGCTAAAAACACCGGGGGTGGGCAGGAGGAAGCAATCATTTAAAAAATAAACATTAATAGACTCAGTGTGTGTGATCTATTAAAACATATCAATCATTACAATAAAAGCATCACAGCACCGACCAGAGCCCAGGAAGGTTTTTATGGGGGAATGGGAACTTTCAGGTAGCCTAAGCCATATAGGGCTTTGTATGTCATAACCAGCACTTTGAATTGAGCCCAGAAACAGATCATAGCCGGTAGAGATGCTGTAACAAGGGGGTTGTGTGCTTCCTATAAGCAGCCCCATCCAAAAATACTGCTCCAGCTCTTTGATCCAGTTGGAATTTCTGAGCACTTTTCAAAGGCAACCCCACACAGTGTACGTTACAGTGATCCAAACTTCCTAGAGAAGTTAGATTGGCTCCCTCCTTGTTGTCCTTCCACCAGCACGTAGTCTTATTACCGCTTTTAAGGAAAGGGTTTTTGATAGTGCTGCATATTTACTATTTTCATTTTAATAGATTTGTATGTGTTTTTATATTATTTTAGTTCTAGTTAAGTACTTAATTCGTTCCGGAGGTCCGTTCTTAACCTGAAACTGTTCTTAACCTGAAGCACCACTTTAGCTAATGGGGCCTCCTGCTGCTGCCGCACCGCCGGAGCACAATTTCTGTTCTCAACCTGAAGCAAAGTTCTTAACCTGAAGCACTATTTCTGGGTTAGAGGAGTATGTAACCTGAAGCGTATGTAACCTGAAGCCACGGTACCACTGTATATATATTTTAGCTATCTGTATTTTATCCATGTCTTTTTTAATTTTTGTGAGCTGCCTTCAATCGTGGTTCTGGAGAAAATGTGGGGTATAAATGAACAAAATAAAATAATAATGAGGATGAGGATGAGGATGCTTCACTGATGGTCCTTAACCCCAGTAAGACTGAGCTTTGTGAACTTACCATTCTCATCCAGCCACTGGAGAGGCTGCAACAATTGGGGCTCCTGTCGCCACATGTGGTGATATTGCCCATATCAAGCTCCATTTTCATTCATATTTCCTGAATTACGAGCCAAACAGTTTCAAAACCCACCTCCTTCGCTCCCCCCCCCCTATTTTTCACTGGCCCTAAATTGCTGCACAAAAATCTTGCTATATTTCTCCTTGTAGCAACCAGAAATACAGTGGCAGGAGGCTGGTAAATGCCTTCTGACTTCTTTGTTAACAACTAGTATAGGGGCATTTGGCACCTGGCTTTAATAGAAGGTTTACACACCACAGGTGCTTAGCTTAAGGTCATGCCAAACCTAAGGTGTTTGACAGTCTGGTTCCCCTGTTTGACTTTTATTAATATGACAATCAAAGGTTCTGACCAGTGGTGGACCTTGGGGACTCAAATTTCAGCAGTTCCCTGTGCAATGCCAAAATTCAGTGCCCCCTTGCTTCTCACACTCTGTTCTAAATAATAGTTGAAGCATTCCCTGCAGCTCCCCCCAAGGCTCCATGTCCAGTGTACCTGAACCAGTTGCACTACTCTAAATCCATCTCTGGTCCAACCTCCTGATGCTCATACATATTTCTAGACAGTCTATGCACAGTAATTCCCCTATCTGTAATGCCATCTTCTACTTACCTTTGACCCCATTTGTATGCCATATTTACTATAGCAAAGAAGAAGAAGAAGAAGAAGAAGAAGAGTTTGGATTTGATATCCCGCTTTATCACTACCCTAAGGAGTCTCAAAGCGGCTAACATTCTCCTTTCCCTTCCTCCCCCACAACAAACACTCTGTGAGGTGAGTGGGGCTGAGAGACTTCAAAGAAGTGTGACTGGCCCAAGGTCACCCAGCAGCTGCATGTGGAGGAGCGGGGAATCGAACCCAGTTCACCAGATTACAAGTCCACCGCTCTTAACCACTACACCACACTGGCTCTCATAGCAAAGAATTTGTTCATTTGTTTTTAGGTTTACAGTTTGAGTCAATAAAAAAATAATAAAACTTTGGGGGGGAATAAATATTTGCAATTATTTCTAAATTAGCATACATGCAAATTAGCATATGCTAATTTTATGCAAATCTGTAGTTTTGCGTTCCAGAAGTGGATACCTTCACTCACCTCCTCAGCATTGGATCGAGCCCCTTCCGTCTAATGGGACATTTCTGAGCTGACTTAACTAATATCTGGCTCTTAAGTCTCTTGTCAGGGAAATTCATCGAGGAAACGGTGGAGATTTTCAGGCCCCATTAACTTCATATTTATGGCCTTTTCTCTCTTCGGCAATTCGGGTCAGACTCAGCCTCCTGTCAGTCTGTCATATTACCCGCTGATGAAGGGTTTCTCTCCCCTCCAATGCTGCCCGGCAACTCTCCAAAGGCCTTGGAGCCAAGCTGGCATTTCTTCACAGACCTGCGTGAAAAACCATCTGTCTGGCATGTTCAGCAGGCCATGCCCGGGAGTGCTAGAGCCACTGTAAATGGGATGGAAATTATCTCCTCTCACTGGTCATTAATAAATATGACCCTCTCTTGGTCTAGCTGTGAAACAGGAGAGTAAGCATCTTCCCACAGAGTGGCTCTCCATGCATTTTCTTTTTCTTTTTCTAAAATCGTTAGCCATCTTCATGTTTTCCAACTTTCCTCTAAAACAGCCACTGGTACCTTCCAGTGGTCATGAACAACAACCCTCACCAGACTGAGTTTCAGTAGTCTAAAACATCTGGAGTACACCAGGTTGTAGAAGCCTGCTCTGAAAACACAAGACAACTTGCTTTTTCCCAAAACAGTCTTGTCATTACCAAAGCTAATCTTTCCAGGAGTGGTTTCCTTCATGAAAGAGGAGGCAGATACTAGCAAATTTGGATATTATTTATCTTGACCAGGAAATATACTCAAGTCCCTCTTCATGGAAGGTTTATATGCACATTCTCCACGAAGCTTGGTGAATGTACACAATGGTCGGTTATTATGCACATTCATATTTTGCTCTAGTAAAGGGGTTCCCAAACTGTGGTCCACAGACCACCAGTGATACAGAAGCTTCATTCAGGCATATCTGTGCAGAATATGTATAATTTGAAATCTATAGAATTCTATGGAATTAAAATTAGAATATCATGTAAGAAATTAAAAAAGAAAGAGAGGTTGAATGACCATCTGACAGGGATTTTTTACCTATGATTCCTGCTTTCACTGGAGTCCATGAACCACCATTTGGGAACCACTGGTCTATGTTCATTGGATACCATTTTAAATCAAGATGGCGGACCACACCATTAGCCAATCTGACATGACAGTGCATGAGATGGAGTAACAGGTTTTGGTCTACATTTGGGTACTGTTGGACACCATACAAAGGGACTGGATTGGCAAGCTTGCTCTCATATATCCTACCCCCCCCCCGATACAGAAACACCCAAAAATGGAAGGGACTCAGAGCATCATGCAGATTGACCCCCCCCCCAACCTGCAACAATATCCTCTCCTTAATTCAAAGAAAGGCTCCCAGGTTCCTTTCATCTTTACCAAGGGCCTCCTCAAATCAAACTTAGCATTGCAGCAATCCATAGCTTGGTTTGCTTTCTTCTTTTTCAAAACCCTGACTAAAATTGATCCTAGTAATTCAATCATTTGTTTCAAAGTATGAAACAATTTTTCCAGATTCAAAGATGACAAAAAAGCATGCTTATAGTTCATCAACTGCCATGTAATCCATTACACTTGCTCCTTTGTAACAAATATGAATTCCCCCCTTCTCCTCTCCCCTTGCACAGCCATTCAGTATTCAGAGGCAAGCTGTACAAAATTGAACTCTCAGAGCCTCTCCAGGTTTGTTGATTTTGGAGTCCCTTGAATCCTGAGCATCCCAATGTTCTCTATATCTGATTATCATTATGGCTATGGAACCTCCATTTTCAGAGGCAGAATATGGAGTTGGAGAACAACTGTTGCAGCTGTAGCTGATTTGTGGAACATGTCAATGGCTTAAGCTATTGGCATGACTCTACCTGAGTGTCATCTCTCACTTCATAAAGCCCACTTGGTTGCTTAGTATATACCAAAGCTGGGAGACAGCTTGAACCCCTTTGGGAAGCCTTGTTTCTCTCAGGAGCCAAACTTCCAGTTTCATCCCTCTCTGACTAGTACAACTTTGGTGCTCCTGAGCTGTCGGGCTGGCTTGAATTACGCTTGCTGCTGTGTAACTAGAAATTAATGGCAAAGCATTTTACACAGCCCTCCACAGATTTTTTTTTTTTTTTACCTGTAAACTCTGGAACTGTTTTATTGTGCATTGTTAGGAAGTGAAAAACGACATTCTGGCAAAGGGCAGCCTTGAAGCACCTCCAAGGACTATCATAGCTCTCAGCGTATGCCGGGAAAGGCCTTTCAGATCTCGCAAATAGGTCTCAACTGTCATTGCAGCTCCAAATTTGGTTTCAGGTCTGAATGCCTGAAAGTGTTTTCTGAATTGTCAGTGGTGGCACTAGGAAAAATATTGGTTTTGGAGGAGAGGGGAAGAAGTATGTTCTGGCTGGCTGTGTCACTCCTGCATAAAGATCTGTAAAAAGCTCATTGGCCCATTGAGCTGCAGCAGTTCTACCAGTGATATAGTAGTAAATTTTGAAGTACAGAAGCTCATAACTACAGGCCCACCGAGTCATGAGTCCAAAAATGCAGCTAGCCCAGCCATGTGGCTCCGTTATGAAGGGGGGCTCAATACACTGCATAATACCTAATTTACAAGGATTACCATAATTGCAATACTATGTATACTTTCTTGAGAGTAAGCTCCTATTTCTGACTGCATACGCTCAACTTGTAAAAAGCTCCTGTTTATACGATAAGCCCCTCTTTACCCTAGAAAGAAATGGTGCAGAATATGTTGATCAAAACTAGACTTTGCCATGCGGGAGCTGTCCATGGTCCTGGCTCCTCAATTCCAATCTCTAAATATGCACCCTTTGGATCTGCTGGTTCCACATGGCTCCCTTCAGAATCTCAGGGGCACAGTGGTAAATCCTGAAGTGCTGGAACTCATCATGACAAGTCCCATATCTCTGCCCACAAGGACAGTCTAGAAAAGCAGCTGTGTTGGTACCCATACCAAACAGCAGCAGTACAGGGCACAACACCCAGTTTACTAGAATCAAAATGGCTGCAATGTTATGCATTGTTTCCTGGGAATAAGTGGTCCTTCCTTCTGGGTGCAAAAGTTCAACTGGTAAGACACACTGAGCTTTAACAAAAAAAATTGTCTGCCAGCTGAACTGCAGCCTTTAGCTTTTCATCAGGAATGCAAAAGATCTTGCAAAATTGTATTCCCATTTAAATTGCTAGCATGCCTCTGTTTGATTGCTTTCCTCATTTTCTGACTTGCTCTATGTGCATCTGCCTCAAAAAGGGGTGGGCAAATATGTCAATGTTAGTCTCTCATTTTTCCAAGTTTAAATTCAGTTTGTCACATTTCCATAACAGTTTACAATATATATATTTTTCACAGGCAGTGCACATTTCCCCTATTGCACATACATGTTTTTTATGCAAGTTTGCTCCTCACACAACACTTCTTGCAAGAAATTTTCTGGCATATAATGCATTTTTGTATGCACTTTCTCCTATTATATATGCATTTCTCTATTTCTTGTTCAGGAGTGCACACTTGCCCAATTTCAAAGCCTGGGAGGAGGCAGTCACATGTGTCACCCTTAGGCCTTGGGGGGGTTCCCCTTGCTGCCCAGCAAGCCTTCCTACCTCCCAGGTCCAGCAACTTGTCCTTCCATCAATGGAACCATCAACTCCTTAGTAATCCCCAGCTCTATGGACTCAGTCTACTCCCTGAACTGACTGGACCAGGATAGATAGAAAAAGTGAAAAGAGATTGCTGCTTGGATGGGAATGTGTTCCCAACCCATTTCAGATGGATACCATCCATTTGTTTCTGAAAGTTGCAGTCTGCACACTGGATAGTGGGGTCGGTGCAGCACACACACACCCCTGCACTGCTATTGCCGCTGCCCATTTTTTTGCTGTCACAAATGCTAGGTCCCCAAAGAATACAGGGAAGGCAGCTGGAGGAGCTGCTGTTTCATGCTCCAGCTCCTTCCACCTCAGGCCATCCATGCTTCGGAATTCTATCAGCTCTGTAATGACTCTATTACAATGCTGAGCCATGTGCTCACAGCAGCTCCCACAGGTTGGAACACAGAAAGCCAGAAAGGCGTTTTGCAGGAGAGGAGAGAGATTGCTTGCATCTGGGCCCTTATCTGTCGGTATCCGAACTCCATTGCCTCTCTTCATGCTCTGCAGAAGGGCATTGTCCCATCAAAGAATACTGGGTTCAATGCCAACAGGCCCTTAGCACCATTCTGGAATACTTAGGGCAGGAGATTAGAACTGCCTTTAAAATTTACCTTCCTCACCAGTGTGAAACACCCCTGCTTTGGAAGTAACCAGTCACTTCCCTTTTTAACACACACACACACACACACACACACACACACACACACACACACAGGATTAGAAGGCAAGTGCTTCCAGGTCAAAGGGCCAGGATTCCAAGAATTTTTGTTACAGATTAGGGAGTGGAAATCTGTTTCATTTATAATATATAACAATGTACTTTCCATGCATCATCATTGCCACACACAGAGACCCAATCATTTCTACCTCTGAAGAATTTTAGTTCCTGGTAGAGGGTTAGCAGACTGTGGCGGCTTCAGTGGGAGGGGGGAGAGCTATGGAATGGAGTAGACTGTCTGGCATAGAACTAATAGTTATTATCTACATTAAACACCACGGCTGACAGGTCGGAATTAATTTCTGTGCGGCAAGAGATGAAAGTCCCCCATTTTTCAGGGACATCTACACCATGCAAGCTGGCTAAAGAAAAATAACTTAAACGTGATTAAAAATGATCTCCATTTTATTAAAAATAATTCTAATTTATCTCTTCCACTGGTCTCCTGTTTCCTGGGAATAAATTCTGGGAAGTGGAGGTAAAGGAAACCACAGGGAATCTGAGTGCATTCGCCATCTCACAATACAGTCCATCATGTTTCATAGCCAGATTACACCAGTTTGTAATGATGAAGACAGAGTCAGAGAATGTCAGCTTTCCCCAACCTGGTGCCCCTCCTGTGTGCATAGTGAGTATAACTCAATAAAGTCTAGTTGTACTGAAACCCTACAGGCTAAATTCTCTTCTTTTTAATTTCCTTTTTCTCCAACTATGTTCACTCACACACTCAGCAACCCAAATGCATTCCATCAGATCTGTGTTCTGTCTATTTACACACCACACACAGTTTCTTGACCTTTCCCTGACCATTTTTCTATGGAAAAATGATGAGGTATTAGTATCCCAATCCACTAACATGGGCTGGGGTAATAAACACCCCACTGGCAAAATCCAACGCAATTCTGGGGTATTTTATGTCACATGTGGTTTTTCATTTTCAGAATGACAACATTGAGGCTGAAATTTGGGGGTGTCATACAGGTGGCAATTTGGGGCTGCCTTGTAGGTCTACTTGTGTGTAAACTTCACAATAGAGGACTACCGTGTAGGTCTACTTGTGTGTAACCCGGATAATGAAAGGTGTGCCCTGGGTAAGTTTTTCACTCTAGAAAACTGGTTGGAGCTTAAAGGTTGAATCATCAGCTCTTTTTTTGGCTGAGTTAATGCAGAAAGACAAAAATGTATTTATCTCACTCTCCCATCAATGCAAGAGCATAACCCATGGGCAGGGGGAATGAAGCTTCTAACAAACTGCTACTGGCAACCCAATTGAAGCACCCGTCACATGGTAGGCTTGGCAATGGCACAAATGGAAAGGTAAGCAACAGCACAGAGAGGCCAGCTGAAAGCAGTAGCAAGTGGCTGCTTCTAGCCAGACATACACACCTCCTCCATTCTCTCTCTCTCTCTCTCTCTCTCTGTGTGTGTGTGTGTGTGTGTGATTGTAGCTCTGGGCCACTTGCAAAACAGGACACTCCATCACAAACAACAAAGTAATGAGATGGGGCAGGGAGTTGCATTTTGTGGTGCATCAGTATCTGGTGTTTTTGTTTCTTGCTTTAACTGATTGATTTAGTAGATTCCTAGAGCTGTTTGCCTGGCATCAGAGCAGAAATTAGTGTTCTTTGTTCCTCTGCAATCCCAGAGTGCATGTCTGCCACTTTATACAAAGCACCCACCATGGGTGCCAACTCCCTGGGGCCCTGGGTGCCTGAGCACTCTCAAAATTCCCCATGCAGGGGCCGGGCACCCACAGATTTCAGTGCCAGGGCCATGCACGCTGCATGGCACCCATGCCCCCAGGCACCCACAGTTGCAGGGCCAAGTTGGCACTCCTGCCACCCACCCACAAGTGAACATTACAGCCACCAAGTCCTAACATTCAAAACAGTGCCTCGTTGGGTCTTGTTTGCCTAAGACCTTGCTTGGTGGGTTTATTTGGGTGTGTTAGAAAGGGAGAAACAATGTTGATATTTTGCAGAGAATAATAATAATAATTTATTATTTATACCCTGCCCATCTGGCTGGGTTTCCCCAGCCACTCTGGGCGGCTTCCAACAAAACACTAAAATACAGTAACCTAATAAACATTAAAAGCTTCCCTAAACAGGGCTGCCTTCAGATGTCTTCTAAAAGTTTGGTAGTTATTTTTCTCTTTGACATCTGGTGGGAGGGCATTCCACAGGGCGGGTGCCACTACTGAGAAGGCCCTCTGCCTAGTTCCCTGTAACTTGGCTTCTCACAGCGAGGGAACCACCAGAAGGCCCTCGGCGCTGGACCTCCTCAGTGCCCGGGCAGAACAATGGAGGTGGAGACACTCCTTCAGGTATACTGGACCAAGGCCATTTAGGGCTTTAAAGGTCAGCACTAACACTTTGAATTGTGCTCAGAAACGTACTGGGAGCCAGTGTAGTGTTACGAAAAAGGAGCAATGCAGCAGAGTGCTCCAGATGGCTGGAAAGCCAAACAGGATGTTGATGTTTTGGGACTGTACCGTGGGAACAAGGGACAGTCTATTCACACCACTGAGCACCGGATGTTAGCTCAGAGTGTCATATGATCTGTACTGGAAGTACATGGGAGGAGCAATTCTCTCTCTGCTGTTGGTGTTAAGAGAGTGCAGACACGCTTCTCTGCACTGCTGGAAAGACAGGTATAAAGGCATGTAAATACTTTCTGTCTGTCTCTTCCCCTCCCTGGGGATGGCAGGGGAGGAGTGGTGTGTTCTTCTCATGTTGAGGAGGATCGCCGATTGAGATCTCGCCTGATCTTGCCGGGAGTCGCAGACAGGGAGGTCAATAAGGAACTCAAGCCGGGTACCTGGATGGTGGCCAAATTCCTCTGACAAAGGCTTGATTCCGACATGTAGGTCTTTCAAGACCGGTGTTATATGGTCTCGGAGGCCGCTCCCAGTCACCAGTCTAGCTGCCGCATTCTGGATTAGTTGTAGTTTCCGGGTCACCTTCAAAGGTAGCCCCACGTAGAGCGCATTGCAGTAGTCCAAGCGAGAGATAACTAGAGCATGCACCACTCTGGCGAGACAGTCTGCGGGCAGGTAGGGTCTCAGCCTGCGTACCAGATGGAGCTGATAAACAGCTGCCCTGGACACAGAATTGACCTGCGCCTCCATGGACAGCTGTGAGTCCGGAATGTCTGCCGCTTTATACATAGCACCCACCATGGGTGCCAACTCTCTGGGGCCCTGGGTGCCTGAGCACTCACAAAATTGCATTTGGAGAGGAAAAAAGGGGGTGTTCCTCAGGAGTGCCCAATTGATGTCCAGAGCTCTGATGGGACTGTTAGCTAGTGGGGGCAGCTGAGGCAATTCTCTATGCCAAACCTGCGCCCAAAAGAGAGGGCAGGAGCACCCCTGCCTTCGTGGCATGGGAGTGAGGAATTGAGGGTGCTTCAGTGCTGTGCAAGTAGATGTTTGCTGAAAGTATTGCTCTGCTATGGGTGCAGCTGCTAACATTAGCACCCATTCATCCATCCATCAATTCAAGCAGCTGTGAACTTGCACAAGGCGACCCCACCTCCACTGCCCCTTCTCAGTGCCAAAAGGCAGGGATTTTGCCCTTTCCTAAGAATATAAGAAGAGACTGGCTCCTGCATCAGGTCCAGCATCCAGTTCTCATAATGGACAGCCAGATGTGCCTCTGGGAAACCTGAAAGCAGGACATGATCAAAACAGCCCTCTCCTCGCTTGTGTTCCCCAGCAACAGGGTGTACAGAGACATACTGCCTCTGATACTGAAGGTAGAACACAGGCACAATGGCAAGCTGCCATTGATAGTCTTATTCTGCCAATCTCTCCTTCCTCTGTTACCATGGTGCATCCACCAGTAACTTCCACCTTCAAGGCTGGTGCAAGACAATTTGCTGCCAGAGACGAAAGGCAAAATGGCAGTCCCTCCCCGTTGCACATACTGAAGCCAACTAAACTAGCAGTTGGATTCAGGGCAGCACCCTCTGCCACATGTGAGGCCGTGGGACAGATTAGAGGGACCAGGAGAGGGAATGGCTGGGGGTTTCAGGAGGAATAATCCCCTGAGCTAGTTTCCTCCCTTGGCCAAATGGTAGGGCCGTCCTTACTGTTCCCTTTGTGAACTGCCCAAGTGACCTCTCTCCTCTTAACAAAGTCATTCACATTTGGTAAAAACCACACTCAACAGACCGTCCTCTCAGCCAAAGATGGCTCAGAGTCTCTTGGGGCCACTGCTTTGGTCGCTTTCTAGCATCCCATTGGCAGGGCTGGGATGCAAATTGACTGCGCTGACGGGACCCATGCAGAGCTCTCTTTTCCTGCCGTTCCCCATCTGCAGCCTTCCACAATTGATGGCGCCAATAAACTGAACTGGCAATGAAAAAACAGGCCTGTCTCCCCCAATTAGTGATGTGGGACTGAGATTCCACTGGAGCAAACTGTCGGGGACAGGGCGATCGATAGTGACATGCAGGAGCATCTGGGCATCTTCAGGAGTCTGACAGTGACTTCAGCATGAGCTCTGTCCCTCCCTTTCACCCCTTCTCCTTTCTCAGTCCTTGGTGACCCAAAAGCAAAAAGCAGAAGCTTTTGCAAAACAGGAGGACTGTGAAACTGGACTTCAGCTTTTGTCAAAAATTGACAAAGTGGATCAATTCTTTGTTTTTCTTCTTTCTCTTATTTCTTTGCAATCCTATGTCTGGGCCTTTATTAGGGTCCAGAGATTGTAAACTCATAGGGGAGATAGAGAGTTGATTGAGGACCCTGGGTGAGAGACAGGGAAATGTTGGTATCCCAGGATGAGAGGCTGGGAGGAGAAAGGAAGAATCCCAGGTGAGAGCTGGGAGGAGCTATTGTGCTCTGTGGATGCCAAGGGCCAAAAATTACTTTTATGAGAGGACTTCATATTTTACTTATTTCATTTGTATCTTCTGTAGTTGCAATTTTACTGTATTATGGGAAAATCAATAATAATAATAATAATAATAATAATAACAACAACAACAACAACAACAACAACAACAACAACAACAACATCATCTTGCAAATTATTCCCTTGTCAAATATTCACCACATAGCCTGTGAATGTTCATATTTTTGCTGAATATCATTTCAAGATCATCTGATGTGCAGATGAAACTATTGGGAAACTATTAGACATGGACAGATTTTTCTCTTTTATTAAGTCTGGAAATTCATGTGCATTTTGCAAGTAGCTTTCCCTAACACAATGCAGTTTTGTACATCATTTTCACTAGCATATGCATTCGCTATTCAGAGAAATTTGCATTTCAAAAGGCAGTTGTGTTTCAGTTCAGTCCCTTATCTATTTGGAAAGTGTGAATTAGGTAGCTTTGCATTAAAATTTGAACAAAATTAATTGCTTCATCATCCCCACATGGCTGTTTGATTCCTGTAAAGGGGCTATGGGTACCAGTACAAAATGGCTGCCAGAGGAAGCAGAAAAAGAGGAGAGGTGAAAATGCTCCATACCAGTGAGTAATGTCGCAGAAAAATGACTGTCTCCTCACTATTATCTTTTAGGAGAAATTTAATATTATTCCCATTTACCCAGGCATTTGATGGTTGAAAGTTCTGTCCCTGGCATTCCTGAAATTATTAGTTTGAGAGGTTGCTTTTAGGAGTTTTTAACTGTTTTTAGAAGATTGTTTCGAGCTGCTTTCTAGCCATTTTAATTGTATTTGGAGGAAAGTGTGAGATATAAGTTTAATAAATAATATAATATAAATTAGAAGAATTGCTGGGCTACATCAGACCAAGGACGCATCTGGTCCAGCAGGATCCAGCCAGGATGCTTCTGGGAAGGTCACAAGATGCAGTTGCTATTCACCATTGTCTGCCCCCAACTTCCAGCAATCATAATGGTGCACTGTCTCCAATCATCTGGAGGGTTCATCTGATTAAAGCATTTCCCCTCAGCACATCCCAATGCCAAGAGAAGCCATGCCAGATGAATTTCTGCCTGTTGTGCAGCTATTAATAAAAGCTATTAGTCAGAGTGCAAGAGTGTTGGACTAGCATATGGGAGGCCTGGATTCAAATCTCCATGAGTAACCTTGGGGCCAGTCACTGTCTCAGACTAACCTACCTCACAGGGATTAGGATAAAATGGAGAGCAGGGAGAAGATTGTATGCCACCTTGAACTTCTTGGAGGAAAGTTGGGATAAAAATGTAATTAATAGATAATAATATCATGCTTCCTATAATACCATTAGGACAGTGTGGCCCACTCTTTCTCTGATTGAAAAATAGGGTGTCACACCCACTGTCCCCCCTCAGCTATGTGGTTCTCTGGCCCCACCCTCAGATCCACCTCAGCTTCTGTGTAACAACTTATCTCTTTCTTTATTTTTTAAAAAATATATTTATTGAAATTTTCAAAAAGATATAAAAGAAAAACAGAAAAGAAAAAAAAGAGAAGGGAAAAAAAGAAAAAGAAAAAGCAACAGTTAAAAAAGTTTACATTACTTACTTTCCATACCCAATTTCCTTGACTTCCCCACACCTGCCCTTCTTGTATTCCAATTCCAATTTTTAGCTCAGCAAATTTTTGTCCCCACACTTTACCTTGTTTCCTCTAATTCATTTTACTTAATCAATTTTAACTTATAAACCTCAATCTTTATATTTCAAAACTTATTCTTAAAATACTTTTCCTAAATTCACCCCATCAATTTAATTAACCCATTTTAACTTAAAAACCTCAATCTTTATACATCAACACTTATTCTTAACAATCTTTTGCTAAGGTCGGCCCCAAATCCCTTCCCCCAAATCCCCATTTTTATGTTAGTGGCAGAACCAACTTAATTAAACCAAAATATATTTGTACACCCTTTGGATTCCCAAAGCCCTACCACCCCCTTTCCCGGTTTCGATCCCCAACCAAAGTCCATCAGTCCATCTGAAATCAGCCTGGCGACCTCACATCCGAGGCACTTAATTGTCTCTCAATTTCTCTCTGCCGGTTTTTTTGATAGTCCTTTATTTTAAATTCCGAATCTCGAAGAAGCTCTGTTCCAATAAGGTCCATATTTCTTCCAGCCAGACCTCCATATTTGACAATGGAGCCAAGATCTTGTTTCTTACTTCTCATAAGTCCAAATGTCCCAAAGGCTCCAAATTCCACATTAGCCAAATTTGTATTCCATATGTCTTCAGATCCCCATGTGAGGAGATCTCTCCAATTTCCATTCTTCCCTTCCAACCAAATTTTCATCATCCTGTTCTTATTTTCCTTTATGTCCAACTTAACAGGCCTCTGGCTCTCCTTAATCGTCTGCAGCATCACAGCACCTCCTTCTTTTTCCTTCAGATCCTCATATGCCTCTTTAAACACCTCCTCAATTGACTCAAATTCCTTCTCCTGTTTGGCTGTAAGGATTTTTGGATCAACAACAACACTTCCCTGTTCATCTGCAGGAACTTGAATCATATCCTTTCCAGGCTCAGCAACTTTATTTACTGTTCCCTTCATTATTGTGACATTCACAGTCAAAACATTTGTCTGCTCCTGCAGTTTTCCCAGGAGCGTGAAGGTCTTTTCCAGTTCAGCCAGTATTTTTCCACTTACAGCCATTTTTGTAATGTCCTGAACCCCCTCTAGAGGGATTCTAGTTACTTAATGTCTTCCAATTTCCACCCAAAAGACAAGTTAACCTTTTCTTCTTTATTTTTAACAATTTGTTACCAAATTGTATCAAATGAAACCAGCAAAGACAGCAATAACAAAGTTCTCCTTTTTTCCCCCAACTTTGACAGCTAATTTGACAGCTGTCAAAATCTTTATACCTCTTCCGCAGGCTCTCTCACCGATCGCTCCCGGGTCTTGGGGGAGGAGTGAATTCCGTTCTCAATGTTAGCTCTTATCCTCCAGCACAGTCACTTAAATTGGCCCAATATAAAGTTAATTGCTTTTTTCCACAAAAAGAAAGGTATTCTCACAACCTTAGTAATAAAATCCTTGCTTTACGATGTTTACAAGGCGGGTAGGCAGACTTCCTTTTAACACCTTGCCCGATCGTGCTGAATTCCCAAAAATAAAATTTCCCTTTTAAGTCCAATTACCGTGTTACTCACGGGTCGTTACTTTTGATCCAAATGTTCAAAGGAAGAAGTTAGCACTCTCCGTCCATGGCATGCGGCTTCACTCAGCAGGGGAAGCAGTCGAACTCTCAGCACCACGCCGCTCTCCGTCCCCCGTTCCAGAGCCTTTAAAAAGGCTCCTTTGCGGGTCGGGGGGGCGCAAATGGTGCCCGCCGAGTCACCAGGTCCACAGGCTTCAGCGCCTGTGGTTTCTAAAGGTCCCCGCGTCGCCGCCGCAGCAGAACCCGACCCCTGTTGAGCCGATTCCCTCCAGAGCTCGGAGGGAATCCGCCATTAGACGATGGCGCCAACCCGGAAGTCCAACTTATCTCTTTCTCTAAGGCAGTGGTTCTCAACATGTGGGTCCCCAGATGTTGTTGGACTACAACTCCCATCATCCCTGAGCTCTGGACTTTGCTGGCTAGGGGTGATGGGAGTTGTAGTTCAACAACATCTGGGGACCCACAGCTTGAGAAAGGCTGCTCTAGGGTGTGCAGCCCTCATCTCGGTTGCCGCTTGGTCTTTTAAACTCTCTCTGTCTGCTGCCACTGCAGATACCAAGTAGCTGAATGATTCTCACCTCTAGAATAGCTAGTCTAGTGGCACATGTGTACAAGGCAACATTTTTTAAATTTTATTCTTAAAAAACTATTGATTTTCAAGTATAACAAAATTAAGAAAACAACAATAACAGTTATTTCCAACCCAGCCCCTCTCCAAAGTATAGGGAATAATTTGATTCATTTGAATCAAGGTTTAAAGTAATGCCATACAACAAGACTAGATCAAACAAAAGTGTCGTTCCACAGTGTCCCGTGAGGAGTTGTGGATTTCATTGGTAACAAAAGGAATGAAAGGTTTTATGATAATTTAGTGCAGAGAAGCATGTACTTTCAGTTATGTACTGGCAGCTTCTCACCCTTTTTCGAACACCTTTGTGGAGGGTTTCCTCAGCCTCCTCTCCTATCCCCTCTCCTTGGGAGTCCTCTGGGCAGCCGCTGCTGCCGCCCCTGGTCTGAATGGCACACACACCCCAAAGAGAGGTGCCTCCTCCCACAGCCCCACAAGGGCCTGGGAAGAGGATACCCCCAGCCTTAGTGGCCCAATGGAGCCTGGCCAAAGGTGAACGTTAGGCTAGCACCTTACCTTGGGAGGCAGCAGTGGCGGTAGCAGGCACCACTGGGCCTGCATGGTGGAAAAGCACTGGACACTCAGCTCCCAGGCAGGCCTTGCACACAGCAAGCAAAATAAATGCCAGTGCAGCACCTGCCTGCCTGCCTGCCCAGGCTCCCACTAGTCTGTCCATTCCCAACAGCAAGGGCTGGTGAACTGGCTGGCTGGGTTACCTCACCCACTTGCTTGCTTACACCGTGGTCACCTCAGTTCCTGGCAACCAGCACCCCCTGGCCAGCCCCAGAGGCACCATGAGAGCCAGTGTGGTGTAGTGGTTAAGAGCGGTAGTCTCGCAATCTGGTGAACTGGGTTCGATTCCCCGCTCCTCCACATGCAGCTGCTGGGTGACCTTGGGCCAGTCACACTTCTCTGAAGTCTCTCACCTCACAGAGTGCTTGTTGTGGGGGAGGAAGGGAAAGGAGAATGTTAGCCGCTTTGAGACTCCTTAGGGTAGTGATAAAGTGGGATATCAAATCCAAACCATTCGCCTAGAGGAAGGTTGTGGCCAGGTCCACTGCAAAAAAACAGCTGCACAAGCCTTTGGGAGGCAGAGACGTGAGACAGCATAAGAGGAAGGAGGGAAGGAAAAAGGGACAGAGGCCAGTGTTGCCCACAGCACCCCTGACCATAATTCAAGGTACCCCAGGGTGCCACGGCACACTGGTTGAAAACCACTGACCTAAGCTAATTCCTCCCTCACCATTTATCCCTAAACCATAACCAAGAACAAAGCTGACCCTACTCAGTCTCACTAACCCTGCCACAACCCTCCAAACACCCTCTCCCACATCCACATCCACCTGCCACCCCCATCAGTGTTCAAACTCCCTTTCAAAACTCTCATCCAATCACCATTCACTTCCAGGCTTCCAAGCACACTCTCTCTTGCACCCATCCAATTACCCCAATTCACATAATGGAATTACCTACACACCTAACACAATACATACCGTCACACACTAGTTTGTCATAATAACTCTAATATTTGCAAAATACTGTTTGCCTATTGTGTACATCAGAACATCACATGGGGATGGAAGGATTGGTCCATTTCACTTCTCTCTGTTTTCTCATTTTTCCAAACTTAAATTCAGTTCTGCATATTTCTGCCCCTGTTTGTGATACTCAATTTTTAAATGTGCCTGGTGTATATTAACTTTTAGGCACACTTTTCTGTAATATATGCACTTTTGGAAACATTGGTTGGCTGGAGAAGCACACCACAAAATTTGGGTAAGTGTGAATTTTGAAGAATGTCTGTATTTCAGTTCCCATTTTCAGCTGTATTTCAGTTATTTCGGAAAATGCAAATTTGATAGATTTGCCTTGAAATATGGTGACATCATCCCAGGTGATATGAGGGTGGGTCAGGGAAGGCTTTAGAACCATCATATCCCCAAACTCCTCCTTCTCTAGGCACACACCTGGAATGGGGCAGTGGAGAATACCAGCCCAGGAGCTGGTATACTCACCTATCCATGTCCCCGCTCCACCCCACAGTTAAACAAGTGCCTGCATAAGCTCGGCAAGACTTTGGATGTGGTGGAAGAATCACTAGGGAGTCACATTTCAGTCACACAAAACTCAGTTTTCCACACATATTCAGACCTCCATCCATCCCGGCAACAAAAGGCCTCATCACAGACAGATCAATGGCTCATCTCAGCCAAACAGAAGTGCTTGAGGAGTTCTGCAACAAAGAAGAAGCCAGTGAGGGATGTGGCCCAAGGAAGGGTGTGGCCTAGTGAGGGCCCCCACAAAGCTGATTAGAGGTGTATTTGGCCCCCATGACTTCTTGTTCCCCATCCTGTCTTACAACACCCCAGTAAGGTAGACTGATATTGTTCTCCCATTCTCACAGAGCCAAGAGACTGTCTGGCCTCAAGAAGAGGTGCTCTGTTGGAATAAAAGGTGGCAATTTTATTTCTGTGGCTCAAGTGGGGAGGAAAGGGCTGGCGGGTAGCAACCCTTTGCTTCCCTCCCCCTTTAGGGCAAATATTTCACAAGCCAGGGAGACAGGTCGCAGAATGATATTTGAAGGCTGCACACTGGTCAATAGAAATGCAGTTTTCTTCCACTGAAGGCAAAGGCCCCTGGAAAAGGTCATCCCGCTGGATAGCTTTAGAGTTTATTGACTTGGGCTTCAAACAGCAAAATAATTGAAAGGCTTAATACATCAAATCAATACAAGGTAGGGAAAAGAGGGGGCAGAACAGGGACGGAAGAGGGACAGGGAGACCGAAATGACAGCTGGTGAGTTCAGTGGCTTCTTGCCCAAAGGAAGGATGGAGAAAAAATCCTCAGAATACTTTCAGTTTCTTGGAGGCAGCAATTTTGGCATGTGGCTAATCCTAGAGGCGTGGGCCTGTTGCAGCAAAACCCACAAAGGGTTTTGTGGCTTACAGACTGGACACATTTGTGGGAAGGGCCATAGCTCAGTGGTAGAGCATTTGCTTTGCATGCAGAAGGTCCCAGGTTCAATCCCTCTTGGGGCTGGGAGAGAACCTTGCCTGAAACCCTGGAGAGCCACTGCCAGTCAGAATGGATAATACTGAGCTTGATGGAGGATTGGTCTACCTCTGTATAAGGCAGCTTCCTTTGTTCCTATTGTGGCAGAAACATATATGCACTGGAGGCAGCTTCTTCAGGTGTGTGAAACATTGGCCTTGATTTGCAGATATATATGTGCACACATGCCTGCACACCCACACGCAGGCAAAGGGAAACAATGGTGGGATCAGGAGCACAAAAGCGACAAAAGGAGCTGGAAAGAATGTCTGAGACATTTCTCTGCAAAACGTTTCCACCTTTTGAAATGGGGCAACTTGAATTTCCTTAACCTTTTGCCCTACATTCACTGGGTATATTTTTATATCCAAGAAGAACACTTCATGAATTTGACAATGTGAGCTATCAGCCATAAAAGCTAATGCGGCAATACATTTGTTAGGTCTACAAGGTGCCAAATAAATATTAGATGGATTGACATTAATCTGGAGGTGCCCCTGGGACCTGCCCTCTTTTCCTGAATGACAGGAGGTTTTGAGGCAGGATTGTGATGGTCTCGTGGCCATCCAGATGTGGTTGAACTACAACTTACATCAACGTTCACCACTCTCCATGCTGACTGGACCACTCACTCCTGCTGTTGCCAACTGTGCTGGAGGGTGGGGTCCTCCCTCACCAGGCCCTTAGTTTCAAGTCCTCTGTTAGAAAGAAGGAGGAGAACCCTCTGCTCTGGAGGTTATGGCATTCGTTGGTCCCCTGTGGACCTTAACTGTCACACTGGCCTGACAAGAAGCCAGCAGATGCCACCTGGGCCTCTAAAGGTCTCCCTCTGTGCCCCCATCCCAACATGCTTGGGCAACAACTACTAGCTGGATCACAGGTTATTTCTTGCAGGCCCACCAAAGCCTATCAAAAGAACTAGATAGCATTAGGGATGGATATCTGAGTTTGCTTGCTCTCCTCTTCCTTCCCTGACCCTTTTTTCCTTTGTGCCTTTTTCTTCTTCTTTTTTAAGGCTGTAAACCTGAGGGCAGAGGCTGAGCTGTTTCTCTTTATGTAAGCCTCCCTGGCTGAAAATAAATGAGTAAACTATGTTGTCTTTACTACAACTCCATGATCTGCTAACCAGACCTGATGCAAAACTCTGCAAAACTATGGTTGAGGGAAGAGGCAGCCAGCCAGGTGCAAAATAGACACCTGAGGGGTGGGGGCAATTGACAACTGCACCTCTGTGAGCCACACATTGCTGTGACTTGCATGCTGAAGTCGACCTCTACTCAGGACTTCTTTTTTATTTGTCTTTTTTTAAAAAAAAAAAGATTAAGTGAAAAACAGGTACAAAAACATGAACAGCAGTTGACATACATCAAGTCGCTGAATGAGCCATTTGAAAAGGAAGATCAAAGAAAAGATCAAGGCAGTGAACAAAAGAAAAGCAGGTCAGAGGCAAGGGCAAGATGACAAGGACAAAGGAAAATTATACAGAAAACAACAGGAGGATGAAAGTCTGTTCAGGCCAAGGAGAGAAGCCAAGTGGACAAGGACATCAAAAAGAAATTACATGCCTCTCCAATAAACTCACTTTTAGGCAAAATTAAAGGTCTGAGATGTTGTACAGGAAGGAACAAAAGAAGCTTCCTATAAGGAGTCAAAACCATCAGTCCCCCAAGCTCAATACTGTCTCCACTGACTGCAGTGGTTCTCCAGGTTTTCAGGCAAGGTTCTCTCCTAGCCCTACCGGGAGATGCCATTGAAGATGGAACTTGGGACCTTCTGCATATATATATATGGGACGCGGGTGGCGCTGTGGGTTAAACCACAGAGCCTAGGACTTGCCGATCAGAAGGTCGGCAGTTCGAATCCCCGCGACGGGGTGAGCTCCCGTTGCTCGGTCCCTGCTCCTGCCAACCTAGCAGTTCGAAAGCACGTCAAAGTGGAAGTAGATAAATAGGTACCGCTCCAGCAGGAAGGTAAACGGCGTTTCCGTGTGCTGCTCTGGTTCGTCAGAAGCGGCTTAGTCATGCTGGCCACATGACCCGGAAGCTGTACGCCGGCTCCTTGGCTAATAAAGCGAGATGAGCGCCGCAACCCCAGAGTTGGCCACGACTGGACCTAATGGTCAGGGGTCCCTTTACTTTTACCTTTATATATATATATTATTTATTAAGTTTCCATTTTATCACATTTAAACAAATCCTTATTATATTCATTACATATTTGCTCAATCGAGCTTCGACGTCCCTCCCTCTCGTCTCATGGTTTCCATAATTCATTATTACTTCATAGCATGTATACATTTTCCCATTTATGTTTCACTCTTTCCGTTAATCACAAATTTTTAAATAAATATAAAAAGGTACAAATCCTCAACATTGCAAGTTTCCTTACAACAACCCTGCTAGTGTTGTTAATTGTTTACAATTGTCCTTCAGATATTGTACAAATTTACTCCAGTCTTTTTGGAAAGCTTGATCACGCTGGTTTTGGATTTTCCCAGTCAGCCTTGCCAATTCTGCATAATCCATCATCTTCGTCTGCCACTCTTCTAGTGATGGAATTTCCCGTTGCTTCCATTTTTGGATTAAAAGAGTTCTTGCTGCTGTTGTCGCATACATAAACAGTTTTATATCTCTCTTTGGGATCTCATTCCCGGCTATATCTAACAGAAATGCCTCTGTTTTTTTCACAAATGTATTTTTAAACATTTTCTTTATCTCATTATATATCATTTCCCAGTAAGCTTTTACCTTACTACAAGTCCACCACACGTGATAAAAAATTTTGGGACCTTCTACATATAAGGCAGATGCTCTGCCACTGATCTACGGCCCCTCCCTATACGCAGCAAAGTCTTCTGGCTTGGCAACATCCCTGAGGACTTTGAGGTGGTGCATAAGTTTTTCATCTTTCCCAAATGATAAATGAAGCATCTTTCCAACCGGAGATGGTGATTAGCCTGGCATTGACTAGTAGGTAAATAATAAGGGGTTTCAAAGGGGAAACATCTGGAAGGCACCAGGTTGGGGGTGTTGTCAGAATCTTAGTTGGTGGCCTCTTGAACCATCACCTCCACGAATACTCTGCTCTAAATGTGGCGCACACCTTCCTAATCAGAGACACAATAGATCTAACATATGTCCCTGCCTTATTTGCTTCTCAGGGTTTTCTGAAATCCATTTCCAGGAGAGAGCACAATATGAAGATGAGAAGAATTGTCCACCCCCTCAGTGCAGCTGAGATGTTATTAAACCCCACACAGCTGCTTCTTGGTCTGGTTTTTTTGAAGTTCCTGTGTACCTGCATGTTTGTATACACAGGCACACCAAAGAGCCGTTGCTCGGTCATTTTATGAGTGTTAATTACACGACTCTTCTATTTGCTGGATTACATTGCCGTTGCTCTTAATTCGTGCGGCTTGCCGCAGGTGCTGGATGGTATTATTAACTTTTTAATGTGGCACATTAACAGCTCTGCAAGTTTGTTTTCCTCACTGTTGATGGATATTTAATTGGTGAGCTGTTGCTAGAGTGGAAAGGAGGGGTATCGAGTAGGAATTCAGTGCATTGTTGAATATGTCTGCTGAAACTTGCCAAATACCTTAAATAAACATGAGAACATCAGTGCTTACCAAAGCTTTCTGTGACAGAGCAGTGGAACACCTACCTTTGAGCTGTTTGTGGAGGGAGGGACATGCTTCAGAAATTTGAGGCAGGAGGGTTATGCCTTGACCCATTGACAGGAAATATCAGCTTAAGCTCCTGGGTAGGCTGCAAGGGTGGGCAATGAAAACATCACCACAGCAAAAGAACTAAAGAGATCTCTGCACTTTGATCTGTGTCTGCCCTCCCCCATTCAGGGCTGGCTCTACCATTAGACAGAGTGAGGAGGAGGCCTCAGGAGGGAGATGCTGGGAGGCAGGCAGGAGCAGTGGGGTGTTGGGAACAGGACTGTGTACACTTTATAGCCTGCCCTGCTGCCCGAAACTAGAATGGTGCCCTCAGGTGCAGTAGATGATGCTGTCTCCTTGCCAGCATTGAATTATGAGTCAACAACTACTCTGGTTGCATTCAGGTGAGGCCACCATCTTGTCCTCAGTCTGAGGCAGCAAAGTGTGTCCTGCCCACATACTGGGGATACTCACAGGGACAGTGGAACAGACTCCCTTAGGAAGTTGTGGACTCTCCTTCATTGAAGGTTTTTAAGCAGAGGTTGGATGGCCATCTGTCATGGATGCTTTAGTCGAGATTCCTGCACTGCAGGGGGTTGGACTAGATGACTCATGTGGCACCTTCAAAATCTACGATTCTATGGTCCTATGACAGCTATGATTCAACGGCTACTAGCCATGATGGCTATGCCCTGCCTACATGGTCAGAAGCAATAATTCTTCTGTAAACCAGTTGCAGGAAACTGCAGGAGGGGAGAGTGTTCTGGGGCTCAGGGCCTACTTGTGTGTTTCCCACAAGCATCTGGTTGGCCACTGTAAAGGCAGGATGCTGGACTAGAGGGGCCATTGGTCTGATCCAGCAGGGCTCTTGTTATGTTCCTATGGCTGATGCATTCATATTCACACCCCCTTGAATACAATGTAGCACAAATAAACATCATTCTCACTCCGATGTGTATTGAGGTTCACAACCATTGGTTCCTATCTACAGCACATGGTTTGCATACAGATATCTTTCCTTGGACTTGAGCAAGATCGTTTTGGGTTGGAAGGGCAATGGGCTGATGTATTCCATTTCTCTCCCCACCTCCACCACCCAGTTCAAAAAGGGGGCAAGGCAATTTTACAAGGGTTCCATTAGCCTCCAGTGACATCATTACAGAGGCACAATAGATTGGCAATGTGACAAAAAACATGCTGGTCATCCCTGATTGTCTAGGATCTTGTTTAACACACACTCAAGGTAAACAACAACAACAACAACATTTTTAAAATGACACTGAAGCTACTGACACAGGGGGGTCGGCAAAGAGAACTGAATGGGCACAAAAAAATGTAAAGGGGGGATATTTGAGATCTTCCAGGGGTCCTTTTGTGCCAAAAGGGTTCTCACACATGTCTGGAGGACACCAGGTTATCAGAGGCAACTTTTGAGAATCTTCACCCAGATTCACCCCCTAGACTCAAGATAAACAGACAGCTCAGCTCTCTTTCATATGAACACACAGCCCTTCCAATTCGGCTCCTGCAGAGACAAATATCTGTGCTGCCTCCACTCCACCCCACCCTTCCAAATAACCCACAGTCATTTTCCGGATGTCATTGACCTTCTCAGGGGAGCTGTTCAGATTGAAACATACTAGGCCGTTTGTTTTAATTAGACGGACTTAATTGGCTGCATTCTAAGGGGGGGATTATTCTTGAGGATCAATGAACCTCTTGTTCCTCACAACAACATTGATCCAGCTCAGATAACTCACCCACAGTTGGGAGGGGCAGACAATCACAAGGAAGAGGTGCAACCTGGGCAGTGGGAATCCAGGATGTGCCTCAAGACAAGGTGCCTCTTGAGACCTTTCTTCTACACAATACAAGGGAAAGAGCTGCATAACAGAGCATGCTGCTAGACCTCGAACTGGCCTAAGGAGTGGTTGAAAAGGTGATGCTTCAGCTGCTCCTATCAGAGATTAAATTAAAATTTCAAAAACCTCTGAGACATAGGGAATTTCAAAATTTATAGACTGATGTTGGGATTTGCTATCATTTTTTTAATGTTTTGCTCACTAAATATATGAGAGTAATGCAAAGCATCTCAGCTTGCTGTCAGATACCATCAGATTTTCATTGCTGCATGTCAGATATCACTGCATGTCACTTGTCAAACAAAGCCAAATACCGAGTGCTGTGCAAAAAGTTGTTGGATGTCAAATGCCGGTTCTAAAGAGTTGATATTCACAGAAGAGCACACCCAGAAAACAGCTGTAGAATATCTACCATCAGAATTTGCAGATGTGAGAAGCCTGCAGCCTTCTAGATGTTGTTGGACTCCAACTCCCATCAGCCCCAGGCAGAATGGTCATTGGTCAGGAACGATGGGAAATGGAGGTCGATGGGAGGCTTCCCACCCATGATATAGAGCAGTGGTCCCCAACTGGTGGTCTGTGGACCCCAGGGGGTTCACGTAAACCACCTAGGGAATCCTTGGTACCATTCACATAACAAAAACTACTATAGAGATATCAACAATTTCAAAAGTAGTGGGTCCATGGCTTGGCCTTTGAAAGACTGGAGCCCGCAGTACTTAGCTAATTGGGAACCACTGATATAGAGCATTTCAAGTTTACAAAGCCCATTGCTCACAATTTCTCAGTTATTTTTAAAATACCCTCCAAAGCAGGATAGCATTATTATCACCAGGGAGAAGAGTGCCCCTTACCACCTAGGGAGCTCATGGCTTAGGTGAGGTTTTGCCCCATGCTGCATCACCCACTGTGACTTCCAGGTCCCTTCTACCTGGGCATCAGCCCCCTTCCTTATTACTCAGCCTGCCTCCCTGTGGCAGCATGTGTAGCGAATCTGTCTACCCAGGAGCCTTTTGGTTCTGAGTTACCACACTAGCAAGACAGCTCAGAATTCTCCTGGTCCTAAGAATCAGCTGGTACAAGTGAACCAATCTAGTGGCACTGTCTGCTATAAAGCCTCCAGATCTGCTCTCCTCCCCAGTTGAAACAATCCATGGCTGAAGAAGGCTGCCCCAGCTTCTGTACCCAGGGACATGTGTCACCTCTTATACCTGAGTACCAGAAACTTCTCAGCTTCCTGCAACTTGGAGGTGCTGGGAGCAGAAACAGACCCTCACACACCAGTAAGCAGCCCACTATCCTGTGGCCTGAAGCATCAATGCCCATTAAAAATGAGAGCCAGGAAATCAATGGACAATAATTCCAGCTGCAAATGGGGAAAGGGGAGGGTGCAAGGTGTTGCGCACGTCCCATCAGGTCCACAAGGGCAGCAAGCAGCAGGCCCCCGGTGCAAAGCCAAGGAATCCATCAGCCGGCTTTGCTTTAATAAAGGAGCTGTCTGCTCCATCTCAGAAGCAGTCGATAGGCCTGTAATTTCCCATTTATTTCCTGGATGTCAGGCTTCAAATACTCTCCAGGACAGAAAGAAAAGGAGCAGGAAAGCATGGGGAAAGAGGGCCACCGGATCCACCCACGGAGGTCCTGGGTCCCACCCATTTCCTCAGGGTCAGACCCTCCCTATAATTCTCAGACCAGGAGCCCCACAGCTGAAGGGCCGGGTCTGATGGGAAATGGGCTCTTTCCTGCCTGTGTGAGATGCTAGAAACAGGGGGCTCCAAGGCCCAATTGGAGTCAGGGTGCACCTGGGCTTAGACCCCAAACATTTCCACTTGATGGTGAGCAACCAGGCACCCTGCATCTGCTCAGAGGCACCCTTTTCTTCACATTACTACTCCACACTCAATGAGAGACTGGCTAAATAGAACAGAGAGCTTTGCCATTCGCTTGGCAAGTGAACCAGCTGTCCCAACATCATTCCCACTTTGCATGGGATGCTCAGAGGCATCAGAAAGAGCTTTTCCTTCCTTCCTTCCTTCCTTCCTTCCTTCCTTCCTTCCTTCCTTCCTTCCTATTACTTTTCTATCCTTCCTTTCCTCCAAATTGCTCTTCGCCATTTTTATCCATACAACAACCCTGTGGGGAAGGTTAGGCTGAGCTTTGGTGACTAGCTCAAGGCCACCCAGTCAGCGTCATGACCCAATGGGGATTTGAAGCTTAGTTTGCATGCCTCCATCTGGACATCAGAAATTATCACCTATTTCTGATGCACAGAAGAATGGTCCAAGCCCAGCCCTGGTGAGGCACCATCCATCAGACACTCCACATCAACATTTGCACGTCAGGCTGAGGATTTTATGGATAGTGCTCTGGGTCAATCCAAACACACCTAAAATAACCCTGGGCAAAGTCCCTTGTGCCAGCCTCCATGCCCCAGTGGAGAGAGACTGACACCTGTCAATCTCCTTCTCTGCTCAAGCACTCGGGTTCCCTCAGCATGAATATTCATATGTTTGTGTCAGCATTGTGGAGGCTCTGAGGGGGTCTCTTGATGGGCACCCGGCCCATTAACTATTCATAGAATACACCAGGCTAACATGTAAATACTAATTACTTTGGCAGATTGCTGGCTTATTAAGTGGAGATTTCAAGCGTTTCTCAGACAATTATGCCCTGGCAGTGAACAGTCTGGTGGGCACATTCCACAGGCAACACAAAGCCAATTGCCACCTTCCTTCCTCCCTCCCTCTGGTCCCCTTCACTTCCTCCATCCCCACTGCAGCATTAAAGTCCCTGCATGAAAAAACAAGGGTGCCTCCTCCTAGCACTGTCTCTGGCACTGGGGCAGAGCAGAGCTTCATTGGGGTCAGCACCGCCAGGGCTTAGCCCCAGAACCTAATTTCAGTGCTAGGTCTCAGCTAGGAAGGCCTTCAGGAATTGTGAAGAAAAGGGCAATTTTGAGCATATGCAAAATACCTTTCCCTCACCAAGGGTAACCACAAACACACACACACACACACACACACACACACACACACACAAAGAGGAGCAGGGGTCCTTTACTTTTACTTTTTACCTTGACAAAAAACCACAAACATACGTTTCACATAGATAGGATAGGAGGCAATGCCTGCAAGAATCATTCTAATGCCCCACAAAGGTGTTCTTTTTCTTCATATACAGGAAAAGCATATTGGTTGTTTCTTCATTTGTACTGAGCAAAATTTGTCTGCATCAACACAAAAAGCTATGGCCGGGGGCTTCCCCAAAAACCTAATGGAGGGGCAAGATCAGTAGAAACATTCATGCTTTGGTTGCTCCATCCTATGCTCAGGTTGTATTTATGTGTAAATAAAACCATACATTCTAAGGACATCACAGTCTCCATTGTCCTTCATTCCAAAAACCTGAACCCTGTGCAAAAACTCCTGGTCATGGTCCCTTCCAACTTTTTGATTCTCTGTCTCTCTTGCCACTTAAGAGAATGGGGTTGGTATAAGAATATACTGTAAGGCAGCCTTGAAGTCTTAGACCACACGACCATTTCAAAAAGGGGGAATCATGCAATACTAACAACAATTATAATGATAATGATGCTGTTCTCCTTGCTCCAAGTAAGGGTGGACTCTTGACATGGGCCAGAGCCACTGAAGCTCAAGATGCCACAGGGCTCTCCTTCCAAACTTTGTCCCCAGCCCAGCACTTCAAGTATCCTTGAGAATCCATGTCCCCTGTGGCAGTCAGCCTTACCTGGCCTCACAGAGTGGGGTGCCATGAGGCTTAATTAACATCAGCAAAATGTTTGGAGAGCCTCGGTTGAGCAGTTCAGGAAAAATGCAAACAAAGAATTACTGTTAAATCAGCAGAGAAGCCTCTTCAAAGGGAGGGGGGAGTCCCCTGGGAGAGAAACCAGCTCACAAAGACAGTGGTTTTGACAGTGTTTCAGTTTGTGAAAGGAAACTTCAGAGGATAAGTGGCAAAAGGAAGTGGGGGGGGGTAAGGAAAAGGCCAACTGTTGCATCCTAATATTCTGCAGTGTTCAAAACAGCATTATCAAACAGACCACTTCTGTGTTTGCATGGCAGTGTCCCCTAGTGGGAACCTGACACTCTTGGCAGGGGTAATTCCCATCATGGTGCCCCCTAACATTGCTACCGCTGCCTGCCTCTTGCTCTGAGCGCACCTTGTTCTTTGCGCGTACACCTGCTTTTGAAAATCTGGGGCACATTTTGAAATGAGCACAAAAAAACCATGACTTCTGCCATATTGTGAAGGCCTCTCCACTGAGACAGACCTTACAGTTAGAGACCTCTGGGTATCCCCACATACCAGCTAGTCAAGGCTTCCATGCATGCCATGACACAGCATGGATCAGGTCCTCCCTTTCTCTCGTGTTCCCTCCACTGCCAAATTTAGATGATCAGCTCCCTGGGGCAGAGACCTGGGTGTTTTGGTCAGCTTACGTTAGGAACAAAGGGAGCCAACTTATATGTCCATCAAAGCCAAGCTTGTCTACTCTGACTGGAAGCTGACCTTTCCCATCATCACCTGCTCCCTGTTCCTGTCTAACGAGAGATGCTGTTGAGGATTTGAACCAGGGACTTTCAGCAGGCAGAGCAGGTGCTCTGCCATTGAGCTATGGTTCTCCCCCAGCCCCCTCTTCCTGGTACTGTGATAGAAGTTTATAAAATTCTGCATGGCATGGAGAACACGGATAGAAAAAACTTTTTCCCCTTCTTTCATAATACCAAAACTTGTAAAGTTCAAATAAAGCTGAATGTCAGAAGATTTGGGACAGATGAAAGGAAGTACTTCTTCACATGGTGTGTTGTTAACTGTGGGACATTATTGCAGTCAAAACCAACAATTCATGCTTTGCCAGATGGGCACATGAAGGCGCTGAGGCTCACAGAGCTTTCCTGTAATATTTGCTAGAGAGCATTCTGTGAGATCACTTCCTTTGTCCGCCTTGGCAGGAAGCTGTAACACCACATCCTTCCTGCCTGGGCATCTTTTTCTTTCTTCATCATGCTTCGAAGCTGGCCATACATTCATGTCTGAGCTCTACAGCTCAGAACCATTTTTGAACTTAGAT
Source organism: Podarcis raffonei (assembly GCF_027172205.1). NCBI lineage: Eukaryota > Metazoa > Chordata > Lepidosauria > Squamata > Lacertidae > Podarcis > Podarcis raffonei. The sequence goes on from NC_070609.1 coordinate 32,557,168, forward strand.
TTTGTACTTTCGTAACTTAGATATTAAGGGACACGGGTGGCGCGTGGGTAAAACCTCAGCGCCTAGGGCTTGCCGATCGCATGGTCAGCGGTTCGAATCCCCGTGGCGGGGTGAGCTCCCGTCTTTCGGTCCCAGCTCCTGCCCACCTAGCAGTTCGAAAGCACCCCTAAGTGCAAGTAGATAAATAGGTACCGCTTTATAGCGGGAAGGTAAACAGCGTTTACGTGTGCTGCGCTGGCTCGCCAGAGCAGCTTCATCACGCTGGCCACGTGACCCGGAAGCATCTCCGGACAGCGCTGGCCCCCGGCCTCTTAAGTGAGATGGGCGCACAACCCTAGAGTTGGACACGACTGGCCCGTACGGGCAGGGGTACCTTTACCTTTACCTTTAACTTAGATATTACCGATAAACCTGCCTTTATTTTGCTACTGTAATTGCTGCTTCAAGATCTAGATTATGTAATTAAATACTCCTTTTATTTCTTCCCAAAACAATGTGTGTGTGATTGCAATACCAGGATAATTCAGTCTGCCTTAATGCATCCTGGATTATTGTTTCTAGAAGGTTAAATCAACCTTGGCTTATCTTCCAAGTTTCTCACTAACATGAGCAAGGATGGATAAAAACTAAACAATATATCCTCTCTTAGTGTCTAAATCCATTCCTACTTTAACTATGGAACTCACTCCCACAGGAGGCAATGATAGCTACCAGCTTGGATGACTTTAAAAGTGGATTGGACAAATTCATGAAGGATAAGGCTTTCAGTTTCTGCTAGCCACAATGGCTATGTTCTGCTTCCATGATCAGAGGCAATCATGTTCCCGAGCACTGCTTGCTGGAAACCCCAGGAGGGAAGAATGCTGATGGGCTCAGGTCTTCCTTACCAGTTTTCCACAGTCACCTGGTTGGCCACTGAGAACAGGATGCTGGACGAGATGGGCCATGGGCCTGATCCAGCAGGCTCTTCTTATGGTCTTACACCCCAAGGTGAGCAGTCAGTCACCCAATGATGGACAGAATTTCAGCTGCCCATGTTCTCATCCCTATTGACCCAGGGGAGTCACAATTCTCTGTCCCTGTCCCTATTTTGCCATTCGGGGGAGCTTTTAATTTTAATGGCCTAGTTTTCCTTCCTTGGAGTTAGCAAAGGGAATATACAGTGGTACCTTGGATTAAGAACTTAATTCGTTCTGATGGTCCATTCTTAACCTGAAACTGTTCTTAACCTGAAGTACTACTTTAGCTAATGGGGCCTCCCGCTGCTGCTGCACCACCACCGCTCGATTTTTGTTCTCACCCTGAAGCAAAGTTCTTAACCTGAGGTACTATTTCTGGGTTAGTGGAGTCCGTAACCTGAAGCGTCTGTAACCTGAAGTGTCTGTAACCCGAGGTACCACTGTATAAGGATGCTTCTCCAGTCTTTCTGTGAACTGACACCCCCAGTTCAAAAGCACAACAGGCTCTTGCATAGGAAAGCAGGAATGCCTACAGCCAAGGTGGCCAACTTTTCTCTTTGCCCTTGTAGCTGTGCCTCTAACAGAGACTTGTTCTGCAGTATGGAGCCAGCAATGTGACATTTTGCTGTTGCCATACCATATGACCAAGACACAGTAGCAAGAGCCAATGAAAAGGTGACGACCCTACATGTAGAACAGAAAGAGAGAAATGAGCTTTCAGCAGCTTACCTTAGTGAAAGTGGGGGGCGAGGGGAGAGAAGGAAGAGTGTTAAAAAGACGGTTCATCTGCAAAATGTTGGAAGTATGTATATTTAGGCAAAGCTTGCAACCATGGGACTGATTTCTAGGGGACACACAACTGTGCTTGTTTCCTTTGCAGGTTATTCTTCACCCCTAATGGGGAAAGAAACCACCCAAATCCTCAGCTCATCTCTAGCAATTGTAAGTTACAGCCAGGCCACTTCAAACAACAACCGTTTTTGTGATTGTGGCAACAGCAGCAAAGAGAGGCAGCTGCTTTTTATGCCTCGTACAAGAGTGATAATCACACATTTAGAAGCCTTTGAATTGCAAGCAACTCAAGGCCACCAAAATCCCATTAACAAGCCTCTGCGAGATAATTAAACATCAGTTAGTGAAACAGTCATTTAACGGGGGCGATAAAAGGAACTGTCAGCTGTATGTGTCCCTACTCTCATCCCACACACCTCCCAGGCCTGCATTCTTCTTCATCACTCCCAGAATCCTTGAGAAAGGCTGTTTGCACACACACAAAGGCAGGCAGGCAGGGGAGACCTTGTAAGGAAGAGATCAAACTCATCAGCATCTTGCAGCAAGACAGATGTCTCCACCTGTCTTCTAATATGTGCAAAGCTCAAGCAGAAAAGAGATAGGAAAGGGGCTGTGGGGGAATTGGTCCAGTCCTCACCAGCTTCCCCTTTCCACACATACACACACCACTCAGAAGAAGAGTCCTGCTGGGTCAGATCCAGCAGCCAGCTAGATGGTTCTGGGCAGCTCACAAGGAGGAGGATACATGGAGATCACAGCCTGCCAGTCGGGCTCCCCCTATACCAGTCTCTCCTTCCACCATTCAGATTAGTAATGTGTCAAACCCTGTCCTTCAGCTTCCCAAAAGTTTTCTTCCTCCCTGAAAGAGGTTTCTGTTTTATTTCATTTTCTCATTCTCACCCTGCATCCCAGGAATGCAACTTGGCACTGAAAAGTACTTCTAGGGCCAAACCCTGGTAAACCTTGGATTAAACTAAATGCAGGCAAAGTGCCATAGAAATTCAACTACGATGTTCAGGAAAGCACAGAGTGTGCTGCAGAGAGAGGTTTGGAAAAGAAATTCTTCTTAGCAGAGTTAGCACAATGGTGATTACTCCAGGCACATTTGAACTTTGCTAGATTTACATCTGTCCTAATCCAACTTTAAACAAACATTCCCCATGAAAATACTTCAGCTAAAATAAATCACACACTTAGCTTTGCAAATAAGTGAATGTTTTACTTAAAGAGTGTCAAGAAGTAACAGCAAACAAGTTGCCATCCATTGGCAGTACTGTAAAGTGAAAATGAAAAAAGCTTCCAAATGACTTAAAAAGAAAAACAACTTTGTTTCCTTACCAAAAGCATCATGCAGTCTTTAGGTTAGCAAAGATGCATGCTTTAAAACCTCCCTTTGGGGGAGATTCAGTTCACTTGGTTTTTCTTGCAGTTGGGAGCCATAGCCACGTGGCTCCTTCCTTGTTCCAGAAAGCATGAAGAGAGGGGGGGGATGGGAGGGAGGAAACAAAATGCTGCAGGAAGCCTGTTAAAGTTCCATCACCCCTCACTGGCAACCTGAGCTCAAGTTAACCCTTGCATGCATGCAAGTCTAAGTCAGTAACTGTGTATTACAACAGAGTGAGATAGTCACAATCTCATCACCTTGTTCCTGGCTTTGTCTCCAGGCAAGTGATGTCCGAAGGGCTGTGCCAAATGGTTTCCAATTTTCAGTCTGAAAATTTCCCCCAAAGGATTTAATTCAATCCTACCAAAACGTTCCTTAAAAGCAATGAGTATTAAAACCACATGAAGTCTGCAGCAACGTGTGGCATTCCTCACTTTTGCATGGGCAGATGCAGTTCAAGTCTGCCACCGTCTCTTTACCAACCTCGAGTCTGTTCTCCCATCATTCCACGCATCTGCCATCCCTCACAGGCACAAAGGTTCTGGGCAAGCATCACCTCCTGCACTGACCTCGACCCTCCTGCTCCGGTGTGGAGACAAGCTGGACAAGGAGGCCAGTGAGGGCAGATTGGAATGTCAGCTGTCCATCAAACATCCTTGTGGAACTTCAGAGGGCCTCTCTCTGACCTCTCTCTCGGTTTGCCTTTCTGCACTGGAGAGATCTTGCTTTGGAAAGACCAAGCTTCTCGTACACATGTGTGCGTGTACATGCACTGGAGATACTCACAGCCAGCTCAAAAAGCTGAGAGGTGAGACACCCTGGAGAAAAGGTTTATAAATTCCAGCACTGGTGGAGAGGAGGGCAGGAAGGAAACTGAAGAGCCTCAGTAGAAACTTGGGGGCCCTACAGGCTTCCTTTGAACTGTGCATTCATGAAGATTTGTGTTCATGATGCTGTTGAGGCAGTCATATGGAGCCCTGCTTTTAATGCTGTGTCTGTGTTTGCGTTGTGTTTAGTGGAAGTGGAGTTATTTGCTTAGTTTGGTTTGTTCTTGTTTTTATTATGTATTTTGTGTTTTTATTTTGTGAACTGCCTTGAGATTTTCAGAGGAAGTGTGGTATGCAAATTAATTGATTGATTGATTGATTGATTGATTGATTGATTGATTGATTCTATTTTGCAGCTGCAACAGTATGGGGTCGTCATAGGACACCATGTTGTGGGATTTGCACTAGCTGCCAGTTTCCAGGTTTTTTGTTATTTTAAGTAGACCCCAAAAACCTTAAGTCTGCCCACCCCTAGTTTAAAATAAGCCCCCTCCTCTCTCTCAGCCAAACCAGATGAGATGTGGAAGATCCACGAGTGGCTCCCCCAAGGCTTTCAAGTTTATTTCAAAACAGCTGTGGGGTGGCGGACTGCAGATCTGATCAGAGCAGTGGCACTGGGAGAACAAGGGGAGCTACTCTTTCCCCCTATCTAAACTGCCCCCGCTTCTCCATGAAATTTCCCCAATTTAAAGTGCCCCCAATGCTGCCAGTAGTCCCCCAACCCAATGGAAAAATAGAGGTATCTGTAACATGCAATCTATTTTGGGGGCACTGAGGGTGCTCATAGGACCCTTGGGGGATGATTTAGATCTGAAAAGTGGTGTAGAAGGAGCAGGTTAAAAACCTTCCCCCCACCTCACCCTACCTGGGCATTTCTGCTCCAATAAAAATCAGTGCACACAAAAATGCTTCGTTTTTGCTTAAAAATGCCAGTGTATGCAGATCTCCTTCTTTACGCCTGCTTTGACCCTCCACCTTCCCCCAGGAGTCGGCAGGGATCGTGTCATCAAGCCGAAGCCGCCTCTCCCCTCCTGCCTAATTGCCCTTAAATAAAACTCAGCTCGCTGCTCAAAGGAAATCGATTCAATTTAGTAAAGAGCTCCAAGGACTGAAGATTGGGAGGTGCGCGTTAGAAACAAACACAATCAGAGGAGGAACACTGCTGAGTTACACGATTAGGAGGCCTGGGCTTGCCACATCTCAGTGTGTGTGTGTGTGTGTGTGTGTGTGTGTAGGTGACAATTGGCCCAAACAGAGCCAGTGGATTCTTCCTGCTTGTTTGTTTTTGACCCCTCTCAGAAAGCTGACAGAGAGAAATGCCAAAGACCCACAAAGGAGGAGGCCTGCTGTGTCTCTGAATGATTCAGTGTTGGATGTGAGTGGACCAGATCATGGGTGCCACAGCACTCCAATTGTTGTGCTCTGGGGTTGGGCCTCACATGTAAGCCAACCTGCCAGCCTCTCTTACCCCACTTGTTAACAGCCAAATCACTGCAAGACAGATAGAAGGAACAGGAGAGAATGGGAGACACTGCTGGCTGGAGCATATAATAAGGCCAAGGTTTCCCCACCTCTGCTACAGAACTAGCCACTCTCCAAGGAGTCTGCCCACTGCTTCTGTGTATGAGTCATCGCTGTGACCTTGCCTCGTTCCCAATGGCCTTCACTGGATTCTGTTGTCACTCCCTGACACACAAGTTGCAGGAGGATCACCATCTGTCAGAGAAGACACACACACATAGCAGTGGCATACAAAGAAGCACAGCGAGTGGTCTCCTCTGAAGGAGGAAGTTCTTCTCAGGCACTCTAAAAGTAGGTCTTTATGGGAGAAGGTGTGGCCAGAATCCAGAACCGGAAAGAGCTCCTTGGACTTTCCTAGAGAGGAATCCAAATTGCATAGGACAATGGCAATAGAGGGAGTGTCTCCCCACAGAGACGGGTTTAGGGGAGCATGACCGGTTCAGTCACACTGGTCACAGAGTATCTGGGTGCTGCAGGAGGACACAGCAGCCATGATTTAGAATGGAGCACAAGTGGCAGGGGGCACACAGGGCGTCATTGAAGTTAGAGATCCCAAAGTCCACCACTACTCCCTAGTTTGCTTATCACTTTCCTTCAGCCATGCAGGAGGGGCCCTGAATCAGATTGGAGCATCAACTACAGGAGGGGAGGGGTGTCATTCTTTCCAAACAGCCCATTTCCCAGTCAAACGTCTCCTCCTTCAATTGCTGCTCCAATCAGATTCAGAGCATGCACAAAGCTTCAATGTTGTTGTTGTTTAGTCATTTAGTCATATCCGACTTCATGAACCAGAGCACACCAGGCACTCCTGTCTTCTACTGCCTCCCACAGTTTGCTAAAACTCAAGTTGGTAGCTTCGATAACATTGTCCAACCATCTCATCCTCTGTTGTCCCCTTCTCCTTGTGCCCTCCATCTTTCCCAACATCAGGGTCTTTTCCAGGGAGTCTTCTCTTCTCATGAGGTGGCCAAAGTATTGGAGCCTCAGCTTCAGGATCTGTCCTTCCAGTGAGCACTCAGGGCTGATTTCCTTAAGAATGGATAGGTTTGATCTTCTTGCAGTCTGTGGAACTCTCAAAAGTCTCCTCCAGCACCATAATTCAAAAGCATCAATTCTTCGGCAATCAGCCTTCTTTATGGTCCAGCTCTCACTTCCATACATCACTACTGGGAAAACCATAGCTTTAACTATATGAACCTTTGTCAGCAAGGTGATGTCTCTGCTTTTTAAAGCTGCAATATTTAAATAATAATAAGTAGAGGAGTCCCTCCCCCTGTCTGCCTCATCACACTCTAGTTAAGCCCCCAATTAACCCGCTGATGAGCAGGGAGGGGGGAGAATTTTGGGTTGGCTGTCATGTTAATATGTATCTACCTCATTGGCACTTCCTGAAACAATATATGAACTAAATGCAGGTTCCCTTCGGAGTTCACAGTTTTCTGAATTTTGCAATGAAGTTCGCCTACAAAGAAGAATTTACATTATTAGGGGGGAGCATGCATAAAAACACATGCATTCATGACAATAGCTACAAAAGGTTATTATACTGGGAAATTGCTTGCAAAAAAATGTGTGTAACAGGCAAAACTGCACCCAAACGTGTACAGTGGTACCTCGGGTTAAGTACTTAATTTGTTCCGGAAGTCCGTTCTTAACCTGAAACTATTCTTATCCTGAAGCACCACTTTAGCTAATGAGGCCTCCCGCTGCCACTGCGCCGCCGGAGCACGATTTCTGTTCTCATCCTGAAGCAAAGTTCTTAACCCGAGGTACTATTTCTGAGTTAGCGGAGTCTGTAACCTGAAGCGTATGTAACCTGAAGAGTATGTAACCTGAGGTACCACTGTATATTTTTAGAAAGGAGCCCTAAAATGTGCATTGTTTTTTCTGGGAACTTTCAAAAGTACCGTAATTTGAAACTGTTGCAGAAGTGTTATGAACTGAACTTAAGGCTGAGGAAACTGAGGCCACATTCACACCATCCATTTAAAACACCATAATACCAATTCAAACAGCCATGGCTTCCCCCCAAGGATTCTGGGAGCTTTAAATGCATGCTGTGAATATGGCCTGAGAGAGACCCAAATTGACAGATTCACCCATCCCTGCCAATGGGACTCAGAGGCACTTTGATTTTCTTGGCATCCTAGCTGGAGAATGGGAAAGGGGCACAATTCAAGGCCACACCATGGAGTCAGAATTTCACCCCTTTAATGAATATGCCTGTTGCTTCTCTGGAGCACACACAATTCACCTCATGGAAATCAACAGCCTCCGTAGTTCAGGCCTGTCCCTCCTTTGTGCAGCTTTCATTCAGCTGTATCATCTCTAATGCCGGAGAAGCCAGAGACCACACATATTGGAGTTTATTCCCCAAGGGATGTTAAGTACAGAGCAGAGAGGAATTCTTCTGTCTATTGAGTTCTGTGTGCACCATGTGGAAGATGAGCAGGCTCAAGTGAAGGCAGTAGTTGCTATAGAGATACTGGAAGGCTGGAGGGGTGGGGAGAGTAGAGCAGAAAGAGAGAGAGAGAGAGAGAGAAGTTGAGTCTCTGCACTGAAGCCAAGAAAGAATTGGACCTCGCTCGTTCTCTCACAGGGAAACAGAAATTGCCAATGTGTTTCTACACAATATAGATTACAAGAAAGGTCTTGACACTGAACATTTTGGGACATATTTCCTTCAAAATGAGGGGCATGGGGTGCACAGAAGGATTTTCCACACCACTCTGCTAGACAACTTTAGCTACGAACATCAGTCCCTAGAGTGGCTAGAGTGTCAGACTAGACTCTGGGAGACCTGGGTTCAAATCCCCACTCAGCTACAAAGCTCACTGGTTGACCTTGAGCCAGTCACTGCGTCTCAGGCTAACCTACCTCACAGAGTTGTTGCATGGGGGGAAAGGAGAAGGGAAGCATTGTGTGTTGCCTTGAGCTCCTTGAGGTAAAAGGTGGGATGTAAATGTAGCAAGTAAATAAAAATAAATAAGTGGACCAGTCTGAAAATGGGCCATTGTTACACAGTCAAAATCTTGACACATGAAGTTACCTCAGAACAGAGGCCAGCACGAGCCACAGCAAAGAAGCCACACGTGGAAAGGCCCGCTGAGCTGTGGGCTTTCTGTTCCCCTTGACACACTTGTGGCCTGAAAAAGCTGAAAGGAGGGTCATTTGTACATCTCTTCTTCAAAACGGGACAAAATGGGAGCAGAGAGTGATTCAAAACGTTCTCACAAGAATCCAGTTCAAAACTTTTCTCCTCATTCATAGGGGGGTGGAGAGTTTTCACTAAATGGCTCGGCCAATTCAGCTAGTCTAATTATCAAACCATGGAGAGAAGCTTTCCACTGAGTTCAGCCTCACTAGGCCCCAGAGGGAACCCCAGGATGGAATGACAGCTCACATGCACACCCCAACGTTGACAATAGCTATTCACCCATCACCTGCCTTTGACAGTTTCTGTGTTCTCTCCACAGGGAGAAAAATCAAGCAAGGGACAAGTGTCAGTGGAAGAGCACCCCTGCTAGGTCAGGCTGCAAGACGCAGCTTGCTTGAGGCCAGTCATGCTATTTGATCTGTTCAAGGGGCTTGGCCAAGAAAGATGCCTGTCCCCCACCAGCCAGCTCTCCTACTGTGTACAGGAGACGGCAGATTCTCAGGTTGCCGTCCCTTACCTTGCTATGCCATCCTGACTTAGTCCTGCTCAGATAGCAGAATCGGAGCAGCCAGATCAAAGTGGCAGCAGCTCTTTCTGAGGCTTCAACACTGCAGCAGGCAAACGAAGATGAATGTTGATAAACCTGAGCTGCTATGTAGCTGTGATGTAGGAGCATTGCAGGACCTTAGCTTGTTGGTTGTCAGGTTGTGATCTAAGTGCTTCTTGCTTACTTTGTTGTCAGACACTTAGACAAGAGTAGAGCAATAAAGGCTCAAATCTATTGCATAGCCTGTTGCTGTGAAGCATTTTAAGGTTCTGATTTCCAGAAACCCCTGCTGTGGTCTTCCTGCAGCAGGTTGCTTAACGTCTTTCATTGTGATAGTCAGCTCCTCTGCATTATTTCATGTTATTTCTACCCATCTAAAAGACTTGCAGTGGATAACGCTGGCAATCAACCTTTCCTTGCCCAGGAAACAAAGGAGCCCCAGTTAGTTATTTTATACAAGTGACGGTTTGTCAGCATTTTCTATATCTGTTTGTCTATGAGATCCATCACCGTGCCTCTTCCTTTCCTACACTGTCTCTCTGTCAGCCACCAAAGGACAGTCGTTACTGCTTCTGATATAATCCAGTCTGGTAAGTACATAACCCAACAGTTGAAGACCAGTGATTTAAAAAATACACATTTCTTCCTTTGCCACCTTTGGAGTAATACAAGGGGGAGAGATGGGATGGTGGAGAAATTCAGCTTCATTTGGATTTTAATGAGAAACTACCTAATTCACACTTCTCAAAGCAATATGTGAACCAAAACAGAGGAATCCTTTGAACTTCACATTTCTCTGAATTTTGCAATGCAGTTCTCCAAACAGGATTGCATTCAGAATTGCATACGTTATGGGGGGGAGGTGTGAGAAACTTCACACTGTAGAGAAAGCAATACAGGAAAATATTAGGGGAAAATGCTTGCATAAATGTGTGTATTAGTCCAAATGGCAAATAAAAATGCATTCGCAAGGAGAAATTCACACTAAATCGCTGCCGAATTTTTGTGAGCATTTTTTGTTTTTTCAATGCAAATGGCTGCAGAAATGTGGATTTAAGATCAGAAACTGAGATACCAAAATTGATAAGATTCATTGATTCCTGAGTGAGGGCCACCCTGATTACCTTCAAGAGGAGGGAATGGTTTCTTATTTTTTGCTGAGTGGCCATTTATCAGGGATTCTTTAGTTGCGATTCGTGCACTGCAAAGGGGTTGGATTAGATGACCCTCGGTATCCCTTCCAACTCTACAATTCTATGATTCCATGATGGAGATGATCTCAGGAGTAGGGGAGAGAATTTCTGATCTGGCTGTTCTTGAGTGTTTCAACATATTTCATAGCCATCAATCCTAGAGCAGCTCCCAATTTCATGGCTGTCCCAGCAACTGTGAGAGGGACCCAACATGCCATGTGGCCAGACACACTCTTGGTTTGGCTTTCTCAGTCAAGGAGACCTTTGTTCCACCAGGAATTTTAAAACTATGCTTCATTGTATTTTAGTCAAATTATTATTGGCTAAGTCCCAATGCTGTTTAATAATTATTTTATGCTATTTATATTGGGTTTATGTGGATTTTTGTATTGATGTAGTTCTAAGCTATTTGATTGTTTCATATTTTATTACTTTAATTTTTTTGTCAGCTGCTCAGACGACATGGTTAATGGGCAATATTACAAAATAAAATAATAGAAGTCTCCCATCCTCCCATTTTCCTCACTCACTGTTTTTCCAAACTCCCTCCCGGTGCAAAGTTCTCCTTAGTCTAACGCACTCTCTATTTGAGTAGTATACTTTGTTGGGAGTGAACTAAATAGCATATGTGGGCAAGTGTTGCGGTTTCCCCTCCCTCCCATACATAATTTTACAGAGTCCTGACTAGGAAAGAAAAATACACACCAAACACATAGTCTTTACTGTAAAGCAAGAGCTCCACCTGCTGATGATTAGATGCTTTGCACTTCATGCTTTTCAGTACAGCTTGGCGGCATTCAACTAACTCTACTGCTCTATCATTTATGCCACAGGCGTGGGCTAATGGTTAAAAAGCAGAGACCAACTGGCTTCTAAATCATAACTTTAGTACAGGCCTCACCTTAAAGCAGAAGCCACAAAAGGAAAACGAGGTTTCTTGAAAGTGAATTTGTACCTCTGTATGCAGCTGGCGGAGTGGGGTGGTGGTGGTGCTGTACCACAAAACAGTCATATGGTCCTCAGCAAATCTAATTTGTCATTCATGTTTGCCTGCCATCTTTTTCAGTTCCTCTTTCGCTCTTTAGGTACCGTTGACTGAAGCTGTAGCCAATCTAGTTGAGCCACACCTCCATGGTTCGTATGCAGAAGGTTCCAAATTCAATCCCTGGCATTTCCAGATACACCGTGTTGCCAAGCCAAGGTGCTTTCAAAGTCAGCAGAATAGCTGTCTGACCAGGTACCAAGACTGGATCAATCAGGGACACAGCACTCTGCAGAAGCAAATTTAGTTGTTGACAGCAATCCATCCTGCAACTTATTATGAAGGCAACTGCAAGTCGGCCAAGGGCAGCTGGTGCCTCTTTCACAAAAGGAACAGGAAGGATCCTTTTGGAAGGTCCTTCACCCTTTCTGCAACTCATTCCAGGAGCCCTACAAACCCCAGTGCATTTCCAGACAATTAGTCTTGCTTCTAATTTGATTTGGTGTGTTCATTAGTCACAAGACAAAGGCTGAGCTCATTGGAGATTCCTTGAGCAAACACAAGGGCAATGAGATTAGAGTCACGTCCCCTAGGATAATTATTCGTGAAAAATGAGGCTTTGGTTTCAGCAGTAAAGATGTCCACGTGGATTCAGGGCTCTGCAAGTCATCAGGGTCCCTTCAGTAGGCGTCTCTTTGGCCAGAATTGAAATACAGGCTGCTGCAAATGTCACAGGCCTGTACGCATGGAGACTGAAGCAGTGAAATTGCAGTCAATTTGGATGTGGAGAAGATCATCATGGCAGCCACTTTAGCCATAAGACTAAACAGAGGCTAAATGAAAGACAGGATAACAAGTTTTAGTATTGTTTGTGGCATGACTACATCTCCTTTTGAGACAGAATAAATGGACACAAACCTGACATGATGAAAAATACCAATATCCAAAACCCAGTGAGAGAATATTTCACCTTTCCAGGACATTCTGTAACTGACCTTAAGGTGGCCATAATGGAACAAAAGAGCTTCAAAGGTAGATTGCAGTCTGAAACCACTGAATTGCAATTCATTGAGAGTTTCAGTGCTGCCATGTGTGGACTGAATTGGCGTGAACGGAGGGGAAGGGGTAAAGGACTTGATCCCCCAATGGGGGGAGAGCACAGGGCACTCCTCCAAAGGGACTGTGGGAAAGAATGATCTTAAATATAACACACGGGGAGAAGACCATAGACAATGTGGGTCTTCAATGGAACCTGTTGCCCTATTCCTCCTAAAACAACATAGAAGTGATCGATTTCTCTCTTTGAGAGTGAAAAAGAAGTCAACATTAAATGCTATGAGGGAACATGTCTGGGCATGTGTTGATGCTGGTACACTGGGTGATGAAGCCCCCTCGCAGAGAGAGGAGGTCAAGTGGGCCACAGTACTGGTGCTGAGCAGCTCTTTCTGATGTTTTTAATCATTACAAGTTCGTATTGAATGGAATTCATTGTTTGATACGTATGTTTTTGCCTTTTAATATGCTACTGTGGGGTTTTTTTTCAATTGCAGCAGTTTCAATATTAGTAAAATTTTAATGCTATTGTTATGGTTGTGAGTCACTTTGAGCTCAACATTGTGGTTGGAAAAGCTGAATGCACATATTAAATCAAATGAAAATCAAAGTACATGTATCAATTAGCTCACCAATGCCAGGATGTACTTCTTATCATCAGACACTGGTTTTGTCAATGCCCACTGCTAATAAGGTAATTATCACCATCTGGACTTTTTCACATTTCATTTCCTGCTGACCTCACCATTTGAAATCCCTGCCAACTATATATACCTGTAGCTCAGGATCATGTCTGATGAAATGAGCTGTAATGCTTGAAAGCATGTGCCATATTAAATTAAGCTGCAAGTGTATGCATGTTTACTTTAGCAGTGATTCCTGCAGTGCAGGGGGTTGAATTCGATGACCTTTTGGGTCCCTTCTAACTCTACATTTCTATTACTCTACTCAGTGGGGCTTATTTTTTTTCTTGACATGTGCATTGTATGGGTGGTAAAGTTGCAGAAACAGGCCTAGCTGAGGTTATCAGGTCAATTGGCAAGCCTAGCCTTCAAAGATTGCAGTGGAAAAAGAGGGCACTCAGCAGATAAAGCACACAGCCACACGGTGCCCCCATGAATCTTCCTTCCCACTTTACCCCCCCCCCAATTTTTCAAAAACTGCATGTCTGATATCCAGCCACTATGCAGCTCAGATGTATTCCCCCTCTGCCCATGACTCATACACTATTTTACTCATCTCTTGTGATTTCTTCCTCCTGTTTTCTTCCACACCTACCTATTACCTCAACTGAAAACTCTTCAAGGTTAATGCCTGCTCTGTGAGAATCTTGCCTAGCAACAGTCTAGCTGTCTAAATTTCCTGTGGCTAAGATTGGCCGGAAGTCTTGTCTAGCAACAGAGGAATAAGCAAGTCCATTGACTTACAATGACCAGGACAATGGCTTTTTAATAAGCTGTCTAAATTTCCTGTGGCTAAGATTGGCCGGAAGTCTTGTCTAGCAACAGAGGAATAAGCAAGTCCATTGACTTACAATGACCAGGACAATGGCTTTTTAATAAGCTGTCTAAATTTCCTGTGGCTAAGATTGGCTGGAAATCTTGTCTAGCAACAGAGGAATAAGCAAGTCCATTGACTTACAATGACCAGGACAATGGCTTTTTAATAAGAACTCATGGTAGAAGCAATTACTAGATATTCTCACTGACCTAAAAACAACAGACAGCACAAACAGATACCTCTTTCCAGGAAAAACCACCCCAGCAGAATCTATGAAGAAAACACACACAGCACTTGTCCACATGCCAGAGTCTCTCACCAAACATTGAACTCATCCAACACTTCTTATCCTTTCTACCCCAATCATGGTATGGACTGTCCTCAAACCTACTTTTCTTTCACTGCCAAATTTCAAATCAGTTAACTGAACCATTTCCTAACTATATATTATAGAACCTGCTCCCCGCTGCCAAATTTTTCATTATAATGTCAGAATGAGATTCAGCTGATGTAGCCTTATAATTAGTCATGTAACAAGCTTAAAATCAGGGATATGGGAGGGGGAAACTCCTTCCCCATACTTACATAAATGTTTAATTATCGTGGATGGAATTCCCTGTTTACAGAAATGAAGTGTAGGTCCCCTGTTAGGGCTCAGGAATGAAGAAGAACCCAGTAAACAGTTTTGCCAGAACCGCCAAAGTGCTTAAACCCAGAGGGTTGTGTTGTTTCCAAAGCTTTAGAAGAACTGAACACCTGAATGTGCCCAAACAAAGCATTTACTGCAAAAGCTAAGAGCAAGTCTCCTGCCTGCCTGCTCTCCTTCTCCCCCTCACTCTGTCTAATTGCTTCGTTAGCGTTATTTGTAAGGTAATTGCAGTTTAATTATCTGCAAAAACAAACATATTTGGAAAGTAATATTTGAGAGGAGTCATTTGGTCTGGAGGAACAATACACCTGCAGGTTGAATACGATCCCTTCCTCATTACAAACTCCCCCGGGCAAGCAGGGAGCTTCCCATGTTCATTAAAGAAAAACCTTGTTAGCCACAGCAATTCAATGGCCTGCATGGGGAAATCACTGCAAGGTTCTGCCAGATGTGGAACTGGGTCTCCCAGAAGCTCACTCCTCTTTCAGCCCTGCAACTTTTCCCTTTCACTGTGCCCTTCTCTCCCAATCCACGTCTTTCCTCCTCGTCCTTCAGTAGAGTGGACACAGAGGAAGAGAGAGCACCTTTGGGTGCTTCCCAGGGTGGGGGTACAGGGAAGGCTGCTGCTGCTTTAGGACCAATGTCCAAACCCAAGTGACTGTTAGGCTTTCCACCCACTGTACCTGCACACTAGTAAATAACCAGCTGTTGGAGAAACACAATCATCTCCAGCGCTGTCTCTTTTTCAAGGAAACTGACAACGCGTGGAAATTCCTCATTGCTCACCGGAATGGAGAGCATGAAATGTTTCTTTGAAGCAGCAGAATCCTACAAAAGAACAAGAAAAATACTTTGGGTGGGATGGGGAGACAGCTACCATAGAATAATCTAATTCTATGGGCATTTTGACTTGTTAGTGGCCTTGAATTCCTTGGAAAGTAGGCTAGATGTCAGGTTTTTTTTTTAATGAAATGGAGCAATGGGTCTCATGAATTTGTTTAAACCTCTTTCAGAGCTGTGTAAGCTCATGGCCTAGGGCCTTGTGGGAAGAACCAAGCCAGAGAGAGACTAGACAGAGGAGGGGCAGTTTCTGACACGTTGGTTCACCACACACCTGCCCCATGGGTTGGTGTTGCAAATCCAAAGAAGTGCAGAGGGGAAGCGACCTGAGCCATTCCCTGCTCCTCCTGCCATTACTTCCCTGCACTTCTGGAAGAAAACAGCTTAGAGCAAAGACCATAAAGGGGTAAGGAGAGAAAGAGGCCATGGCCCCTCACCCACACACAATGGGACACCTCCTCTTGCCCTGCTTTGTACATGAAAGAAGGCTGGTGTCAGGGGCTGGCCACCTCAAACCCCACCCTTGTGGGCCTTATTTGGAAAAAGAGAGGGGAGGGCATCTTGTCTGAAAACACATGAAAAAATGTGGTGCTAGCACCACTGCAAGAGGCCCCTTGATGAGATCAGCCGACCCAAAGAAGGTCAAGCACCTCTTCTTGACTGTAGTTACAAACAGCTCCCCACCAAGGATCACACATCTTGCCTCACAGATCTTGCCTTGCAATATTCTTACTGCCTGCCATGGAAAATCCAAATGGCAACCAACCTCCCTCCCTTCCTCCCACGCATGCCCCTGGCACACTCAGTAACCCCCACAGGGAGCACATCTCTTGAATCTTTCAGCCTAGACAGAGTGTACCCCCTCCACCCAGAAAAACCTGTCTTAACAGGCCTCTGTTTTTAGTAGGGATGGAAGCATATGTGTGGTGTAGTGGTTAAGAGCGGTAGTCTCAAAATCTGGTGAACCGGGTTCGCATCCCTGCTCCTCCACATGCAGCTGCTGGATGACCTTGAGCTAGTCACACTTCTCTGAAGTCTCTCAGCCCCACTCACCTCACAGAGTGTTTGTTGTGGGGGAGGAAGGGAAGGAGAATGTTAGCCGCTTTGAGACTCCTTAGGGTAGTGATAAAGTGGGATATCAAATCCAAACTACTACTACTACTACTACTACTACTACTCCTCCTCCTCTTCTTCTTCCATTTTTGTTCTCCCGGTTTCTCATTTTTCCAGTCTTAAATCCAGTTCACATCTTGCAGCAATTTACACACACACAAATAAATTCACATGAAAATTCATCAGCATCCTAGTGTGAATTTATCCCGTTATACACATTTTTATATGCACCTTTGACTAATGTACACATTTTTGCAGTCAGCTTCCCCTAATATAATGTAATTTTGTATGTTCTTTTCAGTAATATATTAATTTTCATACACACTTTCCCCAAATATATGCATTTTTGTGCAGGTTCTTTGGTTGGAGACATGCATCACAAAATTTGGAATTTTGAAGGATAGCTGCGTTTTGGCTCAAATTGTTTCAGAAAGCGCAGATTTGATCGATTCGCCTGTAGATGCAAACGGAATCAATTTTCTCCCTCATGCCTCCTTTTCAGTGCTTTGTTTTCGGTGCTAAGTGCTCAGCTCTGCTTCCACGCCACAATTGATTGTGGACTCAGCAGCATCCACACAATGCTCATCAAAATGCTGTTCCATGCCCACCCCTACCCCCCACCGTTTAGTCTGAATTTACTGTTTCTCTGGGCTTTTTTACTTAATGGATTTTCCATGGAAACAGTAAATCCAGTCTAAAAGTGGGGGACATGGGATTGAATTTTGATGGTGGTGGCATGCAAAACTTCCATGCAAGAGCAGAACTGAATCCACAATAAGCTGTGGTGTGGAAGCACCAATAGTCATCTACAGGCAGGGCTGAGCCCTGCTGTCTCTATTTATTAAAAAAAACCCAAACATTGCAGACCTGAAATTAGGAGAACAGGGCTTCTCCTAGGACAGAGGGCTTGGTTTGCAAGCCAAACTGAACCATGGCAAAGGGCTTTTGTTCTTCTTGCCCTTCCCAATGGACCCCAATCAAGGAGGTGAAGCTATTCCTGATATGGAGATCAGGGATGCTTCCAGACCATCTGTTTCCTGAGAATCCTGCTTTGTTTGCAGGGGAAAAAGATGAAGCTGGTTGTTTAATGAGCATTCATTCTGTTTAATTTGTGGGGAGGTTAGATGGCAATTGCAGCAAAGCAAAGCAAGTCGTATCCCACACTTCCCAGGGCTTTTCCCTTGTTGCTTACCTTATTGCAAAAAATGTCTGATGCATTGGGGAAGCCGGTTTGTTGTGCAAGGCCCCTGCAACACCTTTCAATGCACAACCTGAATTTGCTGGTATGTGACTGAAGCCCAAAGCAGCTCAAAATGCTGGGCCTGCTCAGTTTCTGCCTTCTTATAGGGAGGAGGCAGGAACAGGGGGAGAAAGAAAGCCATGATCCCATCAGCTAACCTGACTGGGATGGGCAACTGAGTCCTGAGTCTTCTCTGAACTGTTGCAGCTGGGCACCTAGGGTTGCCAAGTTTTCGGTTCTCTGACACATCCTGCTATTAATCACACAGAGCCTGCTGGTTCAGGCCAGTGGCCATCTAGTCCAGCATCCTGTTCTCACAGTGGCCAACCAGATGCCTGTGGGAAACCAGCCAGCAGAATCCAAGCACAAGAGCCCTCTCCCCTCCTGTGGCTTCCAGAAACTGGAATCCAGAAGCATTGGTGCCTCCAGCCATGGCTAGTAGCCCTCTCCTCCATTAATTGAGCCAATCACTTTTGAAGCCATCCAGGCTGGTAGCCATCACTGCTTCTGGTGGAAGCGAGTTCCATAGTTTAGCTATGTGCTAGAAGAAAAAATACTTTGATCTGTCCCAAATCCTCCATCATTCAGCTACATTGGATGTCTGCCAGTTCTAGTGCTGACATTCTAGTGTAGCACTGGTGCTTATCTCCATACTGTTAGTAGCTTCCCATGCAGACTTCTGCACATCCGGTAGATGTTAAAACATACTGCTTTTGTATTTTAATTGTACTGTGCTCTGCCATGGAATTGCATGATGAAGTGGGGGAGTGCAATAAAACACATGCCTCTAAATAAATAAATAAAGACACAAGAGCAGTCTGGATCAAGTTGGGTTTTGTTCCCCTGGTCAGCTGGCAACCTTATTCACAATCCACTTAAGATGTTTGTCTGTTTTCTCTTCTTTCCTAATGATTTATTCCAGCTGTTTTGTAGCTGCTCGGGAGTGTGACCCTTTTGGCTTCTCTGCCAGACAAAAAGATAAGGCAATAACGAATTGGCTCCCCCTTTAGCAGGAGATGCCACCGTGTGTGAACAAAGTAGCGATTATGGGCCTCTTAAGCTGGCGAGGGAGCGCACTGGAAAGACGGGTTATTGATTGCTCAGATCGTAAAGGGGGAAAGAGGACCAGGATTGGGGGGAGGAGGGATTTGTTCCAGACAAGGGCCAGAGAAGCAAAAGACAGAGCAAAGTGATGGCGGCGCTGTGGCTGCTGCACTCGCCTGTTGGCTGTCAAAAGTGGACCTAGGGGAGCCCAACTGGTTCAGTCACACAGGGCATGAAGCTTCTGGGGCACCACAGCAGGTGCCGCAATGATGAAGTCCACTGCAGGGTGAGAGGCAGGGGCTCTGGATTTTGGAGTCATGCAGGGCACCACTGAAATTTGAGGTGCAGCATTTGGGGATTTACTTTTGCCAGAGGACCCAGCCAACTGACCAGCTTGATGAGTAGATCAAACTGCTACTAAAGGCACAGCTGCAGTGGTCTGCTGAAAAGTTGGCAACCCTGTGTATTGAAGCAGGTTGGAGTAAATTATGCACAGCCAGTAAATCCCTAACACACTAAATGTGACATAATTAATTGTGATCACGGGCTTTCTGGAGGGTTTTCCTAGCCATAATAATTCGGGTGGCATGTGGAATCCAATTCTCTCCACTGCATACATCACACCCTTCATCATGACATTCCCGAGGGAGCCGCTACCAAGTTGCCAACTAAAATATTTGCACATTCAGAAGCTGTGTTTTCAGCGCAGAGAGCACCTGGCACACTGTGTACACATACACACACCATGTGTTCTTCACCCAGATGATCCCCTCTTTACATGATTTGCACAGGTGAGGTAGACCTGGCACCACGGCGGCCACCTTGAATCAATTACCTGCCCAATAAAATCCTGTCACTTTCATTACTGCTCCCTCCACCTGCAGAGACACAGATGAGACATCCAAGGGAGGCAGCTGATGAATCAGTCCTTCCCTTTGAAGAGGGTAGCAGTGGCAGGGAAGCAACAGCATCAGCGTTGGGCTTGTGGCTCAACATGCCTCCTGTAGCCACCTGCATTTAGCTGCATCCTCCTCTTTAAAGAAATAGACAAGCCTTACCCAGGCTGTGCCCTTCAGATGTTATGGACCACAAACTCCATCAGGCCCAGACAGCACTGCTGCTTGATCCTGGGGCTGATGGGAGTCACCACCCAGAACATCTCAAGGGCACCAGCTTAGGGAACGAAAACATAATATATGGCAATAATTATAGGCAATTGATGAGGAGCAGGTCCCTGGGCAGAGACGGCCTTCAGCTTGGATGGTTTCAGACACAATCATGGGGAATGAGGCTTTCAATGGTTATGTACCATTTCCAGTGTTGGGGGCATTATGTCTCTGAATGCCAGTTACTGGGACTCACAAGTGGGAAGTGTGCTGGTGTGCTCAGGTCCTGCTTGCATGCTTCCCATAGGTGACTGGTCGGCCAGTGTTGGAAGGAGGATGCTGGGCTAGATGGGCCTTTGACCAGCAAGAGTCTTCTTAGGTTCCTACACAAAGTCAGCTCTTTCTGTCTTCTCTGTGTCACCAAAAGCACCGCTGATGCATCTGGGTGTGGAACTAGAGTAGCCAACAGGCAGCCCCAGAGCTGAATCTGGCTTCCTACACCCCTACAGCATAGGCCCATTCCATGCCCTCCAACATTTCTCTGACGAAAAAAGGGACATCCTATTCTACATCAGGAAGCCTCATTTGATCTTGCTGCACACATAGATGTCATATTCGCATTTCCATCTGTCACCTTGAGCCAATTACAACCTCTCTCCACTGCACCTACCTCAAAGGATTGTTGTAAAGAAAAAAAATGTGTGGGGAAAGGAATTGTGTGCAACACCTTCCACAGATAAATGAAACCAAATATAAAACAAAGTTAGCTGAATTGGAGCAATCAGCAATATGTGGAAAACCAGAGTTGCCGTTTGTTCCAATTCAATATTAAAGAGTGGGTTTTTGAAAGGAAAGCACTGAGGGAAGAAGAGGAAGAGGAAGAGGAAGAGGAAGAGGAGGAGGAGGAGGAGGAGGAGGAGGAGGAGGAGGAGGAGGAGGAAGAAGAAGAAGAAGAAGAAGAAGAAGAAGAAGAAGACAGACACAGCACTTTAAACCACAAACCTATGCCTAGAAAGTGCTAAGCGAAAGGTAAGTGTGGATGAGCCCTCAAGAGCGGTCTACCTCAGAGGAGCGTCGCAAGCATGAAAGTAATGCCGCTTGTAAAACACTATGCACCATTAAATGGCGCAGGTATGTCAAAGAGGAACAACAGAGAAAGCTACCACAAAAGTAAAATCAGATATAATTATTCTGGGAACATTTTTTTTTTAAAAAAAGAGAAGTGTTTCAACCAGGGATTCTCTTGAAGTTTGCCTCCATTTAACAAGCTTCCACTTCCCACGTTTTGAATTGCAGATCTTTGAAGCTGAAAAGCGAGAGAGAGTTTACAATGCTAATTTTGGTTTTGAAGCACCAGCGGTCCCTGCTCCGACCATTACACCTCTCTCCCTCTTTGAAGATGGGAGATTTGAAGGATCAATAGGGACTGCTGGCTTCCTGGGGCTTCTCTCGCTGGTTGGCTCTTTTTACAGCATTATAATTGGCTTGGGTGGGCTTGCTTCTCCTGCTCAATTTCTTTCTTTCTTTCTTTCTTTCTTTCTTTCTTTCTTTCTTTCTTTCTTTCTTTCTCTCTCTCTCCTTCTTTCCGATATGAATCTTCTTCCTGATCAACTAGGAAGAAGGTGTTTGGAGAGCAGCCCCACGAGTGCATATCCCACTAACTATTGGAAGCTAAATGGATCAAAATGAAGAGGAGGAGACTGGGCCATTTTCAGAGGGAGCTATTGGATGATGGACCTTTTGATCAGATCAGGACTTAATTGTCTTGAGCTAACTGGTGATTTCATGCTCTGCTTGGCACAGATGAATCTTGGAGCCACCTGGAGCATACATCTTTATCCTCCCAGCTTCCATGCATACAGAAAGAAATGCCAGCAGCAGCCAAGCAGAACATCCAGGTTCTAAAACCCTGAAAAGCCAGTCAGTGTTGACCAGAAACAAGGAACCTGTGGCCCTCCAGCTGGTGCTGGACTCCTAAATTCCACCAGTCTCAGCCCACATGGCCAATGCTCAAGGATGATGGGCGTTGTAGACCAGCAACATCTGGAGGACCACAGGTTCTCCATCTCCTGTGTAGACCTTGATAGCTCAGTTGGTTGGAGTTTGGTGCTGAACACCAAGGTTGCAGGCTAGCTGCATATTCCTGCATTGCAGGGAGTTGGACTGGATGATCCTCAAGTCTGGATGGATGATCATGCAAGTCTATGACTTCTATGACATCACACTAGAAGAAGAAGAGTTTGGATTTGATATCCCGCTTTATCACTACCCGAAGGAGTCTCAAAGCGGCTAACAATCTGCTACAACAGCAGCTAGAATACTCATTGCAAAGTACTGGAAGACACAGGATCTACCCACACTGGAAGAATGGCAGATGAAGGTGATGGACTACATGGGTTTGGCAGAAATGACGAGCAGAATCCGAAACCAGGGAAGAGAAGCAGCGGAAGAAGAATGGAAAAAGTTTAAGGACTATCTAAAGAAATACTACAAAATTAATGAAAGTTAGAATGATGTTGGACTGGAAAGTAAATGGTTACTATTAGCAATGGTTAAGACAAGGAGAATAAGGAAGATTAGCTTAAATTTAAAGTAAAATAAGAGAAGATTTGCTGAGTAATTGATTAGAATTTGGAATACAGAAAAGGGAGGCATGAGGAAGTCGAGGAAGAAAGGTTTAAGAAATTAGGATATGAAATGATACTTGTTTTTTGTTTTTTTCTGTTATTGTTTGTTTATGTATTTGTTGTTGTTATGTTTTGTTTGTGTGGCTATAAAAACTGTTTAATAAAAATATTTTAAAAAAAAAACAAAGCGGCTAACAATCTCCTTTCCCTTCCTCCCCCACAACAAACACTCTGTGAGGTGAGTGGGGCTGAGAGACTTCAGAGAAGTGTGACTGGCCCAAGGTCGCCCAGCTGCTGCATGTGGAGGAGCGGAGATGCGAACCCGGTTCCCCAGATTACGAGACTACCGCTCTTAACCACTACACCACACTGGCTCTCACCACTATTAATGGTCTGACAATATCAGGCAGCTTCCCCTGTCCCTCCACCTCCACCAGCGTACAGTGTGTCTTCACTGGGCCTGAAGCTGTTAATTGGTTCATGGTTAAATTAAAATCCAACTGCCAGAGGAGGAACAGCTGGAAGAAACTTGCTTCGCACACGTGCTGCTATTGAGTCAGGGTGGTGTAACGGCTCCAATCTCAGACTAGGACCTGGGAGATCAGGGTTCGAATCTTCACTCAGTGATGAAGCTCCCTGAGAGACCTCGGAGCAGTCACTGCCTCTCAACCTAACTTTGTGCTGATTAGATGAGGAAGGAGAGAACTATGTATGTCACCTTGTGCTCTGCGGAGAAAATTCAATATAATAAAACAAAGAACACTTCACTCCAGCTCAGTGTTGCCCTGGGACAGAAGAGCACCCATACTTCTGTCCATGCTGTGATTTGTAGGCACAGCTCCATGATTTCCAGGCACAACTCTGAGCAGGTTTTTGTTTGTATTTTTTGGGTCCTGCCACATTCCCCAGGAAAACCCACTGTTTACCCACTAAATCAGAACAAATATCTATCTGAGGGAAACCCGATAAACATTTGTTCTGATTCAGCAGTAAACATCAAGTTTTTCCAGGGAAAGCAAAGGGACAAAAGGAAAACTGCCCAGACCCACATTGGGAAATCACAGACCTGTGACTACAGATCTCGGCACTAAATGAAAGTCTGGATGAGCCCTAAATTAGCTGAACTTAAATCCCATTGAAATCAATGATCAATTTAGTCACGACTCAGCTTAAGTCTCATGGATTTAAGTGAGGCCTCAGTGCAGCTAGTTTGGCTGGATCTGAGATCCAACCATTCTCAGAAGAATGATCCCTGATAGCAATATTGCAAGACTAGTCCCACAGTCAATCACAGTCTTTTCAAATATGATAATCTATGTCAGGGAACCAGCTGCCCTCGTTTTCTCCTGTTATGCACAACCTACAGGCTGATCAAGGAGAATCAATACACAGCGGCCCCCCTGGCTGTTTTCAATTCTCCCTTCAGTTCAGGCTGAATTATATGTTTTGTGTCCTCTTGCTTCCTGCAATCCACACACTGGATTTTTTTGAAGGGGGGGTCACAGCTGTTACAGCCCTTACGCCACACAGTAATTATATTTTCCAATCTGTTGCTATGCAATGGAAAAGCATTTTCTGCCATCTGTCCATGTCCACTTCTTCACAGGAAATGGGTAGAAAAGGGGATAAACTTGACTGCTTCAGTTTCAAAGCAAAGAATCCTACTCTAACTGCCCCAAATGAGACTTTGTTTTAGCCAGGGCTCAGCCCCTGGCCCTATTTCACCCCAGAACCCTGAAAAATGTATTGCAGTATTGCTAATATCAATACTAATGCTTGCTTTGATATGGTGCTTTCAGGCCCTCAACATGATTCACATGCATTTGCTTGTTGCAATCCTTACAACATCACTGCAAGGACGGAGGTGTTGTTATCCCCATGGTACTAAAGTGGAGAGCAAAGGAGTGAAGGAACAAGACTTTCAGCCATTTGGTTTTTGTTTATAAACCTGGGATGTACTTGGTTGTTGTTTCTTGCTTTAAAGCTGCTTCGGGGTGTACCAGGGACAAAGGAACAGCTGAGGAACTGCAGCCCTAACAGGGTCATCCTACCCAATTGGGAACATCAGCGGAGGTGTTTTTTGTAGTAGTTCAGTAGTGCAAGAAAGAAACTATGACCTCACTTCCCCCAGTTGAGGCAGCAGAGTGCTTAGTTTGTCTTATTTTTGGTTGCTATTTTGTTTGTTAATTTTCTTTTATAGATTATAAATGCTGTATTGATTTATTAATCATATAATTGCTTTAATTGTGGTGTTTACGGTAGCTTATTTTTTTAGTTGCAGCTTTGTTGACAGTGCTTTATATGTTGCAATTGTTTCACGGATGATTTGTTAATTATTCTATAAGAGTTATGCTGTGTTTGTGATGGTCTATTAAGTTCTACCTTGTTGTTGTTATTTTGTTTGTAAGCTGCTTTGAGATTCATTTGAATGAAAAGTGGCAAGAATATGTAATAAATCTAATCCGAACAGGAGGTGAAGGCACCTTCGACGTTTCTGATTACCCAACAGTCACTTTTCAGGTAGGTAACATTGTAATACAGTGGTACCTCAGTTTACGAACATAATCCGTTCCAGAAGTCCGTTCTTAAACCAAAACCGTTCTTAAAACAAGGCATGCTTTCCCTAATGAGGCCTCCTGCCGCCGGTGCCCTTCCACTGTTCGGATCCGTTCTTAGATCGAGGTAAAGTTCACAAACCGGGACACTACTTCCAGTTTTGCGGAGTTCATATACTGAATAGTTCGTAAACAGGGCTGTTCTTAAACCGAGGTACCACTGTATTTTATTATTTGAACAACAGGGTTTTTCCAAGCAGCATTAATGACAACAATTCCTTGACAGCTGGCCTGAAGGAAGCAGAGAGGAGCACTGTTTGACACACACACCCCTCCTCTGACGCATTTGGAGTTTGGAAGCAGAGCAGGGGAGGAGTGGAGAGCGGGGAACCAGTCGGAGGTCCTCCCCATCTTCCTTTCAACTTGGCTTGAGCTCAGCTCCACCCGGATGCCCTCATCCTCCTCCCTCATACCTTTAAACACACAGAGGCATGAAAAATAAATGTTACTGGAAAGAGGCAGCAGTGGAAGGCTGGAAAGCAATTAGCAGGCAGAGAAGCATAATTAGTGCTCAGAATGCGAACAGCAGCGAAGAAATAAAGTAGCATTCAGATGCAATCAGGGTCGTGCCTGAATTACAAACCGTTAGCTGAATTGCTAATTAAGCTCAACGAGTGAATCACATCTTATTAAGGGCCCAACACAAGCCTCACTTAACTTGCCGTCCTGCCAGCAGGTTGGCAAAGAGAAGGCGTGGCAGGGGACTGGCAAGATGTCTGGCATAGTGGGGGAGAAGAGTTCCATGGGGTGACACTGGCAAAGAATGACGGGCAAGGGCATCAACTCTGCTCAATGGGTTGAAATTCCCACCAGACTCTCTCTCTGCCCCAAGACTGGCACTGCCAGGCAGCACGAGCAGACTCACCACATGATGGGCCCAGTCAGAGAGTGGCCATGTGCCCTACTTCATCAAAGGCAGTTCTCCATTTGGAAGCATCCTCTATTTAATCATCTGCCCAGTCCATGTCTGGTTTAAACATAAGGAGTCCTAAGAAGGGAGAGCGGGAGGTTGCCTTGGAGTTGCCTATCTGCATTCAGCACCTGGAC
The DNA here is from genome assembly GCF_027172205.1 of Podarcis raffonei. Lineage (NCBI taxonomy): Eukaryota > Metazoa > Chordata > Lepidosauria > Squamata > Lacertidae > Podarcis > Podarcis raffonei. The sequence continues at coordinate 32,583,364 of NC_070609.1, forward strand.
AGCAGCAGCTTGAGCTGGCAGACGAGCACATCACCTGGACATGGTCTTCCCCACTAGGGTGAGATGCATTGCCTTCTATTTAAGTTATAGATTTGCATCTGTCCTTATGAATTAGCATATGTAAAATTTATGCAAATCCACACTCTCTTTTTTCCCTCAAAATTGAAATGCCTGGTTGACCCTTCTACAGTGGTACCTCAAGTTAAGTACTTAATTCGTTCTGGAGTTCCGTTCTTAACCTGAAACTGTTCTTAACCTGAAGCACCACTTTAGCTAATGGGGCCTCCTCCTGCTGCTGCTGCTGCCGCACCACTGGAGCACGATTTCTGTTCTCATCCTGAAGCAAAGTTCTTAACCCAAGTTACTATTTCTGGGTTAGCGGAGTCTGTAACCTGAAGCGTATGTAACCTGAGGTACCACTGTATTGTCTCTTGGTTCCTCTGCACTGCAACCCCCAGCAGAATCCTTTGGGGATTATTTATTCCTGTTTGGCACAACCAGTTTGTTCTTCAGCTGTTCTGCAGGTCCAACTTTATCTCTCTCTCTCTGTGATTTTCCTGTTCCTTCCTTCCTGAATGTCTGTCTTTTATTCACATCTTCCCTTCCCTCAAACCCATTTAGTTAAGTTTGTGCAGGCTCCTCCTCCTCACTTTGTACAATGTGAAAACCCCAGGGCTGTTCTTCCTTTACTTTAACCTTGGCCCAGGACTAGGTGGAACTTGAAAGCCGTTGGAAAGAGAACTTCATTTTGCTTCTGTAAAGGTGAGAACAAAGCTTTGAACCGTTTCAGCCAAAGACCACCATGATGACAAAAGAGATTTAGAGAGGCCCATTTATTTCCTAGGTGCCGTAAGCCCCTCACAGGGGCTGAATCTCCTAAGGAGTTCCACAAGAAAATATTTTATGAAAACACTGATAATATCAGCAGCAATTTATACCAACACTTTACCTCAGAGGTGTGCCAAGTCGAGATTAAAAGAAAAAAGTTTGCCCTAGGTGTGGATGATAGCACATATATCTTAGGATTTTACAAGGCTGACTTTTATTTATTTGGTTTATTTTCTTCCAGCACAGAACCCAAGCCATCATGCATGTGCTTCCAGGCACCAGCCAGACCCAGACCGGCTTAGCTTAAGCCAGATGGTGGCCTGATATGCTTTCACATCCCCTGAGGAGCTATGCTGGGACTGAAATGCTTCTCAGGCATGGCTTCATTGTGATATATTCAGTTTTTAGTTGTTGTTTTAAGATGTCAATTTGCATCCCCATCAGAGCTGTGAAGGATATCACCCCAGTGCTCTGCCAACTTATTTTTCCCCTGACCTGCCAAGGATTGCTGGGGATTGAACCTGGAATCTTTTGCATGCCAAACAAACGGCTTTATCACTCAGCTCACAGTGCCTCTCTTCAGAAGTAAAACTCAAACCAGAAGAAATTAAATAATGAATTTTTTGCTGCCACGCAAAACCAGTTGACTGAGACAGCTGCTGCCTCAACCTGCAGAACAGCAGGGTCAACCTCGCTGCTTTGCAATCCACCCCTTCCCATCTAACGCTACTGTCAGCGCTGCCCAAGGTCCCAGCTCACACAAGACCAACGCTGCTTCTTGCTCAAGTTTAAAAGTCTTTATTGAAGTTCAGTCTCATTTCCAGACGTGCAGCGCGCAACGCTACATCTATCCGTCAGACCGTAGAAGTCCCATCTGAATCTCCGCCCCCCTGACACCAGCTTAAGATTCTAGCTTTACTCCACCTCTTCCTCTGTTCCTTCTTTCTCTGGGTCCTTCTGCTAGTCGGAGTCTCTGCCCTCCGAGATTCTTCTGACGCTGATTCTCCCGACTCCTCCCCCCCCCTCTTTCGGGCTTTAGGACCTGGCTCCCAATCCGGGTTTTCTGCTGTCCCGCGCTCCTCCACATTTGAACTTGGCGCGCGCGCGCAGCCTCCCACTTTCCTTCTGACCGTTACACTTGTGTCACTGCTCCCCCTTTCGGGGAGGCTAGCTGGACCTGGCCTTCCCTCCTTCTCCCCACTCCCCGATGGAGGAGAAGATGGTCCTGACTCACGTGACTCTTCCCCCCCACTGTGCTCTGGTGGGGAAACTGGCCCTACTCCTCCGCTGCTCCTTTGGGACTCCCCTCTGGTTCCTTGTTTATGGATCGTCCCCTCTGGGATTCGCCTCGCCCTTACCATAGGCGCCCTCTCCTGGGAATCTTCTGATTCGCTGGAGAAGCTCATGGAATCTCTCGGTCCACTGTCATATTCCCCTACGCTCCCCTCTGATTCCTCTCCTCCGCTCTCTATCTGCTCTCTCCCCTGCTCTTCTGCTCCTGAGCCTCTGACATCCATCCCCCCCTCGAAGCCCCCCCTTCCCCCCTCCCCCTCTTCGGGTGTGGGTTCCAGGTGCTCCAGCGCTGGGGGTGTGAGTGCTGGCTTCTGTTCTCTCCCCCTGGTGTGCAACCGGCCCGTGGGATCAGGCCCCCCCACGATGGGTTCGTCGACGTCGACTTCCCCTGCTTCCATTTCTCTGCTGTCGTGCTCAAAACCAAGATCCTCCCCCCACACGTCCATGTCCTCCTCTCCACCCGGTCCCTCGGGTGAGGCTGTGTGCAAGGGCCCCCTCAGCAGTTCCCTGCTCCACCCCACTTCTGGTTGAGTGTCCCACCAATAGGAGCGGTCCGTGGCAAACCCCGAGAGCGACCCCTCCGGGGAGCTCATCCCCGGCGTCGGCTCCTCATCTGAGGAGAAACCTTGGAACGTGCTGGCTGACAGTGTGGGTGTGAAAAGCCAGTCGTCGAAATACTCCGCCGGCATGGGTCTGTGTGGGAAGATCGAATGGAACTCGTCTTTGAGATAGTGCTCCTCCACGGCGTAGCAAGGCACCCACTCGTTGGCGCTGGCCGGAGTACCCTCCCTGGCGAGGAGATATTCAACTCCCTCTTCCCCCCATCTGGAGTCCAAAATCTCTGTGACCTCGTTGAGTGGCGTCGCCCTCTGTGGTCCCTCCCCTGTTGGCGATGGGCTACGTGGAGCTGGTGCGTTCCCTGGCGCCTGAAACCTGTGGGGCGCCTTGTAAGGCGTGAGCACTGACCTGTGAAAGACTGGGTGCATTCTGGAGCCCTCCGGGAGTGTCAACCGGTAGGCCACTGGATTGATTTGTGCCGCGACCTGGTAAGGTCCCAGCTGCTTGTGTCCTAGCTTCCTCTTAGCTAGCGTTCTGGCCGGCACTGCCTGAGCTGCTAACCAGACCCAGTCCCCTACCTGTATGTCTTCCCCAACCCTCCTGTGCCTGTCTGCCTGCATCTTGTAGGCGTGTTTCGCGAGTTCCAAGTGCCTTCGGAGTTGCTCATGGACCTCCTGTAACTCTGCGGCTAAGTGCTCTGCCCCCCGTGGCTCCCCCTCTGCCTCGGTCTCCAACCCCGGGAAGGTTCTGGGGTGGCGCCCATTGTTGGCGAAGAACGGTGTCACCCCTGTAGACCCGTGCTTCGTGTTGTTGTAGGCAAACTCGGCTAGCGGTAGGTAGTCCACCCAGGTCGAGGGCTGTTGATTGGCGTAGCATCGCAGGTACTGCTGCATGATGGCGTTGACCCTCTCCGCTTGTCCGTTGGTCTGCGGGTGTCGTGCCGACGCTAAGTTGATCTTGACGTTCAGGATGCCCAGCAGCTTCTGCCAAAAGTTCGAGATGAATTGGCGACCCCGGTCGGACAGGATGGACCGCGGCAGGCCGTGAGCTTTGAAAACGTGGTCTATGAACAGCTTGGCGGTCTGTTCCGCTGTGGCCACCTTCGCGCACGGAATGAAATGCGCCATCTTGGTGAAGAGGTCTACGACCACGAGTACCGCTGTTTTGCCGCGCGAACTGGGCAGATCTGTAACAAAGTCCAGGGCCACTTTCTCCCATGGTTCGAGCGGCGTCTGCAGCGGTTCCAGCAGACCCGCCGGCTTCCTGTGTACTGGCTTGGCCCTTTGGCAGGTGTCATACCTGGAAACGTAATCCGCAACTTCTCCCCGCACCTTGGGCCACCAAAAGTCCCTGGTGACTAATTCCGCCGTCTTGTCCTTGCCGAAGTGCCCAGCGCTGGGCGCGTCGTGCAGCTGCTGCAAGACTCTCGCGCGAAGGTCGTCTCCCGGTACGTAGAGAGCCCCTTTGCGGAGGAGTAGTCCGTCGCGTATCTGGAACTCGTCGTCCCTCGCTGTGCCGTTTCGCACCTCCTCCATCTTGGATTGCGCAAACGAATCCGCCTGTAGCGCACGACGGACTGCGTCCAGGTCCACTGCGGCTGAAGCGCACGCCCACACCTCTGGTGCGAAAATGTGTTTGGCCGCTGCCGGTGCCGCTTCCTCGAGATACTGCGGCTTCCTGGATAGCGCATCCGCCATGACGTTGTTGTCTCCCGGGATGTATTCTATCCGGAAATCGAAATCTGCAAAGAACTCCGCCCAGCGGATGTGTCTCTGGTTCAGGAACTTCGCCGTGCGCCAGTACTCCAGGTTCTTGTGGTCCGTGCGAACCTGCACTGTGTGTCTGGCTCCGACGAGGAAGTGCCGCCACGCCTTGAAAGCAGCATGAATGGCCAGCAACTCCCTGTCCCAGATGGTGTAGTTCTGCTCCGACGTGCTGAGCTTCCTGGAGTAGAATGCGCACGGTCTCCAGTCCCCTTGCGGATCTTGCTGCAACAGGACCGCCCCCACCGCTCTGTCCGAGGCGTCCGTTTCAACCCTCATCGGTTTGCTGGGGTTTACGTGTAGCAGCTGTTCTTTGGACGCGAAGAGACGCTTGAGCCTCCGAAAGGACTGCTCCGCCTGGTCCGTCCAGGTGAACTTCTTCTTCTTGGAGCTGAGGGTGTCCGTGATGGCTGCTGTCTCCTTCGCGAACCCCTTGATGAACTTGCGATAAAAGTTGGCGAAACCGACGAACTTCTGGACCTCCTTCCGGTTGCGCGGGCTCTTCCAGTCCAACACTGAGCGGACCTTGGCGCTGTCCATGGCAAGTCCCTTGTCGGACAGCTTGTAGCCCAGGAAATCCACCTCTGTCGTGTCGAACTGGCACTTCTCCAGTTTGGCGTAAAGTCTGTGCTCCCGTAGTCTTTGCAGGACCTCCTTGACGTCCTCCTCGTGCGCCTCCTGCGAGTCCGAAAAGATCAGGATATCATCTAAGAAGCAGACGCACTTCTTGTAGAGGAGTCCCGCTAGCACGTGGTGCATGAAAGCTTGGAAACAATGGGAGCCATTTTGGAGACCAAACGGCATGACTCTGTATTCATAGGTTCCTAAAGGCGTAAACATGGCTGTCTTCCACTCGTCGCCCTCCCGCATGCGTATAAGGTTGTAGGCCCCTCGTAGATCCAACTTGGTGAAGATCCGCCCCTTCCTCACCGTCGCGAGCAGGTCGTCAATTTTGGGCATGGGGAATGCTGTGGGCTTTGTCCTGGAATTGATGATTCTATAATCCACTATGAGCCTCCGTTCGGGCGTGTCTCTCTTCTTCACGAAAAACACGGGACTGCCCCCCACTGCTTTGGATTCCCGGATGAATCCCCGCTTCAAATTGCGATCTATGAACTCCCTGAGTTCTTGTATTTCGTCTTCAGACATGGAGTACAGTTTCCCAGTCGGCAGCGTCGCCCCTGGCAGGAGGTCAATCTTGCAGTCGTAGGGTCTGTGGGGAGGCAGCTTGTCTGCTTCCTTCTCGCAGAAGACTTCCAAAAAGGCCTTGTACTTGTTGGGCACCGCTTGCACCATGCCTAGGTGTAGCTGCGGTGCATCCTCTTGCCCCTCCTCTTCCTGGCAGGTCTGGATGCAATGCGCTGCGCAGTAGGAAGAGCAGAAAGTCAATTGCCGCTGGTACCACGCTAATGCCGGGCTGTGCCTATCCAGCCAACTCATGCCCAACACTATGGGCGTGTCCGACAGGTGAGTGACGTTGAAACTGATGACTTCACGGTGGTTCCCAATTTGCATCACCAGAGGCGGTGTCTGCTGTACCACCTCTCCTCCCAGTATCTTCCTGCCATCTACTGTGACAACATTTAGGGGCGTCGTGGCTGGCAGGAGTGCTATGCGATGCTGCTTGACGAAGTCCAACCCTACAAAGTCTGCGTTGCTACCAGAGTCAATGGTAATAGGGACCTCCAGGGTGAGTCCATCGGGCAGCTGGAGCGATGCAGTGAGTTGCACCACTGGTTTGGGTGGGAGGGGGTCTGTGGGCTGCAAAATCTCTGGGGACTGCTTCACTGACTCGCCTGGTTGAGCCCCAGTGCTTCTGTCTCCAACCAGGCTCCTCCATTTCCCTGGGGCTGCTCCTCCTGCTGAATTGCTCCTTTAACAGTTGCTGAGGCTGCAGTGTGCTTCTGGAGCCTCTGGGGACACTCTTTGGCCATGTGCAGTGCACTGTCGCAGATGTAACACTTCCTGCTCCCTCTAGGAGCCTTCGCCTTGACTGCTCCTGGTGTTTGGGCTCTGCTTGCTGTCTGAGCCCTTGCACCTCCGATTTCCATTGGCTCCTCCCCCCTCATCAGAGCAGGCGTGGACTGAGCGCGCTCTGTCTCTCTGGGTAGGAAGGGAGTCGTTCTAACTGACGTGTTTGCTCTTCCCCCCTGCTCCCTGCTCCACGGGCGTTCTTCCAGGCGCACCCCAATTGCGAGCGCCCTTTGGACAACTTCTGTTGTATTTTGGGGTCTCTCTCCCCTCGCCAGCTCATCTTTCACGGCTCCATTCAGCCCCTCCCAGAACAGATCCCTGACGGCAGCTGAGTCCTTCTGCCAGCCCAGCACATTTACTAACCCAAAAAAGCGGGAATGATACTGGCGCACTGTCGCTTTTCCTTGCCGCAATCCATGCATTTCCCTTCTAGCGACATCCACATCCACCATTGATTTAAAGCAAGCGTCCATGGCTCCAATAAAGGCGCTTGAATCTTTGAGGGCGGGGTCATTTTCGCGTAACAAGGTTCGCAGCCACGACTTAGCTTCCCCATGCAGATGAGTGATTATGAAACCCACTTTCTCCTCCTCATCTCTAAAATCTTTCCGAAGCAAATTGAGCGCGAAAACTACTTCTGCTCTGAAGTTAGGGTACTGCTGCAGGTTCCCGTCAAAATGGGTCACAAGGCTTGCCCCCCTTTTCCCGAGGGCAACTCCCTCCGGCTTGGCTCCCAGCTGCCCCTCCTTTCCCCATTTGTCCCACCTGGCTTGCAGATCCTGGCAGAGCGCAGCTGTTTCTCCTTCTTTTTTCTTAGACGCACCCAATTCTGCGTAGAGCGTTGACACCGCTTCCTGCAATTGCTTGATTTTTTCCTCTGTAGTCATCTTTGCCTATCTTCGTGAGCTTGCAGAGTTTTTGAGCAGAGATGGGACTTACTGTCAGCGCTGCCCAAGGTCCCAGCTCACACAAGACCAACGCTGCTTCTTGCTCAAGTTTAAAAGTCTTTATTGAAGTTCAGTCTCATTTCCAGACGTGCAGCGCGCAACGCTACATCTATCCGTCAGACCGTAGAAGTCCCATCTGAATCTCCGCCCCCCTGACACCAGCTTAAGATTCTAGCTTTACTCCACCTCTTCCTCTGTTCCTTCTTTCTCTGGGTCCTTCTGCTAGTCGGAGTCTCTGCCCTCCGAGATTCTTCTGACGCTGATTCTCCCGACTCCTCCCCCCCCCTCTTTCGGGCTTTAGGACCTGGCTCCCAATCCGGGTTTTCTGCTGTCCCGCGCTCCTCCACATTTGAACTTGGCGCGCGCGCGCAGCCTCCCACTTTCCTTCTGACCGTTACACTTGTGTCACTGCTCCCCCTTTCGGGGAGGCTAGCTGGACCTGGCCTTCCCTCCTTCTCCCCACTCCCCGATGGAGGAGAAGATGGTCCTGACTCACGTGACTCTTCCCCCCCACTGTGCTCTGGTGGGGAAACTGGCCCTACTCCTCCGCTGCTCCTTTGGGACTCCCCTCTGGTTCCTTGTTTATGGATCGTCCCCTCTGGGATTCGCCTCGCCCTTACCATAGGCGCCCTCTCCTGGGAATCTTCTGATTCGCTGGAGAAGCTCATGGAATCTCTCGGTCCACTGTCATATTCCCCTACGCTCCCCTCTGATTCCTCTCCTCCGCTCTCTATCTGCTCTCTCCCCTGCTCTTCTGCTCCTGAGCCTCTGACAGCTACGTTCAGCTTTTTTTGCCTGTGTTACTCCGGAAAGAAGTCTTCCTGGACAGGAAAAAAATGTATGCTAAAGGAAGGCATGTTTGTTGAAGGGGGAAGGAATCCATGCTTAAATAAATATCTTTATTAAAGGGTAAAGAGACCCCTGACCATTAGGTCCAGTCGTGGCCAACTCTGGAGTTGCGGCACTCATCTTGCTTTACTGGCTGAGGGAGCCGGCGTACAGCTTCCGGGTCATGTGGCCAGCATGACTAAGCCACTTCTGGCGAATCAGAGCAGCACACGGAAACGCCGTTTACATTCCCACCAGAGCGGTACCTATTTATCTACTTGCACTTTGACGTGCTTTCAAACTGCTAGGTTGGCAGGAGCAGGGACCGAGCAACGGGAGCTCACCCCGTCGCGGGGATTCGAACCACCGGCCTTCTGATCAGCAAGCCCTAGGCTCTGTGGTTTAACCCACAGCACCACCAGTGTCCCTAAATATCTTTATTAGGATGAATCAAAATCCATGAAATAGTGAGCGGGTTTTTGAACTCTCCAGAACTCTCCCATCCTTTTGTAAGCTCACTGGGTGATCTACCTCACAGGGTTGTTATGGGGATTAAATGAGGAAGGGGAAGAACCATGTGCCCCACCTTGAGCTTCTTGGAGAAAAAGGTGGGATATAAATGCAACAAATAAACATAAAAGAATAAGATAAACAAAGCTGTTGCAGAGGAACGGGGTGGGATGTGAAGAATGGATGAGGGAAGGAGGTGGCTTAAGGATAAAGCAGCAGACACAGATTTTGCTGCCTTCATATTAATCCACCTTTTCTCTTTATCTTCACCACCAACAAGCTTTGCTGTCATCCCGCAAGGACAGAACCTTAAACCTTCCATTCAGTAGTACCACACTCTGCCTAGCTAAAGTTAGATCATGTCTATATTTCAGAATATTCAACACTTCCTATTTTTACTTTGTTCATATTCTTAATTTCCTGTCTTCCCTTCGAGATGCTAAATCTTTGAGATTAAAGTGCCCTCTTCTGTCTGAAGGCCCCCATTCAGGTAAGCAAAGGAGCAAAATACCCCTGCCAGTGATTCAGCTTTTTGAGTCTCATATTCACACAACAAAGAGTCTTGTGACTCTCCGAGATTAACACATTTATTATGGCAGAAGCTTCCCAGGGTGATCCGGTCATCAAATTTGGCTGCATGCACCAAAAGGAGCCCATAATGCTGTATGTGCATAGGAGCATCTGCACAGACCGGAGATCACACTTATTCATTTAAAAAGAGCTTCCCGGTGAGAACTAGGAAGTGCCCTATCCAGGCAAAGAGATGGTCCTTTCTGTCCTTTATCCCTGTGTCCCTGTTTCAGCTGCTTCACTTTATTCTTCACACACACACACCTGGTTATCACCTCAACATTCTGTGCCATTGAGTTATTGTAGTGTTGGGGGCACAGGTGGATTTGTGGAGCGTCTGCAAACCTCATGGTGAGCCCAAGTCTTCGGATGTTTCCCTTCTGCACATGAGTGGTTTCGGCTCCAGCTCCATGACCAAAGGAAAATTAGACTACAATACTGGAGCGCTGCAATAAATTTTTGCAGCATAACTCTGCTGCATGTGCTTTACCTGAGCCTGTGGCTGAATAAATTGGGGGGGGGAGAGTTAGCAATGAAGGTTGTTCTAACTTCCTCTAACTTAAATCTTACTTCGTGGGTAATTTTGTTTTAGTTAGTTTTTGAACACTTAAATGTGCAGCCAGTCTGCCTGAAACCATGAGTCTTCTGTATGCATGAGTTTGCCTGGGAGCCCAAGAGGGCATTTTAAGTATGGAGGGGGTTAATTTTAAATTTTTTTGGCCAGACTCACCCTCGCTTCTTACTTATAATATTAACAGTAGACTACCTTGCAGAGCTGCTGTACAGCACGTTCTCTTCGTACAGCTGCCTGGTGTGCATAGGAGTATAATAGCAAACTATCCTGCAGAATTGTAGTATGCTGTTCTCTGAACCCAAGCTGCAATAAAGGCAGTGGATAACACCTCAGGGTTGTTTTAACTTACTCTTTCAGCTTCAGCCTAAGCCCCAACCTGCAACAGGGGCTCTAACACTTCTGGGCAGCACTGGAGGGTTGTTATAAACCAGTTAGAGCCTGACCTGCAATATTCTCTGTGAACTGTCATAAATCACTCACTTCCAGCAACAGCCCCTGCCCACCTGTGTGTTCCTCAGCTTCAGGTTTTTAGTGCTATTAAAGGTTTCCGGACTGCCATAAATTGCAGAATGAAAATGGCTCCAAGTGTGGAAGTGGATTTGGGGATAACTCTTGGAGCTTCAAAATTTAATGAAATTAAGAGAGAAGAAGGCAGTGACAAAAATGAGGGGAATTTATGGCCCCCTCTTTGCAAAAGACTGAAGACACCCTCCATGGATGGAATATGAGATTCTGAATACAGCTTTCCTTATGCTGAATTTTGATTGGGAAAGAACTTTATATCCCCCTAAAAGGTTCCTATTATTCCCAGGAAAATTAATTTAGAATGCACTGCAGAATGTACCATTGCTTTTTCTTTCTTTTTTTAGAACCTACAACCATCATTTACCGTTTAGACTATCTTTCTATCATCCTCTGGGAAGGAAAGCATTTCAGCTTTTCGCTTTATTCATTGTGGGGAAGAAGAGTGGATGGGTTGAAGATGCTTTTGTCAATAGCTTGTGAAGTGATGCGAACAGTTTTCAATGACTGAAGAAGGGAGAGACAATTTAGGGTAATGTGGTGTCATTGTGGCAAGGAAAAGAACTTTCCTGTCCTCAGGAAAGGGGAGTCGCTGGAGGTACCAGCAGCTGACTTAGCGGATGGAGAAGATCAAAGATGGTGACCTTCTACCAGCCGGGACAGGTTGCTTCACCAGTGGGGGAAATGGATCAAAGATCCCTCATGGGGGTCTTGGCTCCTGTCAAGAAGCCTTTGACGGAAGCACGTCTTTTGATTACCCAAAGTTGGAAAAGCATTACAGAGCTTGGAGATCAAAGCATCGCTACAAAAACGTGTGCAAAATAGCCACTGCTGAAAAATTAACTCCTTAAATAAGAACATTAAAGGGAGAAGGAAAACCTGAGATGTTTTTCCTCGATACAGTGCAACTTTATCCATTTCCAAAATTGGTCAGGAAGGGAGCGTGTTGCTTCTCATGCTTAAGGCACATCGGAAGAGACAAGCACTGCAAAGGGAAGTTGGTGTGCAGCTGCAAAGTTTTAAAATGCACAAGCAAAAATACGTAGCACCTCATAATCGTTTTGAGGTACTCAAGCCACAGATTCCACCGGCAAGCTCAGAGCCCTTGACTTAGCCTGGTGCCTTGTCTGGCTCCTCAGATGGAGACACTGCAGCCTCTGCAATCTTGATTGCTGCTGGACTCTGGAGCCATGACAGGATTGTGGAGGAAAGCTAATCCCTTTCACTTCCCCCTCAGAAAGCCCCTGTACCTATTTGTCCGCAGTTTGGCAAGCTTAATCCACTCTGAAGGAGCAAATTTGCCTGTATATTTCATCCACTTTGGTCAAAAAGGGGGGGGTGATAACCATTTTTAGATTCCTTGGTATAGTGAGTGGGGAAACCAGAATTTTGTTTTATACTGAGCAGCTCAGAACCAGAATTACAGATGAAAGCAGAAGCAGAAACAGATTAGGGTGTGTTTGTGTTTGTGTATGCATGTGTGTGTGTGTTTTAATGCACAGATACAGGGGACCTGTGCTCATCCATAGAAAATACACCTATTTAGGCATAATATATGGTAGCAAAATTTATTAGTGGGTTTAACAAGCTTGGCCTCAGTAGTGCCAGAGCACTTTCTGCATGCAGGCACCAGCTCACTTGCATTTGCTGTGAGCATAATAATCCAGTGAGGCATTTGCCTGTGAATGCACATAAAGCAGCAAAAAATGTTCAGAAAAAGCAGGAATGTTAACGGAACAAAATGACAGGAGTCCAAATGTTTGTGGGTGGCACACAGAGAGACACACGTGAGGGAGGTAGAAGTTGGAAGAAACCAACTGTCCAGGCAGGAAAAGAATGCCCTTTGCCATCGGCTTACCTGTAGCCTTTCCCTGGTACCCAGAGAGCTTTGCCTGCTAGAGGGGTTCAAGCCTGACTCACAAAATTTCAGACAACTTCTTGCCACATTACATCACCTTAGATCAGCTTCCTCGTTGTCCCACATGGGTTGTGAATCTGGCCTGAAAGTTCTCAAAGATAGGCAGACCCTTCAGCAGGGGAGGCCATGGGTTTAATCACCTTTTTAAAACAAACAAACAAACAAACAACCAGCTGTCTCCTGACATTTGTTTTAAGGTATTCAAGTTCTCTGCAGAATTCAACAGCAGACCACTTTTTTTTCCCACAGGGGCATCAGTTGCATCTTACTGAACAATTGATACCTACCATCAGGGTTTTTAAAAACTGTGTTCATAGATTCTTGTCAGGGTGGAAGGGGTACACTCTGTGCAAAGCCTCTAATGGTAATTCAGGTCCCACGCTTGCATAAGAACATATGAATTCAGGATCCTGTTCTCACAGTGGCCATCCAGATGCCTGTGGAAACCTGCAAACAGATCCAAGCACAAGAGCACTCTGCCCTCATGCAGCTTCCAGCAGCTGGTATTCAGAAGCATAGCTTTCCCCAACCATGGTGTCAGGGCATAGCTCTCAAAGCTAGTGGCCATTGATAGTTCTCCATGAATTTGTCTAATCCTCTTTTAAAGACATTCATGTGAAGGAGGACTTGTTTTTGTGTCTCCTGAATCTTCCAACATTCAGCTTTATTTGATATTCACTAGTGTTGTGAGAAGGAGCGACGTCTTTTCTCTACCCTCTTTCTCCATGCTATATATAATTTTATAAACTTCTAGTATCATGCATGACAAAAAGCACCAGGAAAGGGAGAAGGGAACCACAGCACAGTGGCAAAGCAAACAGCAACCCCACACAAATCAGTTGGTGCTGGACCCCACAGAGTTTGCACATTGTTCAGAACTGTGGCACAGACAAGGGAAAGAAATGTGCCAGAAAATACACTCACTTCCTCCTTGGAGATGTAGCATGAAACCTGCCCATTGGGCTTCCACGATGGAGGGTCAGCCTGGCACAATGCTGCTGGCTGACAGAGTTGAGAGCAGCCATCCCCACTGCTTGCAAGACTCACAGCGCTAAGGCTGAACTGCTGGGTGAGCAGCTCACCCGCATATATAGTCAGCCAATGTATCCATCCAAAACAGACTCCTGAAAGGCTTTGTATGCAGCAGATCCAGAGCCTCTCCAGCCAAGCCTCCTCCAAAACACAGCAGCCCCCAAGCAGAGCAGACAATAAAAGCCCAGTAGGGTAATCGAGCTAATAAGCAGAAGTGATTCTTCCCAAACTTCCCTTGCTCTGTTGAGTTAACGCCGTGTTCTGCCTCTCCCTCTATCATCTCCATTTTGGGGTCAACAAGGCCTCCTGCAACAGGGTCCATCAAAGGAGACTGAAGAAGAGAGGAAGGAGGGGCAACACATGGCAGGCATGAGCCACCCTGTTGCCTGTTATTTGTGTGTGCTCCCTTCTCTCCCCTTTTTCCATGGAACAAAGGCAACTGTCAAACAGGCAACAGGCAGTCTCCTTAATGTAGAGATGCTTCCAGCTGCAGGGCCCTGACCTTTGAGTATCCCAGGGCAGGCTTCTCCATGGTTAAAGGAAAGCGGAGTTCTCAGGGCCCCCACCTGCACACAGCAGGGCACACTGCTCCTCAGATGTCTGCAGAAAAACCGTCTATCAGCACAAGGAGGTATTGCCAGCTCCATAGTGCTGTAAATAATAATCTTGAGGGTGTTGAAGAAAAAGAGGTGTGGGGAATTATAGTATTGCAGAGTTGGAAGGGGCCATGAGGGTCATCTAGTCCAGGCATAGGCAAACTCGGACACTCATCATCCCTAGTTAACAGGACCAATGGTCAGGGATGATGGGAATTGTAGTCCCAAAACATCTGAAGGGCTGAGTTTGCCTATGCCTGATCTAGTCTAACTGAAGGATTTGCCTGGTGCAGGGTGGGGGGTCTCAACTGAGAGCTTAAATAGAGGGAGCCCTCAACCCTAGAATATTTTCAACAAGTCACATAAACTACACAAAGGTGGTAAAACTGTTCCTGGACTGCTCAATTTCAGTCTACAGATGATGAGGAGGGCAGAAGTAGAATCCTTGCTTTGAGAAATCTAGCATGTCACAGAGAAGACCAAGGTGGAACTCTCCCCCTGGACAGGTCCTTTTCTCTGCACATCAGAGGCATCCTTATGATAGATGGGCCTTGGTTCATGCAAGACAGACACCTCTCACCTGCCGTTTGAATCTTTATTTATATTAAGGTGGAGGGTTATTCTCTTCTTAGAAGACAAAAGTCACATCCTCTCAAGTCAGCTTGCATTGCATATATATAATAAAACCACAACTTCAGTAAAACACAATCTAAAACACCAACTTCAGATATTGAAGACCAAGAACAATAACTACAGTGGATAAAAACTTTGGCACATTAATGGCTAATCAACCAGCTCACACAAGACTCCCAAACCTAACAGTCTAAAAGTCTATAATCTGCAAACCAGCAGCATCCTTAATATAATCATCTAAACCAAAAGCCATTTGGAAGGGATGGGTCTTCAAAGCTCTTTGGAAGGCAGGAAGTGCTGGGTCCAATCACATCTCTCTTAATGGGGGGCCAAAAGGCAGAGCCTCTGAAGCTGATCTTCAGGCAGGATTGCCGTGCGTCTGCATGTGCATGTGTGCGCGTGAGTGTGCCGAATTTTTCCGCAGTATGGATCCCATATTCAGAGTTTACACATTGGAGTACATGCTCACAGGGCCCTGAAGTGGCCCTGAAGTAGAACTTGGGCAGTGTGTGAGGAGGCATAAACAACCTCCACTTGTAGCAGAATAGCTGGATGGGGGATACATCTATACTGGCTATTTGTGGGAAAAGCCATGTGGCAATCCCTCTGGATTAAGTACCGTATATTGTTATGGCCAGCCATTCCTTTGTTAGGCAGATTGCTGGTTAATAGTCCAGATAATTGGCTGATTGTCTTGTCAATGGCTGTTAGGAGATGGTTTCCTGAGAGGTGCATTTGCTTGAGATATCCATCAAAAGCTCAAGGAGGGGGTGTTTGTGTGGTATGAAAACAGCAATTTGCAAGACACAGAGGTCACTTCCAACCTGTTTACTGAACGTTCTTGATTTGTTACACATTCCCTCAAACGATTACTCAACACTTCCCAGTGCATTTTCCCATCACTTTCCTTACTACAAAAAGACAATTGCCCAAGAGCATGACATCCACAGTCTGGAAGTTGCCAAAGTATGGGCACAGTGGCCAAGACAATTCTGTCCAAAAGGAGCCATAGCTGGCAAGACAGCTGGAACCAGAGATAGGCTACTGAGCCTCTGCGACAGCATTGAATCCAGGAGCACCCCAGGAGGGTATGATCCCATCCATAACAGGCTGTCTGCCCACTTCCCTGACATGAGAACTCAGAACATGTGACACCTTTCTCTTTTCAGGATTCAGCTTCCATTTATTGGCCCACACCCAGCCCATCACTGCCTCCAAGCCACTGTGGTCTAACACCTCAGCTGCCTCTCCTGATTCAGGTGGAACAGAGAGACAGAGTTGCATATTGATGACACTTCACTTCCATTTTTCTTCTGCGCATGCCATCACACACCCTCTGTGTTCCTTGCTGCTCCCTGCACAGCTCAGAGGCAGGTTGAGGGCAGCACCGTCAAGGCAACGACAGCCGTGTGTAGCCCAGAAACAGAAACCGCCGCAACACACTGTCACACAGGGATAATGAGCAGCCAGCTTGCCAAGTCACACTCTGCAAAGCACCTCACAGCCTTTTCTACAGGAAACGGAAATTACGACCTTCCAGCTGTTAATCATCTGTAACTTGGACGATTCGCCTCCTCCTGGCTATCAAGGCAATTCATTTCAGTGGACATCAGAACGTGGTGTCTCCTCATGGCAACATTCCCTCAGGCCTTCTCCCACCCTACTTTTCTTCTCCAGCACAGGAGGGTGGAGAAACTTCACACTCAAGAGGTCTCACAATTTGTCTCCACCAGCCAACAGTTTTTTGGTCTCCTTGTTCACCTGATCAGTTCCCATCCTGCCTTGGCTCAGCTCCAGTATGGCTGGCAGGGCACAAGGAAGATGCTTTTCCTGGGTGGGGATAATGCAAATGAAAGTGGTATGAGAGAACCATGGTTACCTGCAGCACTCACAGGCAGACTTCTCTGTCCTAGTCTTCTCTGGTCAATCAGGTCTAGCAGGATCTTGATCTCTGGTCAAACAGGTCTAGCAGGGTCTTGCTCTTTGGTCAAACAGATTTTGTAGGAGTTTTTGTTGTTGTTCTTATTGCTGCTGCTGATGCTTTAAAACATTGCAACATCTCTTTGAGAGCCACACACTGCAGCAGAACTGGGGGGAGACCCCTGGGTGTCCCTCAGGCCACAATGATCCAGCCATGCTCCCCTCATCCAAGTCTTTGAAAAACTGTCACCCCCGCTCAGCCAAAGCCTCAGAGCAGCAGTCTAGACTTCCCACTGCAGTGGAGCCTCTTGTTCTGCCTCAAAACCCATCCAGGCTCCCCGCTGCACTCAGTGGCTGATGAACGATTTTATTTTATTTTATTGTTGCTCAAAGCTAAAGCAAAGAAAGAGCCCTTGGCCCCCTTTGAAGGCAGCTTCTGCCGCCACTTTTGTCTGGCGTTTACGGCAGATTTGGGCCCCGCCAGCGTTGGCGGAGAGCGCCAGCCTCTTTCATGGCGCAGTCTGTACAAAGGCGGCGGCAGCAGCAGAGATTAAACAGACGAGCCAGGCAGGGGGTCACTCCCGGCAGGATCACACTTGGCCGCTAATACATGAAGTGCGCAGCCCACAGGGGTTCCGGTTAATTATTCATATTTTAGCAAATCCAGACGTGTGTCGTATTTAAAGTTCTAACAAGTTGTTCCAGTCCTCAAAGCGATGTTCCTCACCACAGGTCCTTCCTTTACACACACACACACACACACACACACACACACACACATTTCAAACCTGTTTCTGCTTTTCTTTTAATTTAATTTTCACCTTCTGCTTTTTTTAAAAAAATCCTCTTCCTTTCACTGCAGTGGACAGGACAGGGTATATTATAAAATAAAAAAACCTGAAAATTCTGTGCCTAATTAATCCCAAATTCTACACCAAGAAAATCCACAGACTATCTAAGGGTTGCAATTAAACCTACATATGTGTGTGTGCAGATATTTGCATAGTTTATATAATGTATTCTGCGACATCAGCCTCCACCCACATGGTCCCCTCCAGATGTTTCAGACCACAGCTTCTGTCAGCACTAGTGGGCATGGCTGTGCTGGCTGGGGCTGGCTGTGATCCAGACATCTGGAGAGCCCCCAGTTGGTAGAGGCTAGGCTAAGTCAAGGGGAGGAAGCAAGAGTCATGCCTGCCACTGGAGCTCTGCCCCTGAGCAAATGAAAATTGACTCTGCCCACTTCCCTAACCCCCATTTTAAAGATTTCACTTCATAACCATGAGGACTAGAAACTTGCTTTGAAACAAAGAAAGCCGAGACTCTCACACCTCTGAATTCTGCACCTACATCCCATTCTAGGGAAGGATGCAATGTCACACTCTTCTGATGATTGTTGCATCAGCAGAAGCATTTCTGCCTCCAAGACAAAACAATCTCCTCTCTCTTTCCTACCCCACGCTGGTCCAGGGCTTCTCCCCACCCTCCAGAGCAGATTTGGGGGAGGCGCAGGAGGATACAGTGGGAGGAGATGGAAGAAGCCCTGTTGCCCTTGAGTTGGCTTCTGCTAGCATGCTGGCTTAGCTGAACCCAGCCCCTAGTAGTAAAGAACGTCAGTCCTAGAAGATAAAATGAGTGTTCCTCTGAGCACATGCAGAGTTCTTTCCACACACCACTGAACCACTACTGCCCACCTCACCCTGCCTCATCTGCCAATAACAGGGTCTGTTCACTCTAAGCGTCACAGCAAAAATATTTGCCCTTGCCTCCCAGAGACGGGAGGCTTCCTTTGCCAGTAGTCTCACAGTGGGAGTGTGGCTGGCTGCGGGGGGGGGGGGAGCCTAGGGAAGATGGAGGAAGATCAAAGCACAACCTTCATCTATTTTAATAAGTCAGCACCCAAGTAAATCACCAAGCCCTAGTGAGCTAGGGACTTTCTAGAAGAGATCAAAGTCCCTGTTTGAACACTATAGGAACTGGGAGAAAGTGGGGAGATTGGGGAGGGAGAGGGAAGGGAGGCAGGAAGAAAGGAAGAGGTGAGAGATTGACCATGTTATCAGCACCACAGATTTAGGAGCAAGCGTGCTGGCATCTCCCAACATGTGGCAAAGAACTCTGAATGATGTTCTTTCCTGTGCTCATCAAAAGTTTATTGGGGAACCAAACAGCCAGTACCCCAGTTGATAGCTTCCACTTACAGATGTGATCACTTACAGGGTGGGTGGGCAGCCTCAGGTGGAACAGAGCTTACAGCAACAAGAAAAGGATGCTTTTACAGATCACCTGTCCAGTTCCTGACACCACAATTTAGCAAGGATATCAACAAGTTGCAAGGGATGAAGAGGAGGGCAACCAAGATGATCAATGGTCTGGAAACCAAGCCTTAAGAGGAATGGTTGAGGGAGGTGACTATGCTTCACCTGGATAAGAGGAGAATGAGACAAGATATGATAGCCATCTCCAAATATCTCAAGGGCTGTCACATGGAAGATGGAGTAAGCTTACACCAGTACAAATAGCGAAAATATAAAAGACCAGGTCAAATATATGCCGGAAATGTAAAGAAAAAAAAGGTACTTTTTATCATATGTGGTGGGAATTGATATATAATTGGGAAATGATATATAATGAATTGAAAAAAAATGTTTAAAATGACATTTGTAAAAAAAAAAAAAAAGAAAGCATTTTTGTTAGGGATTGTGGGACAAGACCTGCCAAGAAAAATAAAGAACTTATTTATGTATGCAACAACAGCAGCAAGAGTCTTGTTAGCACAAGGATGGAAGAACGAGGAAACCCCAACGAAAGAACAGTGGCAAGAAAAACTGATGAGCTATGCGGAATTGGCCAAATTGACACGTAAACTACGTGAGAAGGACAATCATGACTTCAAAGAAGATTGGGAACTTTTTACAAATTATTTTAAAAAACAACAAATCGACTTGGACTCCTTGGCAGGTTTTGAATAAACACCCACAAATTTGTTAGTAGAATATATGACAGATAAGGTAATGATATGTACAATTTTTAACATGCAGAGAATAATAAGCACAAACAAATCAGAGAAGGGAGCTGAGGGAGGAAGAGGGAGGGAGGAAGAGGGAGGGGAGGGGGATAAAAAGGGGGGAATAATGTAATTGACTATGTGGATTGATAATTTGTTTTGTTGAAATTGTTTAATAAAAATATATTTTTTAAAAAAAGAAGAAGAAGGAGTAAGCTTGTTTTCTCCTGCTCTGGAGGATAGGATCTGAAGCAATGGCTTCAAGTTGCAAGAAAGGAGATTCCGACTAAACATCAGGAAGAACTTTCCAGTGGCAAGAGCAGTTTGCCAGTGGAATGGACTCCCTCAGAAGGTGGTGGACTGTCCTTCATTGGAAGCTTTAAAGGAGAGGGTGGATGGGCATCTGTGATTCCTGCATTAGCTGTGATTCCCGCATTGCAGGGGGCTGGACTAGATGAGCCTTGGGGGTCCCTTCCAACTCTACAATTCTATGATTCTATGAGAGCAAGCACTCCTAAAAGGACAAAGACAATTTCACTGGAATAATTTTACGCTTATGTACTTCTGCTTTAGGGTTGCCAACTTTTATGCTGGCTCCTTGCTCCTCTGCTGTTAATGGCAGAGTGAGCTGCAACATTAGAAGAAGAAGAAGAGTTTGGATTTGATATCCCGCCTTTCACTCCCTTTAAGGGGTCTCAAAGCGGCTAACATTCTCCTTTCCCTTCCTCCCCCACAACAAACACTCTGTGAGGTGAGTGGGGCTGAGAGACTTCAAAGAAGTGTGACTGGCCCAAGGTCACCCAGCAGCTGCATGTGGAGGAGTGGAGACGCGAACCTGGTTCACCAGATTACGAGACTACCGCTCTTAACCACTACACCACACTGGCTCTCCATTAGCAGGACAAAGTGTTTATCTCCAGGCAACAAAACAAACTTTGCCTTCTGGTTCCCACAAATCAAGCTATTTTTATAGCTCAAGAGCAAGCCAGATCAATTTTACCCAGTCATTTGGCAACCTTGCTCCAGTGAGGCCTCAGTGAATGGAATTGGAGGCAAAATGAATGGCAAAATTTAGGCCCACTGAATCATGGGAATATTACAAGAGTTTGCAGCACTTGTCCATTTTTAATGGCGGGTGTAGACAGACTGTGGCGCTCTCCCCCACCCCCCCTGCTTATAATGAGGGTTGCTAAGCAACGCAGAGGCTATGTCCTAGTCTAGCAGTGAACGCTGTAAGATTATGAGTACGCATCTTTTATTCTTAAAGCAATACTATTCCTATGTATGGCATTTTTAACATGCAAAATATTATCTGGTGTGTACAGATACACATGAATTGAGCAGAAATGTAATTCCCACTTTATTCTCATGCATACCTCATTTCCCTGATGGTTGAGTTTAGGGAAACCCATTTGGCTAGTTTGCTGCAGCAGCTGTGCACAGTCCTGACTGGCTGGTGCTTGAGACACTGCACCTCCCCTATTACCAGACCAGTTAAAATTCCATTCTGCTTTTTCACTTTCAGACAATAATTGTTGAAACCAAGGGCAGGGAACTTTTCCCTCCCAAGTCTGCATTCCTTTCTTGGAACCTTCAGGATACCATTGGTGTTTGTGGCTGGTACAAAGGCAAGCATAGCAACTGTAGCAATATCTCCATTTATTACAGGTTGGAGCCAAGACACGAGATTACTGTACTTTCATTTTCCTAAACAGTTATGTGTTGGCCTTTTCATAAATAAGCAGCCTCCTGTTCTGGACCTTCAAAAGTGAATAACCCTGCTTTATCTCCCTATACGTGGTACCTCGGGTTACAAACTTAATTCATTCCAGAGGTCCGTTCTTAACCTGAAACCGTTCTTAACCTGAGGTACAACTTTAGTAATGGGGCCTCCCGCTGCCACCATGCCGCTGCACGCAATTTCTGTTCTCATCCTGAGGTAAAGTTCTTAACCTGAGGTACTACTTCCGGGTTAGTGGAGTCTGTAACCTGAAGTGTTTGTAACCTGAGGTGTTTGTAACCTGAGGTACCACTGTATACATAAAAAAATGCAATACATCATTATGCTCTGCAGCAGGTTCCATTTAAAGGTACAGCTTGATCCCCTTGGCTGTCTTTTGTCTTCAAAGAACTCCTGGATACCAGTCATAAGGCCAATAGCTTTAATGGGCAGATTGTGCATTAGCTGGTTACACCACAAAGCCAATATTAACGGGGAGGTATTTATTTTCAGAGGCTTGTTTGCTTCTGGTGCATTGAGGTCTGATTAGGCTTGGTAGCTTAACACAGAAGCTGCTCCAAGCACATTAGAGGGAAGAGGTTTGGGTCTGAGTAATGGGAAGGGGAGCTAAATCCTCCTCCCTCCCTCCCCCCCCCACAGTGGCATAGTCATACCCTCCTTCTGCCCCTCTTTCCAAGAGCTTTTATAATCAGAACAAAAACAGGACAAGAGAGAAGTTTGTTGGTTTTAAAGGGGGAGGGTGATTTGAGTTTGGGGCTGCAGTGCTTGGGAGAAGGGTTTGAGCACTTTCTCTCTGTAACTTTTTTCCTGGTTCAAATTGTTCCCCCAAAGCTGTGATTTTATCTTGGTGTGGGGTGGTCCCAGTTGTGGGAGGAGGGGACACTGCTGTGCTTGCCCCTTTAAAACATCAGAAATTCAGTTCCATATCATTGGCCACATTTCTTCTTCATGCCCTTTCCGCGTTTAAAAGGGAATTCCTCAAACCCAAATTGGACATGGTTGTGGCAATTCCACATGTCCTTTAAACTTTTCAAGTCATGCAGCTGCAACCGCCTAGAGTAGCCCTCGCTGTAACAAGGATGAGAATGTTAAATATAGCCTTTTCCTTTTGAATTATATATAGTTTGCCCATCTAATCAACCAATGGCAACATCTTGAAAACGAAATGGGGAAATTGCATATTTGGATAATCAGCTTCAATATCACAGTAGGGCACCTATATTGATGTTTTGGTAATATGCAAATCACAATCCTTCTCATTTTACCAACCAAAAAATGGGACTGAGGGCACTCCTAGACCGCAGCTATTTTCAAGAGGGATTCAGTCACTTACCAGCAGATTCAGACTGTGCAATTATGGCTGATTGGGAGGTCTTGTGAAAGAAACTCGCTTCTTCAAAAGACTGGACATTTTGTGATAAGGAAAGTGATAGGGACAAGCATGGGGAAGAATGGCATAACCTCCCCACAAACAAATCAGGATGAATTCTCAATAAATGGGCCAGCTAGAGGTGTCCTCAGAGAAATTTCCTCAGGGTTATCTTATCCAGTCTGAAGGCCAAATACGTTTTGTTAAGACCAATGGAGCCTTTGCCTCTGAGCTCTGCTGTGGGGAGAGGAGGGGAAAGGTGCAAACAAGTGAAGGCAGCCACTGCCTCTTCCTCCTCTCTCTTGCTCACCCTTCCTAGGCACACTGCAGAATTGGGACCCTGGTGCTGCATGGAGAGAAATTATGAGCAGCCCCTCTGCCTGGTCACCTACTCTGTTTCTGTGGATGGCACAGCATAGGGGGTTGTTCAGAGGTGGGAGACGGCAGCAGAGCCTCCAAGAACAGTGGCATCCATCACTTGCCCAGGCAGCACAAGAAAGACTGGAAGAAGCTCTCTCGCACTCATGCCACAGCAGGGAAGATTTGGCTCACTGGGCTAAATCTCCACCTGTCTACGCCTCCAGGTTAGACTACTGAAATGCTTTGTACCTGGGGCTGCCCTTGAAGTTGATTCGGAAACTACAGCTAGTGCAGAACATGAATGATTATGTCTGCAAATGCATTTCTGGGCCCAATTAAAAGCCGATGGAGCTCAGGACTGCCTTTCTCCTATATGAACCTGCCTGGACTCTTGAAATCTGCATCTGAGGTTCTTCTAGGGTGGTGATGAGAGAACAAGCCTTCTCTGTTGTAGGGATGCTGGCTGGCTGTGGGGTGCTGTCCTCAGGGAGCCAACTTTGTCATCATTCTGATGCCAGGCATAGATGCTTCTGTTTGCCTGGGCATTTGGGCAACCAGTGATTGGTTGTTTTTATTCTATGTTTTGAATATTTTTATTACTGTACCTTGTAAATCCCTTCAGGATCTTTTTAAATGTGGGAACCAACTTGCCAATTCAAGAAGCCCTAAGCCTAACGCACTGCCTGGTCAGTGGGAGATGCTACCCAGAGAACTTCTGGCCAGGGGATCCCTCTCCCCACCCCTTTTCCAGCCTCTGCTGCAGAGCAGAGGAAGGAAGGCAAGGTTTCCATGTACTCCTCGGTCATCTCTTCTCACCTGAAACAACTTCTCTTTCTTCAAACTGGAAGTGAATGTTCCAAGCATGCTGCTTTCAAAGTATGCTCACCATAACACGACGCTTGCTTCAGAGTCTAAGGAATGAGGTGAGACTTGAACTCAGGTTACCCTTATATTGCGCCACACAGTGGCTCTCCTTATGCAGCCCTAACATCAGAGGCAACCCAGGAGAAGATCTGTGTTCTCGGAACTTGCGCCTGCTGCACTTTTTGTTCTTCTCCTCCTCTCTCCTCCGCAGCTCCATTACTGCTCTGTGCAAACTCACTCCGACGCAATCTCATACAGTTCCACTAGCAATCCCAACAAGCCATCACACGCCGCAAAGCAACATCATTTTAGCAAGCTGGAGCTGACAAAGGCCATGATTGCTTTTGCTTCCCTTCATTCCTCTGCTGACGGATGCCGTGCTTTCCATCCAAGAAGCCTGATAGCTACAGATTTCCTTCCCTGGCTTGTTTGGAGAGCAATTTCATGCAGATTTTGGCATTTTCCAGGGGTGCGGAAGGAGGAGAGCACACCAAAGTCAAGGAACAAATGCGTCCACTTCAGGACTCACAAGGTATCTCAATCAAGATGTGGTCTGGAGTCACTATTTTGCCACCCATCAGGAAATAATCTACAGATGAAAAAGCTATTTCTTCAGAAAAACAAAGTGCATCTAATTTTTATTTTAAATGACTTTGTGCTTGGATAAGCTTTCTGTCCTGGGTTTTCAATGGCTCAGAAACCCGGCCATGTTCAATGTGGACAGTAAGACCCATCTGAGGTGATAGAAGCTGGGGCAATGAGCAGAGGACCAGTGAGGAGAACAGAGGACGCCACCAGCACCCCACAAAAAACAACAACGTTTGCCTGCCAGCTTATATCTGAAGTAGCACAATTTGGGCTTGTGCATTTAGGAACCAAAGTAGTCAGAAAGGAGGAGGGAGAACAAAATGGCCACCTTGGCATTAACCAAAGTAATCTGGGTGAATGAAATGCATTTCTGTTTCTATCAAGAGAAGAGCGAGGGGCAGGCAAGACCTCAAGGGGGTCATTCTGCCTGTTTCCTTCAGTGCCGTCTAGCTTCAACATTTGTCAAAGAGCTGTCTCAGAGCAAGACCACGGAGGCAACGCGCCTCATCAGGTTTTGTCATCTTGGAGACTAATTAGCCAGTGAGAGTTAAAGGTCAAAGTCAAAAGGGAGAATCTTGCTCAATTCTATCAAGTGGCCTTATTAGTAAAAGTGAGTCCATCAGCTCCAGGCATTCTCTCCCTCTCCATTTTCACTAATTTGGAAGCCTTTCCTTCCTCCCTGCCTTTCTCCTCTGTGTGGAAACAGTTATTTAGCCTTGTGGGCACTTGCCAGGATTTTTTGGGGGAGGGGGGCAAATTAAGGAAATTAACTGCAAGGGCCTGATCAAGGAAAAGGCAGGTGGTTCTTTGCATGAGGACTGAGAAGCAGAGCTATATGATTGCCTTCACCAGGTTCTTTCACAGACCTATGCATCTATCTGCTGAAGTTCACAGCAAGGCCTCTATTTGCAATGCCAGATCTTAAGCCTCAGAACGCATGGAGGAGTCGCCTCTGATTTTGGTACTGTATTAGCATTTCTTTCTGAAAGCATACTCTCCAACATGTCCAGGCCAAAAACTGGGATGCACGTCTTTTGGGCCATGCTCTCAGGTGAGCCACATGACCCTCGTGAGATTGCAGCCCAAAATAAAAGCGCTTTTTCAGGGGCATGCTCTGACACGAGAGAACAGCACCTGAAAGTGCATGTTTTGGGACACTGTGTGAGGTCGCAGCCCCAGGAAAAAGAGCTGGGGGGGGGCAAGGTCTTGGGGCAAGATGATGCTGCCCGAAATGGCTGTTGTGCTCTTGCACACACAAAAATGGGATGTTCTGGTTTTCCCAGGATAGTTGACGGATATGCTGAAGATGTGATAGAGAGGCTGCCAAGTCTTATTAACCCCACTGACCATTGCTCCTTCCTTCTGATCCTTGTAGATTTCCTAGGCTCAGAACAGGCTCAGAGGCACTCTGCCGTATGTCTTCTGCACCCCACTCATTTTGGCTGATCTGGCAAACCTGAAATCTGCCCGCCTCTGAATAAGTTACTGCCTGCAGGACTGCTGTATACCTGTTTGTCATTTCTGGCTTTAAAGACACCTACAAAGAACTTACTTTTTTCATGCTTCCCCCACCTGATTGTCTAGAGCACCCTTTGCCAGCCTGGTGCCTCCTGGAAATTTTGGACTATAACTCTAGGCAGTGCAGCCATATGATGCTGGGGGTAATAGGAGCACAGCTCTGCTTTTTGAGACTGATGGGGCTTGTTGGCTAAAACATCTGGAGGGCACCTGATAGGTGAAGGCAGACCTGGAGACTCTGCTTATTCACCAGACTGACCAAAAGCATAAACTTTTAAGGAGGTAGCAGCAGCCCAGGAGCTACCACCGCTGCCCTGAGTGTTACGCTAGTAAGCCAGAGGCTGTCCTTGTGAATCTCTGAACAACACTCCCTGGTTCTCTAAAACATTGAATGCTAATACAACAGCCACCGCCTCTGCTGGGAATGTATCCCATTTGCTTCAGCTCTTGCACATTTGCACCTATGTCGACACATGCAATTGGTTGCTCATCTCCCTGACTAAAACTCCAAAGTGGAATTAAATAAATCAAGGAGTTTAATCGCCTTATAAGCTCCAGCACTGAGCATCATCTGAAACCACTAAGCAGGCTGTGAAAAATCCAGAGTATCTTCTAAAGCCCTCGCTCTAGGAAAACGAAGGTGAGAAGTTCCTTCCAAAATCCTCAGGGTAGCGGCTCGGTGGCCCCCTCCGTGTGCCGGGGCATGTAAGGAAGTATCATCAGCAGGGGCTCAGCTTCTCTAAGCCTCCAAACTTTTTTGCGCATGGTCCACATCCAATGGGTGCCTGTTTAAGATTCACTCCAGGTAGGTTAAAACAACAACCACTGTTCCCTCTTGTGTCAGGCTTCCCGGAGGGTTGCAGCAGATGTCAAAAGCAGAATATGTTATCCTGGGCAGAGGAAAGGGCCTCCCTTTGGGAGCTGGAGTCTTGAAGGGCTGGCCAGTGCAATGAAGGCTACCCCAAGGTGGTGGTCTGCACGTGTGACAGGTCCAAGGCTCAACTGGTGGAAAACTAGTCTCCAGAGGGGAGAGAGGGAGATTGACAGGAAAGGCAAGCAGGTAAGAATACACATGGGATGTGGTTCATGAGGAAAATATGCTGACCCAGTTTAGTAGGCCTGGAGGAACAAAAGGGAAAATCAATGGGATGGTGGAGAAAGGTGAGATTGGTTGCTTTTAGACCTTAAAAAAATTGGAGCCCACCAGAAGATCTACAGGTAGAAGGCTAATTTATTTCCAAGGTTCATAATTCCTAATCATGTCTACACATTTTCCTTCTCGGTAAGCCAATTAGAAAAGTCATTACTTTTAACATTTTTTAAAAAAGCCAGCCCACTGGAAGATCTAGAGACCCAATTTAAGATTCCTCCCCTCTGCCACAGTCTCCTTGTATCGTATTGGGTATATTACTGTGGTACACCGTCAATCAAAGGGGTAGCCAGCTAACCATGGCTTACAGCAGAAGCAAAATGATTATTACCAAATGTATAATTACGTCAGATTTCATGGATTAGCGAGAATGATGCATCTGAGAAATGACCTGTAGCCCAAGAAAGCTTATGGCATAATAAATTTGTTGAGTTTTTAAGGTGCTAAGTATTTGTACAACAGCACGCAGGTGGTGCTCTGGGTTAAACCACAGAGCCTAGGACTTGCCAATCAGAAGGTTGGCGGTTCGAATCCCCGCAACGGGGTGAGCTCTTGTTGCTTGGTCCCTGCTCCTGCCAACCTAGCAGTTCAAAAGCACGTCAAAGCGCAAGTAGATAAATAGGTACCGCTCAGGCAGGAAGGCAAAACGGCGTTTCCGGGTGCTGCTCTGGTTCGCCAGAAGCGGCTTAGTCATGCTGGCCACATGACCCGGAAGCTGTACGCTGGCTCCCTCGGCCAATAAAGCAAGATGAGCGTCACAACCCCAGAGTCGGTCACGACTGGACCTAATGGTCAGGGGTCCCTTTACTGTAATTAAGTGTCCATGGTGTCTTTGGAAGGGAAGGGGATGGAGAGAAAACCAAACAACTGGCCAGGCCCCAGTGACTTCCTGGCAGCCCTGCTCAGTCCAGCGGGTACCAGCTGCCACTGCTAAGAACTCATAGAGACCAAAAGGCCATCTATCTCAGTTTGCTCACCCACAAAGCTAAGACCATCTCCACCAAACCTCACAGGTCAACTCACACATTCCAGACTGCAGTGTGGACCGACAACTTCAGAGACCTCATACGCAGCCTTCCCCAAGCTGAAACCCTCCTGATGTTTTGGACTACAATACCCATCAGCCTGGTTGTCACAGCTGATGGGAGCTGTAGTCCAAAACACCTGGAGGGCAGCAGCTTGGGCAATGCTGCTCAAGCCCATGGTCTTGGTCATGCTTACAGTGGTAACCTCAAGACTAGGCTGCTGAATCCAGTCTGTATGTTACACTTGTCTTTAGAGAGCCTTTTTCAAGCTTTCTGAAGTTAGGCAAGTGGTGCCCAGGGAGGGGGCTTCTAATTTGTGGCACACACACCACATGCAATGGAGTGCCCTCCCCAGGGTGGCTCACCTGGCACTGAACCTAATGCCTTTCTGATGCCCAGTGGATGTATCTTATCTGTCCAGGCTTCCCGGTACATCATCTAGCTGGTGGTTGTATTGATTACGCTGCTTCTCCTACAGATCTATTTTTACTGTTTCTTTGGTTTATCCGTATGGATTTCTATGGTATTTGTAATTGTTTTATCTTCCATTTGACAGTCACTCTGGGACTTTTGCAAATAGAAAGGGAGAGGGTTATATGCAATCTTACATCAATAAATAAAATTAAGCACCAATTGTTTCAATAAATAAAATTAAGCCTCAATTGTCTCAATAAATAAAATTAGGCACCAATTGTTTCAATAAATAAAAAGCAGCATCAATTGTTTCTTGAAGTGTCTTTTCCTAGGCTGGGTTGGGGTGTGTGTGGATGGTTTTCTGTGAAGCATTCCAGTAAGTGTCCAGGTCCAAGTACAGGCACGCTCCAGTTTTCCAGTTTCTGGGAAAGCAGCTCATATGTGGAGCAAAGGAGCAGGAATCTAGGAAGCTGCCTTATACAGAATCGGACCATTGGTTCATCAAGCTCAATATTGGAGCTACCCTCCAGGATTTGAGACAAGGGTCTCTCTCAGTCCTATACAGAGATGCCAGAGGTGTGGCCCTTCCCCTATTGAGCCAGGCAGGCAAGCTGTCTGGCAGTCAGGGGCAGACCAAGACATGTTGCCACCTCATTCTGCCTAACAGTAGGACAGGCCCTGCAGGAAGGGCAAAGGGATAGCTTGTGCCTTTATTCAGCAAGAAATTGCCCAGACGGGGAGTGTGAAGGTGAAATGACTCCCGGGGTGACCTGATTTGCACTGCATCGAGAAACTGGGAGAGTATTTTAGGCAATAGGTAGGAGCAATAAGGAGGAATTAGTGGAGTAATTTATTAGAGCAGAAGACCCTGGGTGGCTAAGAATAAGTAAAGGTCACAGGTAAGTATATCATAAGATCTGGAGTCAGAGAGTTGGAACAAAGTTATGTTGCAGGGGAGTGATAGCGGTGGTGGCAAAAACAGCCATCAAGGCTGCAATCCCTACGCACATTTAGTTGGGAGTAAGCCCCACTGAATTCAGTTGGTCTTAACTTATGAGTAAATACGCATAGGATTGGGTTGTGAGACAACAACCAAGTATATATTAGTATCCTTTTTCTTCTACAATTTCTGCACATTATTCTCACAACAATCCTGCAAGGTGGATGAGTTTGGGAAAGAGCAATTGACCCAACATTGTCTGCTGAGCTTCATGACTGAGCATGGATCTGAATAAGGTTCTCCCTTGCCTTTATCCAACACTCTAACCCAGCCCTCCCCATCCAGGTGCCTTCTAGATGTTTTGAGTGACCACTCCCCGTTTGCTCTCTGGGGTTGGTGGGAGTTGTAGTCCAAAACATCTGGAGGACACTATGCTGGGGCGGATTGCTCTAACCACTACACCTCACTGCAGTACTTCAAATTGTGCCTCTAAAACACTCTCCCCCACCTTCACCTCCTTGTTTTCTATTTCAGACCTTCTGAAGAGCTGCTCATTCTCCTGCCAGAATCCTGTCCTCCGCTCTTCTATATTCCATTGAGGTTCCTTTTTTCCTGGGTGCCCCCACTTCATTCCTTATTTCTTTTGTGAGCTAGAAGACATCGTTTTGAGCCTTACTTTTGCTTTGTGTTGCTGTTTGCTCCCCACAGCCCATCCCGCCTGATCCTAGCCTGCTATGAAGAACAAAAGATTCCCCCCTCCCCAAAGTTCCCTTCGTTTGATGAAGGCAGCGCTTACCCAAATCAGACCAGGCAAGAACTATAATTACCTGCCTGCATCCAAAGGCTCTGCCTGCTCCTTTGTTTCGATCAAATTGTCTATTTGAAAACAGGGGGAAGGGGAGGAGAAAACAGATGAAATGCGGGGCGGGGGTGTTCTTCCTCTCCCACCCTTTATATTTTACATCCATTATTGAGACGTTGGTGAACCATCTCGCATGGCTACCCCTTCCCCACCTCCCCCAAACAAATGTTTCAAGGCACCCGACGCCTGCACTGCCCTTTCTTCTTCAGCTCAGAAATCCCTCAGCAACCCACTTCACTTGTAATCCTTTTGCCAGGATCACACAATACCCAGGACTGATTCTGGGAGAAGATGCCGTCGGGGCCACGGGGGCTCTTGAAAACATGATTGCTTTGAGATGTTGCAACCCACCCTTCTGCTTCAGAAGCAGGCTGGGGTTTTTTATAGAGAATAAAGGTAAATGCCAGATGGCTAAACCCTCTAAATGCACATATACACAGGTACAATTATTGCAGGGAGAGGGTTGGCCTTACATGTACATCTCGGGAGAAGGCAGGTGTAACATCTGGGGGTGGTTAGGAAGCAGCTTCACTATTTCAAATATGCCTTCTGTTCTGCAAGTTTTTAGCAGAAGGAGGCTGTGAACAGTTCCAACTGGCTGGTGCCCATGATGTCACCAACCAACCATCCGCCTTGAAATCCCTGGATCAGTTTTTGCAGCTCCTTTAAAAAATGTTTCTTTTAAACATGCATATGGTGGGTGGTGATAAACATTCATGTGCTGGTTCCAAAAGCATATTTTTTGAATATGCCTGAAGTATTGGGGAGGGTGGCAAGCTGGCAAGAATGGTGGCTTAACCAGCCTTTTTTTTCTTCCTGACATGTAAATTATGGTGGTCAGGAGTTGCTGGGTTTGCACCAAGGGTGAGGAAGCTGCTGTGCCTTCTGCCTACGCACTAGGCCTCTCTCTTTACACTAGAAAGAAATGGTGCAGAATATGTTGAGCTACACCAGACTGTTTTGACACAAGGGAGCTGTCCATGGTTTCTTCCCTTCCATTCCCCTCTAAAAATGCAGCCTTTGGAACTGCTGGTTCAACATGGCTCCTTTCAGAATCGCAGGGGTAGAGTGGCATATTCTGAAGTGCTGGAGCTCATCAGGACAAGTCTTATCTCTCTGTCTCCAAGTAGAGGCCAGAAAAGCAGCTGTGTTGGTATCCACACCAAACAGCAGATGTACAGAGCACAACAGCCTGTTTATTAGAACTAAAATGGATGCAATGTTATACACGGTTTCCTGGAAATAAGTGGTCCTTTCTTCTGGCTGCAGAAGTTCAACTGGTAAAGCACAATGAGTTGAAAAGATCTCTGAGGCAGCCTTTCGCTTTTCATTAGAAATACATGCTCTAAAAGCGTTACCATTTAAAATTGCTAGCATGAAATAAGAAACCCATAAAAGAAAAAGGAATCACATGTGAGGAGACTGCTGGACTGAAGCTGCAGATAGGAGTCAGAAGACTTTTGCAATAACCACCTGCACTGTCCATTCCAGGATGTGTCATAAGCAGGAAGGTTCTGCTTATATTCTTCATGACAATAGCCCAAGCTTATTTAGCATGGGAATATAGGAAGCTGTCATATACTGAGTTAGACCAACAGTCCACCTAGCTCAGTACTGTCCACACTGACTAGAAGTGGCTCTCCATGGGGCAGGCAGAGAACAGCCCAGCCCCACCTGGGACCTTCTGCATGCAAAGTACCTCTACCACTAAGCTGCCGCCTTTCCATTTCTCTGAAGAAAAAGGCAAAACCACAGCGCCAAATACCAAAGCTATTAGCCAGACTGAGATGGTGGAAGACTGTCAGCCTGTGAGTGTGCGGAAAACCCATTTGCCAAATCTTCTTTTCCGTGACCCTTTCCCCCTCAGGTTTTTCCAGTTGCCACATTGCAAAGTCTGTGAAAAGGAGTCGCGATGTTTCAAGAAGGCAGCTGCTTGAGCCGCACCACCACTTTGTCCCTCTGCACCATCCATGTTGACAGCATCGGGGGGGGGCTCTCTTCCTCCTCCCGCCCCACAGAAACAGAGGCCTATACAGAAATGCCATCATCCCCCTGGGTGCCAGAGTACTTTTCTTCCCCCCGCTGATGGCTCAATTATCAGCATTCAGCTCCTGTTTGCCTGCAGATCCCATAATCAACGTCTGCGTGTGTATTCTGGCAAAATTAATCATAATTGCTGAAAGCAAGACACATCACACTTGTAACTTTGGTCCTTTAATTAGGATTCCGTAATTGGATACAGCACTCCCTGTAAATCCAATTACTCAAGATTAGAAGAGTAACAGCCGGCAGGACAGAAGCCGTCTGGGGATGAGCAAATAGAGGGATTGGAGGGCTCTGGCAGCACTGCTCTCCAGGGTGAGGTGGTGGGCAGTCTGACCCAAATGGATCTCCCGGTCAAAGGGCACTGAAGCCAAGTGGGGCAGTTGGAGGCTGGTGCTTGAAATGCAGCTGTTAGACTCTCTTGCTCCAAAACAGGGGTGGGGTCCCTTTTTCAAGCCAAGGGCCACATGCCGTGGTGGGTGGGGTTAGTGGTCAAAATGGGCGGAGCAATGGGTGTGAGTTTTAACTTTGTACAGTAGATGGATTGATAGATACACACCTCTCCATTCTCCATCCAGGCAATGGAGAGAAATTGTCAGACTTCAAGGCCACATCCCAGCCAGGCAAAAGCACACAAAGAAGGTGTGAAGCAGGGACGGTGAGGGGTGGGGCCTGGGAGGGGTTGTGACCTAGAAATATTCCCAAAGGCCGAATAGAGAGGCTTAGAGGACCACATTCCGCCTGAGGACTGGGGTTCCCCATCCCTGTTCTGAAATTACCAAGAGTCATATGGCACCCTAAGAACCAGCACATTTTGTTATAGTGTAAGCCAGGCTTCCCCAACCCAGAACCCTCTTGCTGTTTTGATCTCCCATCAGCTGTGCTATCTGAGGCTGGGTTGTAGTTGTAATCCAGAACAGCCAGAAGGTACCAGGTTGAGGAAAGCTGATCTAACCCAAAGTGGGAATCCCAGAAGTGAGTCCCCAGCTTGCATCTTCTGTGTCTTTGGAAGGGATCCTGGTACAGTCCCCTCCAGATGTTCATGGTTTTACACCAGAAAAGCACCCCCAAAGACATCTGAAGGCAGCCCTGTTTAGGCAAGCTTTTAATGTTTGACACAC
Organism: Podarcis raffonei; assembly: GCF_027172205.1. Lineage (NCBI taxonomy): Eukaryota > Metazoa > Chordata > Lepidosauria > Squamata > Lacertidae > Podarcis > Podarcis raffonei. Next base: position 32,616,829 of record NC_070609.1, read on the forward strand.
TATTGTATTTTAATATTTTGTTGGAAGTTCCCCAGAGTGGCTGGGGAAACCCAGCCAGATAGGCATGGTATAAATAATAAATTATTTATTTATTTATTTATTTATTTATTATTATTATTATTATTAATTATTATTATTATTATTAAAAAGTCTGACACAAATTGGAAAATTCCTGTTTCAAATACTGTTGTGCAGGAGTAATAACACTGCCCTACTCTACAGTGTTGTTGCCAAATTTACAAAATGATGTGTGTCAATTGCTGAGCTGATCAATGGACGAATTTCTGGACATCTGCAGGGATTTCCCCAGGGAGGGAGGGCAAGGGAAAATACTGAAAGGGGAAGCTGGCTAGTATCACAACCAAAAAAGGGGGGAAACCAGAAGAATACTTCTTCTACAAATGCTAAGAAACTCACTCTTTGAAAAAAGAAATGAAGCTGGAAATCTGGGGAACATTATTTATTCTGGGGGTGCCTCCCCCCTGGACACCCAGGTTCCCAGGTCCAATTCCTGTTCAGTGGAACTTACTCAGACCCTCTCCATCGCCTGCATTGTTTGATGTAGTAGTCAACGTTCCATATCATGCAGCAACACTCTCCCCCTTAGAGCTATAAAAATTATACAGTGGGGTTTTCTAAGCCTCCATTTTTTGTTTTTTCTTTAAACCACAGTGAACAATCTTTTAAAAAAAATATCCAAGGATAAAAACTGTAATTGTTTTAAATGAGTGCTAGGTAATTTGGAGTACGTTATATGGGATTTTCGACTATAAAGTCCTTCTCCTGCTAAAATCTCTTGGCAACATGCACAAAAGGCTGGTGTGGGGTTGAGGGAGGGTTTGCTTTTATTTAAAGTTATGTTGGGAAATGTGGAACGCTTGCTTTCTTAATTTATAGCATCCAGAGGGTTTATTTTCCTCACTCTAAATTACTTCCTACTAATTTAAACAGAGCAGAGAGAAGGAGGCTCCTGGTTGCGCAAATGCCACACTTTTAAGAAAGCTGCCATGAAACTTCTCCCTCAGGGTTTTCTCTTCAAGGCTGCGGCTTGCATCCCAGAATCACGCAGGCACTGAAAAATGTATTATGTATGGGAGACCTGTTAAGCTGACCTCTTTGGATATTACATTATTGATACAATTGTTCAGCTACCCTCCTGACGAATTTGTCACTTGCTTTCATTTCCGCTCCATTTAAATTGCTGTAGAGCAACTCTCTCTTCTTCGCTGAAACCATCAGCCCAGCAGTCATGTGCAAATTCTCGCAAGATCTGAATTGCAAGAGCTGAGCTCCTGAATCGAGTCATCTAGTGATTAGAGGAGCTCTGCCAGGGAACTAAGATAAGCTTTGCAAGAGGTGAGCAGCACCATTGAGATTCTCGCAACCAAACAGAGCAGGAGAGGACAAAATGACTTAGGCCTCGTCCAAACTTCTGTTTGGTCCCTGACTTCTGAGCATAGGTCTAAGAGGTTTTGCTTTGTTTCCCAGGGGAAACCCACTATTTACTGCTTAATTGGAGCAAATATCAACTGAGTTTTCTGAGAACTGACGTTTGTTCTGATTCAGCAGTAAATAGCTGGTTTTCTGGGGAAACCAGTGGGACGAAAGAAAAACGTCTTGGAGCCGTGCTTAGAAGCCATGGACCAAAAGGAAGAAATTGTGGGACAAAGGGAAGTGTGGATGAGTCCTTAGTCTCCTCCTGCATCCTGGGAACGGCTTCCCAAGGTGGAGCCATGTGAGCCATTTGATGCTATGTGACACCAGTTCTAAAGGAATTATGTTGTCTCCTTGTATGCTCCTGAGCCCAGTTCAAGGTGATCGTCCTTTGCCTGAAAGCCCTAAAGGATACCTGAAGGATCCCTTCTTCCTGTACCAAGCTGTGCATTGCGATTGTCAGGTGAGGAGACACCTCTTGGTGTTCCATGTTTAGAAGACATTCCTCATGCATCTGCAAAGGAGAGGTGGTGCACCAGCTCTGAAACGCCCTCTGTCCCAAGGGATGTGCTTCCCCTGGCACAAGCACTGCATTCAGGCTAACACCTTTTTGTTTGCCCTGGCATTTTAGATCATGTTTTCAGCTGGTTGGACAGCTTTATTCTGCTTAGTCTCACTGCTCTGTTCTTGTAATTTACAATTTTGCATATGCCTCTCTGTTCAGATGCAGGGTGATGGTTTATACGGTTTATAAATAAGTAGATGATAATGATGCCATCAAACCAGGTACCTTGTATGGCTTCCATTACACGACAACTTATTCATTTCTCAGATTTGTAACTGGTCTTCCAGCCCTTCTCAAGTGGCTATTTTCTTCTCCTTCTCCTCAAGCAGCAAATTTGTCTCCAGACAGCCCCTGGACATGCTTCCCTTCTGCATCTCCCTGGCAATGTATAGTTGCAGGTTGGGGGAAAACACATAAAGTGGCAACATCACTCTTTGCATTCATGGATGCTTTAGTTAAGATCCCTTCATGGTGGGGGGGGGTTGGACTAGATGACCCTTGGGGTCCCTTCCAACTTTTTGATTCTACGATCTGTTGCAATTTGTGGGAGGGGGGAGTGCTACCATTGGGTTTTGTGGGTGTCATGTCCCTCCCCAACCAACATGACCTGTTACAGCATCTTGCTTTTGCTATTTCAGCCGGTGAAGACCCATCTCTTTGTACTGCTCTTTGAGCAAGGGAGAGGAGGGGGCTCCCTGCACTGTGGCTCCCTGGGACTTTATTGGTTTCTGAGTTTATTGTGGAGCTGTTGCTGTCTTTTTTTAAAAAAAAATATGTTGTATCATTATTAGTTTTATATTTTTCATTTGTGATTTTCATTCTGCCCTGGGACCTTTGATTATAAATGTTCCTAATAAATAAACACACACTGGGGACCTATGGGGGAAGAGGCTGCCATTGGCAGCACCCAGTTATTGATATTATTGCACTCAGCCAGCGAAATGTTGCCCCTCTAAATCTAGGCTCTCTGACTGGGGAGAATTACGACAGCTTCCCAAATATGAGGCCAAGAGGGCAGACTTCCTGCTTACCTTCCCCTGGCAGCTGAAGTGGAGCAACAGGACAAGGAGATGCTTAATTAGAGATAAAAGTAAATAGAGTGGAGGAAGGAAAGCAGAGTATCCTGTTTCTGTGAGTGTTTGCCTACCGTCCTCTCCAGATTTATCTGCCTATCTCTGGCAAAGCCAGGAATCTCAGCAGTCACGGGAAGACTGCATACATGGGTCTATTTTTCACACGATAATAACACATAGCCAGACTTGACACTGGCTAAGGGAGGATAGGGAGGAGGATTTGAGCAAGTTTTTTAAAAAAATAAAAGCTATAAAAATTGGCTGCATCCTTCTACAAACTGGTGGCCTCCAGAAGTTTTGAACTACAACTCCTGTGCTAGCTAAGGCCAATGGAAGTTGTAGTCCAAATCAGCTGCAGGCCCCCAGATCAGAAAAGGCTGGAATAGATGACATATGAAAATCAGGAATGCCTAAAGATATGTAATGAAGGCGCCAGGTGAGCATCCCTGGGGAGAGCACTCCACAAACGGGGAGCCACCACAGAAAAGGCACACACTTTAGGCTCCAGGTCAGTTCATATGAGGAGAGGCAGTCCATTTTGCTGGTGTTTGTATTGCTGTTACTGCTTTTAACCTGTCACAAGCTTTAGAGTAAGAAGGAAGGAAGGAAGGAAGGAAGGAAGGAAGGAAGGAAGGAAGGAAGGAAGGAAGGCTATGTGTCTCCCTCCCTGCTAGGGAGCATAAGAACCACCATTTTCTGAAAAATGTAGCAACAGTGGATCTTCAGCATTCTCCAGTTACAAGGACATCCAGAGCAGCTGTGTTAGTCTATTGCAGAAAAACCAACCAAAGAGGCTCATGGCACCTTGAAGACCAACGCATTCATTATGGCATCAGCTTCCATGGACTTTGGGCACTTCATCAGCTGTAGCTCAGGATAACATTTCATGTATCTGATGAAGTGGGCTGTAGTCCTCGAAAGCTTCTGCCATAATAAATGTGCTGGTCTTGAATGTGCCACAAGGCTCTCTGTTCCAATTGCAAGGATTCTTTGACGATACCAAGGACGGTTGCAATGAAAGAGCTGCCTTCATTCCTCTCACTCCTGCCTTTTTTATTATTTTGTTTCTCTCCTAAATACACAACATGTTCTCCTTCTGTCTGGCAGGCAAGAGAGGAAAATATCCCCTGGAGTTTACACCTCTCCTGCCTTAATTCCTGTGGATGGGCAGCCCCCATCTCCGGAGTATGTGCCAAATGGGAGAGGCCTTCTTGATTGACCACTGTCTTCTCCATTCCTCCACCCATCCCCCCACCCCTGCCAGTCACCATCCAAGGGCAGAACATACAAATGGCATGTACTGAGCATGCCTCTGTTTGCTTTCAACTGAATCTGGTCAGGATTGAGCCCCAAGATCAGTGGAGGCCTAGGTGCATTCAAGGAAGTCTGTTGAGATCAGCTACACTCGGGGATTTCCAACTAGGCAGCCCAGAGTGTAGCCAATCCCAGTGGGGTTTGAAGCCATGGCCATGCAGCTGGCATCCCAGTACTGCTGGGATGAGCTGGCATCTTTCTTGGCAGTGTGGCTCAAGTTCAGGCCAGGCTGCAAGGGGAAAACAAGCCACTTGGCATCATGGTGACGTCCCACTCCTGTGCCACAGAAATCAGGTTTCCACAGTGTGGAATCTGGGGTACAGAAGAAGTAAGGACTGTTCCACATCTCTGAGAAATTGAAATCTGATATGTAACCTATATCTGACCCAAACCTTAAATAAAACACACAGGTCCATCCAATGACTGTGTAGCCTTGGATAGAAGAGAAGTGAATCAAGAGCCCCTAATCCTCTATGGGGATGGGATGCAAAGAGACCCAAAGGTATGGGCAGATCAGGTTATCTAACTTAAATGGATTCATGGAATATTTGTGGCTATTGGCCATAGCAAGCCCATGGTATGCCTTTGGTAACTCCAAAGCCTGTCAGAGGAAGCCGTGTTTGCATTCATTCATTCATTCACTTCTACTGCCATGAACAGCCAGAGGCACTCAGGAGTCGAGGTACTTTAAGGCACCCCCAAGAAGAGCTGGCTGCCTGCTGTGGACAAAGGAGGATGGATGGGATCAACTGTTTGGTCGGATCTAGCAAAGCTCATTGATTTAAAGAACGCTTAGGAAATATATATAATATTTCCAGAGCAGCTGCCAAGTTAAAAATCATAAAACAAGACACACCCGCACAATTAAGAAGAAAAGAACACTTAAAACAATGCAAAAGTTTTAAAGCCTGAAAAAATTTTCCAAAGGTCTTGTGCAAGTGCCCAAAAGGCATCAATGCACTTCCATGAGGAAAACATCCCCCAAGTGGCTTTGGCATGCAGAGGGCCGGGAGGCCAGCTGGCTAGCCCCGGCTGGGTCATCTCCTTTCAGCCATCCCACTGCGAGGAACATCACCTCTGCCCAACATAAATCAGCGACCCAGGCTTACTCAGCCAGGGCACACTATCAGCAGATCAAACTGCGCACACAGAATAGGTGTGAGGCTTGTGGAAGCACACTACAACTACAAATTTATTAAGCATAAATCAGGACAAAGAAACATGTTGTCTCTGTCTCATGTCATCTCAGAGAGAACAGCAAAAGCAAAAGCTATACACACAATGGAAGTTCCCAGCATACTGTGCTGGAATGTAAACAGACATGTGACATGCAACAATTCCACATGCCTGTTCCTTAAGGTGGAATGGAAATGTCAACAGTGGCATGCCACTCACTGCTGTGAAAGGCGTCTTCCCCCACTGCCACCCACCGGAGCCGGTCCAAGACATTTTACTACTTAAAGGGCAGGGTGCACTTAAGAAGCACATCTTTACCAGGCCTTTGACACCTGAGATATATATTTTAGGACCCACACAATTCTTTTGATAATAAATTATTTCAACTGAGTTCAGTATTGTAGTTTTACACCACTGTATCCTGTCCTGGGACCTTGGGCAGGTAGTAAGAATAATAACGGCAGGCCCCTTCCCGTTCCACCTACAGAATCCAACCAGACTGGTAGGTGGGTCTTACTTCAGTGCTGGTGATGATGGGATGACAGTGTCGTCCACAGCCTCCAAGGGCAGGATAGCTTAGGGGGCACAGGGCTGGCCTCCAGCACAAACAGTGGTGTCCCCCAACCCCATGCCATTGCTCCCCCAGCTCCCTGAGGCATGGATGTAGCCAAGATTTTTGTTGGGGGGCAGGACCAATGTGATTGATCAGTTAGTTAAGCATTTTTATTGTTTTACTTGATCTGGGGGGGGGCAGCTGCACCCATGCCCTGAGGTGAATGCTTCTCTCTACCAAATGGAAGGGCTGACCCAACCACCTCCCACATTTCAGGCAGCCAGAAGTGGGTCTGAGGCCACACGTGTGGACAGAGTCATGTTGAAGAAGGGTCACCTTCCCACAGTTCTCCCCGAAGGGGACGCCAGCATGTGAATTGTGCCCAGAAACAGAGCAGCAGCTGGCGATGGTGTTCTTCAAGCACTGCCAAGGTATCAGCTAGTCCCAGTTAGCCGCATGGCAGCTGTGCGTTCTGAACTAACTGTACAAGGAATGGATCCTGCCATTTCGTGCGTTCTCGTGAGGCTCTTAACAAGTGAGCCAAGCTGTGTGTTCCACAGGTAGGCACACGTTGCAGGGGGTTGGGTCAGATGACCCTTGGGATCCCTTCCAACTCTACATTCCTATGACTCTGTATAATGTTTACTTGTAAGGATCTCACCGTTGGCGCAGCCTTTTACATTCCTCGGTTTCCTGTTGCTCCCATCCCTCCGTTAGCCTTTCAGCAGGATATGCCATTTCCCCTACAATTCGCTGCCCCCCTCCCACTGCCATCCACCTCCCTTCCAAGCAGTTGACGGCTGTGCTCTGCTGCAGATAATGATTTTGACATTTAAATTGTAAAGGGAGGAAGAGAAGCCGGGGTGCGCCTTCTGCTCAGGCAGAATTTGCTTCACATTTCCCTGATGAGACGTGACTGCCATTTGCTGCCGTCGGAAGAGCACGGAGGTGGAGGGGATAACAAGGAGGCCCGACTCTCATGGCCTGCCCTTAGGCCGCTTCCTCAGGCATGGTGGGGCTCAAGGCCAGAGTCCTGAGCCCTTGAGAGGCTGGAGGAGGGACAATAAGCTGGAGTTCAGTGCCAAGAAGACAGTAAGTAGGGAGTCAATGGATCCAGCTTTGCCGCTCAGGGAGCCTTTTTGACCAGCTGGGGCTGCTCCGTCAGCTACAGACACCTTGGGGCAGAGGTTGTTGCAACATGGCAGGACTTTACGCTGTAACACTTTTGGCTTCTCTCAATGTCTCATTTTTCCATTCCTAAATTCAGTTCACTTCATTCCTGAATCAGTTTGCAATACATACATACATACATACATACATACATACATACATAGGTAAAAGGTAAAGCGTAAAGGACCCCGGTTAAGTCCAGTCAAAGGCGACTCTGGGGTTGTGGCGCTCATCTCACTTTCAGGCCAAGGGAGCTGACGTTTGTCCACAGACAGCTTTCCAGGACATGTGGTCAGCATGACTAAACCGTTTCTGGTGCAACGGGACACCGTGATGAGTGCCAGAGCTCACAGAAATGCTGTTTACCTTCCAGCCACAGTGGTACCTATTTATCTACTTGTACTGGTGTGCTTTCGAACTGCTAGGTTGGCAGGAGCTGGGACAGAGCAATGGGAGCTCACCCGGTTGAGTGGATTCGAACCGCCAACCTTCTGATTGGCTAGCCCAAGAGGCTCAGTGGTTTAGGCCACAGCTCCACCCGCATCCCTTATACATACATACATACATACATACATGTGTATGTTTATGTGTATGTGTGTGTTTTGAAAACAATTCAGAACACATTTCTCTAATTAAACACATTTTTGGCATGCCATTTTGCCTAAGATGCATGCTAAGGTTGCCATATGTCCCCTTTTTCCAGGACACATCCTCTTTTTCATGGGTAGAGTCGTCATAGTGATCCATAGTTAAAAGTAGAAGTTGGCAGGTGTGTCCTCTTTTCTGCTCTTCAAAATATGGCAACCCTAAATAATAAATTGCTGTATGCTGTTTTCACAAATATATGCACACTATCCCCCCCCCCGGTGTACACATTTTGGCACATGTTTTGGCTGGAGAACACCTGTTGCAAAATTCAAAGAAGTCTGAACGGCAAAGCACGATGTGCTTTGTGTGTTCCTTCAGGAAGTGCAAACGAGGCCAGTTCACACACTGAAATGTGAACTGAACGGCATTTTCCCCCACCCCTGCCCCTGGCTGCCAGTGCCCTCGATCAGGGGAAACCAGGCCTTAGCGACTGTCAGAGTTGGGCGATTTAGAAGGGGTCTCCAACAGGCCTCGCTGTCAACCACTGCTGTAATAGGGACCATGTGGTATTGATTTAATGGCAACTAAATTGATCTGATGTTTTCATTAGGCTAAACAAATCCTCGCCACACAGGTTCATTCAAGATGCGCTCACTGGAGGGAGCAGGGCAGTCAGATCGCCTTCCCTTTTCGTCGTCGAAAGATGATTTATCAGGAACAGCGCAAATGCTGACCGGAGGCTTAATAAGACCAGGTCTTTGAATCCATCCGGCAGCCTTCATGGGTGAGACAAGGGAGACGTCCCTTCAAGAGAATACAGAAGTCTCACAGAGGGAGGAGTAAAGGAGCTTATATGGCAGGCAGGGCCAGCCCACTTGAGACAAAACACAAAATGCCCCCTGCCTCTGATACCTCCTCTGTCCCCACACCCTCGCTGCCATCGCCTCCTCCTCCACTCCTACTTAAAGCAACTGGAGGCAGCTTGGGGCACCAAAGAGAGTGGGGCAGGGGGAGAAGGAGCAGGCATCAGGGGGCAGAGGAGAAGTGTCAGGAGCAAGCCAGCAGTAAATCACACTGTGTGAATGAAGATAACTCTTTATTAGAGAAAACAGGATCTGCACAGGAGTGCAAGGCCTAATGAGCACAGCATCTCATCTCCAGTAGGTCTTGCCCCTATGAGGCAGTTTTGGAGATTTCCACCTTCCCACAGTTGCCTAAGTCCCCTCCTCTTCAGAGTTTTCCCAAGCAATCTGAGACTGTGCCTGCCTGCCTTTTCCCCTCCCACTTCATGCCTTTATAGGTACTGGGAGATCAGGCAGGAGGGGAGCTTGTCACAGTGTGGTAGATCGCCACAAACCTGGTGAGTACAGATATCTTTTTTTTCTAGGAAAAAAGCACTGGAGCACACAATAGTCATCATGTTCCTCCCACCGGTCTGGTCCACAAATGAGGTGGAGTGAAGCAGCCACCTTGAGCAGGAGAATCCCATGATGTGGTGTACCCACGGATATTCCGTACCCCCCTGCTGCCATTGCTAGGATTGCATGGCTGTGGCTTCTGGAGAGATCTTGCAAGAATCCTGCAAGACCTCACACATTCTTGCTGGAGGCCGCAGCAACAGCAGCAACAACAGCAGAACCCCAGTAAGTGAGACTCCGGTGGAAGGCAGTAGCTGTGTCACCTTCCCATTTTGCCTCCGGCACTGAAACAGGGCAGGCCACCCCTGGCCACAGGGCTCGTTCCCCAGCAAGGCTCTTCATATGTCCTTGTGCAGTTGTCTGTAATCAAACAGGCCTTTTCTAAGGAAAAAAAGCCTCCCAGGAAGGAAGGGAAAGCGCTATCATCTATTCCCACTAGAAGTGACTGACACTGCCCTTTTAATCAGTGCTCATTGCATCATGAAAAAACATCACCGTTCATCTGCCTTTAATAGGCTTATTCATTTGCCCACTTAGACCCATGTCCCCTGCTCATTAAAACTCCATTCATAGCAGGGTGCTATTTCATGAAGTTCATTTCCCTAAGAGCTTCCCCCACCACCACCACCAATCTGGCTCGATAAGGCTGTGTGGTGTGCCCAGCCAGATTGACATTCACTCACTCATTCATTCTCTCTCTCTCTCTCTCCCTCTCTCATTGCACAGACCTGCTTTTGCCATTTCCCTTCCTTGCCATCACTCGCCCCACCTCTGTGCGCTTGCCAGGTTTGGACGCCTGCTTCTGCAGCATGTGGCTCAGCAGGGGCACACACACACACACCACTGGACTCCTTCCACAAGCAGGCTGGAGGGTGATCACAACAATCTGGGCTGCAGCAAAACTAGCCCACTGGCCCAACTAGTGGGGGAGGGAGCATCAGCCAGCCATGAGGGGACCGAGGGAGGGGAGTCAGCTCTCTGGAATCACAGAGTTTGTTTGAAACCAATGTGGGGCTAGCATGCAGCAGCATTTGCCATCTCTGCCCCCTTCCGCCAGGTGCAGTATTTTAGATTTCAGGGACGGGATGGTCAGACCAAGATGCTCAGGGAAAACCTTGCATGCAGCCAAGATAAAAATACCCTAGAGCAAAAGTTGTCTATATTAAGGGGGGGTTTCACCATAAAATGCTTCTGAAATTTCATGAAGACTTTAAAAAAAACTTTGTGGAGATGCAAAGGACTGAGAGATGAGAAACCAAAATGGAGAGATTCCCTCGCCTCTGTTGCTCATACTGGGACTATTAATAACACATTATATGCTAGATGTTGAAGAAGCACCAGAGCATGTGGCCCCTTCTCAAGGGATCCAGAGCCAGGATTATGCCCTGTGGAAGCACTTCAGCTTGCAGGGGTGGAGGGTGCGGGGGCAAATGTTTGACTGCTCTGCCATATCTAAAGCAACAGCAGCAGCAACAACCACCAGTCCCTGCCCATTCAGAACTACCCTATGAGGGAGAGTCTGATTCTCAGCAAGCCTCCTCTCCAACATGCTAGCTTCGCAAGTGTGAATATCCAGTCCCCCCCCCCCACACACACACCTGAATCTGAAGCGACCCTGTCCAGAAATAGATACCTAAGCAAGAAGCGGACAAGAAGCAGCAGGTGGAGATTAGCAAATGCAGGTGGGACAGTGGCTGGTTGGCCCAGGGGGGAATCTGGTTTGAGGTGGGGGGGTCCCCTGCCAGGGAAGCAGACCACAGAGAGCAGCTGCCTCTGCCTTGCTATCCCAAGCCTTCGGAGACCAGAGCCCCCTCCTTCTGCCTGAACGGTAAAGAGAGAAAATTAGTCATCCCCCTATTGACATCCAGCTAACCTGTTCTATTCTCCCCTAATTATCCCACTGGTCCCTCAGCCAGCCATTGATTGGAGTTCAATGACAATAACCGTCTACCACTCAGAAGCCGCCCAGGGTGCTAATTAAAGGTTGCTCTTGATCTTGTGCGTTCCCCTCATCAATGAGGACCAGGCTCTTGGGAGTTTGCCGCTCCTTAGCTCCCGGGGGCGGGGGAGGGTTTGACATCTTTGGCAAAGGCCTCAGGGGGCTCTGGGGGTCATGTTCTGATGTAGGGGAGTGTGTGGTGACCTGAGGAGAGGCAGTGGGGGGCAGGGAGTGGCTTGGCCTACCATCCAACTTTTTCATGCCCCAAACCTGGACAAACGTGTCTTCCAGGGTGAGTCACGTGACCCATGCCTCACTCATGCACCAAAAAAGTGTTTTTTTCAGCATGAGAGGACACAAGAATTCAGAACCCAAAATGGCCATTACAATCTCATGCGGAGAAATAGGAGGTCTGGGGGTTTTCGGGGCATTTGCCAGGTATGGCTTTGGGTAACTGGCATAGGACCTGTGAAGAGATGGGAAGGCCTCGGGGGGGGGACACAGAAAAATTGGGGGGGTTCCTGTTTTTTTCCTGTTCCCCCCCCCATTTTTTTCATTTTCTTCCATAGCCATTTTCCCCCCAGAAGGATTGGAGAAAAAACAGTTTGAGATAGTTTGAATATTCCACACACTTTTTATTTCGTTTTTTCCGGGGAAAAGAGACTTTGGGGGAAAACAGGGGGGGGACTGGGTTGTTGTTTTTCAAATTTTCCGGGGGTTTTCCAGGCCTTCCCATCTCTAGGCCTGTGAAAGGCTTGCTGGGAGGCATTGCTGCCTTTGAGGCAAACAAAGGTTAGCCACACACACCTGCCCTACAAAGTTCCTACTCTAGACTTCCATTTGCTTTTCATGGGCCTGCCACAGCTCTGGGGCTCCATGCATGGGTGTGTAGCCACTGATCTTTGCTGCACAACTAGAATCCTGCTTATGGAAGCCATCTTTGCCTTTCTAATTTCCTGCCCTCCCCAGTCCCCAGCTGGGCTTCAAGTTCCTGCAAACATATCTGAGGTAAGGAAATGTGTTAAATAGCAAATGATGCAAAGCACAAACCCAACTTATTTCCAGCAGTCACCTCCCCTGCTCACTTGTTGGGTGTCATGAACTGGCAGGGCCACAGGGAGGTGGAAGAGGGTCCTGGGGAGGGGTATAGCTAGGACTGGGACACACTGGGGCAAGCTGGGGAAGGGGAAGGAGTGGGTGCTGTAGGAAATACTCACTGGGTGATGGAAGCTGGTGAGGGCATGGGGGACCATGGGCGTAGTCAGGATTTATTTTATGGGGGCAAGTTTTATGTCGTGGGAGCAGAACCGAGTTATTTGTGATCAGTTAGTTTAGTATTTCTCTTTATTTACTTGATTTGGGGGGACAGCTGCCCCCGTTGGCTATGCCCATGTGGGGGTCAGTGCACAGGAACCAGAGCAGCAGGACCCATCACCAGAGCCAGAGGGGCCCCTGTCTCCATGAACACGGTGGGCTCTGCAACATAGGGAGCAGCGGGAGGGGTGCTCTAGGAGGCTGAGGCAGTCAAGGACCCACAGCCCAGCTCCCTAGCTGGCCAGGTGGGGCTCGCTAGCTCTGGGATGAGGGATGTGATTCTTCAGCTGGAGTAGGAACAGGTGAGGGTCCCATGCCTCGTCAAGCCCAGATGCTGCAGTCAGCATGCAAGGTATAAAAGGGCAGCAGAGGTGCTGGGTCTGCTCAACTGCCCATGATGGTTGGACTATGGCTTGGATGTTCCAGGGAGCTCTTTGGGACTGCTGGTGTGGGATTGACTTCCAAGTGCCTCAACCCCTGGATTGACTGCAGAGGTGGGAACCTGGCCTCTCTGGCCCTGTTGGCTGCTGGGCTGTGTGCTAGCATCTGCCATGCGATCGTGCACTCCAGTGGGACAAGTTGCCAGATACCTCATGGTTCAGGACACGGGGTATGATGGCTTCCAGCACAGGGTGGTTTTTGTTGGTGTAATTTGGAAAAACGAGTGAAACTGCACTAAGTGCTTGGGCCATGTCTTGAACTGCCCATCCCCTATGTCTGGATTCTGCTTAGCGTTAGCACCCCAGCTGCCCTGGGTGGCTTAGAAAGAGTCCAAGGCTAAATGCCTGGAACATGACTCATCCACCCTCCCTTCCTCTAAGGAATGTGTGTACAGGCAGAGGTGGCTATAAAGTCAAGGCTGCATTCAGCAGCGTTGACAAGAGTGTGAGGTATTCATTGAGAAAAGGTTTTTGTTCCATGCAAGAGATCTATGGAGAAGCCCTCCAGGCCTCTCCACCTCGCCCTCAGACCCCTCCCAGCCACGCCCCTTCTCCCTAGGCCACACCCCTCACCAGCCCTGCTTTGCACCCTCCCTGAGTGTTTTTGCTTGGCTGGGATGTGCCCTTGAACTCTGATCATGCCCTTTGCTTTTATAGCATTTCACCTCCTGTTTATATTGTTCTCTGAAGTCCCTGTGCCCTCTTTAATTCCATTTTCCATTTCATCCTTCTCTGGTCCGCTTTCATTCACCATTACATCAATCTCTGCTCTAATAACTTTTATTTGCTCATCAAACAATTGCTAAAGCATGCCAACAGTGAATGGACTGTCCAGCAATGTATATTTGCCATACTAAACATTCTTCACCTTATTCACAAGTCCGTCTCCACCTTAAGACCTACAATCTCCCATGTCCACCTTAGGATCTTCACAGTATTCTCTCTTATCAAAACACATTCCTTTCCCCCAGAGGAAATATGAAGTAGCAACATTTCAATTTCAAGGCAACGCTTTTGTCGGGAAAACAGAGAATTAAAAAAATTAAAATTCCTAGCACTCAGAACTCCCTTGATGGTTTAAAACTTTCTTGGTTCAAACAATTAGAACATGCTTTTTGTTCTGCCTTCAACCCTTTAATGTTTATTCTTCTTAAAGTCCCTTGCTTTTATCAATGAAGGATGGAGAGTGGGGTCTGAGTGTATGGAGAAAGTAGCCTACTGCACAAAGGGAACATTTACATGTCGTTGCTCTGGTCCTGCCCACCGACAGAATAGAATGGGACCCTCAGGCAGCTCTAACAGCTGCAGAAATCATGGTTCTCACTTTAAAGAGGGAACATGACTACTCCTTCCTCCTCCCTTACTGGCCCTCCCCCTGTGCCTTTAAAAGCCCAACCCAGTGGAATTAAAGAAGAGCTTTTCCCTGCCACTCTTCTCCAAGGAAGACCACCAGTGAAATAATGCCTGTCAGACTGCTATTGAAGGCACAACAAGGTGGCAACTAAACTGACAATTGTCCAGATAAAACCAGAAACAGCTGCAAGGCACAAACTCGCCTCTTGGCCAAATCCAGTGATGCACTGCTTTGCCATCCAGAGTCCGGGAGAGATTTCAGGCTGAAAGGAATGAGTTTCTCTCTGATGCACTGAGTTGGTCCAAAGTGTTAGGATGGGGAGTGCCTGGAGCTGCCTTCACCAACCTGGTGCCCTCCTGATACATTGGAACTACAACTCCCATGAGCCACAGCTGGCTGGGACTCCTGGAAGTTGTAGTCCAAAATTTATGGAGGGCACCAGGTTGGCAAAGGCTAGCTTTGAGGGAGGCAGGGAGATTCCATGGGACTCAGTCTCCGGCGGGGGGCAGGGGGGAATCCATCTCACCCAGGAGAGAGGGTAATTCCCTGGGAATTGGGCCAATGAACAGCATTCCTGTTGAATTTGGGGGTGCTCAGCATACACTTCTTGCCTGAGCAACAGGATTATTCTGAGCACGTCTGCGCAGGCCGGGAGATTTATTGACTAGTCTCTTCTCCATCACAATCCCAGGAAGAATTTCCTCCAAGCTTTGCAGAGCAAAAGTGGCAGGGAAGGAGAGAAAGGAGGGTGGAAAAAGAGAAAGAGAGAAGGGGAGAGAGAGAGAGAGAGAGACGACTTCAATTGTCTGTTAATTAAGTGTTTCGAATTGGCCGTGGCTCTGCGTGGCGTAATAGGGCATTAGAGGGCAGGAATGGATTTTGTGCAGGCTTTTTCAGCAGCTATAGGATGGATCAGGAGGAGAGTACACAGCTCAGAGTTCCAGCAGCACCGTCCATGCATAGCCCTGCTTGGCAACTAGAATTGCCATTTGGCTACTTGGAAGGCGGGTTGGAGGAATGTGATGTGGCAAAGGCAAAATCATCCCTCTGCTGACAAGACCCATTGCCACTGCACCAGCAACTTTTACTGCCCCCTCTCCTTGAGTTTTCTACCCCACTTGTAACTAAGAACTTGAACCTACCTGGGTTTGCCTGTTTCCTCCTCCCTCCTAATTTATTTTCCTTTAGTATCATGCCTTTTCAGTAAGTCTGGGGGACGATACTGCTTTTTTTTGGTGAGAGATTTATAAGCTGCTCTAGCAGCCTTTTATTTTGGTGTAAGAGCAGGGTTTGGTTTTTTTTAATATACAAATCTTTAGACAAATAACAACAAGCACATGTTATTATAAGGTCACAGACCCAGTAAAACAAATTAAAACTCCAAAACCATGCCATTAGTAACATACACTGAGTTAAAATATATGGTACTTATAGAAATAAAGCACAGAAGCTAACCAAGATAACCAGTCCTTGCAGCAGCAGAAAAAAGAAATCTAGCAACTGATTATGTTATTATTCTGTTCATGCCAGCCAGTAAATAGGCCAAATACCATTCAGAGGTCCTTCCCTGGAAATTTAAGTAGGCAGAGAGTAAATGATCTACTCTGTAATAGCTGCCTACATAGAGAGCATGCAGTCATGTCTCCATTGCTCCATATAAACGTGTCACTGGCAGTTGTGGTTGGTGCCCATTGGGACTGGTGGGGTGAAAAGCGAGGAGCCCAACAGCAGGTGGCACCAGAGCAAACAGCAGGCAAATCCAGCTCGTTCTAGTTTTGCTCCCCGTCTGCACTATACATTTAAAGCAGTATCGTGCCACTTTAAACAGCCATGGCTTCCCGCAAAGAATTATGAAAACTGTAAGGTGAAGAGAGTCGTTGTGAGACCTTTATTCCCCTCACAGAGCTACAGTTGGCAGAGTGGTTTAACAGCCAGTTCCTTTTCCCAGAAAACTCTGGAAATTGTAACTCCATGAGGGGAATAGATAAAGGTAAAGGGACCCCTGACCATTAGGTCCAGTCGTGGCCGACTCTGGGGTTGCAGCGCTCATCTCACTTTATTGGCTGAGGGAGCTGGCGTACAGCTTCCGGGTCATGTGGCCAGCATGACTAAGCCGCTTCTGGCGAACCAGAGCAGCGCACGGAAATGCCGTTTACCTTCCCGCTGGAGCGGTACCTATTTATCTACTTGCACTTTGACGTGCTTTCGAACTGCTAGGTTGGCAGGAGCAGGGACTGAGCAATGGGAGCTCACTCCATCGCAGGGATTCGAACCACCGGCCTTCTGATTGGCAAGCCCTAGGCTCTGTGGTTTAACCCACAGCGCCACCCGCGTCCCTTATGAGGGGAATAGGGGTCTCCTAACAACTCTCAGAAGCACTTATGCTCTGGAACACTAGAGTTAAGCGCCACTCCACCCCACAACTTGGAGGGGGGCATGAGCTTCTAGGCAGACTTGCTTCTCCATCACTTCTCACTGTAATGATCTAAGCCAGCCTTCCCAGCCTGTTCCCCTCCAGGTGTTTGGGGCTGCACCTCCCATGTGCTGGCTGGGACTGGTGCGAGTTAATAGTAAGAAACATCTGGAGAGCACCCAGGTCAGAAAAGGCGGGGCAAGGCTCTTTGATCGTTCTTTCAGCTCAAGTCGCCAGGAATCGAGCAATTCCTTATGTCACACATCTCCAGCCTGGTACAGTTTGGGGTAGCGACCACTCCCACCAGCCCCAGCCAGTGCATGGCTTATGTCCTCTTTGCAATCACATCTAAAGGGCTGTCACATAGAAGATGGAGCAAGCTTGTTCTGTGCTGCTCCAGAGGGTGTGACCCAAGCCAAAGGATGCAAATAAGAAAGGAGATTCTGACGAAACATTAGGAGGAACTTTCTGGTGGTAAAAGACCCCTGTCAAAGGCGACTATGGCAGGGGTCAGCAAACTTTTTCAGCAGGGCCCGGTCCACTGTCCCTCATACCTTGTTTGGGGCCAGACTATATTTTGGGTGGGGGGGGGGATAAAGAATGAATTCCTATGCCCCACAAATAACCCAGAGATGCATTTTAAATAAAAGGACACATTCTAGTCATGTAAAAACACGCTGATTCCTGGACTGTCCGCGGGCTGGATTTAGAAGGCGATTGGGCCACATCTGGCCCCCGGGCCTTAGTTTGCCTACCCATGGACTATGGGGTTGCGGCACTCATCTCGCTTTCGGGCCAATGGAGCTGACGTTTACCCATAGACAGCTTTCCGGGTCATGTGGCCAGCATGACTAAACCACTTCTGGTGCAATGGGACACCATGACAGAAACCAGAGCGCATGGAAATGCTGGTTACCTTCCCGCCACAGCAGTACCTATCTATCTACTTGAACTGGTGTGCTTTCAAACTGCTAGGTTGGCAGGAGTTGGGACAGAGCAACGGGAGCTCTCCCCATTGCATGGATTCGAACCTCTGACCTTCCGATCAGAAAGCCCAAGAGGCTCAGTGGTTTAGACCACAGTGCTACCTGCGTCCCTTTTCTGACAGTAAGTGCTGTTCAACAGTTGAATGGACTACTTCAGAAGGTGGTGGACTCTCATTCCTTGAAGGTTTCTAAACAGAGGCTGGATGGCCATCTGTCAGGGATTCTTGAGCTGTGATTCCTGCATTGCAGGGGGTTGGACTAGATGGCCCTTGCGGTCCTTTCCATAGAACTCTACGGTTCTATTATTCTATGGCTGCCAGGCTGCAAATGTTTCACTCTTCTAAAAGACAGGCCCTCTGCGTTACATTCTGAGCTTTGGAGCAGGGAGAGTGGGGGGGTGTTTGGGAGTGGTATCTTGCCTGATACACCTTAAAAGGTTTGTTTTCATGTTGTAGTCTCACTACTTACACAATCAGCCTGCTCTCTCTGTGTGGCTGCCATGACATGATGCTGCTGCTGGAGGCTTCGCTGGAGCTTTGCTGCCCCCTGCTGCTCTGCACTGGGAATGTGAAGTAGTTTTCGAGAGCGGGGCCTCATTTCAACCTAGCCAGAATGCTCCAGCAAGTTTCTACCCTTCCACATGCCAGTGTGGTATAGTGGTTAAGAGCCGTAGACTCGTAATCTGGTGAAGAGGGTTCGCGTCCCCGCTCCTCCACATGCAGCTGCTGGGTGACCTTGGGCTAGTCACACTTCTCTGAAGTCTCTCAGCCTCACTCACCTCACAGAGTGTTTGTTGTGGGGGAGGAAGGGAAAGGAGAATGTGAGCCACTTTGAGACTCCTTTGGGTAGTGATAAAGCGGGATATCAAATCCAAACTCTCTCTTCTTCTCTCACGCCACGTGCATGGCCATCTCTACTTGGCTGCTGATTATTTCTCCAGGATTTGGGAGTCCGGGTGGCAGAACATCCAAATGGTCTCCTGTCCCCACTCCCATTATGTATCCACTTGCAGAGTGTTTCTGCGCATGCAGCCCAGGAATGGGATCTTGGCCTGCATTTGCTCCTAATGATGCGCACTAAATCCTGAGGATCACATGTCCATGAAAGCTTAGGCTACAAGATAGCCTTCCCCAGGCTGGTGGTGCCCTCCAGAACATAGAACAATAGAATTGTAGAGTTGGAAGGGATCTCCAAGGGTCATCTAGTCCAGCCCCCTGCAATGCAGGGACTGATGGGAGCTGTCATTCAAAACATCCAGAAAGCACCACCAGCCTGGGGAAGAGTGCTGCTCTATGGAAATCTATTAACCTTTAAGGTGCAACTGGACTCTTAAGGGGAAGGTCAGCAGTAGGGCATCTGTTTGCATGCAAATCCCAAGCTCAGTTCCTGGCACCTCCAGGCAGGGTGGGAAAAGCCTGAGGAGCTACTGCCAGTCAGTGCAGACAGTACTGAGCTAGATGGACCAGTGCAACCAGACTCAGCATCAGGCAGCTTCCTACGTTCTTCCGGTTTTCGTTGTTTCCACCTGCCTCACTGAAAGGTGTCTTCTGTTTCCCTGTCTGAGCAAAGGAGAAAAGACTCATAGGAATGTCTCCTGCTCAAGCTCTGTTGATGGAGCAGGAGCTGCACCAGAGACAGACCCTTCCAGTTAGCCCCCTACCCAGGAGCGATGGCTCCCTTCTGACACCCCATGCTCTGCTGGCAGCATTCGTCAGCAGCATATTTCCTTCCATGGCAGCTGCCACCTGCATTAACATAATTAATTATATTAGGGGCTGGTGGATTAGCCAATTATGAATGTGCCGATGTTCTAATTTTCCTTTAATTAATTTGTTTTGTTTACAATGCAGCAACATCTGTAGTGTCCCCACTGGACTGTACCAGGAATGAGGCAGGACGTTTCTCCTGGGGACTGGGGAACTCTTCCGCATGACAGAACTATCTTTGAAAATCCATCATTTATTTCTAGGTTGATGTTTAAATACACATTTGAAGGGGCCAAGCAACTCTTGGCTGCATCTGCCAGCAGCCATCCTCTCTTCTGCTCATCAACATCTATGAAATTTTCCTGCTTAATAAAACTTACCAAGCATCCTATAGCAAGAGTTGCTTTGAACTGCCATCCGCAAAATCCATTAACACAGCTGAGAGATTTAAGTGCTGTGTGGGTCATTTTCTCCCTATTATCATTTTCTCAGTATTTGCCCAGCCATGCCTACACTAAGTTTGAAGATATATATTAACATTTGTAGAGGGCTGGAGGCAGCTTAAAAGAGGAATCAAATTTCACTTTCATTGCTGGTCAAAAAGGTTTTTCAGGTTTTGTTAGTGCATCAGAAACCTGCTGCACCTGTTTGGTCAAATAAGACCATAGGATAAAATAAATGTTTGTGTATACTCCTGGGACAGGACTGATGCCTAAGAGAACATTTAGTTCTCTGGAAAAATATTATCTGACACAGAGCTTTTAAGTGCAATCCATGTCATGGGACACGAGTGGCGCTGTGGTCTAAACCACTGAGTCTAGGGCTCGCTGATCAAAAGGTCAGCGGTTCAAATCCCCATGACGGGGTGAGCTCCCATTGCTTGGTCCCAGCTCCTGCCCACCTAGCAGTTTGAAAGCACATCAAAGTGCAAGTAGATAAATAGGTACTGCTCTGGTGGGAAGGTAAACAGTGTTTCCGTGCGCTGCTCTGGTTCGCCAGAAGCGGCTTAGTCATGCTGGCCACATGACCCAGAAGCTGTACGCTGGCTCCCTCGGCCAATAAAGCGAGATGAGCGCCGCAACCCCAGAATCGTCTGCAACTGGACCTATCGATCTACCTTTACCTATGTCTGGAAAGAGCGGAGGAAAGCCAAGTATGTATAAGCCCTAAATCTCAACAGGAAGTGATATGGCCATAGCAAGAGACTGATGTCTAGATCCCCCACTTTCAGATCACCTTCTTCCTATCCAGTTGAGAAAACAAGGTCTGGAGTGTGGCCTGCCACATGCATTGGGCTGATGACATGTTGGGTTGTCATGGCAGTCATGAAGTCCTGAGCCACCCCAGAACCAGTCACCTCAACATGGATGTTGAGGTCCCCTGGAAACAGCAGTCTGAGTCCTCAACACCACCTCCCAAACCAGCTCTGTCAGCTCAGGCAGGCAGGCAGGCAGACTGCTAGGTGGTAAACCAGCAGAATCCCTAATCTGTGCCAGATGCCCAATGCCAAGAACAAACCATCTAGATCCCTCCTCAACTGGACAGAGAGCCTGGAGAGAGAGACTGAATCTCTGCAGGCTACAGCAACCCCCCTTCCCCGACCCTGAAGTCTGCCCTATTGCTGCACTGAGTCCCCACTTGGGCGAGACCAACTCATTCTTGCTCACCCACCCAGAGCTCAGTGATACAGACCAGATCAGCCTCCTCATCCACAATCAGATCATAGATGAGGGAGGTCTTCAGAGCCAACCTAGCATTCAGCAACAGCAGCCACAGACCCAAGGGCCAGCGGTGGAGCTACCTGTTCCGGCACTGGGAGCAGTGTACATCCGGGGGCATGGCTGGCGCGCGTCCCAGGGGGCGTGGCATGCACCGCAATTCCCTAGGTGTGGGGCTGGAGCTGGCATGTGGCAGAGTCACTAACTGCCTCTGCTGTGTGCCCCTTACCTGGCCTGCTCCACTGCCCACACCATAGCTCCCCTTACGCTCAGTTGGTTCGAGCACGGTGCTGATAATGCCAAGACTACAGGCTTGACCCCCGTAAGAGACAGCTGCATAGTCCCCTCTGTTGCACTAGATGAATCACAGGGTCTCTTCCAACTCTATGATTCTGTACAGAACCATTGTGGTTGCGGTCCCCCCCCCCTCTTCCCAGCTTCCCTCTGTTATACGAATTTTAAGGTCTCAAATATAGAATAAATATTCATATCTAAATTCATGAACCATGTGTCTGAAATAGTACAGGAGAGCAATCCTGAAGCCATTTTGATTCTCCCAACGACTTCAAATATTCCTCTGCAATAAGGGAGGCAAATGGGGAAAGGCTTCCCATTGTCTTTTCGCTTACAAATCCTGACAAGGGCATATTTGTGTATGAACAGGGTGAGCCTGTGACCTGGATTCGGGAACTAAAGTATTAACCATCACAAAAGAATGGCCAGTCTGCCCAGGTAATGCAATCAACAACCATTATCAGGTATCCTGGCAGACAGGATTTTTGCTGTAGACCACCTCCTATGATGTATGCATGATGACTGGGGGGGTGGTCTTTGGCTAAGGGGGCTGGGCAATGTCAAAAGTCTTTAAAGGTTCCTGCACACTTTTGTTCAGCGTCTTTCCCTCCTTGGCAGAGGAGAACTCTGTTGCAACAGAAAAATAAAGATCTGCCTTGCTTTCCACTGGATCCTGCCTCCATCCATTCTTCTCTTTTTTTTTTTAAAGAATATTTATTAAGTTTTCCAATTTTTAAAACAAACAAACAAAACAAACAGAAACATTAAACAAAGCATAAAATTCATAAACCATACTTTTAAATAACAAATTTCTCAGACCTCCTCATACTTCTCCTTCTTGTATCCCAATTAAGATTATTTGTTCAGCAAATCCTTCATTTAAAGCATTACAGCTTGTAACATTACCTTATTTTTCAAACCCCTTTTTTTCCCCCATCTATGTTCTTATATATCATTTCAGCTAGAAACCTCTCAATTTCAATGCAACACCATCTAACTTTCTTAAATTTTACAATATTTCTGTAAATAGTCCTTGAATTTTTTCCAATCTTCTTCAGCCGACTCTTCTCCTTGGTCACGGATTCTGCTCGTCAATTCTGCCAGTCCCATACAATCGATCAATTTCATCTGCCATTCTTCCAGAGTGGGTAGATCTTGCGTCTTCCAATACTTTGCGATGAGTATCCTTGCTGCTGTTGTAGCATACATAAAAAAAGTTCTGTCCTTCTTTGGCACCACTTGGCCGACCATGCCCAAGAGAAAGGCCTCTGGTTTCTTCAAGAAGGTATATTTAAATACCTTTTTCAATTCATTATATATCATTTCCCAGAACGCCTTAATCCTGGGACACGTCCACCAAAGGTGAAAGAATGTACCTTCATTTTCCTTGCATTTCCAACATTTATTGTCGGGCAAATGATAGATTTTTGCAAGCTTGACTGGGGTCATGTACCACCTGTATATCATTTTCATAATATTCTCTCTTGAGGCATTGCATGCCGTAAATTTAATCCCGGTGGTCCACAACTGTTCCCAGTCAGCAAACATAATATTATGTCCAACGTCTTGTGCCCATTTAATCATTACAGATTTAACCGTCTCATCCTGAGTATTCCATTTCAGCAGCAAGTTATACATTTTTGACAAGGTCTTGGTTTTGGATTCTAGCAATTCTGTTTCCAATTTAGATTTTTCCACCTGGAAACCAACTTTCTTGTCCAAATTATAAACCTCCCTTATTTGGTTCCATCCATTCTTCTCATGGACTTAGGGGACTCAGAGTCCCATGGGGAGTTGGGCAGCAATAGCCAAACCCCAATTTTTACATCACCTCCCTCCCACACAACAGCAACAATACAAAACAAAACTCAACCACAAAAATTAAACCCAAAACAGGTAAAAACACTTTAAAACAGGGCAAGGCCGTCACCCAAAAAGTGATGTTAAAAGGGTGGCTTGCTCTGGTGGTGAGCCTGACCCCACAGCAGCCCACTTGTATTCCCCCAGTACATTACTAGAGGAAGTCAAATATAGAATACATATTTATAACAGTATAATTAGCAAGAGAAGATATTGTCTTAAACGTAGAATATATCATCTGCTGTTGCTGCCAATGGTGGCTCATGAGCAGCCTTAGTTTGCTGGCCTGTGACTGGATCCCATCCGAAAACAGCAACTGTCTGAAAGTGCATCATAAAACATCTTACTGAGCAGAAGGGGACACTGAGGTGCCAATGGTGTGCTCTGCCCAACAGGGGGCAGCAGAGAGACCTCTTTCCAAAGCCCTGCAGGAACTGAAGGTGGAATAATAAAACGATGCACTTTAGCACCATTTCCCAGCCAGATCAGGCTTGAACCTCTCCACTGCTTTCTTGCACAGAGCAGAGAGAAGCTGTTCACAGGGAACCTCATTAGGAGGAATTAACACATCAGCCTTTGACAGCCTGGCACCCTCAAGATGTTGCCAAAGGCTGAACTAACTGAAGAAACATCTCCCTCACACCCACCCCCTCCATTTTATCCTCACAACAACCACCCTGTGAGGTAGATTAGGAGAGACATTCTAACCACTGCACCAAACTCTCTGGTTTTCACACATCCTTCCGCAAAGCTAAAGTAGTCCCAAACAGATCCAGTCCCGCGGTTGTTTCTCTCTAGCTGGATCATCTTTACAACAGGGATGAGGAGCCTGTGCCATAAGAACATAAGCAAAGCCCTGCAGGATCAGGCCAATGTCCTATCTAGTCCAGCAGCCTGTTCTCGCAGTGCCTGAACAAATGCCTGTGGGAAACCAGCAAGCAAGATTCTCCTTTGTGAATTGGGTGGCCATCACTGTGTCCTGAGGGAGTGAGTTCCATAGTTTAACGATGCATTGTGAAGTACGTTCCTTTAACCCCTCCTGAATCTTCCATTATTCAGACCCCTGTGCCGCCTGAAAGAAAGCCTGTACAGGGAACTTTTTAAAAATGTTTTATTATGTTTTCATATACAATATGTTGGAAGCTTCCCAGAGCGGCTGGGCAACCCAGTCAGATGTGTGGGGGTATAAACAGTAAAATTATCATTATGGAATGGGACGTCCCTATTTTCACCGCAGAAATGTTGGCGGGTATGGTATCTGTCCCTCCTTGGCACAATCCCTGCTGCGTCTGTGCCTTCCTCCTGGCCCTCCAGAAGCTTTTGCCCTACTAAGCAGACAGGAGCAACACCATCAGTTAAGGCTGCACTTAGTGCTGAAACAGAAAGTTTCCTGGTTATCAGCAGGACCCACCAGCGCTGCCCCCTTGCTTTGTTTGCTGTCCCAGGGCCCAGAGCGGGAGACAGAAGCTAGCACATGCTGGGGCAAAGGAGACCCCTCCTCAGGCACTTGGAAGTTCTGCGGATGAGCCCCAGCCCTTTGCTGCTTCTAACCATCACATATGCCACCCTGAAGCCCAAAAACACTTCTTTGGTTGCCTGTTTGAAAAGCAGCATAGATCAGCGGCTGGAAATAAGACGGCAAGGGGGAAACAAACTCAGTTTGTGTTCAAACTGGGTAAGAGGTCGGGGGGGTGGGGGTGGAGAGAAAGAAGCAGGAAAAAAGCAGCTCCTGTTCCAGAGAAGCTGCAAACAATGACATAGTTAGGGTAGGTTTAGACTCTGGACTTAATATCTTACCAGGGCTGGGAGGGGCAGTCTTTTCAGGCATCAGTTGTGTGTTGTTTACCTTCGTTCCAAATGTAGTAAGTGAGCCCTGTTCATGCTCATTTTGCTGCTTGGGACCCTGAACTTCTGCCCTGATGATGGCACAACTGGCCTTAAAACAAGGCTGCAGGGCCAGCGCAATACCTGTTCTGTCTTCATAGAGCTGTCCTCTGGGCACAAAGTGTTGCAAGGTCAAGAGATGGGCAACTGAGGTGGGACTGATCATTTGGGCTGGAGGGTGGTGAAGGGAGAGAGTCCCATATTCTTCAGAGGTAGTGTTCCTTTTCTGATTCCTCTCATGTGCCTTGAAGGGGGTGTCCCAGGGAACGTTGGCCAGAATGATAGAAGGCTTATTCCTCACAAAGGCCGCAGTGAACCAGTGTCCTGGGGTGAAGAGACCTTTCTAGTTGCCCAGGAATTTTAGATTCTAGATAATTGTTGGGAATGTGCTGTTTTGCATTTGGGTGGTGGTGTTTAATTGTCTTGTGCTTTATTATGTTTATTTGTTGGTTTCAAATCACACTTGTATGTTCTGCAAATCAATTTTATTCACCCTTTTGTAGGCTGCCATGGAATCCTGTGAAGAGAAGGTTAGAGATATTTAAAATAAAGGCCGCATGCTCAGAGACATTAGTGAGCAGCGTTGTGAGGGAGAAGGGGCAGCGGTGGCGGCATGGAGAGTTCTGCTTATTAGTAGATGGGAACTCTGCTGAGGCATGAAGGCTGCCAGCAACACCAACCCCTGAAGGCAGTCCAAAGGAGAGCCAACACAAGACCAAACAAAAGTGGGTCTGGAAGCATTGGAGTTCACCTGACTTACCTGGGGTGCCAACAGGGTACCTGCAACATTTCAAAGAACTGGCACTACCTGCTTTGGGCCCTTTCATTGGAGCAACAGAGGTGAAGTGTGAGAAAGGACTTTTGCAGCTTGTATAGAAATCGCAGAATACCCTCCTTGGAGAGACCAATTAGATTTTATTTTATTCTGGAAGCACTTTTTAAATTGCTCATTTAAGCAGACTTTTAATATTTATGACAATTTTATTATTAGGCTTTAAAATAAAAATAAATAAAAATATGCTTTTTAATGTTTTCATCACCTTTTTATTATTGATGTTCTGTAATGTGTTTTTAATGTTGCACACCGCTCTGGGATTTTTTTTGATAAAGGGCAGATTGTTTTTTTGTTTGTTTATCAAATGAATGAATGAATGTTAGTGCAGCTTTCACCAAGCTGAGGATTACACAGCATGGATCTCACAAAGTGATCTCTAGTCTGTGAAAGTTTATGATGTAAGGCAGCCTTTGCAAAAGTGGTGCCCTCCAAAGGCTTCCGACTACAGCTCCCATCAGCCCTAGCCAGACAACCTTCCTTCCATTCATTCATTCATTCATTTTGAATAGCATTTGTGCCCTGCTCCTCAGGGTCAGAAAGGCTTCCAGTGTGGATGATTTAAGGTAAAGGTAAAGAGACCCCTGACCATTAGGTCCAGTCATGACCAACTCTGGGGTTGCGGCACTCATCTCGCTTTATTGGCCGAGGGAGCCGGTGTACTGCTTCCGAGTAATGTGGCCAGCATGACTAAGCCGCTTCTGGCAAACCAGAGCAGCGCACGGAAATGCCGTTTACCTTCCTGCCAGGGTGGTACCTATTTATCTACTTGCGCTTTGACATGCTTTTGGAATGCTAGGTTGGCAGGAGCTGGGACCGAGCAACGGGAGCTCATCCCATCACGGGGATTTGAACTGCTGACCTTCTGATCGGCAAGTCCTAGGCTTTGTGGTTTAACCCACAGCGCCACCCGTGTCCCTGTGGATGATTTACAATAGATTAAAACAAACTGAAAGACTTGCAACTAAAAGCCGCAACACAAAAGGGAAAAGAGGTGAAGGGTGAAGCAGGGGAAGAGAAAACCCAGGCACCAGTTCTTAAAGTTAAATAGTTTTCATAATGACCAGCTGGAATTGAAAGATTGCATTCTCTTGGAATGGAGGATTCTCTCAGGCTACAATCCTTCCTTCCTAGGTACTATATGCAAAGTGGAATTGGTAGCATATGTTGGCTATGTTAATAAAGTTTTAATTTAGGCACACCTGTGCCTCACGATATAATGTGGAACTGATCATTACTCCCGCGAACAACAAATGCAGCCCATGGAAAGTAGAACGGCGGGTTTCAAGGCTAGTAACAAACAAGCATCATTTTTAAAGAGCAATTATCTCCCTCCATCAAATGGGGTAATAGAGATACTCTAATTACCAGACGCAACTATTGGGCAACTGGGGATTGTAAAGTTTGCTTTTAGCAGCAGCCGTTAAAAGACACTCTCCCTCCCGCCCCCTCCCTTTATTAATTTATTTAAAGCACCTACCCCATGCATTTGCCCAAAAGGTTCTCAGGATGGCTTACAAATCAACAAGAAAAACTGCCATTAGACTATCTCTAGAATAATTACCATTTATACTAGTTAAACACCAGCAATCCATAAGCAGTAAAATGATATATAGTTCAGCTAAAAGCAAGCCCCTTCTTGCATTAAGAAGACGAGAATGAAAATGCATCCTCTGCCGCTTTTTGGAAGACGAGGGTGGGCTTAGTCTGCCAGAGCTTCTTGGGAATTGATTACAAAGCAATGACCCTACCACTAAGAGACGCTGTTTAATTCTGGGCGAGGAAGAAACCTCAAAGATCGCTGTATGCAGGCAAACACATCCCACATAAGTAACTAATCCTCACCCTTAGGTGATTCGGACACTAACTAAAGGCCTTTGAGTTTAAAACACCACATTGTAATGGTATTCAGAAGCTAATCAGGGGTTTTAGCACAGGGTATTGGTCTACCAGATCAGAAGGTTGGCGGTTCGAATCCCCGCGACGGGGTAAGCTCCCGTTGTTTGGTCCCAGTTCCTGCCCACCCTGCAGTTCAAAAGCACGTCAAAGTGCAAGTAGATAAATAGGTACCGCTCCAGCGGGAAGGTATGCTGCTCTGGTTTGCCAGAAGCAGCTTAGTCATGCTGGCCACATGACCCGGAAGCTCTCTGCGGACAAACGTAGGCTCCCTCAGCCTATAGAGCGAGATGAGCGCCGCAACCCGAGTCATCTGCGACTGGACCCAACGGTCAGGGGTACCTTTACCTTTACTGGTCTACACAGGCCACAGGCACTAAATCCAGGATGACTTGAAAAGAGCTTTGTTTGCCCTAATGCAGCCTTCTGTTATGGTATAGGGTGGGACTGATGGGAGTCCAAAATATCTAAAAGGGCATCAGGTTGAAGAAGGCTGCACTAGTAGATGACCTGCCCTAGGAGGAGGAGGAGGAGGAGGAGGAGGAGGAGGAGGATGGCTATGGAAGTGCAACTCTGTTGATTCTTCTGAATCTGTCAGCAGCTTTTCATTACATTGGCCATGGTATCCTTCTGCACCAACTAGCCAAGATGGTTCTGGGAGGCAGTTTCATGGAGACTTCAGTCCTTCCTGCAGGGAAGGTCCCAGAAGGTACTACAGGGAAAGTGCACCACCCAACACAACAATGAAAGGCAGACCACAAAGTTGCTCACGAAAATGTGGGGGAGTGGGAGGTACTGCACAATTTTGAAATAGATACCACATGCATTAAAAGTCAAATTACAGATTGCCATAATAAGCTATTATGGCGGTGGGGGGAGTGTTTAAAAATATAGTCATTGTTCCACGTGCCTTAAGTTAAAAATAACTCCATTAAATGACTTGCTTTTGCAATTAAGGCTACCCATCAAGCTTGAAGATTATAAGTCTGTTTTTTATTGCCATAAAAATAAATCCATGTTGTACAATACAGGGCCACTTAAAGGAAAGTTATGCAGCTATATTTAAAGATTGTTTCCAGCAAATCAAATAAATGCATTATGAAACAATGTTTGCAACTGGAAGATCTATTATTTTTGCTCACTTTTGCAGTTTTGCCTCCCTACTTTCCTATTTGCACCAACAACAGCAGGAGGGTCTTGCTTTATTTCTTTAAACCATGAGTCAAGTGAAGTTCCACAGGTCCTGGAGCAATACTGAATGCAGCGGTGGGTTGCGTGAGGGCCAATAAGCTGAAGGTGAATCTCAGTAAAATGGACTGAGTGTGTGGCTTGGATAGCTTACCTGAAAAGGATGAGGATGAACTCCATCTGCAACAGGGGAATGGAACCGCCAGCCAACGGGTCAAATTTGGACCAGGACAGGTCCCAATATGGCATACACTCACCAACCTCGCACCTGATGTCCCATGTGGAACTCAAACATGCAGCTGATCCCTGCAGAAAACTTTCTCTGCTCTATGCTTGGGACTTGGAAAGCACCAAGCGGACCTGGCAAAGCCCCCTGAGCTGCAGCTTCCAAGCACCCAACAACCAGCTGGCTTTTGGGTGCTTGCGAAGTGCTGTGTAAGAATATTTACAGGTGAGTTGCCCCACCCACCTGTCAAGAATCTGGGCTGTTAGACCCAAAAGGTTCCCCACCTGTGCTCAGAAGAGTAGTTTACCAGGGAAAGCAGAAGGGCAAACAGAAAGCTCAGACCCATGCTTTCTAGAAGTGGGACAAAAAAACTGGACAAACCCATAGCCTGTAAGTTCTGGTTGATTTGCTGTTGTTGCTGGAGGCTGAGCTGGCTTCCACATCAAGGAGCGTCATTTTCCAGCTATGGCTCGTTTGCCAGCTATAGCCATCCCTTCACAGGGATAACCTGGTGAAGTGACCCATGCACTGTTAACTTCAAGGTTGGGCTAGCACAATCCACTCTGTATGAGGCTGCCCCTGAACTTGGTTTGGAAGCTGCAGCTAGTGCAGAATGCAGCAGCTAGGTTATTAGCTGGAATGCCTTACACCACGAGCATGCAACAACTATTCTGAAAGAAATGCATTTGAGCTGAAGCATTTGGGACTATTGGTTTTGCAGGTGCCTTTCTGTAGTTAATGAAGAAACATTTGCTTTCTGCTTTTGCATGCTACAAGCTGATTTTGGAGGGGACAGAGAGGCCTGCTGCTAGAAAGAAGACTCTCTGGATCAGATGTTCCTTCCCAATCTTGTGGTTCTATTGCATTTTACTAGCATAATGCTATCAACCAACTCTGCAGAATACAGGTTGTTGGAAAACTAAGTTTAGTAACTTTTTGCAACCTCAATGAAGCTTCGGGTCTACCTTGAACCTCTTCATACACAATACATCTAGACAATTCCTCTTATAACAATTAACAAAGCTTTTATTGCTATGAACAGCTTAACAGAAAAACAGAAAAATCTGTCATGCTAGCATTCTGTGTGCAGATAACACCAGTACCAACCCAACTTTCATCTTATAACATCAGTTTTTTTACCACTAGGGTCACCTTCTCTTACCCCACACAACCACATCTAATTTCAAAAAACCCCAGAAATAGTGGAACTTTATTCACTTATATCTCTCACCATCAAACCCTTTTGTTCAGGAAATTATTAAGCATGAATCTGCATGGTCATACTGGAGAATGCTTGTTTTCAGGCTATACTGAAAATGTGTTTGTGGTGTACCAATCAGCTTTGCCACAGACAGTTTGAGATTTTGCATGCCAAGGCTCACACCATTTACAGAACCAATCAAGATGAACCACAGTGGCAAATGCATTATTTTAAAACCCAGATCTGCTCTGATCATTTAGAAACGAGGGAGTCCAATTTGAAGGGTAACGGAGGGTGATAAACCTTCCACCACTTGCAGCTTACACTGTCTGTTCCCCAATGTGATTTCCCCCTACCTGAATGCTGTTGTTGTTGCCAATAGAATTCCCACCTGCTGTTTACAATATGGTTGGCAGAGATACAAGTCTCAATACATTGACCTGCGACTGTTGCATTCAATTTGGTAACAAGAAAGCTTTCCAGGAAAATAGAGGTGGCCCTTTAACAAGTGGTGTGCAAACATTACTTGGCAAACCAGTCCATGTGGTATCATCTTCCTAACAAAAGGTGAAGATCACATTATCTCTCCCACTGGTTCTCCAGTTTTCTGGCCAGGTACAGAAGCATGGCAAGATTCTCCGTGGCAGGACAATACAGCTGGCTGACTGACCAAAATTGTTACGTGAATGCTTAGTAAAGTTGGTCATCAGTATTCACCTCTTAGTGGCTTGCAAAATCATCCCCAATGGTCATAATGTTTTTTTCACCACGAGCACATTCTGAATATTGATCAAATCTTGCCAGAGGGCAAGGATTATGAGAGTCATGAACAACAACAACAAAAGCAAATATATATTTAAAAAGTTGGAAAAGCACAAATCCAATATTAGGTTTCCTCCCCCCCCCCCCCGCTTTTTCCTGAGATAAATTCTTAATTGCATTAGAAGATGGCTGCTATGCCTCACCACAATCTTTAAAGCCACCTTTCCCTTTCTTTGCATTTTGTTTTTAAACAACTACAGTTTAGTCCTTGAGGGCCACAAGGCTCTTAGGGCATCTGTGCATTAGGCCCCTGAGTCTGGAGATGGGACTCAACCTGCTGGATGAGGGATAAAGTTTCCTGCAACAATGAGTTGGGTTCTCCAGCAACATATGCAACGCAAGGAATCTGGGGCGAAGATAGAACCTGTGACACTTCGCAAGGTGGCAAAGCATCAGCACAAAGGATGCTCTGTAAGAATGAGGAATCTATTATGTTTGCTCCATCTGCTTCATGTTGATCTGGGCACACAGGCTCAGCAGACAAAAGAAGCTCAAGAGTCTTCCAGATATATGATTGATCAGAATCACCACAGAGCTGCACATGATCCCTGTCCTGATGTGGCTGTGCTCCCAAGATTCCAAGACTCAAGTTGTTCCACTGTTCCACTGCCCAAGAACTACTTAGTGACTGGAGAGTATCACCTACAGGAAAGTGATTGGCTTCATTTCCTGCCTCTTCATGCCGCAAAGAGGAAGGATCTCTATGAAATGTCTCTCCACCAAGCTCTTCAGGGTGAACAAAGACAGCATCAGCTGATAAAGGCTCTTGTCTTGGAAGGACTAGCAAGGGCCCCTCATTTCCACAGAGAAGGCTATCTATGGACAATTGTGGTGGTGGCCATGTCTGGCAAGTGTCCACTTGTGGAAGAGAAAAGCTATCAGCTCCAGTGCTGTCCTTTAAAGTGATATTCTTTCTCCTGGCTTTTGGTAAAGGATTAGACATTGTTTCCAAACTGCCTGTACATGTTCTCTTGGGCAGAATTAGTCCCAGCAACAAAGAAGGGTGGCATGGCTCAAGCCCTATGGAAAGAAAGAAAGCAAATAAACGAAATAACATGTTTCTGTAACTCTAGTGACAACCCAGGGACAAAAGCATGAGAATCTCAGCTGTTCTTAAAACAGGTGCCTTAGCTCCTAGAAAACTACAATAATTTGACTGCAGCATGCACCCTGACATTTTAAAAGCAAACTGGGGGGAGGGGCAAATCATTCAATAATTTAAAAAAATCAAGTCCTTAAACCCACTAGCAATCATCTAACCTGTTTAGAAAAAAGCAGACGTGTACTGCTTTAGAAAATGTAAAATTTATGGTGTGTGTCTAAGGGTTTAACACCAGACACAGACCGAAGTGATGTAGTAGAATAATCCTTATTATGAAACTTCATTTACATGATGGAATCACTTCAATCAATTTGGTGCTTCCCACTGCCCTGCCTGCCTCTCTTCATCCCCTCACATCAGTCCTAGGAAATAGCATTCTTGATAAATGGACACATGATTCCCTAGCGCTTTGCAATGAGAAATAAAAGGATACCACCACTTCCAAATGTCAACAAATACATTTTAATATCCTGCTCCAGCCAGATGATCAAATTCTGTGCTGTCTCAGAATAGGCATGCAAAGGTCATATCAGATAACATGATGAAAAAGGCCAACAGCAGAGGGATTCAGAAAAGTGGACTTTTTAAGATGACCAGCAATTGAAGGATTCTGCTCAGCGGGGCATATACATATCTGCCTCATACGCCAAACATTCAAGATTCGTTTTCAAACTCTGGGAAGCTCCATCACTCCAGAAGCTCCAATGTGCATACAGCAGTTCCAATGAGTACAGGCAGCTCCAAAAAATCAGTAATGATCCAATTTGCTACACAAACCAGCTCCATGCGCATACTGGAGTCAGGGCCAACATCTAGGGAGGACTCAGAAGCCCCAGAATCCTTCAGTGTACTTCTTATTTTCTTTCCATGGCCTGTATTCTCTGGCAGATATTTTGCAATAATATATGCTAAACATCTGTTTCCTAGTTCCAAAATTTGGATTTGTTTTGGTAGCAAATATACAGAGCCTTGGCACTCTTGCCATTAGCACATGGCCTGGGTATTTTTCACTGAGTTACTCCAAGGGATATGTCATTCTTCACACCATCCAGTACGTTATCTCTGGTGAATCAATGAAAATAATAAATGAATGGAAAGAAAACCTACCCACGTGACTGAAAAAATGAAAGTTTACTAGCCCCTTCTCTCTCCCCACCCCACTTTCTCCCCAACTCTCTTCTCCCCCAACTGATGTACTGTATACATCAAAGTTTCACATTGAATATAACTGATCTGTAGAAAGAACTTTATGATCTGAAAATAGAGATGGTGTATGTACTTTTGTAACCCCAGAAAATCTTTAATAGAAAACATTTTTTTTAAAAGTCCTCTTGTTCGCTTTTACACCTTCTGCCTATCAGTGTCATTAGATTTCTACAAGCTTCTGTATGCTGAGAAGTAAAATTTCTCTTTTGTTTACCCTCTCTGTGCCACGGTACAAATAATCCTCTATCATGTCCTTCCCTCCTCGGTCTTTCCCACCCCCAATCTAACAAAACTGCTTATACAAACAAAATTCATGCAGAAAAGAAATTGTAGTAGAATAGCCATATTAGTTTACAGTGGAAAGGAAAATCTGAGTATTGACTTAATGTGGCACAAAGTGTGTTCTCCAGAAAGATATCTATGATAATTGTTCAACTCCACTTCCATGAACTTCAAGAAAAAGGAGAAAGATTTGTTCCCAGTTCCTACCTGGACCACCAAATGTGTGCAGTTTAGAAGGCACAGGCTGGTAAGCTGCTAATGGCACCATGAATATCTCCATCTGGTTGCTGTCCACGATGCCATATCTTTGTTTATTGTTCAAGTAGGAATAGAGCGTGTTATAAGAGTCGAAGCCTTTGGGTAAGCTGGGGTGGAATCTTATCACTCCCATCTCCTGTGCAAACATGGGAAGAAAAAGAAAGGAAGCAATTATCAGGGAGTACCCAGCTCCTATGAAAAGGAACATTTTGCCTATTGAGCACCTACTCTTCTTGTAAGTGTCAGGGCATTCAGGCCCACACAACACAGCTGCCAGATCAGGAGGGGCTCTGTGGCTGAAGTGCTTTTCACACCTCCTTTGGAAGAAAGCCTAACACCTCCCTTCTGCCATCTGACTTACTGCCGCTGGTGCACCACTGTGGCCTCAAGCAACCCTACAGATCAGGTCAGGTCGGGATGAAAATTTCTTCAATCAAGAATAAGGGTAGCAGCAGGGAATGGCACATCAAGTCCGGGGCCTGGAAATCACATCCACTCCTGTAAGATTAGGTCATGCTGGACTGTTTCTAGCTGCAGTTTGACTCAAAGCCAGAAGGCAGGGCCTGAGGATGAGTGTCTTATCTGGCTCCCTGCTACCACTTTATAGTTGTTGGTAACTTCTAGGTTGCCACATCTGGCAGCAACTGGGGGTGGGTTGGGGGACATCAGATGCTGCACAAGATATCTGGGAGTTCCCAAGTGGTGTCCTCTCCAGTTGCAGCCTCTCTGACAGAGAGGGAAGAAGAATGCATTTAGTTTCCAGTGGATGTGAGGCTTTCAGCCCTTCTATTCCCACATTAAGCTTCTAGTTTTTGCATTCTTCATCTCTTTCGTTCTATTTGTACTTTTTTTTTTTTGTATACATTGCTCACTTCTAGCCATTAAGAGGCTCTGAGAAAGAACCTTCCCTAATCAAGGCAGGAAGATGACAGAAGTTCAAGAAAGATCCTGCATCCTCAGAAAGTGTTTGTTAGCCCTACCTATTCCGGCCCACAGTCTGGTCCTTTACTATCTGCAACTGCAACACTTCTGGAAACAGGAAAGCGTAACAGAAGAGAGTTCTGGATGGTGCTGACATAATAATTTTTTTTACTAGGAACTACCAACATAGTAAGATAAAATCCTTGTATAATAATAATAATAATAATAATAATAATAATAATAATAATAATAATTTATTTATACCCCACCCATCTGGTTGGGTTTCCCCAGCCACTGGGCAGCTTCCAACAGAACACTAAAATACAATAACTTATTAAACATTAAAAGCTTCCCTAAACAGGGCTGCCTTCAGATGTCTTCTATGGGTTTCTTTCCTTATAAATGCCCCACCACCATCTGTTTGATGAAACAGATTTGCATGTATAGGAAAGGCAAGAAGTAATTACTAAATTTGTTCTTTAGCTCAGAAATTACAGATGTAACTATCAGGAGGCCCTAGATTGCTAAGAGCAATGTTATTCACCTTCCAATCTAGCTACAAGGGCTCATACTGTTCTTTGATTTATGCTGCGCATCTGGTGTTGCAGTATACTGGGTGTTACTTACTTACTTACTTACTTATACACACACACACACACACACACACACACACACGGGCTGGGCAATATGATGATATATCATCCAAAACCAGTTTGAAGTCTATAGCGTGATAGTTTCATAGTTTTTGATCAGACAATATGTCATGAATATGTCATGTGTGTTAGGGCTATGCAATATATCATCCAAAACCAGTTTCAATACCATATCATGATACTGGTTTTATCATTTTTGACCTGACAATATATTGTGAATCACAATGTGTGTGTGTCTGTGTGCTATGCAAAAATCACAATGTGGCGAAAACCGTAAAACCAGCCGATGCCTCTACATAGCTCCATTGTTATTTCAGACATTATGATTTATCAGTATATTGCAATGTTTAGCTGGTGATATATCACAAAGTTGAAAAGCAGATATCGCCCAGCCTTACTGTTCACCTCTACATAGTTTCAGCCTTATTTCAGACACCGTGATATTGGTATATCACAACACTTAGGTGGTGATATATCACGATGTTGAAAACCAGATATCTCCCAGCCCTAACACAAAAACCTTAAAACAATGTCATTAAGCTACAACCCTGAAACAGTTCAGAGCAAAACTACAATCCTTGAATGATATATCCCTGGACCCAAGGACTCAGTGGAAATATCAACCAGCAGAAAAGCAAAGTCTGGATGAGAGAACTTTTGTTCAGAGCTGCATCTGTGCTACCTTCCCTATACAGATGACACACACATGCACCTGCAGAATTACCTATGGTAATTACAGAAGCAAAAAATCTGCTACATAGCTGATGCTATGTAACATGTAATTTGGCTCCAAATCCCACTCTTTACAAAGGAGGATCCTGAGGAGGCACAAATCTGCATTGGATGCTCCTGATGGGGCTGTGGGAACCTTCAAGGTCAACTGTGGTATCAAATAAGCAACAGAGCCTGATTAAAATAAGAACCTTTCAGCGAGATACCTTGCTGTTTGCTGGCCATATGCTGTCTAGATAGGACCAGACATCGTCCGGGAGAATACAGCCCCTTCCCTGTAGAAGATGTGGTAAAGCCTGGATGAATCACAAGAGCATAAAGGAAGATCACTATCATAAGAGAAATCCACATGTCTGTGATTGAATTTGGTTTTCCAACAATACACTGATCTAGTGGAAACAGATCTAGAATGAACATTATCTTAGCAGCCGTTCTAGGGCTGTTTTAAGGGCAGTAGTTCTCTCCTTACTGAAGATGGGGAGTGAGGGGAGGCTTCCTAAAACTTTCATGGAAGGAATATGATTTGAAGCATGGATTTTTCATCTCATAATTTACTGTCTTAGTACACTACACCAGCTTTATGACTTATTGTCGCAATATCAGAATCCCTGGAACATCAGTTTCAACTTAACCAGGGAAGAGTAGAAAAGATACCTTATTTTGTCCTCTCTTTTTACCCTGCTGCTCTAACAGAGACAGTAAGGCCTATTTAGCTGTTGCTTATCCCTCCTCCAGAGCTATTAGGACTTGGTCAGCAACATAAAAGGGATGCTCCGATAAGAGTAGTGGCAAACTTGCTGAAAGTTCTTAAATGGGTGGAGGGAATGTGGAGGTATTGCGCTGTACCTAATCTAGCCCTGCTCATACCCAGTAGAGGCTCTTACACTTGGACTACTGGGGCACAACCCTCCCAAGGAGAATGTCAAACACATCTTTAAAGGACCCCCCCCTCCCCAATTTCAAAGCCACCCATTCTTTCCTGTCCCTCTGGAGATATTTCCATCCATCTCCTTTTCTCTGGCCAATCTACTCTCTGTATCACTTAGCCACACTTAATCCAAAAGTGTTGGATAGTAAAGAGGTCCCTCCCATGTTCCTCAAGGAGAACTGCCAGTTTTTGAGCCCTGCTAGAAAAATGCAACCTGTGCCGTTAATAAAGATAGTGCAACTCGTGCAGCACGTAGGCGAAAAATATTCAGTTGTTCAAAAATAATTTTACACCATTTATCAAATATGTGAGAAAGAGACAATTACTTACAAAGTGCCATGAAAACTTACAAACTACCTAAAATAAAATGAACTTGCAATATCATATTTATGGGCTCTGGCTGAACAGTTTCCCCTCCTTCCTGTTATGAAGGCAATCTACATTGACTAGAGAGGACCTAGTCTGTTCCAGCCTTATCAAATCATACAACTGTTCTGAGCAAACTCAGAGCCATTTCCCTGAAGGCCAGATCTCCTCATAGGTTTTAGCAGTACTTTTTTCTGGAAAAAATGTGGAGGAACTCAACACAAAGCTTGTCTGTCTGTCTGTTTGTTTGTTTGTTTGTTTGTTTAATGCGGGATCCAGTCGCAGTGCCACACACATACAGGCAGTGGTTAAATGTAAGATGTGATTAATAAACTCAAGCAAACAATGATCTGGATTAGAAATGGCCACAACTTTATTGATTACAGATATAGGTGGATTTTTGGCTCAGGCATTAGGTGTATATCTGTTTCAGGGCCCCCCCCAAAATTTTTAAATTAATTTTAAAAAGGTAAGGGAACCAAGTCCCTGCTCAAAAAAAAACCCTTGGATTTTAGTAACCAGAGAATTAACATGTTTCCTTCCCCAAAAGAGCCTTTTTATTTTAGTATTTTGTTTTGTGACTTTGCTAGAGAGCAACCAAGCAAGCAATAGCGGGCACATTGTGAGTCGTTTTCCTTTAAAAATATCTATTTTTTTATTTGGTCACTTTGCATTTATTTTTGTGAATTTTCTGGGAGAATGGTGGATAGCTTGTGTATGTATTGCAACGAACTGTGCATTAACCATTTCCCTGTAAAGGTAAAGGTAAAGGTACCCCTGCCCGTACAGGCCAGTCTTGACAGACTCTGGGGTTGTGCGCCCATCTCACTTAAGAGGCCAGGGGCCAGCGCTGTCCGGAGACACTTCTGGGTCACGTGGCCAGCGTGACAAAGCTGCATCTGGCGAGCCAGCGCAGCACACGGAAACGCCGTTTACCTTCCCGCCCGCCGTTTACCTTCCCCCCGTTTACCTTCCCTGTACTCACTCATTAAAAGTTGCAGCAGATGTTGGTAAGGATTCTTTTAATTTAGAAAAAAAAAGTGTTTTGGATAATGAAAAGTTAAAATTGATTTGGGGTGAGGATAACTACATGCAACTGGAAGCAAGTGTTCCTCACATTTTAAAACTTTTTGCATGTTTCTTTAGTTCTTTGGAAATGGATAAGTAGCTGTAATCAATACACGAATTCACAAACTTATGCTGTGAGGTCTGCCTTAATTTCTAAATAAGAGATATGCAGTCAATATTGTCTGAAAATGATACTTGAACCCTCTTGCTTAGGAGCTCTTTCCCTGTCCATAGATGTGCAAAGAATAATGGGTGTTTTCCATCAAGGAGACGGTGGCAATCTGCACGTCTGTAATGGCACACTTTCTTAAATAAGTGTTGTATGAGTCCTATTGTGACCTGCAACCTGTCATAGGCCAGGAGTCAGCTTCTCCTGCTGAACAGCAGCCTGAAGGGGGAGAAGGCAGAGTGACTCCACCAGCAGCTGATCAGCCTTCAAGGACACAAAGAAGGCACTGATGAGAACCAGCTGGCTCCAGCCTTCTCAAACAGAGCTCTCAGCAGCAGTCAGAGTCTGGAAACAAACCCTGTGGTTCCTGGCCCTACCTTGCTGCTTCCTGCTCTCCGTTTGGACCCTTGGCTTCGTGATCATCTGATTCCCCAACCTCTGGATTGTCTATGTGGATTGCTGTTTGCCCAACCCTTGGAACGGACTTGACTTTGTATGCTGACTCTGCCAGGTGCATCTCAAAGACTCTTATTTCCTGTTTGTTTGGGCTCGCACTCCACCAAGCTCTGCACGCTGTTGCTTGGCAACGGGACTATGACACAGCACTACCAAGTCAAAGTGTTACCAGCCACCACTGCTCATACCTGTGACAGATTACAGCTGGATCCAGAAACAGGATATGCTTTTGCCACAAATTGCTTCACACTGAACATGTGAATGACTCCTTCCCAGATGGCGGAGTTCCTGGGCTGCTTCTCCATTCGTCGATGTTTCTTTGGAATGTGAGGTGAGATGGGGCTAAAAGAGATGAGGAAATATGCAAATCCAGTTCTGTTCAGAATTGTAGAACTGGAAGAGACCTCGAAGACCATGTAGTCCAACCCCCGGGGCTCAATGTAACTACAACATCCCGAACAGATGGCTATCCACTCTGCTTAAATAGCTTCAGAAAAGAACTCGCCACTTCCGGATGCACGTTCCACCATCAAATAGCTCTTAGGAAAGGTCTTCTAATGTTGGCATTCTGCCAGCTCTTGAAGACACACCTGTTTACGCAAGCATTCCCCTGAACTGAACTTCTGGTTTTATTGTTTTAAAAACTGTTTTTAAATGTCATTCTTTTCAACTGCTTGTTTTATTGGGTCCAATCCAAACAGACACAAAGGAATGTGGTAAATGGAGCCTGCTATTCCTCCTGCTCCTCTCGCTGCTAGCTATCCCAAAGAGTGCAGCTATTGGCTATTCAAAGCGGGATCGGCAAGGCTGGGGAATAACATTTCAAGCTATTGGGACACTCTGTTGTGGACCTTAAGGTAGCTATCCCTGAACAAAGGAACTTCAAAGGGAAATCCCAACATGAAAGACCGAGTTACTAGAATTTGATTCTAGTTCATTTGGGCCTGAATAGAGACAATTGTTTCCTGTCCAACTACAGGTGTTATTTTACTCAGCAATGCTAAGCAGATTCTGTTATCACCAATTGTTGTAATGTTTCATAGTGTTTGCATACAGTTAAGCTCTAATTAAATTGGCACAGGCTGTACTTTTGTACTTCCTTACCAATGAACTCCAGTTTTTATACTCCCTCACTCCCCCGCCCCCTTACACACAAACTGAGAGGTATTGCAATGCATCTGATGAAGTGGACTCTAATCCATGAAAACTAACACCATAATAAATTTATTAGTCTTTAAAGTGCTTTTTTTCTTTTCTTTTCAAGAGACTAACAAAAGTACCCCTCTGGAAGTTGTTGCAATGGAAGCCATCTGTTTCTGTGGATCATTGTTTTTTAAACTTTTGTTAAGTCGGAACGTTCAGAACTATTCCTCAACAACTCAGCCAATAACAGAGGACATACTGATACCAAATATGACAGCCAACAACTACAAAGGTTCCAAAAACACCAGACTAAGTCTCAGAATTTTTCTTCTATCTGTTGGATGGGTGGTAGAAGAGTAAGAATCACATTTCCCCTATAAATCTAGATGTGCTGTGCTTTATTATCTCATTTCTCTCTTGGACCTAAAAGGCTATCCAATGGAAATTTTCCTCTTACCCTTGTATGAAGGGGAAATGGCAATGCATGCCTGAGTTACTGCTACAGCTTAAAAGTAACTGTGTTGATACCCACCAAATGAACAAAGCTTCACACATCTCAGACTGACTTATTTCTTTTAAGGTTTAATGTATCACATTTTTAAAAGTGTTGCGTTATTTATAGGGTTTCTATCTTCAATATTAAAGTTCTGGGGGTTGAGAAGTATGAATTATACAGACCTGTCCACATGAAGAGGCCTTTCTCCTTCCTCTGAGAACATGGTGCTTGGGTGCCAATGTTTGGTGGCATTTGCTTTCTGTTTTAAAGCGTGCTTGTACGTAGGTGACTTAAATCCCTGCTCGCCGCCGGCAGTAATTTGTCCTAGAAAGCCAGAAGGAACAGTGCTATTTTCCCCCCACATTAAAAGATTCTGAATCAATTTTCAAGAATCCTTTTTCTCCGTTGTCAAATTTAATTGGCAGGCCCAAGATTTTTCTACTGCCGCTTGGATTTGAAGATTGACTTTGGAGTTTTGTATTTGAAGAAATAATAAATAAAAACTCACAAACTCAGAAGGTCAGTCTTATAAAGAATGGCTGGAATCTTTAATTCGGTGGTCCAAAAAAGCAAAGCCTCTTTTTGCTGCAGAATCTTAACAAGTTTGGTAACTTACCAAAACAACTAAGATAGTTTGGATCCTCAGAACAATTCCGCTGAACATCATCTGGGTCTCTCACAGATACTCTAGGAATCTCAGAACTATGGTTCACCTCTTTGGGTGACTGTGATCCCTAAAAATAATGCAAGGTGGCAAGTTACTGTGCCCTTAACTTTTGGTTTCACTGACTACAATTAGTCTCATTAGTTAAACAACTCAATAGTCAATTAATCGGGGGGGGGCAATTAAAAGTTTGCAGCACTTGTAAGAGCTAATGTTGACTCCTTTACAGCATCTGGCAAATTATGCGGCTCTCTGATCCTATCCAGAACAGGCTCTGACCAAAGCACTACTGAAAGCATAATCAAACTCACTAACAAAAAGTCAAAGGGACTGTAGTGTGAGGTGCACCATTACTTTTCAGACCTGCACCCCCAGGGTCCCTACGCAGGTTCCGTAGTACAAGCAAGTGCAACCCATTGCTCTTCTTTTATAGTGATTACAGGAAATTTTAATGACGAGCA
The DNA here is from genome assembly GCF_027172205.1 of Podarcis raffonei. Taxonomy (NCBI): domain Eukaryota; kingdom Metazoa; phylum Chordata; class Lepidosauria; order Squamata; family Lacertidae; genus Podarcis; species Podarcis raffonei. The sequence goes on from NC_070609.1 coordinate 32,659,098, forward strand.
GGGAAAAGTCTAGGGCCACATTTAGGCTCTTTTTTTGCTGCACCTGCTTGGACTCAAGGCACTGGTGCTGTTAAGTAGTTCTCTACTACCCAACAATCTGCACAGAAACCTGTGTCAGAAATTCATCACATGCAGCTCAAATGCTTGCTTCATGCAATCTGGTTTATCTCAGGCACCTATATATTTTTCCTTGAGCATGAAATGATTTGCACAGTATATGCTCAGTTGGTTTTGCTTGTCTGGACATCACTATCTACTCACAAATATTTCTTGGAACATCAAGTCCTCTTCTGCTTCTCTCTCTATCTCTACAATGCCTTTGTGGTTGAATTTTGCAGAGCAACACCTTGGTGCTTCTTGTTCCTCTCTCTCTATTATTTCCAGCGCCTGCAAATAGCACAGTGATGTAGGCATGGCTCTAAATACGCATTTGGGGGGGGGCACTTCACATATAATGCTTTTGGGCTTACACTTGATATATAATGCACAAATGCAATAAACATGTGTTTACCAAGATTGTATCATACACATACACTTGTTATGGAACCAGGGTTGACTATGACCTGAAGCATACACTCAGTGGCACAGGTTTGCCACCACGTATGTGTGAAAGAGTCCTAAAGCTAGGATACACATGGAAAAATAAAGCCAAACATGTCCCACCGCTGGGCTTCTATTAGGACGTATTTTTCTCTAGTAAGTAAATTGCCATCAGATAAGCATAGAGCAAGCTGCTGACTCTGAAACAACTTCTGGGTCCAAGCTGGAAACTGATTCACTCTGCTTTGCCTTTTCCTGGGCATAAAATGATTACTTACACGTTTGTTCTCTTTGGCTCTCCACTCTGCTAGTTCCGGGGGTGCCATCTCAAAGGAGCTCATCTGAACTAGTCTCTTGGGGGTAATCTCCCCAAGTATTAATTTGCGGAAGAGGTACTGAAATAAAGTGAAACAAGCAATCCTCATTAGAAAGACTATTTATTAGAATAACAATAAAGCAACTTTTGCAGGTTGTTTAAAAAAAGGCTGAGAGAGTGAGCCATTTTGCATAGTCAAGGATATCTTACTAGCACAGCCAATTTAAAAAATAACAGTGATGGCCAGACACATCTTTCAACCCTAGAGAGGGAATAAAGATTACTGGATAACAAGTGTAACGAAGGGTACAAGTCAACAAAACATAGGGGGGGAATGTCTATCTTTCACCGCGATTTACAATCTTTGCTTAATAAGGAGAATCACACTGCCCATTAAAAATATCATGAGGCAAATAAAGAGTTTTGTGTGCTTTTTCATTTTGTTTTTCTGACCTGGTTTTCTGCAGATTTTAAGTTGAAGAGCAGACTGCGGTACTTGTTCTTGTAGTTTTGTTCAACACAGCAAAACCGTTTGAAAATCTCCTGCTCCACTTTCTTTGCTATCTTCACGACTGTTTTTTTCTGTACACACAGGTCAGGCAAATCATCCAACCTGAAACACAGAAGGCAAGGAATGTGTTGATTTACCTAGACAGGGCATCCACACAAGGGCTGATCTGCAAACATGCCTGCACTTTCACAAATAAACTGGTCAGTGGGCCAAGCCCAGAGTCCACAACATCTCAATGCAACAGATAAATGTGTAATGCCAGTGTGGTATAACTGCTAGTTATTGACTTGGGCCATTTTGAGGATATCATGGGATATCATGATATGTATCATGTCTTGTACTTTTTGAAGGAATGGTGGGATAAAAAGAATAATGCTACAAATGTTTCAGATTACCTTTACCACCTTACAATCAAGAATCATACATAAGTTCCTTTCCTGTGTAGACTGAGACGTCCAGGCATTTTTACCTTTTCAAAAGAGCTTCCCTCAAGGCATCCACAACCTTACGACGACTTTGTTCCTGAGTCAGCTGAGAACTGTGAACTGGAGCTGGTGCCTTGCTAGGTCCCTGGCGTCTCTTATTCTTCTTTGTCCTATCATCATCTTAGAACAAGAGAAAGAACTTTCAGATCTTCCAACATTCTCCCAAAGGAACTTACAGAACAGAAATTATATGAAGACTCAGTACTGCCTGCTTTTAAGGCAGGGGTATGGAACTTCAGGCATGGGGGCCAAAAGACCTCTCTGTATGACCCTTTGAACTCTCCAGACCACACCCATCACTGGCCTTACTTTAAAGCAAGAGCATTTTTGCCTGGTGTGCTTGAACTATGCGCCCCTTGTTTTTCTTGATGGAGGGGTGTGTGTGTGTGGAGAAAGTAGTCTACAGTACAAAGGTAAAATTTCTATTTGTTGCTCTGCCCTACCACCTACCACTGGCATGTGGCCTTCAGAACTTTGCCTAGAATGGAACAAAAATTGTTCCCCATCTGTTTAAGGGGTTAAGCTTTTCTGAAAAATCAATGGCTACATTCTCAGTTACAGAAGTGAGAAACACACATGCACTCAAAACAGCCCTCATTTTCTTCTCCCAGCTGAAGACTGCTCTCTAGTAATCAGCAGCCAAAAGCAAAATATATAATAGTACTACATAATTAAAACTTGTATAAACAATTCTTTTTGGGGAGTAATGGCCCCACAATTTTGTTTCAAGGCGCAAATATTATTTCCCCCCACTGCTGCCCCAGGCTGTGCTTGTTTTATACAACACCTTTGTATTGCTGGTTAAACGCAATTCACCCTCAAGCTAACACCTGTTGCCACTGAGACGCTACAAGATGACTGCATGATGGTCAGCTACATGAGCACTTCCCCATTTTTAACATCTGAACATTCATTGATATAGCCTATAAAAAGGAGGGGGAAGTAGCCAGCATGAGCAGACCCTGGAGTCTAGAGCTGTGAAGATGTTGTGAAATGCTGTTGCTTTCATTCCACAGTACTTGGAACCACCGAGGGATAAAAAGGAACATTTTGCTACCACAGCAAAAATGCAAATTCAGTGTTTTTTTTATCAACACTGTCTAATTTGCCTAATGTACTCCAGCTGCTGAACTGCAGCATTTTAAAATCAAAATTTGAGTTTATTTCCCCTCCAAAGTACTAGCCTCAGTCCTAGAGTAAATTTTAAAATATCCACAGAATGAAAAAAAGTGTGAGCCACAATGTGTCATAGCAGTTGTTGTTCTGGGCATAGCAGGACTCTCAACAGTTTGGTACCCATGATGAGCTTGCTTTGGTTACTGCCAGTGCTGTGATAAAACATTCAAGAAATAAAGAACTTGCCCTCTTCACAGTTCCTTCCCCAGGGAAGCCACATTGCCAACAGCTTTCTCTACACTTGGAAAAGCATCAGAGCTGAAACTATTTGAGCACACAACCCTTAACTGCTTCAGACAAGGTGTACTATAAGCATTTTTCAGTGGCTGCTTTTTAAAAAAGAAAAGAACATTCTGCCCTGAGAAAACCTTCTGACTCTAGGACACCAACAGGTGGTTTTGTAACACCTCATGGACTCAACAAGCCCTTCATCAGTCTGAAAATATCCTGGGATTTATCAAATACCATTTCAATATTGAACTGGTTACTGAAATGTTTGAGCTATATAGAAGTAGAACACACAAATCTGTAGCTAGTGAGCTCTAACTGAGCAGGGATAGGGACCCTTCTAGAAGTTATGATTGCAGGGCCCTATCCTCTTGGCCTGCATATAAAGCATCTATTTAATGCACATTTAAAGGACATGACTTTCCCACCCCACCCCCCAAAAAATCCAGAGAACTGTAGTTTAAGGGTGTTGGGAACTGCAGCTCTCTGCTACAACTGCAGTACTCAGGATTCTTTGGGGAAGTTGTTTTTTTAAATACATGTCGTGTACACAGCTTTATACCACATAAAGCACTGTGCACAGTGATACCATGAGCCCCCTCCTGCCAACCTAGCAGTTTGAAAGCACACTAGTGCAAGCAGATAAATAGGTACCGCTGCGGCGGGAAGGTAAACAGCATTTCTGTGCGCTCTGGTTTCCGTCACGGTGTCCCATTGCGCCAGAAGCGGTTTAGTCATGCTGGTCACATGACCCGGAAAGCTGTCTGTGGACAAACGCCGGCTCCCTCGGCCTGAAAGTGAGATGAGCGCTGCACACCATAATCACCTTTGACTGGATTTAACTGTCCAGGGGTCCCTTACCTTTACCTTTATTACCTATGAGCCCCAATGGATCAGACCAAAGGTCCTATGGGAAGTCGCAGGCCTGAGTGCAACTGCATTCGCCTCATGTGATTTCTAACCAGTAGCATTCAGAGGCATACTGCCTCTGACAGTGGAGGGCAAACATAAGACATCCTGGCTACATAGCTTTTATTCTCCATAGATCTGTGTCTTCGTCATTCATTCATACATTATTTGTAACACTGGTGAGAGGGAAGACTTCAGCCTTGTGAGTTCTATTCTGCTATTCTGTATTTTTGCTATATTTCCATTGGATAACTCCAATATCCACCAACCAGTCAGGCGTAAAATTGTGGCTGAGTGTATGGAGTCAATTATCTATTGTGTCTCAAAAGCCATACACTAGAATAATCTGCATATAGGAATACAGATCTGTATCTGTGTCGTGGCAAATCAGGTATATGAACAAGAACTCTTATATATATTGTTAACAAATCAATATTCAAATTTTACAAGAGGAACACAGAAACCGATATGCAACTAGCAAAAGCCCAGCCATGATAGAGAATTATTTTTAGTTGGAATTTACGGATCTACTGTAAAGCGCCCAGATATCTACCTGTCAATTTTACCTTTTGCCCACCCATGGGGACTGATGGCTAAAAGCCATACATGTTCAGTAAATAAGCAGCAACTTACCTAAATTCAAAGGCTTGTGCTGAATGACAGTTTCTGAATACAGCTTCCCTTCATTTTTACTATTTGGTAGCAGAAGAGCACAGTTGCCTTGGCTTTCCTTGTGCTGTGGGAATTGCAGTGAGGATGGTTGGAAGAAAAATGGAACTAAGTTACTGGTTTCTTTGGACCTTTAATCAGGAAAAATTGATAAAGAGACCTTTTGCTGAATAGCCATAAACGGATTCTTTCTATGAGCCCTAACCATGGCCAAGACTGGTATTGATGAACTGGAAAGAATAAAGACATGGTCCCCTTTAATTGATGGATTGAAGACATGACAGCGCTCACAACATATGAACGGATTGCTTATTAACACAGACTTCATTTGGAGAAATATATTGGCATTTGGAAATAATTTATACAGGATATAGTAGGCTATCAACAATCATATATATATTATGACAATAAGAGTACTTACATATCTATAGAAAAATGCAAGTGTAACTGATTATATTGCGGGGGCGCAATTAGTGCCAGCGCCTTCTGTAAAGAGCTTGGGTGTAACCTTTGATGCCTCCCTTTCCATGGAGGTGCAGGTTGCAGCCACAGCAAAGGTGGCATTTTTCCATCTCCGCCATATTAAGTAGTTGGTCCCTTACCTTTCTCGCCCTGATCTGGCCACAGTGATCCATGCAACGGTCACCTCCAGGCTTGATTATTGTAACTCGCTCTACGCGGGGCTGCCCTTGAAGCTGACCTAGAAACTCCAGCGGGTGCAGAATGCCGCGGCGAGGCTCCCTATGGGGTCCTTGCTGTGGGATCACATTCATCCAGTGCTTTACCCGGTGGAGTAAAGGGTCAGGTTTAAGGTGCTGGTTTTGACCTTTAAAGCCCTATGCAGCCTAGGACCCACAGGACTGCCTCTCCTGGTATGCCCCGTGGACCTTAAGGTCCACAAATGACAACATTTTGGAGATCCCAGGTCGCAAGGTAGTTAGATTGGTCGCAACTAGGGCCAGGGCCTTTTCAGTACTGGTCCCGACTTGGTGGAACGCTGTCACAAGAGACTAGGGCCCTGTGGGACCTGACATCTTTCCGCAGGGCCTGTAAGACAGAGCTGTTCCGCCTGGCCTTTGGTTTGGACTCAGTCTGACCCTTGTTTCCCTCCCCTTATGGTTTTTGATCTATGGGCTATGTTTAAAATGAGGCTGCATTTTAAATTGCATTTTAACCTGGATTTTAAATTAGTTTTTTCCTATTATGTTTTTACTGTAATTTTATTGGTGTTAGCCGGCTCTGGCCAAGGAGGGCGGGGTATAAATAAATTCTTGTTCTTATTATTTAGTCTGCTATACCCTACTCTATATATCTACAGTGGGTATGGGTGTAAATTTTTTATTCTTTTTATTCTTCTTTGCACTTTTTTCTTCTTTTTCTTTTTTCACTTTCTTCTGTGAAACTGAAATTCTCTTAATTAAAAATTAATTGAAAATAAATGGATTCTTGATCTGCTCATTATGTTAAATTTCTCTTTTCAGATAAAGCAGTGTGAGTGCTGCACAAATAAGTAATCAAACTGACAAAATAGAAATGGTACAATACTTCATATTCTCTTTACCCATCTCACCAACAGGATACCTTCTGTCTATGATAGGAATTGACAACTTGGTGCCTTTCTTGGCATTCCTAAATCAATCTGTCAGTAATATTGCTGGTCTATAGCTTTCCACTCTTAATGGTTTGTAAGTTTCTAAGGGGGAGAAGTGCAGAGATGGGTTTCTCCCCTTGTGATCCTTCCCATCCACTTAGCCTAAGTTTTGTTGTCTATGCTCTGATAACCTCTAGCCTGGATTACTGCAGTGTGTGTGATACATGGGGCTGCTTCCGAAGACGATTCAGAAACATCAGCTGGTGCAGAATCTGGCGACCAGGTTGCTCACTGGGGCAAGATGGTTTCAGCACTGACTGCCAATTAGCTTCTGGGTCCAATTCAAAGTGCTGGTTTTGACCTATAAAGCCTTAAATGGCTCAGAACCACAATATCCCAAGAACTACCTTTCTCCAGATGAACCTACCCAAACCGAGATCATCATCTGAGGACCTTCTTCCTGTGCCTCCTTCATGAGATCCAGAGGGTAGCAACATGAGAACAGGCCTTTTCTGTTGTGGCTCTCCATTTTGTGGAATGCTCTCCCCCGGGAGATATGGCTGGCCCCTTCATTATACACCTTTAGATGCCAGACAAAAACATTCCTCTTCAATCAAACCTTTGGTTGATTAACATCTGATACCCTTTTAAATCTGCTGGGAAGATACTTGGTTTGTTTTTGTTCTTATTGGTTTGTTTTTGTTCTTATTGGTTTGTTTTTGTTCTTATTTATATTACTTATTTTGTGGGTTTTATATTGTGTTTTTGTGTTGTGAACTTCCCCAAGATCTATGACTGAATGGCTGCATGCAGATTTCAGTGAATAATAATAATATTTCAGCAGCAAGGAAGGAAGTTTAAAAAGGGGATATTTTTGTTGCATGACATTTGCTTTGCTGGATTTTTCAACAAGGCAATCCACTTGACACCAGAGGCAAGATTTAAAAAACGCAACAATGAACAAAGGGATGGATGAACAAATACTCCCTTTAGCCAGCTCAGTGCTGAGAGGTATCAGTCACGTTCTCCTTTCACACAGCCTCTGCAGCATGACTGGCACCAGAGACAAGTTCGGCTTCCAACAAATTAATAAGCTTTTGACATCACTACGAAGCAGAAAGAGGCCTGAAACTTATTGCAAACTCCTATCCAATCGTCTTCATTAAAAAGGAGCTTCCTCAACTATCTTAACCTTTATTGCTGTCAGCTGCTAATCATTCTACTCAGTTATTTCATCATGCTGCTATGTAATGGGAAATATATACTGAATGGGATCTAGTAATGTGCACCTCGTCATCTGATGAATCCTCCAGTTCTATGAGCTTCCCCAAAGTGAACTTTTCATCACTGCGAGTCTGAGTTCCAAGGAGTTTGACTGTTGACCCAGACAATTCCTAAAAGAAGTAAATTATAGAACAAATAGAATCAAACAGAAAATGGTTTTAAATATAAGACTAGGAGAGTATGGGGGAGGAGTGGGAACTGTCGTAAATTCCACCATGATCCTAAAATGGATCTATATTTGGCAGCTAAGCTTTCTGCTTTATTGGATCCAGGAACAGGAATTCATACATGAGGCTAAAAGGCATTAATTGACACATTTGGGTTTGTAATGTAGGTATAATAAACTGATCAAAGCACTCGTTTCCATTACAAATGCCTCTTCTCTGATTTCTCTTTGAACATTAATAAAGCAGCAGGACAAGAGAGGGGCTCTTATAGTGTTTTTTGCCCTTTTTTGTATCTGTAATGCAGATGCAAAATCTAAAGTGGACAGACTGTACACTCAGTTTAATGTGACTCTACTTGCTACCTCACATTAATATTTACATGGTCACACAATTTTATTTTATTTTTTAAAATTATGGACAGTTCCTTATTTAAGTCACTTTGTCATTATAGTAAAAAGAAAGGTTGAGGAAAGTTTTAGTGTTATGTAGAAAAAATCATCTTAGCAACAAAAGGCAGCTGTCAATCAATATGCAGCAGAATCCTATTCAGAAGCAAAACCCATTGTATTCAGTGGAGTTTACTCCCCCAGTGTCTGAAACCTGAAAAAATTGTTGATCATATCCATTTCTCTACCAGTTAATAAGCACATGTGCCCTTCACTAGCAGTCTCACAAATTATAAACTGAAACTCATTGATTAATCAACTAACACTGTAATCACAACCCCCTCTGCATTGGACTGGGGAGGAGCCGGTTTAAGAGGTGTCACTCCACAGGTAACAGAGCTCGCAATTTGCCTGTTGGGTGAAAGTGATGCAAGTGGGATCCCCTCCACCTCAAGTGGCAGCTTGCATAAAACCCTAAAACAGGGCATTATGGGAATGGGGAAGGACTGACCTGACTTGACCTGCTAGATCTCAAGTCAGCCTCACTATCATCATGTGATGACATCAGGCCCAACCGCTGCACAAGCAAATGGTGGCAAAGTTGCATTAAGACTTTTCAGAACTTTACACCTTAAATTAAAAACATCTTCCTTGCATCTTCTGTTACCTCAGAGGAACAATATTAGAGTCAGAGGGTGTAAGTGTTTAATTAATGTTGATGTGTACCTTTGCTAAACAGTACTCAACATTATAAGAAGATCTTGGTGTTAGGAATAGACATTGCTTGAGTTACATGAAGTACTGTGTAGAACTACCATTCTAATTCCACTTCCAGCCAATCATGGAAAAGCAAGGCTTCAACCAAAAGCACTAGGATACGAGTGGTCAATTCATCGAGTCAGTGCCTGGCCGTCCCACACTGAACCACTTCTGATTTCAGAAGTGCCAACTATCTAAAGCAGAGGTTTTCAACCTTTTGGGGACCGCAGCTCCCTTGAGCAACTACATTCTTTCTGCAGCTTCCCTGTGAGGAAATGCACTCCAAGCCTCAGAAGCCCAATTATGTCACCCCTTGCCTGCAGAGTCCACAGTCCTTTACCCTTTGCCCCAAAGAGAGGTGCCTCTTCACTCCCCACTTGTCTATCCATTCCCCACAGCAAGGACTAGTGGACTGGCTGGCGGGGCTCCCTCACCCACTTGCTAGCTTACTCCAAGGCCGTCTCAGGTCCTGGCAACCAGCACCCCCTGGCCAGCCCCCGAGGCACCATTTGCTAGGGGAAGCTTATAGCCAGGCCTGCTGCAACCAACAGCCACGCAAGCCCTAGGGGGGCAGAGACGCAAGAGGGCAAAAATCCACATACAGAAAGATAAAATTAGAGAAAGAAGAGAGATGAAAAAGTGTGGTATCTCAACATCCCAGAGACAAATCTCAAGGGAAGAAGAGTCCACTAGAAGAATCTGATTTCTCTGTTCCACAATACTGGTATTTGTCAACTCATTGTGATGATTAGGATCATTTTCACCCCTCATTTCACTTCATAATTACAAAACTGATCCTCTTGGAAAGTCTGTAGCTTCTTGCTTTCCTCTCCCTTCCATTTGGCTGTTGGTAGGACAAATCAAATAGTCCTACATATGAGCTGGCTCTAGCACAGACACATCTACAAGATAGTCACAAATATAGCTGCAGAGAGAGGCTGGGCTGCAAGTAATTACTCTGAGCTGGCGCAGATTAACCTGCGTGTGCGACCGCTGATTTACACCTGTCTATTCAGTACATCCACAAGATGAAGCAGCAGCAGACTGCTCCGCAGGCCATCACAAACACATACTGGGGTTCAAAAGTAGTGCTGTGCAAACTGCCCCATTATCAGATTTTAAGTGGCCATCACAAGCTCAAAGTTAATCTGCATCATTTACAAATTCGTAGAGTTGTGTACATAACCAAATGCCTATGTAGTTCAGAACACTGAGACAGAACTACTTATTAACTTTCAGAGAACAGGCCCAGCTTTAGGCGTTGGTGTGATTCAGGGGAATATGACTCTTCACGTCAAGCCTGATAACCTCACAATCTTTTATCTGCTGTATTTCCAGAGAACACTGGAAGAAATGTCAATCTAGCTTAGTGCTGCCTACAATGGTTGGCATAGGCTCTCATAGGGACATTCTCAGCCCTACTTGGCGATGCCACACATGAAACCACTTTGACCTTTTTTTATAATCAGGTGGTACATTTCATGAAATGAAATTAAACAAACATTGGACCTGCATGCTGAGCTACAGCCCTTCTGATGTTAACATGCCCAAAGGGCTAATAATTGAAGCTGCAGTCGTAGCCCTACTTACTCCCAATTTAATGGGACTTCTGAGAAGACTGCAATCTTAAATTACAATTAGCACCCTAAAGCTGGCCAGTTTTAACCTGGAACAAGGCATCTACGGTAGGTAATTAATGGTTATTCAAGGGGATAATTAATCAGAGTTAGCTTATTTCTATCCCAGTGCTGTAGTGGTATATCCTACCTCTTTATTATTAAATTTAAAGGAGCTATGTTGCATACTGCAACTTGAGAAATAAGATGGTAAAGCCTAGAGTTCAAATACTGCATTAAAATTAGATTACTTAATCCTCACCAAACCATAACCATAAAGCAATGAGGACAGTAAGAAGATGACATACGTAAAAGACCATTTTTACACCGTGAGATTGATGTGGTCGCAGGCTTTCTTCCTCCTTGGACAGAAAGAGAACACACCAATTATAAACCAACTTTTAAAAGCAATCTGTTTTTTAGTTGGCTGATTAAGAGAAATATCTAACAGATCACCCGTCCCCCACACTCACTGTTTCCCATCAAGATCAACAAAGGACACCTTTCCAACCATCAGTGTTCAAAATCCAGATAATTTTTAAAGCGTGTACAAGTGTTCTCTGAAGCTTGCCAAGTACAACAGGAGGAATTACATTTCTTACTCTGGCGGGATTGGCTAGGGCTTTTATCATGGAATACTGTAAAGGTCTCATTTTAGGGCCAGTTTTCGTACATGATATTTTTATGTTATAAATAGTCCTGAAACTTTGATAGGATAAAATAACAAATCCCATTTTTTAAAAAAATACAAATATTCAGGTTTTCTACTTCACCAAGATTCTTAACCCAGGTTTGAAACTAATTAGAATTTTTTAAATTATTTTTTATTTTTCCATTTTACAAATATTTTGACTAAGTTTACAGTCAACGTGCCAAATCTTAATGACCCCCTCCCCCCTTTCTGCTGTTACTTACGGTGTATCTTTTACCCCTGCATATCCAATTCAAACCTGTTTACTAAATTTTCCTTTTGTATCCCCTTTAAATTGTAACTGCATGTTTTTATGTCAATCCTGCTAATGACATAAGTTGTTTACAATAATTTTTAAAACAGTCCACAGATTTTCCCTATTCTATATTAGGTTTGAAGCTAATTAGAAATCACTGGTGAAGTGAGAAGGCAGGTTATTTGGGACTTACATTTTTAGACTATTTTAACTGATACGTTTTACCAAGACTGCCAGCCTCTTTGAGCTTCCTGTCTGGCATGTAAAGGTAAGATACATATGACAAACATGGGTATTACTTAACGGCTGCTAAGGCCAGGTAGGAAGAATTTACAATAAAAAGCATGTGGAATAGGGGGAGGGAATATGCTATCCTAATTGGCTTACTCTTGGTCCCTTAACTACAGTAGTGTTTGCACCAGACTACAGTGAACATACTACTACAACCACACCTGCACAGAACTGTTTTCTTCGGCTGGTTGAGTATTCACACTTTCTTCTACATTGTTGATCTCGCCATCCAGGTCCTCTTGGTGATCACTTGATATTCTTCTTTTCTCACTGAGCTTGGTAACTGCAGTGCCATCTGTGAATGACTGATACCCTGACTTGCTGTCCAACTGTGGAAAGTCAAGACCATGATCTAAAATAACATCTCCACACTCCAGGTCTCTGAAATTGTTTTCTTCATCCGTGGCACACACAGAATCTTCCTGATCTATAACTTCATCAATTTTCAGAAGAAACCAGCAACTATCCATATTCTTGTTCCCAGACATGGTATTGTTTGGGTTTAGAGTCTCATGTTCTTCCACACCCACTTGTTCTTTGAGAAATTCTTCAGCCGATGCATCCATAGAATCTGAAACAATTCTTTCTCCTATGGACATCTCACTTTTCATTATGTCAGAAACTGTGTCCTTCAAGTCTAATTTAAGATTGGCCCCTGAAACAAAGTTAGGTTCAAATTCAGAGTTTGCTTGACATATGTCTGCTTTCTTAACAGTTGTATCAGGCAACAGAGAAGCACCCATTCTTCGGGATATTTTGGAGACCTTGGTTTCACTAAATGAATTTTCAGATGAAAAAGAGGAATAAATTTTGTGAGTCTGTAAAGCTTCTGTATGAAAAGTAGCTATCAGATTTTGACTAGTATCACTGACTGATGTTTCTCCTAAAAAGCTAGGTGATGTGTCCAGATCTTGATACTCTTGATACTGCGTCTCATGAATTGGAGAAGTATCTAAACACTCTTTCTCTTTTTCAATTTCTTCTTCATGACAATGATGGATAATGGAATTATCATGGCATGATTCCTTAGAAGAAAATCTTGCAAAAATACCTTCATCACATAGGGCAGATATATCTGTAGATTTTGTTCTTTCAGCTTTAATACCAAAATCATTATTTGTTTCCCCAGGGTCTGATTCTCCAGAACTTAGCACTTGAACAGAAGTGTCAAGTTCCAAGCCACTTTCCACCTTGTTCACTTTTTCATATTCCAGTTGTCCCCCAGCATTCTTAATCTTGGGGGATGTCTTTAGCTTTTTAGTACAATTTTTATCCAACAAGTCAAACAGGGCAACCCTTAGTTTTTCATAAATACCATCCTTCCTTTTGTTTTGCATTTTCTGTGGCAATTTCTTTGGATTCAGATGCATTAAACAATGTTTTTGTTTTCTTTGCTGGTTGGTATCTTTCAAAAGCACATAGCAAGGCTTTGTTAATTTTGTTGCTATACCTTTCATTCTGCTTGGCCAAGGTTCTGACAAAGTTTCAGAGGCCAACAGTCTGTGTGAGATTTTTTCAGATGGTACAGATTCCTTTCTGAGACCTTATCTGCAATGTCTTTCAGAGTAAGAGCTAACTGTTGCTTGTACTGTTCTTTTCCTGCAAGGTGCTCATTGACCCATGTTGTTTTCTCCACCTTGACTGCAACCTGCCTATTTCGGGAAATGCTGCAAACTGTGGTAGGAAAGAAAAGGTTTTAATTATGGTAGTGGTGTGGTATAAGGCACAGCATCAGCTCTGCCTCCTAATCCCCCCCCCAATGTCTCTAAAGACTAATGTACCCTATGCACGCTCAAAATATATAGGCTGAACCAAAACTAACATTTTTAAAAATCAGCTTTGCACATGCTCTGCAGAAGCCACACATGTGCAGAATGTACATGTTCACATTAACAGATAAGCCCAGCATATCTAGAGGTGTTCCCTCTTGCCAGATGTTGTGATGCTACTATCCACATAGAATACATGTTCATATCAGCCTAACAACTAATATCACCATCGTACACTCTTTGAAACTCCCTCCACAGGAATATAGGTACAGCCTCATCACTTAAAAAAACCACACTAATGAAAGCATTCTTACTCAAGCCTGTTTGGCAGAATTGTGTTGCATATATATATATATATATATTACACATACACACACAGTGTGCGTGTATACAATTTACACATACACACCTACGTTTTCCCCTATTTAAATAATTTCCATGTGTTTAAGTGTCTTGTAAGCTACTTTGAAAGGCCAGCATGCCCAGAAAGGCAGCTTTAAACTACTTTTGCTTTTAAAAGCTGCCCAGACTTCCACCGTCAGTAAAATAATATATATTGTTCTGGGAAGAGGATAGGCTGGCTTGGAACCTAAAGAGCTCTTCATAACCCCAATTTCCCTCCAGAGCTGACCACCGTCTCTCCTATCGATTCTAGACCACCCCTCTCCCTTCCTCACAAACGATTCAAAAAACCGAGACGGGTGTGCCAAACAGGCGCAGGATGGGGAAGAACAATGGGGGGAGGGGGAAGGAAAATGCAGAGAGTCAACAAGCACGCGCTTCTCCCTTAACGATTGCCACACGAGCCTCTTTCCCTGGCGCTGGCTCCCTCCTACGCCTCCTCGCGCTCCACGTGCAGCGCCGCCCACGCCAGCACGACGCCAAGACGGGGCGGGGATAAATAGGAATCTGCGCCACGTGATCTTGGATCAAGCGGGAAACTTGCAGATTCTTTGCCTAGACGCACGTCACAAAGAGGAGGAGGCGAGGCTTGGGGTTTGAAAACGAAAGGCCGTTGGCCGGCTGTTAAGAGTTGTGTGGGCGGGGCCTGCCTGGGCAAAATTGACAGAAAAGCAGCCGAGCGTTTAAAAATGGGGTTCCCCCCCCCCCTTCGGAGCGGATTCCTCCCTGCCTCCGAAAGTGGTTTACAAAAAAGAGTAACACAAAATTATCAACGTGCGTGTTGGCACCCGCCCGTCTCCGGGACATAAGCGCAAATTATCAGTAAAAACAGTTTAAAACTATTAATAAATAATTCAGCATTTTAAAAAATCAACGCTTAAATGCTGCATTTTCACAGGTCACATCAGAGAAGGGGTGAAATTCACCTGACACGAGTGAACTTTTTCATTTACCACGTTCACTAACAAGGGGGCTGCAGAGGGTGTTGACACAATCGGCTTGCTTGGGGGGTGGCTTCCAATTTATGCAACATTCTCCCCTGGGAGACACACCTGGCACCATTACTGTCTTTTAGGCCCCAGGCAAAAATGTTCCTCGTCCACCAAGCCACTGGCCTTTAATTATCTGCAGCATCCTTCCGTGGGTGGGATGCCCTAGGTCGGTCTTTATAGATAGGAACATGTTTTTAGCTTTGACTCTGTTTTAGTTTTCAGTTGGTTTTAATGTAACTTCTTTCTGTTTTGTAAGTTGCTTTAGGTTACTTTTCATTTAAAAAAACAACCCCTAGAACAACTACTAGAAAGTGCAGTTAAAGGTATGTGCAGAATGTCTCCACCCCACAAGAACCAACATGTAAAAAGAGAGAGAACAGTACAAATAATTTAAAAAAATAATACGAAGACAAATTGGCTCTGGGGAAGAAATTTTCCTTGTCACCTTCCTTCAGATGCTGATCCCAAGAGTCCAAGGTTCATATGGGGGAAAGGCAGTTCTCTTCAGTATAGGGGTCCTGAACTGTGTAGGGCTCTAAAGCACATTAAATTGCTCTAAAAACAAATTGGTAGCCAGACCAAAACCAGTTTTATGTTCGTTTCTTCTTGTTCTAGCCATATTCTGCACTAGCTGTTGTTTCCAAACCATCTTCAATGACAGTCCCAACATCCAGCACATTGCAATAGCCTAACCTGTAAGTTATCCAAGGATAGACCATTGAAGCCATTCCTTTCAATGAAAACTTGCATGCCAGGTACTATAAGCCAGTGTTGAAGCAATGACCCACCTTAAAAAAAAATCAAAGAATTTAAACTGCTGGGTGGAGAAGGCAGCTAAGTACCACTATAAACCCTGATAGACCAGAGTCAGAAAAGATTTCTTGCAGGCCACACCTGAGGAGGGTGAACTGCCGCTATCCAGTTGGAACCTGTTCAGGGATAGTCTGCTTCTTTTCATGTATTTTACAAACGTATTTAAATACAGTTCATTATGATCTGCAGTCTCAGTCTCTTTCCAGAGTTAATCCACAATTATATTGGTATGCAATAGGGTATCATGTTTATCAGAGAAGAGACGGAAAGAAATGGTGGAATGTATAGCTACTATGACTTTCTTATGAAAGTTGGGTTATTGACGTGTCAATATACCCATATAAATGTATGAATTTAAAAAAATGAGTATCTTGTGGACTGGGGGTATGATTGGGAACAATAGATTGCTGATACTTTGGAGAAGGAACTTCCACATCTCCCTTAAAGGTTTTTCTATTTAGATGAACACTACTAGTCTTGTAAGCTGATGAGTACACCCATGCAAGCTCCAGCACTGAATAAGCTTGCAAATACCTCCCTCCCAATCCTTGCAGGAGTTCTGATCTCAAACTAATTCAGTACTCCCTGCTTACTGATTGTATTCTAAGCAAAGATAAAGAGCAACTTCAGAGTTTCATCTACCTAAAAATAAGTTTCTATGAATAAGCCTTTATAGAGTCAGAATATGGAAGGCGCCACCTTCTCAAAACTCAGTTGTTTTCTGAAAGCAGCAGATATTGATCTGTAACATCTAATGTTCACCTAGTGTAAAACCATGGTTTCCTGGATAAGTTGCAGAGACTTGGGGATGTATTCCCTTCATGATTTGTACGTGATGGGTTTAGAAGCATTTGCTTCCATTTTTAAACAAGCTATAGTTCCCCATGACAGTCATACTGCTAAATTGCAGCAGGCTTAAACTCAAATCAGTGAGAACAAGCCAGGATCAAATCACAGAATCACAGTTGAAAGGGACCACGAGGATACCTAGTCCAACCCCTTGCAATGCAGGAATCTTACACCTAATGTGGTGCACAACCCTGAAATTAAGTCTCATGTTCTACCGACTGAGTTATGGTGGTTTCAAATCCTGTTTTCTTTTTTAAAGCATATGCTTCAGATTCCCTCCTTTGGTGCACAAAAAGGTTTTGGAGTGTACAAAATTCATCATAACTCATTCACGTTGCAGGAAATCATGGTTTCCCATAACAGAGCTGGGCCGAAGTGTAATTAGTGAATTGCCAGGTTTTATATCGCATATGCAGTGAGATCCAGCCAAGGACTTTTGACAACTGTGTTCTACTGAGCACTATCGTACTAGCTGGTAACAGCCGTATTTTTAGCACAGTCTTGTGGATGTCGATGCATGTGATGGCCACAGCTCACCACATCCAGGAAAAAGATGCTTCCACAGCCCAATATCACATTTGCACACTGCTCTTCATGCAAGGTGCCAAGGGCACCATTCATGTGACTGTCCTTTATCGCAACCATCATCTTAACATCATATTACCAGAATCGCTTAGCAATATGTATCAATCCTGGCCTCCCCTAACTCAGTCTACCCACTACATCACACTGGCTCTGTCAGTAGGCTCTGTCAGTACAGGGGATCATTGGGCTCTTGCTCTTGACAAGCCAGTATGAGGCCAAAGCTTGGACCTGAGAAAAATCTGATGTTGATCATGGTGCATTTCATTCCTAGCTTCCCAGATACCAAGAGGCACAGCAAAACATAAGTGCTCATTCCTGGATCAATTTTTGTTGGACTGCATACCTGACACACACAGCTATTTGTCTGAAGAAAGTATCTTGTACCAGCTTGGCATGGTTATTCTACTAAAGTGGAGCATACAAACCCCCTCTATCTGATTCACAGGACCACCACCCTCAGGTACTTGCCCTGACATATCACCAGAGCTAGTAGTTGTAAACAAAAATTCACTGAGAACCAGGGAGACTTTATACAGTAAGAACTTTATTGCACTGTGTTCCAAGTGCTGAACCAGAAATGTTTGTGCCTGTTGAGCCCGACTCACAATGAAGCTCTAGCATTTCTACTCTATGACAGAACGTGCATCCCTGTGCGCTTAACCGCCCCACCTTCTCAGTTCTGTTAAGGTTGCAATACAAGCTAATATACTGTAATACATCGATGTGAAATTAAAAGGGGGAGAAACAAAACTATACATAGGAAAAACTAAAGTAATCCACTTGTTCTACAAGTCTGGGGCTGTTTTATATTTGGCTACAACATCTTAAGTTGTAGCAATTTTTAAAGCAAAAAACTCTTACATGTGTTGTAGAAGTGAGACTAGTTACAAGGACAATTTGTGCCTTTATGTGCATGAGGGCAAAATGGGACAGAAGATGAGGAGGAAAATTCAACAACCTGTTCTTTTCCACATTTCTCAACCTATAATCATTGTTCCAGATAAGCACTCTTTTTTTAACGCACAGTCCATGGTACTATGATCACTTGCATGTTTTAAATATAATGCCAACACCCACCCCAAATATATGCCATATTTTAAAGGAAAGATGGCATTTGTGGCCAACAGTTTCAGACTTAAGTCTATTAAGCCACCCACAAATTAAACTGATTGGCATAGTACCCTCACAATTAGATTGATTTAAGTCTGTATGGAGCTTTAAAGACTGTGATCCACTTTCTGCACTCAAAATGTTTAAAGGGAATGTTAAGTGACCAGATGCACCGCAGAAATAGTGCCCTGTTTATAAGGTCTGTAAGGCCTTGTCTATACCCACTGAAAGAGCTGCTGAGAGTGACTTACCAAAGCCTTTGACACTGTGCAAGAGACTAAATTGAAAGCTAATTCATAATTTTGAGTAGCCAAACAAATTTTAAAATAGAAGAAAGGGACATGGGTTCTGTTGGCACTGCAACTGTGGACCCAGCTTAGCGAAAGCAATTTCCTAGAGAGGTCACCTAAAGCTGGCTAAGCACAAGCAATGCTCTTCTGCCCTTCTGACCAAAATTCAGGACACATTCTCCGTACTTATTACACTCTGAATACAGCATATGCCTATGAGGCATTGGTTGTGTGCAACCAGCAAGGCTCCCTTAAGAACCTGATGAAAAGTCAGAAACAAGGCAATCAGTGGTTACAGTAAACTATACATGAGCCCAGTCTGGAAAAATACAGGCATTGAGAACTCAAGATCAAGAGATGCCAATGGGCACCAAAGCCCTATTAGAACTAGACTTCATTCAAGTTTATTTCTTTCAGAGAGGCGAGGCTCATTCAGACAAGCAGCACACAGCCTTCCCATCCAGACTTTATAACAGGAGTTGTTTTAACCTTAATCAAACACACATGCCTATTCTCTTCCTATGCTGTGTCAGTTTTTCTGCCTAAATGGCAGGAAGCTAACGTCCAAATTATTTAGAGAAATCTATTTGCAGCCAAATGGTGGGCAACATTTCAGCACAGAGGATCCCATCTGAAATATCTGCCTTAATGCGTGTGATTTGGACATTCACACATCACTCTGTTAGAGGGATCAGATCCTCAGTTACAGAGTCCCAAGGGTTACAAAGTAGGCCATCCTTCATTTCAAATGACTGTTTACATGTTAACTGTATGATAACTGAAAATGTTCAGTTAAGAAAAGGACTTTCACCCATTGTGATAGGTTTACCAAAAGCAACTCTCCCCAAATGCCTGTCAGCTGCAAACACAATGTACAGCACTTCTTGGAACACCCACTTGGGATTAAGGCTGCCAACCACATACTAGCTATACAGGCGCTCCTTAAATTCTGTCTGCCGTCTTTCACCAGTAAGAGGAATAACTAGTACAAAACTAAAAAATAAATTTGGGCTAGGACCTAAGTGAGGGATGCTGTCCTGCTCCAATGGTTTCTGCACAGTCTGATACTCTGGTTTTCCTTGAGACATAGAATTCATTTTATTAATTTATCTCTCTCCAAAAAGTTAAAAATACAGAAGGTTCAAATAATGCTCGTCTCTTGGCAGATGTTCAGACTGCAACATGAGAAGACAATCCTTCACTGAAATGTTTACTTTTAATTTTATTTTTTATCACAATCATCATCATTGGGACAAAGGCAGAGGAGCACCCACTCCACTACGGTAAATATGTCGTTCAACTCCAGAATTACATTTCCAGGTTCCACGAGTCCAAAAAGACAGCCATGATAGCGTCAAGACTTCATGGAGGGCCTCCCCCTTACTGCATAATGCAGTGGCCGTTGGCATCTCTGAAGCGTAATCGCATCTTCGGTCGGTATTTCTCAAGGTAGAGCAGTTGTTTAGAATTGAAAGCTCCCCTCCTCTTCCTGAAACAGAAGCACATCCAAGACATTAGATCTCAAGCACAAACACTAAATGCATTTCTCCAGTTGGAGGCAGCAATACCAGTTGCTCTGGTGCTTGAATTCTGCTTGCTGGTTTCCGACAGGCAACTGTTGAGTCACTGTGAGAGTAGGATCCTGGCATCATCCAGCAAGTTTGTCTGACATTCTTAATAGACCTGCACAGACCTCCAGGCCTGCACAGCTCACACCTAACTTCCTATATGGTACCTCTGCTTCATTTCAAGCTTGGCAGAAGCCAAGAGAAAGAAAACATGAGGTGCATATGCAGATGAAACTGGATCTATAAAGTATCATTAAGACTGCAAGCTCTGATCAGTTTAATAGGTTGATCAACAAAAGCTTTAGTTAATTAAGACAGAGTTATTACATTACTGTCACTCTTTCTTTTCTGCAACGTTAGCCTTAAACCACAAAGGAAAAGCTCACTGCAGCTCCTCCCCATGCTAGTGTCAGTCTTTGGAAAATGCGTTAAACACTGGCAGGGAGGTCCACAAACTTGCTTGCCATACACAGGTGCATTTTTCATTCTGATGAGATCCTCCCAGACCCTATATTGAGCCTTAAGGAACTCATATGGCCCCAGACTTATTGTGTTACCCGGTGGGGTTGGAAAGATAGGGCTCCTACACCATCAAGGTAACCCAAGAACCCAGTCTAAATAGTGACAGCCAAATTCTAATCTGTCAGGAAAAATAATAAATTCAGGTTCAAAATCCTACTCAGTTTATGAAACTCATTATGTGACTTTGGGTCATTCACCAGTGTCAGACATAATAAATCTATCATTTGTTGAGATGAGAACACACTCCAGTGTACCTTAGGCTCATGCACTCCCCTTCTTCCTCCTTTCAGCACAAACAAATATTATTAAAGTGTCCATTACAGTGGTACCTCTGGATGCAAACAGGAACTGTTCTGGAGCCCTGTTCGCATCCTGAGCAGAACGCAACCCGTGTCTGCGGGTCACGACTCGCCGCTTCTGCGCATGTGCGTGATGTCATTTTGAGCGTCTGCGCATGCACGAGCTGCAAAACCCGGAAGTAACCCATTCCGTTACTTCAGGGTTGCCACGGAGCGCAACCTGAAAACGCTCATCCTGAAGCGACTTTAACCCGAGGTATGACTGTATAAATATCCTGGTTTAATTAATTATGGTTTGCACAACTCAATTTGCCTTAACTGGACAAAACAGGGGACTGCAATTTAAATACACAAGCCGAAGCTTTAACTTTAGCATGACTCCCAATACGACCTTTCAGCCCAGCCTGCCTCACACAGGATAAAATGGGGTGGGGAGATCATGTGCACTGCTCTGGTCTTGTTGGAGGAAAGGTAGGGTAAGAATGCAATAATCAGTAAACACAGGCCGTACTGACATGCTTATCTCTGCTCTGAGGTGAACTCATCAGACTACAGTTCATGTGGAGCAAAGTGTCTCATTAAAATAAATAAAGAAAAGCATGATGTGCCTAAGAGCCGTCTGCCTCTTATTTTAAAAGCAGAAGGAGGGGGCTCCATTACCTGCTAGCCCCCGCCCCCCAATTCTGGATTCCTTTGGAATGACTGACTTCTACTAGCTGGGTTGTAGCAAAAATGCCTAAGATCAGCAGTGCCAGCCAAGACAGGCTACATTTATTCTGTATTCCAAAAGGTCAGTTTCCCAATAAAGAAAACGGGGGGGGGGGGAGCAGTTCTGTAGCTTGCTTGCTCTTAAGTGAATGTTATATCCAAGTGGCCCAAGTCACAAGCCTAGCTAATTCTGTCTAATCACCACCCAGAAGGAGGGACTGTGCCTAGGCCTCAAACATTTTTGTATGTCACAAGCTCAGCAATGCTATGAGGAAGCAGCAGCTGCTAACCAACCTTGTGACAGAAGATTGCTCAATGCAAAGAATGCTATAGAAAGTGAGAAGAGAGGCAACACTTACTGTCTTATAAACTGCACAGCGTCCTCATACTTCATTCCACATTCAATGAGTGCTAGGGCAACCAGAACTGGGGCTCTGGAAGGAGAAGAGAAATCAATACAAATTTAAACTAGGTCCAGTAAACCTCTCAAAAATAGATCCAATTAGTGCAGCCATGGGCCCAAGACTGCTTTTCACTCGCTCGCTCGCTCTCTCTCAGCTACAGAACAATATTGGCCTGCTTTGTTTAATGCTGCGTGCAGTATGAAATCGATAGCTTCATGGGTGCCCAATATAGGACAGCAACACTGTTTGCACATTTCAGTTAAAAAGTTTATCAACTATAATTGAGACTAGATGGGCGATGCATCTTAAAGAAAAGTACTTGCCACCTGCAGTTTTTAAAAAATACTTTAAAATATTTATTTTAAAGTTTTTCCAATTAATCAAGGGAATATTTAAGGTCAAAATGTTTTGATAAACTGATCCATTGACCAAATGTTAACAATCCTGCTGGCATGTGGCACAAAGTAGCTCAGGGCAGCAGTTCCTGGCACTCCAATTTTAGCAAGTGCATTGTTTCACAATATTGATTATGTTGAGGAATGCAACTGCAATTAAGAAGGGAGTGCCAGCAGCTATCATAAGCAACTTAAAAATGACTGGTCACTGGAGAGGTCAAATCATCAAGAGCTACAGCACGCACCAGCAGATTACAATTCTTACCTCGTGCAAAAGCATGATTGCAAGG
Organism: Podarcis raffonei; assembly: GCF_027172205.1. Classification (NCBI taxonomy): domain Eukaryota; kingdom Metazoa; phylum Chordata; class Lepidosauria; order Squamata; family Lacertidae; genus Podarcis; species Podarcis raffonei. Next base: position 32,681,969 of record NC_070609.1, read on the forward strand.
GAAGGAACTATCTACCCATTTACTACTTTGCAGCTGTCCTAGTTGTGGGCAGCTTGCTTCAAGAGTGCCTAAGCCAAACTTAGTGATTTAAAAGGTCTCCTCTTAAAAACCCAAGGGCCTATTCTTCTTCATGGTGTAAAAAACTTAAAATTTAATTGCAGTGCTTTACAATGGAGCATGGGGTTGGTGTTAGATGAGAACTATCCCTGTTGATTTAGGAATCTTGAAAAAACGGCTGGGGAGGAGGACAGCAGTATTTGAAACCAATGAGTCAGCATCCTAGCAGACAACCAAATGTGTCTCAATATACTGGTGGGTTTGTTGTGCTACAGACCTCAAATCACAGACTTAACTGCAAGAAACAGGAAATCCTGAAATCAACCTCTCCAATCAGAGAACAGGAAGTTTACCTTCCAAGCCCTGCAACACAGTGTACAGCAACGCAGCAGCCAGGTTCCTCACGAAATTTTGTTTTCAAAAGGTTAAGCCAGTCATCCACGATTTCACTTGGAGGTGGTGCTCCATCATCAAATGGCCAGTCCTTTGGAAGAAGGAGACAGAACATGTTACTTCCTCTCAGTATTCAAAGCATGGTGGAATGCCACCCCACTTCTTTTCAGAAGACCCGTAACCATCCCATTTCTTGGGCAGATGCAACTTAAGTCTGCCTGAATCATTGCACCTTCCTTTTCTCCCTCCCACTCTGGGCACTGCTACCACTAAATTGTTGTACCTGCAACCTGTATTTATTGGATTTTAATTGACTTTCCACGTGTTGTGTCTGAATTTTTAAACAAAGAGTGATATAAATCTGTTTTACATTAAACAAAACAAATTTGGCAACTAATTATACCACTTTGGCAATAACAAGAGAAAAAAGCATACTCTCACTTTCATGTGTGTGACAGCAATACCTTGAATACTGAATATGATATCTGGGAGGGCTATCAGTTGTAAGAGTTTATGGTCTGCATTTTATTGTGGCATCAATACACTGTTTTGATGCTAATTTGGTTCATATAGTATATTTTAAAAAATATTTTATTTATAGCACCTTTAATGTGTACAGCACTTTCCAAAAACAGTGGACACTCGGGTTGCGAACGTGATCTGTGTGGGAGGTACGTTTGCAACCTGCAGCACCGCATTTGCGCAGGTCGCGATTCGGCACTTCTGTGCATGCGTGAGTGCCGAAACCCGGATGTAACCCGTTTCGGTACTTCCGGGTTAGGCGCGGTGCACAACCCGAAAACATGCAACGTGAAGCATCTGTAACCCAAGGTATGACTGTACATGAGGAAAGATTCCTGCCTCAAGAAGCTTATAATCTTAAATTCAACACGGGTAAATCAAACACATGGAAGGGGAGGCAGGGATAAACATGGAAGCAATATGCAGTTGTTTCAGTTGCACATGTTTAGGCTGGGTTACAGTACAATGTTGAAATTAAAGGCTGTGCCAAAAGCTTCAAGGAAAAGGTGAGCTTTTAGGAGTGATTTGATGATCATAAGGTAGGACACCTCTAGGAGGTAGTTCCAAACAGTACAGGGCAGTAAGGAGAAAAGGCTGGTATCTTTTGAGGGACAGGAGACAATGTTCACATGGCTCAGGGTGAGGGAGTTTTATTGTTTTAGCCATAACAAAATATTTAATTATGTTATCTGTTTAAGTGCAGTGTAAGTTAAGGAACATGACTGGCAGCCCCCTCTTCTCAAGGATTCCTATGAAAAAACATTATTGGATATTATGTTTATGAAGGACAATTGCCCAGAATTATAATGCTATTATTAATTATTATTATTATTATATATTATTATTACTGCTCCTTCCTCTCTCTTCGTATCCCACTTTTCTTGCTTTGATTTCTTCTCTTACTTTTTTATAGTTGCCATTATTGCTTTTGCTTTATTAGAAAATGGAAACCAAAACTTCAAAAGTGTATTTTCACGATTTGGAGGGAAGGGGAAGAACGCCACCCTACAAAGGTGTTCTGAGAAGAAGGGGCAGAGACAGAATGGATAGAATCCTCTTAGAAAACAGGAAACTTAAGAGGTGGCAGGCTTGGAGGAGCCAAGGCCATAGACAAAAGATATGACCCCCAAATAGGGCAGAAAGATAAAACATGTCTTCCTTTGAGCACCCTGAGGAAAGATCCATTGAGAGCTGAAAGGAAAGAGCAAATCCTTCATTGTATCTCTTCTGCTGAGATGCCTGCTCACCCGAACACCACGTTATCAGCATGAAACTGTCAGCCACTGATCACAGTTCCCAGAATAGACCTCAAGCACCACAATAAGACTACCAATGCTGAGACTGCAAAGCCTGGGGTTTTTCACAGGTTAACAGCTAAACAAGGCTTCCACTGCAGCAGCTTATCAGGCCAGATGCCAGCACCAGGGGGACTTCCAATGGGCAGATGAAAGGAAGTACAAGAACTGGCATTCAGTGGTGGAATCACTCAAATGAAAAGTTCCCCCTAGCAGACATTCAGTAAAATTTGATTAAGCATGGCCTCATCCAGGAAAGCACTGAGTGCTTCTTTTAACAAGCCAAGTGGCGCTGAGGAAATTCCACAGCTCAAAAGATCAACCCTTTAGATTAACAAGCCCTAAAAGAGTCTAGAAGCATAGACGCTGCCATTCATTGCTACTGGGAGTAATATTTATATTGTACTACATTTGCTTCATGTTTATTTGCCTTCACAACAAGCCTGTGAAGCTGGCCCCAATTATCCTAATTTTACATATGAGGGAACTGATGGTGAGCCAGAAGGATTTGCCAAAGGCCACACAACGAGTCTCCTAGATCGAACTTCAGCTTGTTCAACCAAATCATTCAGCTTATACTCTGCTCTCAGCTTGTTATCGCTCAGCACCTAATGACAGCAGACATGCATTTTGGGCCAATCCTGATCTCACAGCAGCCTCAGGAAAGTCTACTGTTTTTTCAAAAGTACACCTGCTTTTCTGCAGGCACTGTATTGCAGAAACATTTTCAGAAGATAATTCAACCTTGTCTTTCCTAAGCCATGTCTGCTGTTTAGACAAGCTATTTTTAAAATCAGACACATGAACCTGTGAAGTGTCAGCAGCTGGCATGGAACAATGTCAGCATTATCCACCCCACCTCCCTTGCCTTTTCCTGCATTAAATGTATTGAACACTACCAGTTCAATCAGCTTATGTCTAATTCTGATGACCTATTACCATGTGTTAGGGTAGAATAAGCAATTGCTTTGTGTGTCCCATCTCCTAAGCATCTCTACAAGTAAAGTCTGGACAAACATTTTATATTTGCAACCATCCTTTGAGGTAGTGTAGCTATCCCTCAGCCAAACCTATCTCACAGGATGGTTGTGACACAATTGTTGGGAGACTAGAACATCTTGGTGGACAGCTTGATTTTTTATTTCCATTTTCTTCTAACAGTTTTTTCAGGTTTTGCTGGCAAATTAAGAGCCCAGAGGTAAGTCAAGGCATTGGAAAGATCTGGGCAGAGTTCCTTATCCTGTGGAACTGGTTTAGAGATAGTCTGCTCAGAATGGACTGAACTACTGCTGGAGGCAGTGGAGGCAAGGGTGGGGAATGAGGTATACATAGCAAGCTGCTTGTTGCAATTGCTCAGATCAAGGACACCATATGTGGCCATTCTTCTGTCACACTAGAGAAAACAAGGGCAAGAGGAAGGGCTGGCCTACAGTCACAAGATGATGCTGTTGACCTCCAGGAGAGAATAGTCTGAGTATCAGGCAACATAGATCTCTCTCATCACTACCTTTTCATGCTACAGCAGAGATTATTTTCCAGGCATTGCTTGACACAAGAGATGATCTTGGCTGTGACTTCTGGAGAACCTGCTCCCTTGCAGGCCTTTGCCACCTGGCCTGAGAGGGTAGGGCCCTGACCAACTCCAGCTACAAAAGCTGAGGCAGATGAACAGAATCTTGGGTTGGGGTATTGTTTAGGGGGGTGGTTGTTGGTGGATTCTGTTGCTGTTATTATTGTCCTAATTGTTTAAAGAATGCTAAAATGTTTTCAACCGCTTTTTAACATGTGTTTTTAAATTTGGGTTTGTTGATGACACAATTGTTCCTGAATGCCCCCTCCTGCTTTGTGGAGCCCACTTGGCTCCCTGTTATACTCCATAGCTTAAGTCAAGGAAACAAGCTGGGAGGTGGCTCGAATGCGAGTGGAAGAAAACTCTGGTCAAATGCAATCAAATACTGGTGAGGGCTCATCATCAAGCCTACCTAGTGACAGTGAAGGCAGCAAAGAAGACTTACTTTGCTGCCTCTGTAGTTCCCCCAGCCCTGAACTACTGCAATTTACACACATACACACACTCACTTTCTCCCAGGACAAAATCTTTTTCCAGCCAAGAAAACATAGTGCTGTGCCGTAGCTCTCACCTTCTCATGCACACACACTTGTTCCTCGCTTTAAAGCTGAAGGCGGATGGGTATCAGTGACCCAGAATCCATGCCCAAGTGTTGCACAGTTCCACAGCTGCAGGCTAGCCCAGACAGTGCTATCTCACTAAGAAGCAAGACCACTAGGCAGTTCAAAAAACCATTTTCTGCTGAATCATAATTCCCTCTCAGAACTTTATACTCACCAGAACTTGAATTCCTTCTTTTTCAACTGGTGCTTTATCATAGGTAGCATCACAGACACGCACCAAGGTTGTCACTCCATACTTCTTCAGCTCCTTTTATAAAAAAACAAAGTCAAATCAACTTTTCATACCAAGTGAAAAAATACCTTTGCTTCCAGAGGCATGCAAAGCTGTATGAATAACTGATGACAGGTGACAGCCTGGGGCAGCCTTCCAAGGAAAACTATCTCTTCCTTGAATTACTGCTGCACATACTTCAACTGTCCAGAAACAGCAGGGTGTAAAGGAGGATAAGCAGAAAGGAGGACCTGCCAATGGAAGGATCCACAAAGAAGCAATGGGTGTGACAGACTGAGAAGTCAATGAGCGAGCGTCTTCTCTTAAAACAGCTGGAACTACAGAGCTCTTAAAAGCTTTGTTAGCTGCACAAAGCCTGTTCCTTTCTCCTTCATTATTTAATTTGCAACTGGTTAAGTTTAAGTGTGCAAATTTTGGATAGACTCTTTAGGTTAATGTAATTGACTTTGCATTGCACACTATTGCAACAGTGTTTATTGTTAATATTTGTTACCATGGTTGTTATCTGTATATTTTGAAAATCTTTGAATAATAGTATTTATTTCAAAAAGTTTAAATCTGCAGCACAAAATCATCTAAAACATAATCTAAAGCCTAGTAGGTGATATCCAACATTAATCATACTAGGTTGTATCCACCAAGCTCTGCTCAGAGTAAATCCACAGAAATTAATGGACCCAAGTTAGTCATGACCCTTGGTTTAAGTGTGCTCACCCCAAGTAAGACTTAGCTGGATACCATCCCATTTGTTTAAGAAGCACCCTTGTCCTTAAATTGGAAGCGAGTTATTCAAAACAAGAGAGAGAACATATGGTAGCATAAAAGAAAACACATTTAACATTTTACAAGCTAGAAGAGAGGTAAGTACTGAAAAGTATTGCTTGTAAAGTGGCCTAAACAAGAAAAAGGAACACAAAGGCAAAGTGGAACAGCAAAGTTAGCACCCCAATCTTCTTTAAACGGAAGCATGTGGTTGTCTGGGTTACGTAGCCTCAGACATTTCTGGTCTAAAGGACAGCCTTGTTTTCTGGCTTCCTGGAAATGCATCACAAGTATAAATTCTAAGGCACACAAACACAACTCTGGTTTAGTTGCAAAACGTGAAAAAAAACAAGCTGAACTTCAAAATCCCTTAATTTACTTTTAACATACATTCTACCCACAATACACAATGAGAGCAAAATTCCCCAGTTGTGACAACACCCTGAAGAACTCTCAGATGATTAGCCACCCCGAATTTATTAGTGTCTGAATGATTCCTCAATTAAGTCTCACTGATTAATTCCAGTATCTGGTGTAGAGGCTAACACAGGATGAATGAAAAGAGAGAGGAGGACACTTTGTAGGTCAATTTAGTAATTGCAGTCTTGTGCCTTCTAGGGCTGGATGGTGTATCAATACATTTTCCAAAATCAGTTTGAAGTCCACATCATGGTAACGGTTTCATAATATTCAACATGGTGATATTCTGAGAATCACAGTGTTTGTGTGTGTGCTATGTAAACAATCATGAAAGACCATGAAGCCGGTCATCGCTTCTCTCATGATTCCTGCTAACCCTGTTGCTCTGTTGACTGAGGTAACAAAGTTACAGACATGGCGTATCAATGGCCGAACTATCCCTGGACTAGGTGTGAACACTGTATTTATATTCTGGCCTTTCCTGCTTTCATATTTCATATTTCATGTGTTAACTTGTTTCAACCCACATACTGTTGTGGGCTCCAGGCAAGGGGGTCTGCTTGAAGAGTGCCTTTTCTTGGGGGTTAACCCTACAGGAAGAGAGGTGAAGGGGGAGAAAGACTAGCAAGCAGCCCTAGTGCATGGGGATTCCAGAAATAAATAGGCCATGCAAGATATGAGTCACTGCAGCTTTACACTCCAGAAATCCTGGGACTGCGGGTTTTGGATAAGAGTTCTAGAGAATTTCTCTACTAGGCCTTACTTTAGTCCCACATTAATCAAGAACTTACTTTAGAACTCACCCAGCAATTTCTATGTCTGTGTATTGCCAGGGGGAAGTTTGGAAATATTGGGCAAGTTACCTTTTAGCTATCATCTGTTGGAATCTGGTCTCAAGAACTGCAGGGTACAGTTGTCTACCATTACTGGTCTTTCCACTGAAGAGTCCTTGATAAGCTTCCCACCTCCACTAGGCTTCCCGGAAGAAAATTTGAAAACCACTCATCTAGGTAGACTACTACATTGGCCTGCATCTTTTGTGCACTCTTTGGCTGCCTGTTCAAACATACAATACAGATAGCCTCCTTACCTCTGTGAATTTGTTGAGGGTTGCATTGGTTGGGTTGTGGGTAATTAGGAAGCGCATACTCTCATAAGTAATCTCCACTGGAGCGGGACGGTTCATAGTGGCAGGAGGAGTGATGGGGCCCCAAAAAAAATCAAACCTTGCAACGTTTCACAGCAGAAAACATTTAAAAAATCACTAAAGGGTCTGGGGATAGATCAGAGCTTTCCTTGTTAAGTTCTTTAAGATGATTCTTCACTTCAAGAAAAGCAGGTTTGCTTAAAACGTGCTGCACTTCAACTTCAGCCTCAATTACTACAGGCGGTTCTCCTCAAGACTCTGCCCTACTACATGCACAAAATAGGCAGCCTTTATTACATTTAGGCACTGGTGAGGCACAAAGAAAATTTAAGGGCAGATCTTCTTTCCACTTGTGTTTGGCCAAGCTTTGCTTCTCTAGTGTCACCAAGAGGAAAAGGTGTCCAATGTGCAGAAAATATCCCCATATATTTGAGGCTTATGTCTTGGTGTCTGGAGTCTTCAAGGCAAAGTTTCGTTATGGCACGTAGGACCCTGGCCCCCAGCTCACTTGTCAGCCAGGGTGCTGTGCTGGGCCCGGCAGAAATCTGCCCTGACGCTCAGAATCGCCATAAATGTGTGACGTGGATTCGAATGGAAAACCTAAGAGAGGGGGAAATATTCATGTTTAGAGACAGCTGTGCACAGATTATATGTACAGAAGCATCAAAACACCTACAGCATTAAGATTTCAAATGGCAAACAAGTATCTGAAATTGCTTTAGTCATAGAGTGAACAATATATATTAACGAAGTGAAACAACATTTCTGTGATCTGTATGCTCATTCCGATTAATCAAGGCCAGCGCTCATATTACTATCTGATCCTTATGCCTTGTCTGTGATTGCAATCCTAGGGTTTCCGAATCACACACAGCACTATTTCCCCTGCATGCAGATTCAAGCAATTATCACAACTTAGTTTGAACTAGTCCTTAAGTATGGCAAATATGACCCTTAATACATATCAAGAAACAAATGCTATCCATAAAAATCTTTTACCTTTCATAAACTGCTTGTGGAAGATTCAGTTTCAACTCAAACATGTGAGCTGAAAGTTTCATTAAGTGCTCTGTTTGCCTCAACCACATGCACACAAGTTGTGCCAAAAGGAACTTGAAAGCCAAGAGCAGTCCAGTTCACATTTTCACAAGGCAAATTGTTCCGTGACGCACAGTATAAAACAAATACCAGGAAATTCTAACCTGCTCACTTCAGTGTTGATCCTTACCAAGGTTATGACGTATATCAGCTAAGACAATGCACCAAGGAAAGGATTTTATGTAGCCTGGTTACATATTCCCGTTAAACATTCAAACAGTATCCTCCTCCACAATATTCTGCATGGTTAATACAGATGAGTTTTGTCCTGGAAAGGGCTACCAAGCATCAGCATCCACATCAAATTACAAAATTTATTACATGTGAAAATTACTGTATGTGCTCAGAACATGGGAATTCCAAATAAAAATTTCAGAAAGGCTGAAAGCAAGCCTAATCTCATGTTCACCTGTTGCAGAAACAGAATTGTGTGGGTCTTTCACTTCTAACCTTAAAGAATGACTGGTTTTCAATGCTGAAAGGAAGATTTCCAACAAGCAGCTCCAATACAAGAAACCCATGCTGTATGATGGAGGCTGCATATGTATACGCATCTTTCTGTCTCAAAGCCTACTTCCAAGGCAGGGAGTGAGGCAGAGTCCCACACTCAGAGTCCATATTATTTAGAAGCTGCTTAGTAGTTTAAAAATCTCTTAAGTGGTATACAACCTAAAACAATACACATAATTAAAACAAAAATATAGCATAAAACCAGTAAATCATTAGTGCAAAAGCATATAAAAACAGAGTTCAAGCTTTTAAGCCGGGGAACAAATCACAGACAGTCCATCACCCTACAAAGTCTCAATGCTACCAGGTCCTGAAGTTGTACAGAGACATATAGCCTGCACTGTAGTAGGAAAACTTTCTAATTTAAAGGGTATGGAATGCAAAGCATCTATTTGTCAATTTAGCACTGGGGATTCAATTATGTAAACTTGATTCAAGAGGGAAGGAATTAGTATAACTGCTGCTGTTCACAGAAGACACTGAAGCCTGCATATAAACATGCTTGCTGTGGTTCTCTTCTGTAGTCTCCATGGGGATGAAATTTCTCATGGGTAGCAACCAAGCCTAGACTATGCACCTACTCTTCAGTTTCCTCAGCTGTGCCTTTCCAACATATGACAGCAAAAAATTCACCTGTGGAATGCTGAGCAAGATGTTCAGCAAAAATGAATGCAAATCCACCTGCAACTGTGTCAACAACTATCAGAAAAACTTAAATTTCGTTAGTTGTAATACTTTTATTTAATTTTTACATGAGACTTTATCAGGTATCATGGTCCAACTACTACAGAACTCTTACAAGTTAGGTAAGGAAAAGAACACAAAGGTAGAAACATTTTAAGAAATTGAGTGTGGGCTATCTAGAGGCACAGATTTAACATGAAAAAATGTATTGTTCAAACCAGACTTTTAGAGGAATTTGCAAAGGTTACTATATTTTAGTAAACTGTCTACTAACACATACAAATAAAAAAACCACTTTTTGTGGGGGGAGTGAGGAATCTCAAACTTTAGAAAATGGAATTTGAAAAAAATCAAATGTTCCATAATTACAGGTTGTTTTTTAAAAAAAAGTATACATAGATGGATGTTCACAGGAGTATACAAAAAGGTCAGTGCCACAAACACAGTAACTTCATTACTGGCTCCCTTTCACAGATCCTATCTGATCAAAACCAGTGTGACGCGGCAGCTAAAAAAGCCAATGCAATTCTGGGCTGCATCAATAGGAGTATAGCATCTAGATCAAGGGAAGTAATAGTGTCACTGTATTCTGCTCTGGTCAGACCTCACCTGGAGTACTGTGTCCAGTTCTGGGCACCACAGTTCAAGAAGGACACTGACAAACTGGAACGTGTCCAGAGGAGGGCAACCAAAATGGTCAAAGGCCTGGAAACGATGCCTTATGAGGAACGGCTAAGGGAGCTGGGCATGTTTAGCCTGGAGAAGAGGAGGTTAAGGGGTGATATGATAGCCATGTTCAAATATATAAAAGGATGTCACATAGAGGAGGGAGAAAGGTTGTTTTCTGCTGCTCCAGAGAAGCGGACACGGAGCAATGGATCCAAACTACAAGAAAAAAGATTCCACCTAAACATTAGGAAGAACTTCCTGACAGTAAGAGCTGTTGGACAGTGGAATTTGCTGCCAAGGAGTGTGGTGGAGTCTCCTTCTTTGGAGGTCTTTAAGCAGAGGCTTCACAACCATATGTCAGGAGTGCTCTGATGGTGTTTCCTGCTTGGCAGGGGGTTGGACTCGATGGCCCTTGTGGTCTCTTCCAACTCTATGATTCTATGATTCTATTCTATGAAAACCTTTTTTGGCTCAAATTGTCACCAATTTACTCTTCACAGTTTTGTCTAATGGACATTCAGTTCTCAACTCTTCCCTTCCACTTTCAAACTAAGCTTGTGTTTGCTAGAATTGAGGCCAGAAGGTGTTTTCACTGGCAGAGCTCAGTCCACAAACTTGTGAAGTAAAGGTGTTTCTAAGAAGTAATCAATTGTCTTTTTATTCCTTGGCTTGACAGATGGTCATTCATGGTTTATGAGGCTGAGTGTGTGGCATTTATTTGAAGGCTTCTTATTACATTGTAACTAGGGAACTCTGATTTAGTATCTGATAACAAACTAGAAAAATAAGCCAGGATTCCTGATTTGTTAACATATATTAAGCCAGAGTTGCACATTTCAAACACAACAGGGTACTCTGGCTCAATACAAGCTAGCATCTTTGCACCAAAGCCAGCATGAGAAGGGAGGGGTGCTCAGCCCTGACCTTTGTTCCATCAACCATGGTTTATGAAGCCTTAAATAACAGCCCAAACCAGGCCATTGAGTAACTATGAGCTAGCCCTCAAATAGATTTCACATGGCAGAAGCAAAAATAACAGCCAGCTAGAGTTATTTCACACCTTACCGTCTGACGGCCTTAAGGAAAGGAAAATGTACACAGAAAGAGGTAGAATCTCCTTCCAAAAACAAAGACTATAGTCACACAATACAGACAAATCTACTGACTGAGGTTCTGCCTTCATTTACTGGATCTTGATCAATGCTAAGATGATAAAAACAGCAGAGCTTTGCAAAACAAAGGTGGCTTCTGGTCCAGATGTACTAGGTCTAAGAACTGACCAAAATCCAATCAATACAGCATGAAGCATGTCCAAAAGTTTGTTTGCAAATCTGGGGCTCTGGGTTAACAACTGGTCTCCAGGGGAGGGGGCAGTTTCTAGTCACCAGTGGTGACTAGGCAACATGTTACCAAGTAGAAGAATTCTACATTATGTACTCAAAAGCAGCAGGGCAAATCACAGAAAAGATTCTCCCAGTTGCCATGTGTGCCTTTATTCACTGTTCATATAATTTTAATAAAGTACAATTTAAAAAATTAACTCAGATAACAGTGGGCCACTGGCATGCCCTTAGTCACTCCTTTGCAGGTTCTTAATTGCCTCCATTAAGTGATGCTCCAAAACAAGACAACATTTTAGTTAAGTTGTCAGGGGCAAGGACAGAGGTGTGCTCAATCACCTAACTGAGGTCTAGTCTTCCCCGCACCACCACCACCTGTGTGAGTGGAGCTCTGGAATATTAACTGGATTCAACTGTGAAATCTTCTCCTACAGAATGCTACACTTGAATCTTAGCATTATCACTACTTCAAAACCATCACTAGACCTGCAGCTACAGAATATGGAAACAAGTGTGCCAATTAAGGAGAAGAACAAAAGCTGTTGGGAGCTTGGCCCCTCTTCTCTTCCAGCTAGAATAAACAGGTACCAAAGAACTTTTGATGTTTTGTGTAATACTTAGAGGAAGAGATCCATTTTTATTTCCTTTTTAACAATGAAAAAACCAGTAGTTTTGTGTAAAGTCATACAAAACTGAATGGAGAGGATACTGGTAAGTCGCTTACATCAAGGGAAAGTTACCAGATCTTCTTCCTTATTTCTGCACTCCAGGCAAAGCTCTCCCAAATAAATGGGAATTTACTCCCAAGGTCTAGCTATTAAGCAAGCGATTGCACAACTGAAAATCTGTATGTGGGTATCAACTCCCTGGCAATGAAGGTTTTAAGAGCAACATAGTTCCTGCTGACAAAGTGTTCCTAGACTACCATCCTGGATTATCAAGCCAACTTTAAGAGCAAGAGGTCTTACAAAGGTATTCATCCAGAAAAAAATATTTGCAGCTGCTTAAGAGCATCTCAAGTTAATTCTCTTTCCTGCCAAAACCACAGAACGTCTTAAAGTGACATAAAATAATCCACATATGCTTGTCAAGTCAAATTGTTAATTCTACCCACTTATTAAAAATCAAAACCTCTTGATACTCAAGTGTAAGGTAACAACTACTTAACATCCAGCTATTATATACATGCCCAAACCTTACTTCAGGAATATATCAGAAAAGTCTCAAAATTAACTCAACATCTTAATTTGTCCACCAATTAAAACTGACCATGATAAATTAACTAATGCTTTAACTTATTGTCCTACTGATGAAACTGAAGGGAACTAGCAACCCTACCACAGTCTCCCAAGGATAAAGAGAGATTTATTTTGCTTTATTATCCCAAAGACCCCAAGGCAAGTTACAAATCTGGGTTCAGCCCTACTACTGAATTCTAGGACTAAGCGAGAGAATAAGAAGTTTGTTTGATTGTGAGGTGGGTGAGAATATATTTAGAAAGAGGCTATAAAAGCATGATTGAACAGAACCAGAAGTGAATTTTGTGGGAAAGGACCAGGTTGCACATTATACGGTGTGGGGTGTTTAATTTTTAAGGAGAAAATGGTGCTAGATCTCTGGCCTATGCAAATAACCTATAGTTCAGAGTCGGGAAAATGTGTTATCAACATGCACAAAGGCACGTTCTGCGGAGTCCAGTATTCTGTCTAGGAACGCAAAGCAGATTCCAGATTTCATCCCTATTGTGCCCTAGAAGAAATGAAGCCTAAAACAGGGCTTTACTCTTTGCAGATTGGTTTGTACACAATAAATTTATGTGCACATGAGAGCCTTTTGCTGCCTGAGAAGTAGCAATTAAAGAACAGCATGTAGTGAAGTAAATGGCAAATGATAATATAGGCCCAAAAGAAGGTATCGCACACCATTTCAGAACAACTAGAGTTCTGTAACACTAACAAGCAGAGCGGGGGTGAACACAAGGAAGTTTTGTAATCTGTGATTTAGGGAACCCAGAGAAGCTTGGGAAGGGACCTAAATAATTTTTACACACTGACTGAAACTTTATATAAACGTGGCCTGGCAGGCCATTAGTCTCATCTCATGAGATAGCAGAGTCCGAGATAAAGCAACCTGCCAACAGCCTGGCACTGGGCTTATAGCTGTCCAGGAGAGATTAACCAGGATCACTACAATGGCATCTAGCTGACCCATAAACTTTTAAAAGTAACAAATTCATCTGTACTAGATGCCTACATTTCTGATTTACCCAACTTTTAGTTCAGTTTCCTACTGCAAACAGAACTAGTCCAAAAATACTCCCTGCCTTTGAAGACCCCCTTGCAGCTTGCATTTCAGCTTGTTGCCTTCAGGACTGAGGCCATAAGACGGACTGCACCAGCTGTACCTTTCCAGGACTGCAAGAGACATACTTTGGAAAAGGTTATTTGGATCACCTTTCAACATAGCATAGCACAACAACATAGTACAAAGCAAAACCTGCTAATTTGTCAGACATTCATCAGAGATTACCCTCCGGTATAGGCAAGCAACCTCTTGTAAGATTAGCTTATCTGAACTCATTTTACTTCTAGCTGAATTCCACACTTGATTATTTTTCATATGCTTAGAATGAACTGCCATGAAGAGTAGTGTAAAAATTGCTTTCTCAAAGCAGCAAAAATTATTTGAGGGACAAATCTCCAAAAGTTCCTTGTTTCTTAAAACTTAACTTGTAATAGCACAGAAATAAGAGAACAGGTTTTGGAATGTTGTTAGATATAATTTTACCATGATCAAATACTGTCACATCTCAGCAAGCCAATAATAAATACACGCCAGAGTCTGCCAAGATTCTGAACAGCAGCCAGCTTTTCAACAGTTTCATGGTGCTGGTTAACATGGACAGAGGTGCCTGCTCTTTGTCCATTCATGCAACCATGCACTTCCTCCTCCGAAGTTCTTTTATATGCCTTATACTGTATAATGCAATTTGCTCACATTTGGGAACAAATTTATCTTTTCTCTGTTCTTCTCTACAGAGGTCCAACAACTTCCTGCCCTTTGTGTGGACATGGGTCGCAAAGCTGCAGGCCTATGCCCTTGAGAAACTCAACTAACACTGCCTATTAATTTCAATGTAATTTTGTGGTTTGATGTAATCATGAACAACTTCCATTTCTACTTTTCTAACAGTGCACTCTCTAGAAATCTGCTACCCAAATACTACCCAAATCTTAACAAAGAAGCCCTTTTGCAATAACTTAACAAAAGCTACTGTTAGTTGCTTGGTCATCTTTAACATTATTGTACAGTGCTTTTCCTCTAGAAAAAAGGGTGCTGGTACTCACCATGAAGTTGTTACAGTAAGTGCCACACTTTTAAACAGGGCTTTTATTCTAAGGGAAAAGGTGCCAGCAGTGCGTACCATTGAGTACCCCCAGAAAAAGTACCATTCTTGTTCATTCCCTTTTACAACCTCGGAAGCAAAGCAGCCTAAAACATACATATGCTCATTTTGGTGCCAGTGCTTAAAATTGTTCTACACAAAATATATTTATAGTTTTTTCATAGAACTGCAAGCTTTAATGTGGTCAATCCAAGATGCAAAAACCTAATCCTGGTGCTGCACAGAGGGTTTAAGGATTAACAGTCTGAAAGCAATTACAAAAAATATATAATTGAAAAAATTATATAATTGCTGAAAATGGAAAGCAATGTTGTCACAAATGACCAGATACAAATAAATGTTTTCCAGCTGTGGCTAGATCTGCCTGAAATTTCCAGGCAGTGCTATCAAATTTCTAGAGGTTTTGATAACCAAGTGCCCTGAATTTTTCAAGTTTCCAGGCCCAGAGAGAGAGAGAGATGTCTGTATACAAAACACACACACATTAAGCACAGCCTTGTCTTTAACCATTCGCTTGGCCAACATTGGTGCTTTCCTTCAACAGATTTGACTGGCAAAGCTGAGCAGTCTTTCTGCTTTACCACCATGATTGGTTCCCATACTGACTACAGAGGAAGTGAAGCTGACCAGGCTAGCAAGAGCAACACTCTTCCATGCTTCACCTGCCTAGAAGGAATGTCAGTTACTTTTATAAATAAAAAACAGGGGAGTGAAACAAAAACTGACAGGCTATTGAAAGCTTAGTAACAAGGGCATGTGAGCCCATTATCCTAGATGAGTTCTTGGACAAACATTTCATTCCCAACTGCTACCAAGTTCATCAATGGAACTAAGTAGATATCCACAGTAGATAGAGAAGAGGAGGATGTGCACAAGAACATATTCTACTGCAAACTCACCATCTCACCTTAAATTTCCTATCCCTCAGTCACTGTGCCCACTTCCTTCCCATTACAGTCAAACCTTGGAACGTTTCGGCTCCCCAACACCAAAAACCTCGAAGTAAATGCTCTGGCTTTCGGACATCGACCATCCAATGCGGCTTCCACTTGAGTACAAGAAGCTCCTGTAACCAATCAGAAGCCGCACCTCGGTTGATGAACATTTTGGAAGCCGAACGGGTTTCCAGAACGTATTACATTCAACAACTGAGGTTTGACTGTACCACAAACGCCTCATTCACCTTTACAAGCCGTATTCTGTGCAAACTCCACAATATTTCTAACAGTCTCAGGTTACTGTCCACTTCAGTCTACCCCTTAAATACTTTTAACGTGAATAATCTAGAGTGACAAAGAAACATTATTTATACTGTATAGACATGCTCTTTCTACATCAGAGTTCACCCCTTTTGGAATCATGGGTACATTTACAAACCTTAGAAACTGTAATGGGCACTATGCACACACCACAGCTTAATCAACTGGCTACAGTAAAATGCTTCTTTCACATTTCAATGGTCCTTTCAGGCACCAGGAAAAGCATCAGTGTCACCTATGTGTGTCCACAGGTGTCATGCTGACAAGCACTATTTTTCTCAGATTCCCTAAAAAGGCCAATTCTGAAGTGGCCTGAGATCCAAATTCTGTTAGTATTTATGAAGTGCCACACTCTCTCTCTCTGATTCAAAGTACTATGTAAATAGCATGCCTTTTGGAGAACTCCAGTATTTATACCAAAGTGACGATGTACAAAATAATTTAGTTACACTTTTTAGGTTAATTGACCAAACTCTCTTACAGACAGAGGCAGAGAGTTGGGAAAATTGGGAAGCACTTGCTGCATTTTTATTTCATAAACTGATTCTGAAATGTGCAGTATTTTCCAGAATTTAAAAATAAGAGAACGCAAATAATTCTCAAAAGTAAATTAAATTTAACATCATTAGAAGATAGCTGATGGATTCCCAATTTTAAGCTTCCAATTATGTGAATGTGTTCCCAGTTACATTTCCAAATGGAGGGTAGAATATGTAGGTGGATAATAGCCAATCTTTCTATAGTCAACATTCAAAGCCTGATGTCAGCTTCTAGCAACTTGATGACCCACCCACAAGCTTCTATGACCTATGTCAACAGCAGTTTTGTTTACCCAAATGACTAATTATTTGATGTCCTCCAGGTCACACGGAAAATTAAGTTAGTGCAATTTATTTTCAAAATGCAAGTTTACTATAAGGAACTTATAGCTGGGAGATCAAACCCAAAATATTATTTTAGTGGATAATATTTTTATAGAATGGTGTTATTTAACATAGTACTATGTTAGACCAGACTGCATCCATTAGTTAGACTAAGTCCATTTATCCTCTGCATTCTGATTATCAGAAATGGCCAGCCAGATACCATAGCACAATCAATATCCACTCTATTAGCCTACAACATCTGGTAGTTAGAGATACTTTAAAGAAAACACACACAGACACACACACACACACACACACACTTTTGCACTTCTGGCTATCACTATCGGTAGTCCCATAAAATTATCTAAATGTGGACACACTATACACTTCTACAGAGCAATTATGTGGATTTAGAAAGAATAAAAGCTTTTTTCTTAAGAATGCAACCCGGTCACTTGTTAAGAAAATAAATTTTCTATTCACTTTAGAAACATAGGAAGCTGTCTTATAGCAAGAAAAACAACTCTTTCATCTAGCTCTATACTGCATTCTGGCTGGCAATAGCTCTCCAGAGTTTCAGGCAAGGTCTTTTCCAGCCCCACCTGGAGATGCCAGAGACTGAACCTGTTACATCTACAGGCCAAACATGTGTTCTAAAACTGAATTATAGTCTGTCCCCTGTCCGTTTAGATTTGTGCTGCTGCCTGATCCCATGTTACTTTAGTTCTGATGTTAAATCCCACAATTTCAGAGGAGCTTCTTACTCCCAAGAAAGCATAGAGGATTACAGTCATCTCCTCGCAATATAAAAATATAAGGAGATGAACAGTAGTGTTGTATGATAACTGAGTATGTTTCCCCCACCATTCTCTTTTTACAAAGAAAAGCAGCTTCTTATAAGTGAGTCAAAAATTCAGTTTTAATAATAATTTTTGCAATTTAAATTCAGATTTAATTTTAGACCAGTGTATATGTAAAATAAAACATTGTAGCTGAAAACTAAATTTGGTAAAATCAGATTTGTTTCACCTAAATTGGTCTTATCATTTTTGTCCACCCTGTTATAAAGCATTTATCAGTAAAGTGTCTTTGTCAAAGACACTTTTTTTTTAGTAAAACTATACCACAATATCATAAAAGATGCAAAAAGAATCAGTACATTATATTTTAATGCTATGGCTAGTGGTTGAAGCAAATAAAGATTCTTCTGATTCTGATGCTAAAGGAAGCAGGAGCCTGAAGAGGTTATTTTTAATTTTAAAAAATTACAAGCAACACTACAATCACATCAGCTCTATTCCTTAATCCCCTCAACAGTTAACTAGTGCAGTGTTCTATGGAAGGACAAAGTTCAAAATGTGGACAGTAAATTGAAAATTATTCACAAAGTGTTAGTGAAAACTGTTTCAATTTAGTCGTATCTAGATGTTCTATAGCTAAACCACGGCATGCTCAAAAGATTCCTCTTCACTACCACAAATAAAATCATCTATTAGTTTGAGACCTCAACTCCCACCTCTTGTAGACTTTCCAACCCCACAGAAGTCTAAGTGAAGATAACATTTCTGCACTTTGAGTCACATAGGGAGGTGCCTTTTTTTCCTTACTACTGCAGTTCTGAGTCACAACCTTCCCTGTTCATTCAACAAGCAGAGAGAATGTTCATACTACAACTTGTGAAAAGTGCTAGTCTGCTCATAGGTACCCAAAATCACACACACAGTTATTTCACATGGGAAAAGTGGTTTGTAACAAACCATGGCCAATGAAACCCAGGGGATGCCAGCAGATTTCAAATGTCAAGGGCTGTCCTGTGCTTGTATATCATACACCCCCCAAGAAACTTATCTCCAGCACAAAGACTCCCCTTTTAATGATTTAACTAGACTATGCTTCCTTACACCATCTTGGTCTTTTATCACCTAACACTTCCTTGTTGTACTCCTTCACTCTAGGTTTGACTACTCAATGCAAGCTCACTTCCCATTTATTTCCCCAGCAACCTCTGCCTCTGTTTCTTTCTTTCAAATCTGCTCCAGGTTTCCTTGACAAACCTCTAAACTATGTGGTGGCATGCGTACTCCAGGCTTTGTCCTGCACTCCATTCCAATATACCACCACCTCTTCCTACACACACTCATTCTTCTCCTTGGTCTTTCAACACAGTCAGTTCCTGTAAATACCTTCCTCAACATCTGTATTTCCAACACAGACCTTCCATAAACCTCCACTTAGTTTCCAAATTATTTCCCCAAGCTATAGGTACATCTTTGCAGCTGCAGCCTTGATGCTCATTTGCATAATCTCTCCTCCTTTCTAGAGACTTGTAGGTCCCCCTGTGAGACATTCTTCAGTACACACCCACTTCCTCCATTCTTCCACAGGTCTGATCCTAAGGCTCAGTTTTATGTTGTTACTCTCTTACTGCTCCTACCTAACCTGCAATTTTCCTTGTAGCATTTCCCCATCATAACATTTACTGATTCCTTGTGGTCTAGCAGCCCCTCCCTCCCCCCCTCCAAATTACAAATCCTTCCTTAAGCCTCCACTTTTTTGTCTAAGTATCCCCCACAACACCATGACCCTTCTTTACCAAGTTTGTATGTATGTTTTTCTGGGCTACTCAAACAAAAAATTATCCCAGTTCGAAAGCACGTCAAAGTGCAAGTAGATAAATAGGTACCACTCCGGCGAGAGGGTAAACGGCGTTTCCGTGCACTGTTCTGGTTCGCCAGAAGCGGCTTAGTCATGCTGGCTGCATGACCTGGAGCTGTACGCCGGCTCCCTCAGCCAATAAAGCAAGACGAGCGTTGCAACCCCAGAGTCGTGCGCAACTGGACCTAACGGTCAGGGGTCCCTTTACCTTTACCTTTCGGTTCCTTGGGGGACTTGTATTACTTCCAAATCCAAAGTTTTTGCTCCTTCAGTTCTCCTCCCTTCACATGTTGCTAAAGCTCTACGCTGTTCCAGTACATTTCCTTTCCATGATGACCACTCTTTTAAAAGTAATCTTTTAAAACAAAGTACTGCCCCTAGGCCAGGCCAGCTTCACCACTCCTCCACAGATCAACAACTTTGCTCATCCTCCTTCACAATGGAGCGATGAAGCTCACTGGGTGTTCTTAGGCCAGTCACTTCAGCCTAACCCACTTCACAGGGTTGTTGTGAGGATGAATTAAGGAAGAGAACCATGCATGCTACTCTGAGCTTCATGGAGAAAAGGTGGGATATAAATGTAAAAATAAATATATAAGAGTAACCGAGAGGTCTGAAAAGACTATTCTTCCCTCCACCAAATCAGGCCTTCTCTTCCCTTTGGCCTACCCCATTTCTGCAAACCTTCCTGTGGTATTCCCATTTTTTCCTCACTACATCCCCTTATAAGCAACCACTCAAAAAAAAAAAAGTTTTACAAACGTCAAGAAGAAATATATGACTATGATGGACATCTCTCTCCCCACACTTGAACAGGCCAGGCCCCTCCTCTAGTTCAGCTTCTCAGACCCAGTCCCAGACATCCCCCCTCTGCCAGCTCCCAGTGTCTGCCTTAGGCTTAACCACTCTCTCCTTCAGACGCAGCTTCCTCCTACTCCAAATTTCAAGCGTGGCCCCATTCACTGCAAGTCGCACAACCACCAGAGGAAGTAGCGTATGAAAATGGCCCTTTCCCAATCCCCATGCCCTTTTAAATTCCGCATCCTCCCCATCTCCTTTCCCTGCCAGCCTGCCTCCCATTCTTCCCCTTGAACCCACTCACCACCACGGAAACCTCCTAACTCGAAAGTCCCAAGGGTGGCTCTCCCTCTCTCACCCACTCTTCACTCAGGAAAATTCACAGCGCCATCAAAAGAAAGATGAAGGGCCTGAAAAGGGCCCTGTGCAGATCCACTGTTGACCCTCAACGCTCACCCCCATAATGTCTTGACCTCCCTCCCACCCTTTCTCCCCCACCCCACCGAGCAGCTCCCCAGTTCGCCACTCCGCCCCCTCCCACTTCCTTCCCCAGGCAGCCCACAAATACCGGGACACCCCCCCAATCGAAGTAAAGGGTCTCAAAGCGGCATTCGCTCCCCGCCCTACGCCCCCCGCCTGTGCGGCCCTCCCCGTCGTGCTTCAGCCTCCCCCCATTCTCCCCCCACCGCGCCTTCATCCACCCCTCCCGCAAAGGCCCCGGCCACCGCCGCCTCCTCGCCGTCGTCCTCTCACCCACCGAGAGCATTGAACGTCCAGGCGCGGAGCAGACCGGGCGCCTCCCACACGGCGCGGGCAGGGAGGGCCCCTCTACCTGCGTCAACGCGCGGAAGCGGGCCAGAGCCGTGGAGGGGGAAGAGGAAGAAGGGAGCGCCGCCGCGTCGTCGTCGTCGTCGCCACCGCCGCGTAATCGAAGCCTCCCAAACCGGACCTGACCGGCAGCCGACGCGACGCGCGATTCCCCCTCAGCCAGCCACACAAGACAGACAGGCGGCCACCCGCCAACCACAAGGCCCGCCGGGAGAAAGGCCCCGCCCGCCGCCCGCGCGCAAGCGCACGAGGCACCTCCCGTCCCCGTCGCGCGCCTTGCCACAATGGTACCGTCCGGCTCACCTCACACCACCCTCCCCCCCTGCACCGCGGCGGGTGATGGTACAGGCTTAGGCGGCGGCGGCGCCGTTCTTCTCCAGCTCCTCTCCCTTCATTTGCGATGGTCTGACGCACAAATGAAGCTGCCCCTCTCTTTGAGAATGGTCCACGCCGCCCCCTTTCAGGAGAATGGATGCGGCGCTCGCAGTTCCCGCCCCGGCGTGACCCAGAGTGGTACGGCCTGCTCGGAAAAGAAAGCGCGCGAGCACTACTCACATCTGCAAGTGTGGCAGTTGGTGTGCTAGACAGTTGCCTTCGCTCGATAATGGACTGGACAAGAGCCAACATACTGAAGCTCAATCCAGATAAGGCTGAGGCCCTGTTAGTGGGTGGTTCCCTAGACCGGATGGCTGAGTGGCTGCCTGCTTTTGATGGCAACTATGTTGCAATTGAAGAAGCTACATAGCTTGGGGTACTTTGGATCCATCACTGTCCAATAGTATTTTATTTAATGTTGCTTTAAATATAATAAAGCCTAAAGACAGGAAAGCCATTTACAACCATAAAAGATAAAAACAAAAATACAAAATGCATAAAATGCTAAGATATAACAATTAATTTAATAAAGAGAAATGCCAGTGTTTAAAGCTGCATGCCAACTGCAAGCAAAAGTGGTCTGCTATTCAGTTTAAACTAGGTGCATATGTACCTAGACTGAGCATGGGAAACTGCTTTATAGGAAGTCAAACCATTGATCCATCTAGCGGTTTTGCCTATATCACAGGCAGCAGCTCTTCAGTTTCAAGCAGGACATCCCCACTCCTACCTGGAGATGCTGGGACCTTTTGCATCCAAAGCAGATGCTCTGCCACTAAGCTCTGATCCTTCTCTGCTTGCCTTTCCAGTAGTGTACTGTTCAAAGAATTCCCCAATGAGAATGAGCGGGTGGTTCTCCCTGCATGCATATAATCTCATTTAAATTTGATGGATTACAACTACAGAAGATTAATTTAATAACTGAGTTTTTAAGTGAAAGTCTTTCAAGTAGTTTGGCAGAAATATACTACACAGTAAAAAAAGGCAGCTTGCCAAAAAGATGATGACTAGAATACTCTTCCTTAATGCATTGATGCATACAGATTTTAATCCACCGTGGTTATCAAACTGTTTAAAAACCAAACCAAATTGCTTCCAACCTAGTTGCAGAAAGCCAATGTGTTAGTGCTTCTATACTATAGATTAGTGTTTCCCAAGTGGGTGATACCGCCCCCTCAGGGAATGATCCAGGGGGGCAGTAGTAGCATCGGGTGCAATTGGGAGGGCCTTGAATAAAAATAAGGGACTGGTGGAAGCATGAGGAAAGATGAGAATAAAATTTTGAAAAACCATTAGTACATGTCTCATCTGTTGTGTAATCATGCTTACTGCCAGGTCAGGTGCCATTGTGCGATGGCAACACCACCTCCCCTGAATCCAGTGGTCCTGCTGAAGACGAGGGGTTTTCGTGGGCTTGAGTGAGCTGTTTTCAGCTTCACCCAGGCCTGGGAAGTGGATTGCAGCTTGCCTGCCTATTTGGCCAATGCAGGCAGGTTGCAGCACTGGCCCTACCCCTGGGGCAGATTGTACTGAGCTTACCCAAGCTAGTACACTCCATATGTTTTGAACTACAATTCCCAGGACTGGGCCTGATGGGAATTGCACACCAAAACATCTTGAGGTTGGTGAAGGTCTCTCTAACTATACAACCTTGTGCAAGTTTACTCAGAAGTCCCACTGCCAGGGCTGGTATCAGCATGTGGCACTCTTGGGCAGCTGTTGAGGCCCCAGCACCACAGTAGAGCCCACTCCTGCTCCCTCCAGTCTGGGGAGCTGATCTTTTAATTTCCTATCATGACTCCAATGTAACCTTGGTCCAGGGCTTTATAGGACATTAAAATGACAGACCTCAGACTGCCCTGGAGGCCTGCCATTGACATTTCTCATTGTGGAAAATTAAAATGGTAGCTTGCCATCTGACCTTTGTTTGAAACTGCTGCCACTTCCTAACACTGGCAGGGAGCAGAGACATTTTGTTGAGACACCCCTCTTCCCTGTATTCACTGTGGCTTTCTCTCAGATAAGTGCACAGTATTGCTGCTAATATCAGTGACCATTGCACTTGGAATGTAAGATGAGGCCAGAGTAGTTAACAAAAGGCTTTGTTGAAGGAAGAGGACAGGGAGCAATATTTATCTTTCTATTGCTTTCTATCCCATATATACACACACATACACACACACACACACACACACACACACACACACACACACACACACTATAGAGCTGGCCTCACAACAATCCTGCGAGGTCTGCTTAATTTTGTTTTTTAGACTTGAGGGGGAAGCTGGCTTTTCCATTTCAAATGCAACATTTCAGTTTTTGCCACTAGAGAGCAGCAGGAATCAACATTCCACTTGCAGAGAAAGCCTGCTCTCCCATGCTGGGAAGGAATGATTGAGTAGTAATATACATTGTTAGATGGTCATCATGTTTTGTCTTTGGGAATATTAGCACAGGGCTCTGTGAACACCTGTTACCTTTGAACTTATTGAACTAGGTGGGACTTTTTATAATCCTACCGCCATGACCATCCAATTGCTGTGTTAATGGAGGAGCCATTTAAACAGCGAAGGGAAATCTGGTCCTCCTTATGTTGTAGGCTTATAACTGATTTATTATTGATTCATTGCATTTATATCCCACCTTTTTCTCCAAGGAGCTGAAGATGGTGTTCACAGTTCTACCCCTCATTATTTAATCCTCTCAACAACCTTGTGGGGTAGGTTAGGCTGAGAGGCAGTGACTAGCCGAAGGTCACCCAGTGTGCCTCATGGCCAAGTAGGGATTTGAACCCTGGTCTCCCAGGTCCTAGTCCAACACACTAACCACTACACCACACTGGCTCTGTTTCATCAGCCCCGGCCAGCATGGCCAGGGGTGATGGGAGATATAGTCTATCAAAACATCTGGAGGGCCATCAGTTCCCCACCATTGCATTAACACAAGAGATATGCTTGCAGGGGAATAGTGTTCTAATCTAATGGGGGGCAACATCTATGAGGGGTGTTAAAAAAGAACTAAGAATCTCTGGGGTCACTCCATCACTAGCTATCTAGCACAGGCCCTCCAGACCAATGTCTTCCGGAAAAGTAGGCTCTTGCCTATGAAACAACAAGCGGCCATGTCTTTTAAAGGCACCACAGGATGAGTTGGAGTTGTTGCTGCAACAAACATGGCTACCCATCTGGAATTTATCTAGAAAATGCTCTAGCCAACCACTTCTATACTGAGGCATATTTTTCTGCATTCCAGGTCCCCATCCCATGGAAAGTTTACCATGGGGAGGCAAATGGTAACATCTGAGATGTCTATGCATCTATGATAATTTCCTCCTCACCAGAGGTATTCTGTGTCTGAATGTGCTT
Source organism: Podarcis raffonei (assembly GCF_027172205.1). Classification (NCBI taxonomy): domain Eukaryota; kingdom Metazoa; phylum Chordata; class Lepidosauria; order Squamata; family Lacertidae; genus Podarcis; species Podarcis raffonei. The sequence goes on from NC_070609.1 coordinate 32,706,846, forward strand.
TCTTGGGTTAGGCTGCAGGCATCTGACCTGGTCCTAGTTATGCTACCGTTATGCTAGTTATGCAAGAGGACCTGGGGCAGTGGAATGTGCTTGTTTTCTCCATTAATATCTACTTCCACAAAGTTATCACCTTTCCAGACACTGTTCTGGCAGGGCCAGTGTGCCTTTAACAGCAGGCAAAAATAATGTAAGAAAAAAAGGTTCTTCTGTGCTGGAGAAAGAAACCAGCACCTGTGGAAAGCCTGCCATTTACCCAACTGTTTAAAGCACAGGGTCCTGGCTGTAGCTCCTGCAGCGCACGCAAAAGAAATCTGTGGTAACAGGAGTGGGGGAATGCCACTCCAAGAAGCACAAAATGGTTCAACAATGCCAGCTGCATCATCAGCATCCATGGCAACACCACTGATGCCATCATCAGTCACAGATTGCATGGCAATGGCGCTGCTGTGAAAAACCGCTACAGAACAAGCAAGTCTACAGATGGTGAAACACCCACACAATATCTCCCGGCACAGCCATGCCTGCCTCAAAGAAGAGAAAGAATCCTAGGCCCCAACCTCTGCTAAGAAGTAAGATTTCACCCTCCATTAAATGTTGCCCGGCAGCAGCCACTGCATCAGGCTGTAAGAGAGAGAAAAGCAAGGATGCAGGCACACTCTTTGGCCACTGTGAGAATAGGATGCTAGTCTAGATGGGCCATTGGGTTAATCCAGCTGGCTTATGTTCTTATGCTGAGAGAAAGCAATATTTGGTGTCTCCTCTCCTTGAACTTTTCTATCCCATCTGGTCTTCAGAACAATTACCTATGAATATGAATGCAAGTTTGCTTATTTTTTCCTCTATCTAATCCATTTCCTGCTTGTGTTATGTCTGTGGAAATTGTAAGTCTGAGGGCATGGACTGTATTTTTTGTTATATGTAAACAACTCAATCCGTAGCTGAAGAGTGGGATAAAAGCATTCTCCAAATAAATACTAAATAAAAATGAGTCTTGCACATGGGGGTTCCAGTCCCAGTATCTACACACACACAATTGTTCATAAGTACCCTTTTGACTGCACAACAGAGAAAACATGGGGAGAACAGTTTTAAAGACCACTGGTGTCATGACCTTGGGATCAGATCCCCCTTTTTCAGGGGATAAGATGGAGAACTCTGAGCCAGAGGAGGAAATTGCATGCAGGGCCAGTCTCAGAAGCACATCTGCAACATGAGCCTGTAGTACTAGTCCCCTCCCCTGCACCAGTGAGGACGCCCCATTGTCATCCTGGAACTCAAAGAACACCATCACAAAAGCCCCAGTACACGCAGAGCCACCCTTGCTCCATTTAAATAAAATATCATTGGAGCGGGCTGGGTTCCTATAACTGAAGTGGCAACTTCCCAGCATAGGGCACAAGGCTGAGAACCACGGTGGGAATTTATGCTCCACTACGTTGGAAGTGTTGGGATACCACTCAGCTTGCACAGTAGGCAGACATACCTCCATGGGAAGAGTAGAAAGAGAGGAACCTCCCAATCTTTCAGTATCAAAATGCAGTTTTACAAATTATGCTGCGACTGAATTTGGAATACTGTGTACAGTTCTGGTTGAGTTGGGGGGGGGGAGAGAAGCTGTATGAGAGAGTCATGTCTGATTTCTGCTGGAATCCAAAGCTGTAGCTATAGGAGAAGCAAGACCCTCTTGGGGTGTCAATGCTGTGGGCCCCTCCATTGTACGCTCAGGTTGTAAATAAATCATATATAGTGGTACCTCGGGTTACATACACTTCAGGTTACAGACTCCGCTAACCCAGAAATAGTGCTTCAGGTTAAGAACTTTGCTTCAGGGTGAGAACAGAAATCGTGCTCTGGCGGCGCAGCAGCAGCAGGAGGCCCCATTAGCTAAAGTGGTGCTTCAGGTTAAGAACAGTTTCAGGTTAAGTACGGACCTCCGGAACGAATTAAGTACTTAACCCGAGGTACCACCGTACCATAAAGATACCACTGTCTCCGCAGTTCTTCACTCCAAGGGAACTGAACCTTGGTCAAGCATCCAGAACTCCTGGAATCTCACACCACTTGGAGAATGGGGCACTTGGAGATTAGGGCAGTGTGCAATAATATTATAGAGTTGGTAAAGGTTCAGGAAAAAGCAATCAACATGATCAAGATGGAGAAACTTAAGAAAGGTGGTAGCATTTGCCATCTTTTGGTTCAGAGAAAAGGTAAATCAGAGGTTACATGACAGAAGTTTATAAAAGCAGGCATGGCATGGAGGAAGCGGACAGAGAAAAGTTTTTCTCTGCTTATCATAACTCTGGAACTCGTGGACAAAATCCAACAGAGCTGACTGTTGGAAGACTCAGGGCAAATAAAAGAAAATACTTCTTCACACAGTACATAGTTAAACTATGGCCACCAACTTGGATGGATTCAAAAGATGAAGGAGGCAGCTATGAATGGCTACTAGCCGCAATGCCCATCCATGCACTGCCGCCGTCAGAAGCAGCAATCCCTCTCAGTACCAGTTGCAGGAAACCATAGGAGGGCAGAGTGCTCCTGTGCTCAAATCCTGCTTTCAGGTTTCCTACAGGTGGGCCCCCCTTCATGGATCACTGCCTTGCCGTGGCGAAGGGGCTTGAAGAACTCAGAGAAGCTATGAACTACGCCGAGCAGGGCACACAAGATGAACAGGTCATAGTGGAGAGTTTTGACCAAACGTGATCCACCTGGAGGAGGAACCGGCAGGCCACTCCAGTATCCTTGCCAAGAAAACTCCATGGACAAAGACAACAGGCATATAAAAGTTATGACGCTGGAAGATGAGCCCCTCAGGTCGGAAGGCGTCCAACATGCTACTGGGGAAGAGCGGAGGGCAAGTACAAGTAGATCCAGAGCTGATGAAGCGGCTGGGCCAAAGCCGAAAGGACGCTCAGTTGCGGATATGCCTGGAAGCGAAAGGAAAGTCCAATGCTGTAAAGAAAAATATTGCATAGGAACCTGGAATGTAAGAACCATGAACCTGGGTAAGTTGGAGGTGGTCAAAAATGAGATGGCAAGAATAAATATTGACATCCTGGGCATCAGTGAACTAAAATGGACGGGAATGGGCGAATTCAGTTCGGATGACCATCACATCTACTACTGTGGGCAAGAAACCCGTAAAAGAAATGGAGTGGCCCTCATAGTCAACAAAAGAGTGGCGAAAGCTGTACTGGGATGCAATCTCAAAAATGATAGAATGATCTCGATACGAATCCAAGGCAGACCTTTTAACATCACAGTAATCCAAGTTTATGCACCAACCACTGGTGCTGAAGAAACTGAAATAGACCAATTCTATGAAGACTTACAAGACCTTATAGAAGTGACACCAAAGAAGGATGTTCTTCTCATTATAGGGGATTGGAATGCTAAAGTAGGGAATCAAGAGATAAAAGGAACAACTGGCAAGTTTGGCCTTGGAGATCAAAACGAAGCAGGGCAAAGGCTAATAGAGTTCTGTCAAGAGAACAAGCTGGTCATCACAAACACGCTTTTCCAACAACACAAGAGACGACTCTACACATGGACATCACCAGATGGGCAGTATCGAAATCAGATTGATTATATTCTCTGCAGCCAAAGATGGAGAAGCTCTATACAGTCAGCAAAAACAAGACCTGGAGCTGACTGTGGCTCAGATCATCAGCTTCTTATAGCAAAATTCAAGCTTAAACTGAAGAAAGTAGGAAAAACCACTGGGCCGGTAAGATACAATCTAAGTCAAATCCCTTATGAATACACAGTGGAAGTGACGAACAGGTTTAAGGATTTAGATTTGGTGGACAGAGTGCCTGAAGAACTATGGATGGAGGCTCGTAACATTGTACAGGAGGCAGCAACGAAAACCATCCCAATGAAAAGGAAATGCAAGAAAGCAAAGTGGCTGTCCAACGAGGCCTTACAAATAGCGGAGGAGAGAAGGCAAGCAAAATGCGAGGGAGATAGTGAAAGATACAGGAAATTGAATGCAGATTTCCAAAGAATAGCAAGGAGAGACAAGAAGGCCTTCTTAAACGAGCAATGCAAACAAATAGAGGAAAACAACAGAATAGGAAGAACCAGAGATCTGTTCAAGAAAATTGGAGATATGAAAGGAACATTTCGTACAAAGATTACCATAATAAAGGACAAAAGTGGTAAGGACCTAACAGAAGCAGAAGACATCAAGAAGAGGTGGCAAGAATACACAGAGGAATTATACCAGAAAGATATGGATGTCTCGTACACCCCAGGTAGTGTGGTTGCTGACCTGAGCCAGACATCCTGGAAAGTGAAGTCAAATGGGCCTTAGAAAGCACTGCAAATAACAAGGCCAGTGGAAGTGATGGTATTCCAGCTGAACTATTTAAAATTTTAAAAGATGATGCTGTTAAGGTGCTACACTCAATATGCCAGCAAATTTGGAAAACTCAGCAGTGGCCAGAAGATTGGAGAAGATCAGTCTACATCCCAATCCCAAAGAAGGGCAGTGCCAAAGAATGCTCCAACTACCGCACAATTGCACTCATTTCACACGCTAGCAAGGTTATGCTTAAAATTCTACAAGGAAGGCTCAAACAGTATGTGGATCGAGAACTCCCAGAAGTGCAAGCTGGATTTAGAAGAGGCAGAGGAACCAGAGACCAAATTGCAAACATGCGCTGGATTATGGAGAAAGCTAGAGAGTTCCAGAAAGACATCTACTTCTGCTTCATTGACTATGCAAAAGCCTTTGACTGTGTCGACCACAGCAAACTATGGCAAGTTCTTAAAGAAATGGGAGTGCCTGATCACCTCATCTGTCTCCTGAGAAATCTCTATGTGGGACAAGAAGCTACAGTTAGAACTGGATATGGAACAACTGATTGGTTCAAAATTGGGAAAGGCGTACGACAAGGCTGTATTTTGTCTCCCTGCTTATTTAATTTATACGCAGAATACATCATGCGAAAGGCTGGGCTGGATGAATCCCAAACTGGAATTAAGATTGCCGGAAGAAATATCAACAACCTCAGATATGCAGATGACACAACCTTGATGGCAGAAAGTGAGGAGGAATTAAAGAACCTTTTAATGAGGGTGAAAGAGGAGAGCGCAAAATATGGTCTGAGGCTCAACATCAAAAAAACGAAGATCATGGCCACTGGTCCCATCACCTCCTGGCAAATAGAAGGGGAAGAAATGGAGGCAGTGAGAGATTTTACTTTCTTGGGCTCCATGATCACTGCAGATGGTGACAGCAGCCACGAAATTAAAAGACGCCTGCTTCTTGGGAGAAGGGCAATGACAGGCCTAGACAGCATCTTGAGAAGTAGAGACGTCACCTTGCCAACAAAGGTCCGTATAGTTAAAGCCATGGTTTTCCCAGTAGTGATGTATGGAAGTGAGAGCTGGACCATAAAGAAGGCTGATCGCCGAAGAATTGATGCTTTTGAATTATGGTGCTGGAGAAGACTCTTGAGAGTCCCATGGACTGCAAGAAGATCAAACGCATCCATTCTTAATGAAATCAGCCCTGAGTGCTCACTGGAAGGACAGATCGTGAAGCTGAGGCTCCAGTACTTTGGCCACCTCATGAGAAGAGAAGACTCCCTGGAGAAGACACTGATGCTGGGAAAGATGGAGGGCACAAGGAGAAGGGGGCGACAGAGGATGAGATGGTTGGATAGTGTTCTCGAAGCCACAAAAATGAGTCTGACCAAACTGCGGGAGGTAGTGGAGGACAGAGGTGCCTGGCGTGCTCTGGTCCATGGGGTCACGAAGAGTCGGACACGACTAAACGACTAAACAACAACAACAACAGGTGGGCCACTGTGAGAAGAGGATGCTGGGCTGGAAGGACCATTGGATCAATGATGGCCTAATGCAGCTGAATTCTTCTTACCTTCTTATTCGAATGCTTTTTCTTAAACTGTGCGCTCATTAGGGTCTGGCACATGCGAGATTAAATACTGCTATTATGCAACTCGGCATTTAACAACGCACATGGTTATCGTACGGTAACTGTTGGGAAATTATTTGCATTTTGTCTTTTTGTAAACTTCTAAGAAAATGATTCACTGAGACAGCGGTGAGGAGACCCATGAGGGGGCGCGCTCCCGCGCCCTCCATGATTCCTGCGCACGCGGCTGTGCATTGTCCTCCTCGCTTCGCCATGAGGGCGCGCGCGCTCCCGCGCTCGGCCTCTCGCTCTCAGCTTTGTCCTCGGCGAAGGAGCTTGTCACGAGAATTAGACTTACTAATGTAGACTCGCCCACAGAGCACAGATTCCGGGTTCACCTAGACAGCCACAAGTGCGGAGGCGTTCCCCTGCTTGAAACGAGAAAAGTTGCCCAGGGAGGACAAGAGAGTTTGGCACGCTTTTTAGCATCCATTAGGCGACAGGAGCGAGTTCCCTTCGCGAACCAAAGCTAGCAAGAAAGGCAGCTGCTCCTTCTTATGGCGCGGGGATTGATCTTATTTCGTGGAAAGGAACGTGACTGGAGTTCTTAAACAGCTTAAGGCTGCTGCAGCGTCGGTACTCCTGGCTCAAGTTTTGAAAAAGTTTCCCAAATCATATTTTCACACGGAATAAAGCTGAATTAGAAAGAGCATTAACTTCTCTTTTTACTGCTGTTTCCATTTCGTTTCGAGAAGGCCACGCTGCTTTCCGAATCCAGCTAAAAACTACTTCCTACTGTTCTCCATGAGCAGCGCTCATTTTCTCTTATGGAAAGAAAAAAAAAGGAGAGAGAGTAGTAGGAGGGAATTTGTACAATGAACCTTTACTTCCAATGTATTTTCTCTCTATATATGTAGTCTACGAACCACGCATGAGCCCTGAATTACATCTAAGACGCATGCGCAGGGTGTGCGCGCACGGCGAGCTGATAGGAAAGAGGGCCGTCTCTTCAATGGAATGCTGCGCCTGCGCGGTTCATCCCGGCGCTTCATTTTTTTGTTCGTGGCGAAGAGGCCTTAGGCTGGCGCGTGCGCAGTGGGCGCCCTCGCGAGGTCTGCGCACGCGCATTCCTGGCTTGAGTCGAGAAGAACGGTTGGAGGCGGCCGTACTTTGGGCGCGAGGCAGAGGAAGAAAGAAAGAGGCGAAGAAGCAGAAGCAGTTCCCGCGCGCACGAGGCGTTTCCGCTCCGGCCCTCCCTCCGCTTCCTGTCTCGGCGGCCCCGGCGCTCAGTCGGCGTGGCAACCCTGTTCCCTCGCGCGCCTTTGCCGCTCCTTCGGCCGCGGATGCAGCGCCGCGAGGACCTCGCCGCCCCCGGCCGCCTGGGCAGGGCCCCGGGCCCGGCGGCTCCCCCGGGCCGCCTCCAGTCGCCTCAGGCCGCAGCTTCCCCGAGGAGGCCTCCGCGGGGCGGAGGTGGCGGGGTGCGCGGGCCCCAGCCTCCGCCGCTGCTGCCGCCCTCGGCCACCGGCTCGGCTCCGCCGACCCCCAGCGTCGTCCCTACCCCGCTGATTCCCGGAGCCGGCTCCGCGGCCAAGGCCGAGCCCGAGAACAAGTACCTGCCCGAGCTCATGGCCGAGAAGGACAGCCTGGACCCTTCCTTCACCCACGCCATGCAGCTGCTGCAAGCCGGTAAACGCCCCTGCCGCGGGGGAGGGGAGGGGAGAGGATAGGGGCCGCCGACACTGTGGCGACTACTCGGCTGATTTGGGGGTGGGGTGGGGAGATGAGTCCCAGCGTCCTGTTGAATAATAGTAATAGAAAAGGTGGAGTGCCCGATTCCATCCACTGGAACACTATAGTTCAAATTAGTAAGCCCCCCTGCCAGTCTTTGTTAGTCTGACATCCTTTACTTTTCCAGGCATATACTTTAAAATGTAATCAAGTATAAAGGTGTATGAAGAAGGCCATATGTGCCTTAACTTTCCCCTTCAGTAGAAGTTTTGGTAGGCTAGAACCCATTTGATCTGGTGCTGATCCTATTTGTTGATCAGACTTAACAGGATGGGAGAACTCAGTTTATACCCTAGTTAGTTGAGCAAATTCGTTGTCTCTTCCTCTTTCCCGCCCCCATCCTGTATTCTTGTCAAGGTTGTAAAACTGGGCTCCTTTGCCATTTTAAATAAACTCCCACCCCATGTAACTCATCTGCTTACATATATTTGCAAATGGTAGGTGTGGCATGTTGATGGTCTGAATAAAGGAATACTGAACAGAAACTGCTTTTCTAGTTTAGATAATTTTTCTTGCCTGGTTTATGGTGGTAATTCCTATTTTCCATAGGCAAGTGACTGTTATACCCTTGGAGTAGGGTTAAAATTAGCAGTGCGCCAGGTGCATTTCGCTCCTAAAGATTGTCCATTTGCAAGCACCTCAAAAAGTCTGGGTGTCATTTTTTGCACCTGGCTGACACTCAAGGATTAGTGAAATGTATGCGCTTTGAAGCCTCGACGTGTATGTTAAGGATTTACAATATGTTATGGAGTTTAACAGTAAAGAGTAGAGTGTTTTGAAAACTGAAGTATGGTACCAATATTTTTGTTGTAAACATTAAATATATATTAACAATTTAATTCAGAAAATGTGATACCAAAATAACAAAAAGTTTCGCCAACCTCCCCAAATGGTGACTAGACATTCTGTTTTGGTGCCCACAATCCAGGTCCTAGGAGCCATTTGGCTCCTAGCTTTTCTATCCCAGTTTCTAACACTGCCTTGGAGAGCATGCCTAAGAGTGGCAGAGAGTGTAGTAAAGCAGGAAATTGGAAGTTTCTTAACATGGAGTCTGAGGCATGTAATCTTTCATGTAGTGATGGAAAGGTGGGCCTTACCTCCAGAATCTTGTTTATCCATATACTGTAAGTGGTTCTGAGAAAGGCAAGACAAATGTTTTCAAATGGAGGTGTGAAAGTACATAGAATGACAGCAATGGTGATGAGGACTATAATAGTGATCGCCAAGGTAGAAGTAGAGTTCAGGGCTCCTGTTATTCTAAAAGTGATGCAGAGGTGCAGCTTTTCTTGACACAACAAGTTCAAGCTGTACCTGCTGAAAGTATCCTACACTACTTTAATCTGTTGGGAAAGGCTCATTTAGGTAGTTGGCAGGCTGTGTCAATTCTCTGCCATCCTCTCTTGGATCTGGAAGTTGTGGACGAGGAAGGGGAACTTGAGAAGCTGCCTCACGTGTCAGATCTTTGGCCCCTCTCGTTCAGTATTGCCTACACTGACTGGCAGCATCTCTCCAGGGCTTCAGATGAAACTTTCCCAGCCTTACCTGGAAATGGTGGGCATCCAGTCTGAGTATGTGCTCTACCACTGAGCTCCAGCACTTCTGCTTAGTGTCTGTGTCTTACTAGTCAGGCGGTAATGGTTAAAAAAAAAACCCCAGTTAATTTGCATGTAGTGTTGGTCACCTCTTACCCTGGTCAAGCTGGAGAAATTACAGTGGTTTTCTGCTCAGTGAAGTCTGTAGTGGCTCTAGTGTATCTGTTATGACGATCGGTACTAGTGGCACTATTAGCCTTTATAATGTGATAGTGGGTACAGAAATGTCATCTAAGTTGGTGGTCAGAGGTAGACTTAGAGAATTGGACCCTAGAATTTCCACCCAAGTATTGGGATTTTTCTTTTTTTATTCCAGGAGATTTCAAGCAGAGCATTCTGTGTATCTCCCCCCTTCCCCTCTTGCCGAGACAGAGGGCTTTGTAATCTCATTGCTATGCATATCTGTATTTGTCCTTGTTTCCAGTGAAACTATTAAATAGAGTAGAAATGGCAGTCTTTGTCTTGCTAGCACCCTCCTTCCCCATCTTGAGTGTCTAATCGCCTGCTGTAGCCGTATCACCACAGTGCAGCTGCTGTGCTTTCAGGCTTTCACTATATCAAGAGAACAACAACTGTTTGGAAATAACCAGTCAGAATTTAGAACAAAGGGGAATGCTAGATTTTTGACTTGTGAGTAAGGTGAGGAACATTCTAAGAACTAATTACCGTATTTTTCGCTCTATAAGACGCACCAGACCACAAGACGCACCTAGTTTTTGGAGGAAGAAAACAAGAAAAAATATATTCTGAATCTCAGAAGCCAGAACAGCAAGAGGGATCGCTACGCAGTGAAAGCAGCAATCCCTCTTGCTGTTCTGGCTTCTGGGGTAGCTGCACAGCCTGCACTCGCTCCATAAGACGCACACACATTTCCCCTTACTTTTTAGGAGGGAAAAAGTGAGTCTTATAGAGCAAAAAATACGGTAACTTTTTAAAGCAGAGTTCATGTGATTAAGGCAGATTTCTTTGCTTTTTGAAACAGTTCAGAGGTGCTTTGATTTAATCTTGCTGGATGACAGGCCTGTTTCATTGCTTTATTTCTCTGCGAATGAGAAGCTTCATGTTGTATTGCTATGCAAGAAGCAGTGCTTTTCTGTGGGTACTCAGGGGTACTCAGTACTGGCACCCAAAATGTTAAAAGTGTTGCACTTACTGTAACAACTTTGTGGTGAGTACCAACATTTTCCCCCTTTTTTCTTTTTTAAAGCACTCGCAAGAACAATGAAAGTAAAGAAATTGTATCAGTAAAGAATTTTAATTTGAGATTGAAGTCAAACACCCCAAACAGTAAATTCTACTGTTGCAAAAATATTTATACAGTAACCACAGGCAGAAGAGCTTTCTAGACTCTTCCTTTATTCCACAAATAACTTCTAAGTACATAACTAATTTATTAATTGCAAGAGTCATTGTTCTAGTTGTCCTATATTTTTATGTTCCAAACATTTTAGAAAATCCTAGACAAATTATATGTGAGCCAGCAGAAGCCTCACAGTTGGAGAATTCAGATCAATATGTGAAAGTTGCTTTGCAACCACCTGCTGTTTCTTGGCCCTTGCTGTCCCCTTGGGTCACCTGGCCACAATGCCCAATTATGGCAGAAAGTGCTGTCAGGGTCTCAAGTTTAGACCATAACCTGCAATCCAAGAGATGTGTGAGACACCTCAGCCTCATTTTTTGCTACCTCATTCTTCCATCTCTTCTGAGTTCCTTCCTGTTCGTTTTTTAAAAGTGCTCCCTCCCCCCTTTCTACGTAGTTTCAAAAAAACTGGAAAGGGCAGTTCTTGATTAGAATTAATTGATTGGGCTTTTTTTCTTTTTACTGGTTGTCTGATGGGAGAAAAAGTTATTTTCCTCAGCTATTTGAGAACAGATTGGTAGACTTATGTGTGTGTAGCCATAACACACTGAAGAATTTGGTAAAATAAAAATAATCTGTACTAGAGAATAGCCCTATCACACATATTATGGCTTCCTTATGAATAGATCTGATAAGGTTGGAACTTCTAAACTGAGGGGAACATGGTGAAAGTTTATGCAAGGCGCTTTTTATTCCAGATTAATTAAACCAGGATACTTATTTATTTCCTTCTGCCCATCATTGGCTTTAGCTCCATCCACTCCCAACCAGCATGTTGCCCACTCCTGCTTTAGACCATAAGTCTCTATGTGGCAGCCACAGGTGCAACACCAATGGAGGGACCTCCAAAGAACCTATGAAATCCCTGCAGTCCCTTCCTCCTCTTACACCAGGCTTCCTCAACTTCGGCCCTCCAGATATTTTTTTGGCCTACAACTCCCATGATCCCTAGCTAGCTGTACCAGTGGTCAGGGATGATGGGAATTGTAGTCTCAAAACTTCTGGAGGGCCGAGGTTGAGGAAGCCTGTCTTACACCAGTCTCAGCCTTTACAGCAAAGCTCTGCCCATTTCTTCCTTTGCCTGTATGTACTTTTTAAGGCTGAGATTGAAGCCAGGCTCCCAGGCACAAGAAACAGCTTTCATGGGCAATGACCCAGCCAACAGATCCAGGGCCCTGGGATGGGAGGCAGGGAAGAGAGCAGAGTGACGGGGGGGGGGGGCAGGTCTTAAAATGCTCTTCCAGTAGCACAATGAGTAGGACAAATGCTACCCTAGCGTAAATAAATTGGTGCATTGTTTGCATCCATTGTAACTCCATGAGGACCCATGACTTGCATAAGTGTTCTTGTGCCATGGTAATACCGGAAAACACCAGACTGGTTTTTATATAACTGCTCAGTAACAACACCTATGTAAAATTTTATTTTATTGTGGTTGAGTGGGCCAGTTCCCATGTAAGAAACATGTAGTTTCAGTATTCATTTTTTTTATTTACTAGATCTGACTCTATGCCTTTGTGGCAGCCATTTTATGATTTGATGACACCCCCCCATGGCAGCCATTTTGTGGTGGTCCCCACCACACACTTTTAAAGTTCCCAGTGTGTCAGTGGAGTTGAAAAGATCAGGGATTAGAGAAGTTGGGAAGCCCTGCTTTAGACTTGTACTTCCTAGCCTCTTTTTACCAACATGCTTTCTTCCTGTTAGTAGTGTACCTCTGGTGAGTAATTTGCATCAGAAAACTGTTGCCCTAAAGGTGATCTAATTAAGCATGTTTAGTTTACTTGTATTTAGTAAACAAAGTTAAAAACTTTAAAACAGCCAGGGTTGCCTAATAATATTGTATTTGCAGTTGGCTTCCATTCACTCTTACTAATGAACTTATAAAGCCAACCATTTCCGGGGGGGGGGGGGGAAATAAAGCAGTAAAAAATCCCATCCCTACCACCTGCTCTGTCCTACTTTTTGCCATCCTGCCTCTTAGCCAACCCCTTCTGTATACAATGTGAAGTTTCTTTGCAGCCCTCTCATGTCTTGTCTTTCACTTGTTTTTCTATTGGATTCTTTCCAAATAGACTGCTCTTTCTTTTATCAGCAACTTGCTTCTGATTTCCTTGTCTCTTAGTTCCCCTATATCCAAGGGAGTATGCTTACTCCTTATTCTCCCTAAATGAAGTTCTGATTCTAGCCAAGTTTACAGCTTTTACTTTCTGTGCAAAAGTTATACTATAATTCAGTTATTTTAAGTTCATTGAGAGACTGGAGAATATAAATTTATAATTTTCTATAAAACAATAAAAAAGTTCATAGATCAATAGGTCTACAGTATTTCTGGGTAAATTATGGTACTGATATATATTTACCTAAACCAATTGTGCTTCCTTGAAACTATGCAAGACTAGCTCTTAGAATTTGTCCAGTCTAGCATATACTGTAGCTTTTAATTCTTTCATCAGCACTGCCCTCTGGCAGTCCCTTATTCCGGGCCTTTTTAGAATCCTCTTGATGGAGCCATATGAGTGAAGTATAACATTGCTAATTCATGCACAGAGAATGGTGTTCTGACCTTGTTTAGCAGAGTGCTGGGTATGAGAGTGGGAGTTGAAATAAAATATTATTACATCTGCCAAATAGCCTTCTGGCTAGATATTTGCTTTTTTTTAAAGGTAGGAGTAAAAATCCATTTGTTCAGGTGGCATAGTATCTGCAATGTGTTGATTGTTTTGTGCATTAAAGACTAGACCAGGCCTTGTATTTAGTTACATGAAACAAATGGAGGTGCCATATTTTCCTTTACATGTGGACTTTGTCTAAAAGGTAGGTGCTCACACACTGCTGCACTGCAGTTGGCCATGGCTTTCAGCACTGGTGAACATTTATGCCAGGTTTGGGAACCTTTTGACTTCCAGATGTTGCTAAACTACAACTCCCACCATCCCTGACTGTTTGCTGTGCTTGCTAAGGTTGATGTAGTTCAGCAACATATGAAGGGCAAAAAGTTTCCCACTCCTGTTAAATGCAGAAGAATAGGAGTGTATGAGGATCCTATGAGTATGTAAACACTTTCATATACAAAAGCCTTGTTAACATAAGAAATGTATCAGTTTCAGGTACCAGTATAATATTTTGAGCATGTGGAGCTAGTTACCCTGGTTTCATGGGCTCGTGAACCCCTGAGAAGTTCTGGGTTGTTTCCTGGCAGGGTCAGCAGTGCCATTGTACGGCAGCTTCAGCCTGGATAGCTTTTATAGCAACAGCAGCAGCCGGAAATCTAAAAGTGTCGCTTTTTGCGTTAGAAAAGTAATAGCATCAGAGAATGTCCATCTATACCTTTCTGGAAGCTTCTTTTTGAGTTACTCCAGAACAGGTTATTTCCAAGCAAGTTTGTTGGGAAACAAAAGGAATTTGTTTCCGTTGGTGAGACACTCGTCCACATCTGCACATGCATGTCTATGGGGGAGTAAGATGGTGGCTGCAGTCTTCTGCAGCCCCCAACCAGGTCTGGAGGCTTTTGGCAAATCAATTATCAGCCTTTTGGTAAATAACTTAACTCATCCGTAGTTCATTATGGAGTTTGAGGTCAAAATGTTACAGCAAGGCTAGTTATTCCTTAAAATAGAATTTATATTGTTCGTGCACATTGATGCATAAAACTCTGTTTCTCCTGGTGAAGGCAATCTTTTTCTAAAATGTAGTTCTTAACAGAATAAATTGGTTTCTGTGCTTGAGTAATTCTCTTAGCAATGTCGAACAGCTTGTGGTTTAAAACCTTTATTCTTCATGCAAAAAAAATCAAGAAATTTTAGCATGCTTCAGTGACTTCTATGAAAATCAATTTAATATTCAAAGAACCCGAAATATGGGTTAGAAGGGCTCTTCAAGGTCATTTAAATGAAAGGGAAAAAAGTAAAACCTACTGATCAATTTCTGTCTTTTTATCTTGAAAGTTTTTGGGGTTTTTTTTACTTTGGATGGGCATGTTGCATTCAACCTGAAGATACCTATTGGTCCTAGTATTTTGACTGTTGGACTGACTTTTGTTCCATAGTTGCTGAGTAAACTCTTAGAGCAGGCGTCAGCAAACTTTTTCAGCAGGGGGCCAGTCCACTGTCCCTCAGACCTTGTGGGGGGCCCAGACTATATTTTGAAAAAAAGAATGAACAAATCCCTAGGGCCCCACAAATAACCCAGAGGTGCATTTTAAATAAAAGGACACATTCTACTAATGTAAAAACACGCTGATTCCTGGACTGTCCGCAGGCTGGATTTAGAAGGCGATTGGGCTGGATGCGGCCCCTGGGCCTTAGCTTGCCTACCCATGTCTTAGAGCTTCTGTGACTTAGGTGTTTTCCTTCTTGCATCCTTGGAAAACTTTGGGCTTTGTTTAGAGAGGGCCTACTCAAAAAGTAGTATTATCTTCTTGATATTCCTATATTTGCTTCAGCCTGTCGTACGGAAGGCCTTGGAACTTGGCAAGCAGCCCAGTCGTGTCACTTGAAAATTGAGAGCTTGCCAGTTACATTCTTGTACTTCCTTTTAGTGCAAATACACACATCTTCAAATATTTGATGTCACAACCAGAGCAGAAAGGGATCGTCCTGTTACAAAATTGCCTGGTTAAGACAGGCAAGAAAGAAAGGGAACAGGCAAGAAAGAACACCAGAATGTTTTCCATTACAGCAGACGTGGTCAGCTCAGAATTGGGGGTGTTCTGGTGTGGCATGGGTCTGTAGAGTTTTCTTAGAAATGTTTGGGGGAGAACTGGGTAATAACTGGCTCCCGCATGGCTACTGCCTTAATAAAATGCAATAGGTAAGATGTTGCTGTGAGCAAATGAGAAAAGCTACAAAGTAGCAAAACTGTATAAAAGCAGCTCTCTCCCTTTCACTTCGGTTTAGAAACAGTTAGCTAACATAAGTGCATATAGGACAATGATGTTTGTTTGTTTGTTTGTTTGGTGGGCCTATTGGCTAGGTTGCAGAAAAACTTGAGTTTGGGGCTCACTTGCACAGTCATGTACCTTGAATGGGGGGGGGTGATTCTAGACAAGTTGCCTCTTGTACCTGCTTTTACATGTGCATCCTGTTGGGTTTTTCTTTTTTTAAAAAAAAGGTTGAAGTGCTGTCTCAATTGTATGCTTTGTCTTGTTTAGAAATCGACAAAATTCAGAAAGGTGAATCAAAGAAAGATGAGGAAGAGACCTATCTGGACCTGTTTTCTCATAAGAACATGAAGCTGAAAGAACGAGTTCTCATCCCAGTCAAGCAATACCCTAAGGTGAAGGCCAGCAAATGCCTCATTAATGTCCTGTAAAGGGATGCTTATGACAAGTTCCACTCACAGCAGCTGTTTGCTTTGAGCTGTTCTGATTTATGCCAATGCATTTATTGCTGTTGTTAAATATTTCCAAGGCGTTTCTGCTGTATTTTCTTTGTGTGTTTGTAGCAGGCCAGAACATAGGCTTATGAAGGATATTTCTTGTACTTGAAAATGTTTATTATTGGCAAAAAAATATTTCATTCCTTGTGCAATATGGCACGTCACAAAACATAAGAGGACAGGTCCCTGCCCTGAGGACGTTACAGTCTAAATTTGCCATAGCAAGAAAAAAGAGAGGAGGTGAGACAGTGATATACATGGGGGAAAGGGGCCATATTTCAGTTACAGTTAGGTAGTAAGATGAGAACTAGAGTTGTGCCACAGAAGTGGCGTTGCATAGATCAGGGCTTTTTGTGCCCCCCTAAAGTCTGTCATTTTCTTTAAAAATAGACAGGGAAACCATCTTGACTGATCCTGCTGTGATGTCAAAAGGCTTTTGTTAGGGTTACCAACTTTTTTAAAATAACAATTTCTAGATATTTTTTTACTAGCAGTTTCTCTAGGTTCCCCATTGTGGTGTCAAAATAATTTGGGGGGGTTGTCCCTAATGCCCCGTAATTAGTCCAACTTTTTAAACAACATATCTTATACATGTAAGTTTACCGAGCATTCCCACAAGCCCCCAGATGTGAATCTGTGATACCAAAAGTCTTTTGCCGCCAAGCCACCTTTCCTCCAGTGTGTTCTTTTAAAATGCAAACACTTTCACTATGCACACTTTGATATGCTTGATTGCTAACTTACCAGAATTTGGATCATTCACCCTTTGGTTTTTTTCTAGAAGGCCAAAATGAGTACAGTTTAAAATTTCGGGAAACTTATAATTGCTGACCCTAGTCATTGCAGTATAAATTTTAAAGTAACTTAATTCAGTTTTTGAAACTAAGAAAAAATCTGTTTCTCTCCTTTTAGTTTAACTTTGTTGGGAAGATCCTGGGACCCCAAGGCAACACCATCAAGCGACTGCAGGAAGAAACTGGAGCAAAGATATCTGTACTGGGGAAGGGGTCAATGAGAGACAAGGCAAAGGTAGGGGCACTGGGCTCAAATTACAAGTACTTTTGTGTGTTTTAGAATTCTGGATTTTTTTCATAGATGGTTGGGTTGGCCGTTGCATCCTCTCCCCGTTTGTTGAGAGCACATTGCCTTTAAGTAAAAGTGTTGTGTTATGTACCTTTTAAAAATGCATTGATGACTTAGAACTGCAAAATCCCCAGGAGTGAGTACTTGTTGCTTTGCCATTAATGACAGAATGAGCAGGCAGCTGATTAACCGAATTCAATAGTCTTTTCTAATGCAACCAATGTCAAGTGTTTGTTGTATCTAGGCTATGTAAAGAAAAGAGATTCATAGAGCATCACATCAAAGCTGAGCTCTTCCTTCTCACGTTTCCATGCGACTTGGAAGAGGGCATCTAACTGAAATCTTGGTTTTCTTAACTTTTTGAAAATTGTACTTGTGAAGGCTACTGTTAAGCCTCTAGATTGTTTAAAGCCAAGTAAGTAAATCTTGAGTTTATGCTAGTAAGGATTTTTCATTGCCAAGTAAGTGAGAAGAGAAATAAATGAATCTTATTGGAAGCCCATTTTTCATATTTCTTTGGAATATCAGTTGACAAGATTGTTTGGAGTCGATATATGCAAGCAAAAGTTTAGGGCCAGGACCATCTGGGGATAACTAGTTTAGGGTTGGCACAGGTAAATAATTTTTTTAGTAAAACTAATGT
Source organism: Podarcis raffonei (assembly GCF_027172205.1). NCBI lineage: Eukaryota > Metazoa > Chordata > Lepidosauria > Squamata > Lacertidae > Podarcis > Podarcis raffonei. The sequence goes on from NC_070609.1 coordinate 32,724,578, forward strand.
TAGACTTTGTTTTGATTCCTGTTCTTAGAATTATGTACTAGGAGGCATAAATGAAAGGCTGTTGTCGGGGTCTGAGATTTCTACCAAAATGTCTAGTCCTGTACTTGTGTTTTATCCTGCCACCTTTATTTGCAAATGGGTGAGCAGTTGCTGTTGCAGTCATTGGGTGTGAGGAATCCACTTGTGTGTCCGTGTCCAAGCACAGAGCAGTCTCAGCTTAAAAAAAAGTTTCCAGATTAAAAGTATGGGTGGGTAGTTAATTGTGCACCAAAAGATTAGCACCACTGGCCAGTAAAGCAAGTGCTGCCACAATTACACGGGCCTCTCCAAATGGCAGTAAAATTCACCTAGGTCAAACAGTCATGAAAGTCATTATTAGCCCAATAAAATAACTCAAGGATTGAAGGGTCCAGAGCTGCAGCAACAGCCTCCTAAGCCTTAGTAGTTAGTTCTGTCACGAGCATATGGAGCCCTTCAATAAGGTGTTGAATCCAGTTTCACACATGCAAACTGGAAGCAATAGTAAAATTACCTTACAGCAGGCTTCCTCAACCTCAGCCCTCCAGATGTTTTGAGACTACAATTCCCATCATCCCTGACCACTGGTCCTGCTAGCTAGGGATCATGGGAGTTGTAGGCCAAAAACATTTGGAGGAAGCCTGCCTTACAGCGAGCAGGTAAGAATGATCAATTTTTTCTTTGAGAACAAGGGAAAGATGTGAGACTTAATCCCAACACTTCATTCCTTTAAGCATCTTAGAATTTGTCTCTGCTTCCTGGGAAAAAATTCTGAGAGGTTGGTGGCATCTATTTGCAGATGTGGCAAAGCAACACTTGTCTCTTTATGTGAGCAACAGGAAGGCTTGTGTTCTCTTTTGAAACCTCTAGCCATCTACTGTAACAGTTGTTTGTTTTTCAGGAGGAAGAACTGCGCAAGGGGGGTGACCCAAAGTATGCTCATTTAAATATGGACCTGCATGTCTTCATTGAAGTTTTTGGGCCACCCTGTGAGGCTTATGCTCTTATGGCCCATGCCATGGAAGAAGTCAAAAAGTTCCTTGTTCCGGTACATACCACCTTCTTTTTCTAAAATGTTCTGCATAATAACATGTTTGGCCTTGGCAAGGTGTGTTCAAGTAGAACAGATTGTGGCAAAGCATATTCCACAGAATAAGCTCAGTCAGAGAGAAAAAGGAGATAATGTTTTGAATAAGGCAGTACTAAGTATTGACAATTCAATCACTGGAGCTGAACAAATGCTTCGTTCCAAAACTTAATTGCAGCCAACCCACCTGTGCAGTTGGATATTTTTCTGCAAAAATGACTCCCAAGCAGACATAGATACGAAAGACCTTGTCCTATTTTGAAAAAAAGTGTTGGGTTGACTTCTAAAAATTATAATCTTAGAGATTTTGCAACAGTTACTTAAGAAAGGCTATTAACGGGTCAAAAGATTGGACTCTAGGGAAGATGCTATCAAGAGATTGGCTGCTCCAAAAGTTGTCAGGACCTGAATTTTATTTGCTAACACCTGCAAATGTTTTTTTTGCGGGGCGGGGGGACCACCTGATCTTTTATTCATTTTAGAGAACCAAGGATTCTAATATCTGGATTGCTGGTTTGGTTTTGCCTTCTGAAATTTGTTACATGAATTGTAGGTGCAGTTGAGCTCTCTGAAACGGAAACTCCTGCTGAGGTTTCAACTCAACTAGAGAAGGGAACTTTAGCTCTAATGCACCATTTTAAGACTAGCTGGGGGGTTTTCACCTCTGGTTTAATATCTGTCTTGAAAAGCAGAAAGACCTTTCTAGAAATATTCAGAAATGACTAGCTTTCATTATTCATCAGCAGAGGAAATTGTTGGATCTCATGTTCTAAAGGTGTGAGTGTGTATGTGCACACATTGTGGAGAGTACACAGGAATTTGGGGGTTGTCTTAGTTATCCCTGTTGAGCTGAGCCTCTAGGAGGGAATTGTAGAAGCCTCTTGGACAGGCATTGCTGTGCAGCTAAAGCAGAACAAGAGTTCCATGTCTGCCCTGCTGTGGATAACAATGGACTTCTGATACATTTGTTTTTGTTCTAATGCACACAACACAAAATGGCTGTGACTGTCTCAGTTTTGAATATGGTGCACAAAGGGGTAGAGCTACATAGACACTGCATGTAAGGTTTGTGAAGCTTTGAAGGCTTCCACATATCCAAAAGGATACGAAAGTGGTCGCTCTTCTTTGAAGCCATCTGTTCCTTTTGGTTTGCCAAAACCACCTCCTATCTTTTAACACTTTACTGTGTTACTGTTGCACCCCTCCAACAGATTGGCATCAGTGACTGGATTCCCTACTGGATTTAGGGAGTGAAATGCTTTTGCTCTGCTGCTAATCCCTCCACAGATTGCCTGAAATTGTACCCCCTGGAGAGTGCAGAATGCACAGAGCAGGGACAGAAGTGGAAAGAGGCAGCTTAGAGTTACTGGTGAGCATTTGCTCTTTGGACTGAAACCATTTCCTGCCTCCTCTGAATGGGAACAAGAAATTTAGGCTGCTAAGGGAGCCCACTTCTCAGAGCATTTGACAGGCAGGAAGGCCAGCTGTTCTACAAGGGTGCAAAGGATGTTTTGTGGCAGCTGTTGTGACTTAGGCAGCTCCTGCCCATAGTACTCACCTATGCCTTTCCAAACAGAGCTGTTGTTAGCAGCACAAAAACCCATTTCAAATAAAATGAGTGAGATTTTTATTTTTATTTTTTGCTTGGCCTAGAAATTAATTCCCTCTGTTTTTGCTTAGGATATGATGGATGACATCTGCCAGGAGCAGTTTCTGGAGCTGTCTTATCTCAATGGTGTGCCAGAGCCAACACGAGGTCGAGGGATTCCTGTACGAGGAAGGGGAGCTGTGCCCCCACCTCCACCTGTTCCTAGGTAACAAATGGAAATGTTGCTGGAGATGAGCTCTTGCTGGTTGCAGTTGCATCTTTAAGCAGTAAGATTGTGCTTCTGATGGTTTGGGGAGGTGGGGAAGCGATATGGGCTTAATGGCTGTTTCAATTTTTTTTTTAGTGTGTGGAGTGGGGCAGCCTTGCTGAACAGGTGAGAGGCAATAGAAAAGGCACTCAGTCATATTTCCCATAGGTGGTGGGTTTTGAGTCTTAGTTTACTCTCGCAGTTGCAAGCTTTTTCTTGTTCAGCATGTTGACAATACCAGATCTTTGAGGGGGTTCATGAATTGTCCAATAGGGTGGTGGCCCATTAATTGTAGACCATCTTTAATTATTCCTAAACTCCACGGTCCTGCCAATGCATTCTGCACTAAGCAGGGATAACATGAGGCTTTTGAAACTTTGGTTTTCATTTAAGAAAGTTTCCAGCCCTTGTTTCAGAGAGACAGTTGAATGTTTTCTAAGTCTCTCAGGCCAGGTGGATATAGCTTTAAGTGCCCTTCACAGCTGCCTTTGCTCTACTCTTTGCTACTTTATCTTAACCCTTCTTGACCTAGACATCACTGCTCCATAAAATTGCTAATCTGCTTACCTACATCTGTGCATCTGCCCCTTACTTCATGTCTTTCCTTTATTATGTTTCCCTTTGGCAACTCCTGTCCTTAACATTAAAACCCCCCACAAATTATTCCACTTGTTTTTATTATTGGTTGTTAGCTGCCCTGAGCCCGGTCTTGGCTGGGGAGGGTGGTGTATAAATAAAAATTATTTATTATTATTATTATTATTATTATTATTATTATTATTAATCCAAATATCAGAAGCAGCCTCAGTTGTGTAGGTTTTTCCATATACATCTTTTTATAAAGAAACTGGGCTGTATGAACATCAAGTGATAATGCTTCCTCTCTCCTTCGCTTCCAAAAACTACTTTGTGCTAAACTTAGAAGTCTATAAAGGCCCATTTATGTTTTGAGATGTCTTGGGCCTTTTGCAATGACAGCTGATGCTACTAGTTTGGCTTATCTTTGAAGTGATTCTGGTAGGTACTTAAATCTTTGCTACTTGCTCAATCCAAGTTTCATATTTGGGCATTTTTAGCTCTGTCTCCGTACATCACACAGCAAATTTTACTAGATTTAATTTTGTCATTCATCTCTGCTGCTAGGCCTCTGCAAATTGAGCTTCTGTATAGACAACAGATTAGATTTAGTGGGTGTCCAGAGCATGGTTGTGTGCAGATTGTGTGTGCCTTCTAACTCTTCTGTCCCCTTTTTATAGGGGACGTGGCGTGGGACCTCCACCACCACCTCCACGTGGAGCTCTTGTGCGGGGGGCCCCAGTGAGAGGTGCCATTGCAAGAGGAGCAGCTGTGGCCCGGGGTGTTCCCCCTCTTCCAGCAGTGAGAGGTGCCCCTGCACCAAGAGCTCGGGCAGCCGGCATTCAAAGAATACCTCTTCCTCCCCCTCCTGCACCAGAGACCTATGAAGATTATGTAAGCAGTTTTTAACTTTCTGAGAGGAGGGAGAAAGTCTGATAACAGATTACTTGTGCCTAAAAACTTTGGTTTATCCACAACACCCAAGATTATACATACATAAGAACACAGAGAGCATCCTTTGTCAGAATCAGATGACTGGTCTGTCTAGCACAGTATTGTCAGCAGTGATTGACTGCAATTCACTATGGGATTTCAAACCAGGGTCTTTCCCAGCACTGCCTAAAGATGCTGGGGATTGAACCTGGGATGTGCAAGCAAATAGCCTGCTCCTCCCCCAGAGTTAGACCTTTTTTGACCACATTAACACCTTACATTTCAAGCACTATGATATCACTTTAAACAATCATGCCTTCTCCCAAAGAATTATGGGAGCTACTGTTTGTTAAGGGTGCTGAGAGGTGTTAAGAGCCCCCACCCATTCACCTCACAGAGCTGCAATCTTCAGAGGGTTTAACAGTCAGTCCCTCTTCCCAGAGAATTCTGAGAATTGTAGCTTCCTGAATATGGGTCTCCTAACAGCTCTCAGCACTCTTTAACAGACTACATCTCCCAGAAGCCTGAGGAAAGCTATGACTATTTAAAGTAAAATCATACTGTTTTAAATACAGTGGTACCTCGGGTTAAGAACTTAATTCGTTCTGGAGGTCTGTTCTTAACCTGAAACTGTTCTTAACCTGAGGTACCACTTTAGCTAATGGGGCCTCCCGCTGCTGCTGCCACGCCGTCGCCACGCGATTTCTGTTCTCATCCTTAAGCAAAGTTCTTAACCTGAGGTACTATTTCTGGGTTAGCGGAATCTGTAACCTGAAGCGTCTGTAACCTGAGATACCACTGTATATGGTGGGGTCTTCCTCTCTTGTGCACACACACAACTTTGAAAGAATATAACAGATGCCCCCTGTCATTTGACAAGGGAAAGGCATGCTTGCTTGGTACTGTACAGGAGAGTTTGATAATAGCATGGGCCTTTGGACCTGGCTACTTTAAAAAGTAATGGCCCTTAAGAATGAATAAGCCTTGTCTTCAGTGGAGAAAATAGCACCAAGCAGAGACAGAAATTGTGTCTGCTTGGCAGTTGTTTTCTTGAGGTTTTCCTCCCTGCTAGCCTCATCCTCCTTACACTGCATCTTTAATGCTTTCTGATTCACAGAAATAAGACTTGATCATAGATCCCGGTGAAGGACTGCTCGGCAAAGGACTGCTTGCATAGTCTAGGTGACCTTGGTTGCTTGGAAGTATGGAGGGAGGGTGATTGTACCAGTTTTTAAAGAAATTTCACAAACTTTGTAGTAGCAAACCAGGTTTTGCCATGCTGTAGTCCAAAATATCTGGAAGACAACAGGTTGGGGAAGTCTGGTCTATTCCATTTATTAGACCAAGATTGTTATATCTACACTGGGCAATTGTATTTTTTTAGTGCGTGAAATATTTCCAAGGACATTGTTTGGATAACTGCAAGGTAAAGTAATGTGTGTTTGAAGGGGGTACCTGTGTATCACTTTTGTGATTTGGACTTTATAGATGGTACTTTGCTTGGTATTTAATTTTTTATTTTTTTACAATAGCTGACTCCACCCTTGCCTCTTTGTCTATTCCAGGGCTATGACGATGCTTATGCAGAGCAAAGTTACGAAGGATATGAAGGCTACTACAGCCAGGGTCAACAGTAAGTGCTTCCTTTTGATTACTTAGAATCAAGTTGGAAGAGGACTTGGTGGGTAATTTTGTCCAACCCCCTACAATGCAGAAATATGCAGTTGGCTCATACAGGGATCCAATCCACACCCTTGGCATTATTAGCATCACGTTCTAACCAACTGAGCCACATTAGTACTTAATTGCCCTGTGTCTTCAGCAGAACACAAGCATATTGTGCTTGTGTGCGCTTCTACATCTATACCATGAGTATCTGTGTTACAAGGATCAGCACTGTCCAGCATTCCCTGGGCCTTGAGTGATTGGGTAACAACAGCCTTAACAAAGCACTGTGATCCCCAAAAGTCAGGTAAAGGGCCCCATCACATCCACTAAGCCTTGGCCTCATTGGCATGGACTTTTCCTTTACTGTTTGTGAAGATAGCTGGGCCTGGGCTCCTTCTTCCCTTACAACTTTAGCTAATGGACAGTATTGCAAGGAAGCATAGTATCTGGTCTAGGGAGTCCCTAACTATTGCAAGAAGCACGTCCATATTACCCTCTCTGTGAGATAGATGGTCATTTGAACCATCCTAAATAATAACAGCATGATGATTAGAAAGATACACCACCTCAAGGGATAATAATAATAATAATAATAATAATAATAATAATAATAATAATAATACTCTGTCTTGTTATTGCAGGGAAACAGAATATTATGATTATGGACACGGTGAAGCACAGGAATCTTATGAAGCGTATGGTACGTCTGCATGCTCTGTTGCCATGGCAGAAGCAGAACTCTGTGTTCGATGTATTTTAGTCAGTTATTTTTTGCCTTGAATGCAAAAGATAAAAAGGTTATCATGATCTAAGTTTTTTGAGAGGCAGTATGTAGGATATAATGAGTCTTTTCAGCTGAGGACAAATCTGGAGATCTTGCCTTTAGCTGATGTTACTCTGAAAGTGTCCAATAATCTTAAGAATATACTGGCTATATTAGTGCATTGAAAAGGTTTACTAGAAAGTCTAATTACCAGTGAGTTTTATCCCAAGTTTTCATTCTGCACCAAAAAGCAGAGCTGTTATTGTTCTGCTAACCACTAGAAAGTGCCAGACACTCAGCAGGGAATAATAAAGCCCTGTGGTCTTCTCTCTTTCATTTTTAAATTGCAAGATTTCAGCTGACATCTTGCCACACATTCTAGACCATTTTTAAATGCTTAAAGCTAAGGACTATATGTGTGTATCTTTGTAAAGGAAAGGTTAGATTTCTCAGGATGCTGAATTCTTTGCCAATAATTCCATTCCACATTGGCACAGTACAGTCATGAAATCCATGAAGCTTTAAATATCACCAGTATGAGACAAGAAGTATTTAGCTGCCAAAGAATTCTCGGATGAGTATGAGGAAGATAAAAATGAGAGCTCCTTGCAACTCTTAAGAAGGTTTGTCCCCTTCTACACTGAGATATTGGCAACTATGGAAACAGCTTTCTGGTCATGACAATCTTTGTGAAAGATTGTCAGTGTTTCCATTTATCTGTCCTCTTCCTTTGGGTTGACTCTAAGCATTATTTTTCTGCCTCTTCAGTATTACTGTTGTATCCTCTGATTTTCCTGACTAAAGGGACCAAACTTCCTCTGGGCCATTGGGCACAACAATGCTTCTCTTAATTAGTTCAGTTGTAACTAATTTTAGTGTATGTGCCTGCTTTCCTGTGGACAAAATGAGAAAAATAACTTGTGTGAGCCAGCCATGTTGAATTAGAAGTGTGAAGTTTTAGCTAGTCAGAAGCGTATGTCTTTCAACAAAACTAATTTTGTCTTGTTTTTGAAAGGAACCTGGTACTTTTCTGATGTTTCATTTTCCCCAAAACTGTTAATATTCCTCATTATGCCTTCTATGTTTGGTGAAAATAATAGTTTCCTACTGCACCTGAGGACTGTATTGTCTCCTGTTGGGCATGTGCAAGGAGGGTATGTTTGGATGGCACATGATGCAGCTTGCTGAAGTCTGGTCTGGTCAGCCCTTTGGATAGGAAGACATCTTGGAAACCCTGGTGCCACCTTGAGCTCTGTGATGAAACAGAGGCGAGATAGAGCTTGTACTACATTTTTAAAGTATTTTCTCAGGGCAACAAAGGCTATGGTGGTAACACATGAGATCAGACAACTAAACCCCTCATTTGAAGGTGTCCACTTGTGGAGAAGCATGCGTCCTTTAAAAATATATGTTCCATTAAAACTACTAGGAGTGGAGTTGTGTGCAGCAAAACTTTGGCTAATTCTGTGTTTTGATTACCTGCAATGAGCCATTTGGACTCTTGATGATTTGTGCAAGACTTCTGTGTCTTGCCAGCTCTGAATAGCACTTCACATACACTCCAGTTCCTTCCAAAGCACCATTTGGTAGCACACTGAAATCTATGCCTAGGTCTCTTTTCAGGGTTATTTGCTAACACCATGATTCATGAAAAGCAAAACAGCTGTCCTTTTTCTGCTGCCTACATGCGCTATTTTCTTTCCTGCAGGTCAAGATGATTGGAATGGAACAAGGCCCTCGCTCAAGGCCCCTCCGACTAGGCCAGTGAAGGGAGCATACAGAGAGCACCCATACGGACGCTATTAAAGCATACATGAGGGGGAAATATCACTTTTGAGCAAACAGTTGTTTCTGATTCTTGTATCTCCCAGGATTCCTGTTGCTTTACCCACAACAGACAAGTAATTGTCTCCCTGATTTTTCTCTGGCTCCCTTTTTCTCCCACCTCCATCCTCCCCCACCACTGACCTTGCATTCTGGCTTCTGTATGTAGTATTTTAAAATAATTTAGATTTAGAAGACTGAATTCAATTTTTAAGTGTGTAGATGGCTTTTTTTTCTCTGTTTAGATATATAAACACAACTGTACCTTTAAAAAGAAAAAGTTGAGGTAAAAAATGTTAGTTTCCAAAGTGACATGCTTGCTTAACAGTTATGAAATTAAAGTTTGTTAATCTTTAAGTATTTTTTGTTTTTTAGGCAACCCATAAAAGTTGTAGTTGCAGAATCCCAAAAGTAGGCTACATTTCAAAATTCAGGGTTGGCTTTTAATGACTTAAAATCATAATGTAATGGTAGCAACTGCCGCAGTTTAAAAAGTAAGCTCAAATGTCAACACTTTGCCCTTAAAAGCAGATTGCTTGATTAATCTTAAGTTTAAATGTTAATAGAAAGAATTCTCCTTAACAGATAAAACAGTAATTTTTTTTCTCAATCAGTTTAACTTTAAAAAAAAATTAGGTTTGTAACATTGACCATGTGGGTTTTGAAATCTAGCCCCAGTGTTGAGATGCTAGTGACGGACGTTCTCCAGCAAAAGGTGTTCTTGGCTTAATTCTGCATGAAGAATTTTTAAGAGAAGTGGACATCTAGCTGCTCTGTAATTTTTATATTGCTCTAACTGCCCAGTGTTTTGATATTAGGAAGTATTAAATGAATAGCTGTGCATTGTGTCTCTCTCTTTTTTCTTTTCTTTTTTCTTAAAGGAAAAGCTGAACACTTGAGTGTTTGCAGTACATAATACAGCTCAGGCTTAAAATTGGCAAAACTGTAAAGCTTTTAGCCATTCCAATGACATGTTCAAGTGCGTCTCAACACTAGCTTTATGTTAAAAAGGGACATTGCAGCTGAAAAAAAGCAAGGAGCTTCATTTTGTACATAGATTTGTACACTGTTCTCCCATTTTGTTCTTGGAAGATTAAATGCTACTACTTGTGTAAGCCTGCCTAAATAGGTAGCTAAAATTTGTCAAGATGTCTGCAGCAGTTTGTCAATAAAGTTTAGTCCTTTTTTAATCAAAGTAAATGTGATGAATTGTCATTTTTTTAAAATTTTGGTCAAGCAGTAAAATAGATTGTCCTCTTTCAATTAATTTAAATTAATGCTAAAGTACTTGGTCTGTTTTTTAAAAAGAAGTTCTCTTAAAATCCGAAGACGTTTTTAAAATGGTATGTTCTGAAAGTTTTAAAACTTTACCAAGCTGAGTAAGCTTAATTTTAAAACAAAATTGTTTTTCACCCCCTGGAAGTTGAGCAGTTGTGCCAGAAACGGGGCTTCAAGTGGCAGCATCAGTGTTCTGTTTCACTGAAGGGTTGAGACATCTGCTGGCTTTTTATCTTGAGTCTGCGGACAGCTGCTTCTGCACCAGCCCCTTTGTAGCTGCTATTGATTTCAAAAGGGCAGAGTGGCCTTCTTGCGCAAGCCCCATTCATTTTGGTGACACCTGCGCAAGGAATGTCCCCAGGGGATTGTGCCCTCTGCAGAGAGGCGGAAATTGTTGATCCAAAAGTAACTTTCATCAAAACAGTGTGACTCCAAAAGCCTTTTTCACAGATAGAAAAGAAAAAGAAGACTTCTTCCTTTTGCTGCATCCACAGATTTCCCTCTCCTCAGACTGCCTGCTTTTCAGGGCAGCATTCCTTGGGTTCCAAAGCAATTACAAAGTGGTGGCTTATGTAGGGAGCAGGCAGATTGTTCTCAATAGCCCGTTAGGAAAGGCACATAATGCAGCTTTGCTAACTGCCCACCTGTCCACACACCCCCATGTTAGTGATTTGCTGCCTTCAAAGAAAATCAGCTTCCCTGCCTGGTTGTCTGGAGGAAAGTCTCACTCACTGCAGATGACCAGGTTAAACAGCTGTTGACAAGCCTGGCATGATAGCAGAACTGACTGCTGTGAAGAGCTGGTGGCTTGTACTTACTCTCCCTTCTTGGCAAAATTTAAAATCGAGTATTCACTGGGAAAGAACTGCTTGGGGGTGAAAAAAAAGTCCACTGTTACTGTCAAATTGCTCATAGCAGTGCATGATTGAGGGAAGCTACTTTTAAAAGCCAAAAAGAGTTGTATTTGTAGATTGTTATTTTAAAAAAATGTAAATAACTGAATTTTCCACAATGGTTTGGAGTCAGCTTTCAGGGCTTAATGTCTTGCTTGATGAAAAGAACGCCCAAAACCCCCCTTTTAAAGGAAAATTATCGCAGGAGAATTCAGGATGTCTTAAAGCTAACATGCACCGAAAAACTCAAAAGGTAACCTAAATGTCTGATTTTAATGGCACATTTCTTTTACATAAAATGTGACAGCAACTTGCATAAACTTTTATTGCTGAAGAAGTTCTTCAAATGTTAATTTTAAATGTAAAATCTTGTTTAAAAAAGATGGTTTAAAAATAGATACTTAAAATACATCCACTTGCTTATGCATAAATTAGCAATAATGTTTTAATACTTGTGCCCTTTGTCATTTGCAATGGACCGTAACCTTGGGCAAAAAAAAAAGCAAAAAAAAGCAAACAGAATCGAACCTTAAATATCAAAAATGGATGTAGCTAGTCCTCTGTGTTTACCAACAAAATCTACTCAGTTATTCAAGTAAAACTCTGGCCCTTATTGACCCAGTATTGCTGTTCACTATATTAAAACATTTAGTACTTAGGTATTAAGTTGCATGTGTTGGTTTTTTTCCCCCTAGAGCAGTGGGTCCTAATTGGTGGTCTGTGGACCCCGGGGTCTGTGTAACCCACCCAGGGGGTCCATGGCACCGTTCACATAACAAAACTACCCTGGAGATAACAAAAAATTCAAAAGTAAGGGATCCATGGCTTAGCTTTTGAAAAACAGGGGATCCGCAGTACTTAGCTAATTGGGAACCACTGCCCTAGAGTTTTAAAATTGCATGCCAAGAGTGTATCAACATTTGTTTTGATTTGTGAGTCGTTATGAAGATGCTTACTACTCTTCTCTGTTTGCAGGAGGTGCTCTGCTGTTGGGGTGAAAATGACTTTTGCTGAGGACGAGTTGGGTATGCTATTCGGCTGTTTCTACTTTTCTGGTTTTGGAACAAAGAACTTTTGTATCTCATATAAGCTACATTTGCATGACCAGTCACTTTGGTTCAATAAGGCTGTGCTGGCGCTTAACTCGTCATTTAGCCAAAAGAGGCCAAAAATCAAGACAGAAAGATGGGCAAGGCTGTGTACGCAATGGTTTAAAAACATATATTCAGTTTTGACACTATGGGAAGTGTCAAAATGCATAAACATTGCATATTTTGCATAGTTCACTCTAGTCTGGGGAGGGTCAGTCACTGAAGCCCCAGCCCCAAGTATCAGACATATTATTCACCTCTCTGGCTACTGAAACTGTAGCAGGCACTTCAAGCATACTTTGAAATCTTCAGGAAGCTAAAATATTTGCACCTTCTGCTTGTTTCTAAGTGCCTGTGGGATTATGCCACACAGAATACGAATACAGCCTGCCCTTCAGGAACTATTTTGGAGCTGTTTGTTCATGTGAATGTTGCCAACCCCAGTTGACACTTGATTCCTTCTCCCTTTGCCTTTAAAGCGATTGGCAGGTTCTCCTAAGACAGGTGTGGGGAATTTGTTGACTCACCAGGTGCGTCAGCCCCAGCTTCCATGCCTAACAATCAAGAGTGATATTTGTAATCCTGCAGTGCTTGGGGGCGGGGGCACCAGTGGGTCTTCCTTGTCTGAAAAATTTGTGGCAGTTAGGAAATGAAACCTTTGCTGGCCAAAGGAAAGTGCCGGAAAAGAAAATAGGAGAGAAATTGCCAAAGTATACAGCTGTGAGGTCACCAATTACCTACTGCCGAACCTCTGCATCTTCTCAGCTGATTAATAAGCATCTTGAACTTGGCAGAGAGCCCACACTTTCCAGCTAAGCTAGATGATCTTATGAATAAGTCATTCAACCACAGTGGCCCCTCACTGATCAATAATGACCTAGCAGAGAACTTAAACTAGTAAAGCATTTTACATGCTACAAAAATTATATAAATTACTGTTTTCATAGAGTTGAAAGCACATATGTGTGGTTCAGTATGTTAGGGTGTGAACCATTGACTAATGGAAGAGCTCCCTCTAGTGGCTTCAGAATGATCACTTAACTATCTAGCTTGTTTCTTCCCGCTCAGATCCAAAGAAAACAACACTGCAAGCTGGGAAGAAACTATTGATAAAACAACTGAGTGAAACTATTTAACAGGCAGGACCACAGTGAGTCAATTCTGGACCTTTCTGAGCAATGTGCCCAAAAGACGAGCTCCCCAAACCTAGGATGCTGACCCCAAATCAGGCCAGGGTTTATCATGGGAACGGGGAAAAATTATGAGCCAGAAAACCTAACTTTTCCATTACAATAAACTGGGCAAACAGAATGCTTGAATCTGCCTTCTCCAACCTAGTGTCCCTCAGATGTTTGGATCACAACTCTCATCATCCCAAGCCAGCATGGCCATGGGGACAATCAGAGATGTAGTCCATGGCCCCAGGTTTGGGAAGACTTTGCACTGTGGGATAGTGTGTGACCCAAAATCACCCATTGCTGAGCATAGATTTGAAGCTGAGTCTCCGCAGTTGGAAGCTCTGACCATTACATCACATTGATTGGGTACTTTTTTTGAGACACAGCATGATTCTTGAAAGATTTCCAAATTAACTCTGTTGCAGTTCTTCTCTTGAGGTTGCAACCCAGCAAGACTATATGTGTGCATGGGAAGAATGTGTAGCTAGAAGAGTTGTCTCTTCACCATGTAGGTGTATTACAAACCTACAGGTCTTCAGCTCTGCCCTCCATATTTGCTGTGAATTTAGGGGCCCTGGAAACCCATTACCTATAGGAACTACAATATGTGAATCATTGACATAACCTTTGCAGCATAATTTACTGGTTACACCCTGAGTTTCAGTAATTCTCTCCTATTTTTCTCTAATAGATGGAATCATCAAATACAAGAAGAAGAGGCAACATTATTACGAGGCACATTTTTACCAAGAAGTGCTCTTTGGAGAATTTCTAATCTCTGTAAACTATATGTGTACTGGGGCTTCAATGACCTGTTTTCACTTAGTTCAGTTTTGAGTCTGGGATCCTTTAAGTTCAGTTTAAATAATCCTCACACTAATCCTAAAACTTGGAAGTGCTTGTGAAAGAACATGTAGAATACAGGGTACATTTTGTGCTGGCACAAGTTCACTACAACATTAATTGCAGGCAAACAAGGTAGTGTACATCTGCTTATTGCTGGACCATGAAGTAGATGAGCCCCAGATACATTATTTGAGTGTGCTGTGGTATTGAGTACATTTTAATAAAGGTACTCCATTTTTTTAAAAAAGCGATTTCATGTTAAATCATTTTAGTAAATTTGTATTATTTCTTAATCTCCCAACACTAGAATGGCTTCCTGCCTCTTTTGATCCATACCAAGGTTGAATTGTAATTGTACAGGTAATTCAATTGAAGTTTTTAATATGCTCAAACACTGAAGTTTTGGGGTTTGGGAAAATGACTGTATATGGTGTGTTACAGAAATGTGTGGTCTTTAATTTTCTTGTCTGAAATTAATTTTTTCATGGGAGCCTTCTGGCACTGATTAGCTGGAGAAATCCCTGCTTTTCTCTGCAACCTTCAGGGCTAGAAACGAGCTGCTTATTTTCTCCTGTTTTTCTTCCCCACACTACCACAACTGGGTGTTACAATAGTTGCCAGACTATAAACATCTGGTTCTAATGTAAGTGTATTCTTGATTCTGTGACTCTTTTTACGTATGCTTTTTTAAAAAAAAAAAACTTGATAATTTAAAAATCCCTGTCTTAATCTTGAAAGTGAAGTTTACACCCGGGGGGGGGGAAATCTACTCTTAAAAAAATGAGCTTCTTTAAAAATACAAAAGTGACAAGCATATTTTTGGGAAAACAGCAGCAGTCACATCATAACTGGTTACCACCTAAACCCTAGATTAATCTCAATTTAACCTTACCTTGACATTATTTACCAAAACAATCTGTCAAGGGAGCAGTCTTCCAAAGTGAGGGTTAACATACAGCAGCCTTCTCCAGCCTGGAGCCCTCCAGATTGATTGATTTTTTTTAATTTACTTATTTATTTACTGGACTACAACTCTATAATTAGTTTCAGCCAACACTGCCAGTAGTCGGGGGTTATTGGTGTTACGGTACAAAACATCTGGAAGGTGAAGGGTAACGAGAGAAGGCAAAGCAGGATTTATTTTATCATGAAACCGCAAGGCATAGGAGTGCTCAGCTCTGCAGCATGCAATACAGTGCTTCTGACTACACACAGAATGCATTTCCTGGTGTATATATCTAAATCAGGAGTATGCTTTGGTGTGGAAGGCATGGTGACAGGATCTGGAGCTTCGGCATCTCAGTTTAGAAATTGAGGAAAGAGTATGCCCTTTGGTGGACATTGTACACAAGTTATATGTGTTGTGGGTGGAAACATTGCTTTAGTACCATTTTGTGTCTGCTTCTGCAGTGTGACCTATCCACACATGCCTACTTCATCAGCTGTGTTAAGTGAAACACTGGAAGGGTGCAAAGTAAGGTATCAGATTATGCAAGTGGTAAAATTTGAGGTGAATACAAAAGGCCCTCGGACCAACCTGTTGATGGCACTGACAGCTCTTTAGTTGAATAAAGGTTTAAGAAAAGTGAAGGACCCCTGGATGGTTAAATCTAGTCAAAGGCAACTGTGGGGTTGTGGCACTCAACTCACCTCTGGCCGAGGGAGCTGGCGTTTGTCCACAGACAGCTTTCCGGGTCATGTGGCCAGCATGAATAAACTGCTGGTACAACAGAACACCATGACAGAAGCCAGAGCACACGGAAACGCCGTTTACCTGCCCACTGCAGCGGTACCTGTTTATCTACTTGCACTGGTGTGCTTTCGAACTGCTAGGTTGGCAGGAGCTGGGACAGAGCAACAGGAGCTCACTTCGTCTTGGGGATTCAAACTGGTGACCTTCCGATCAACAAGCTTGGTGGCTTAGACCATAGTGCCACCCGCGTCTACAAAAAGGTGTAAGAGCTCGGTGGTGTGTGTGTGTTAATTGCCTTGCAGGCTGTTCTCATTTTAGAAGAACATAGCTCATTAAGGCAGTTACCCTTCCAAGTTCTGGAGTGGTGGAGCCTATGAAGTCTACTAGAATGGCCCTCAGCCAAAAGAAACCTGTTTCTTAGGCATGCTTTATCAAACGACTGCCTTCTCTCTCTAGCAGACCCTTCCCCTCCAGCAGTCCTATGCATGCTGCAGTTGGTGGTAGTGGTAAGCAAGCAGAGGCCCCTCCGTAAATTGTCGTGCAGCAGCACTGTATTGCAATGTCGTGATCGGGCAGCAAAAAAGGGGGGCATTATTTTGTACTCCCCCTCAAAAAAAAAACCCCCACTGTGTGTGCGCTTATATGACCTGAGGGGAAAGGTTGAGTCAGTGGAATGCACAATCTTTAATTGTCAGCACTAGGGTGAGGTTTTTTTTAAGGCCTTAGAAAAATACAAGTGTGAAGTACTCTTTAGACCAGGGGTAGTCAACCTTTTTATACGTACCACCCACTAATGCATCTTACTTGAAGGTAAAATTTCCTTACCGCCCACCAGTGCTGCAATAACATGTGCCGTAGAATCCCCTACCGCCCACATGGAATCCTGAAACGCCCACTAGTAGGGACCAGGTTGCAAAGGAGATCAAGGTGGTGTCCGTTATTCTCCCTCTCCACAGTTATGCCCCACAATAGCTCTGGCACTTGGTTCGGCTGAGGAGATCCCGCAGTCGGTGGCCGTAAGCCAGGAGCGGTGGCTCTCGATGCTGGGCTTCAACTCCCATCATGAGTGGCTTTTGTCCATGTTGGCCGGTGGCAGCTAGAAGTCCACATGCGCACCCTTGCCTCTCACGTAGCATGTGGCGAGTACACAACAGCCGCGGGGGAAAGCGGGGTGCGCGCGTGCGTGTACCTGGTACTTGAGGGCTTCCAGCAGTCGCCTGTTAGGACCCCCGCAGAGACGAAGAGGTCTCCAGGCTTCATCAGAAGTGGTTCACCCGCGATGAGGCATGATGGGAGTTGTAGTCCAGTAACTGCCTGAAGGCCCCACGTGGCTAGCGCCGGGTCCTAGACACGGACATTTAACTATCCCCTGAACTGACAGCGGCTCTTCGCGCGCTTGAAGGGCCGCCTCCCTCCATCAACTCGCGCGCTATCCGCCGCCCGAGGAAGACGCGGCCTGAGGCCCCCACCGCTCTTCCCGCCCAACGAGCCACGTGACTGACTCCGCCCCCTCCGCCAATGCTTTTTTTCCCCACCGCTCCTTTTGTCCTTCGTCGGATGCCGTCGTCTAGCAGAGAACGCGAGGCTCCGCCCGCCATCTTCTTCCTCGCTGCTTGTGGTGCTGCTGCCGCCGCCGCCACCACCCGGTTCCGACCGAGCTCCGCCTGCGGGAGATGGGTAAGGCGGCGGGGAGAAGGAGGGGGATGTCTGCAGGCTTCCCTCCGCCGTCGCTGGCCCCTCCCGCCGCGTGCGGCCCCCTTTCTCCCCCTTGACGCCCGGCCCATCCGCGCCCCCTGGGTGCCCACCCCCCACATGGCCTGAACTTCCCCGCCCCACCCACAGAATCTGTGTTTCTTAGTTTTTTACGCTCGCTCTTTAGCTGGGTGGGGAAACGGGGGCGGTTCCCCCTTGTGACTTACAAGTGTTCCAGATAAGACCTGTCACCTGTCCCTGTCCTCGGTCTTTTAAGAATTAAATGGCCTGGCACAAAAGGAAAATAGTAGAAGGAGGGAGAAGGAAAAAGACACACTCAAGCATTTCCCCTGCTTTCTCTCTCCTTTACAGTGGTTGCTCGAAGTTTTGGTCTTGTGTGTTTACAGGGACCAGGAGGTCTGTCCCTTTATGGCAGGGGCTCCTATTGCTCCCCACCACCACCACCTCTCCAACATTTTACTTTTTCTTTGTATACTCCTCTGATTCTTTATCATTTTGGACCTGCTGCTCTTTGCCATTTGTCCCGTGTTGCCAGCACGAGCCAGGTGCTGTTCAGAGTAACTGCCAAACTATCCCTGCTTGTCAGCAGCAGCTGTTAGTTTATTGCTATTGTCACACGAAGATGCCTTAGGCAGAGCCAGAAGCTGGTCTGCCTAACTCAGTGTTGTCTGCACTAACCGACAGGCCTGCACACAAGCTTTGGCCCACCAAGCCAAACCCAGCTCCTTAGCTGTGTGCAGCTGTCAAATGAGGGGTGTGATAAAACCTTGAGGGTTTGATGCCTGTCTGGGGTGCATGTGGGGACTCCTGGTGACTGTGATCTCCTGGCAGGCCACAATACACGGCTTGTGGGCTGTGTTTGGCTTGGAGAATCGCTGGTTGCACAGACCTGATGTATAATGTTAGGAACACACTGTAGCTACCTAGTTCTGAGTCTCAAACTACTGTTAAATGGGCAACCTCAGAAGATAGTGGACTCTCCAGGTTGGATAGCCATCTGTCAGGGATTCTTTCATTGGGATTTCTGCATTGCAGGGGGCTAGATGACCTTTGGGGTACCATCCAGTTCTACGTCTTTGATTCTGTTGGTCCATCCAGCTCTGTTATATTGACACCAATAGCTCTCAACCTCTTCAGTCCCTGTGTTTGAGAACCCACATTTTCATTTTATGCTACCAATTTGTACAGGGATAGCGTTGCTGCTGCTGCCATTCACCATGTTACACAGGCCCAATTGGCCTCCATTAGAAGTCAGGCATTTTGCATTGCTGGTCCCATGCTGCAGAACACTCTTCCAGCAGAGATTCAGCAAGCATCCTTCCTTTTGATTTTTAGGTGTTTCTTTAAGACTATTTAGTCTTAATGCAGCTATTGGAAGCTTTTTTTGACTCACCAGTCATTTTAATGATGGTTTTGCCATGGCTCTAATGAAGTCTTATTGCTGTACCCCACCCTGATATTTCAGCATATAAAAGATAGGATATAAATACATCTATAAATAGAATAAGTATGCCTTAGGCCAGGCCATAAGCCACCAATGGGTCCTTAAGCACCAGTTGAAGCCCAGTGGTGTACACCAGTGTTTCCCAACCTTTTCCCAACAGTCCCGTTCTGACCTTGTTTCCTTCCTATGGCCCCTCATGGGCATAGCCAAGAGGGGACAGGGGGGCAGTTGCCCCCCCATAAGTAAAAATCAATGCAAATCTGAAGTTCTGCCCCCCCCAACAAAAGCCCATGCCCTAACAAAAATCCTGGCTATCCTCTTCCTCTCCCACGCTACTGCTAGAAAGGTAGCTATTTAAATGTTTTGTTTATAAATAGAACATGTTTTGTTTGTAGTTTTTATAATTTATACAAAATACAATTACATAAAGTGATAGGAGCATAATGAAATATTGTTGAAGCAGAAAAACATAGAATCATGGAGCTGGAAGCGACCCCAAGGATCATTCTAGTGCAAGCCCCTGCAATGTAGGAAAGGTGCACAGGGAGTTCTGTATATATGGGAGAATTTAAAAAAGCAAGTGGTTCTCACTGACCTGGTGCAAAAGTACCTTATTGTCTGAAGGAGCCCTGGCTGCCTAGATAAAACACTATAGCTGCCCACACCCTTACCTGGGAGTAAGGCCAACTGAACTCAGTAGACACTTAGTTATTTACAAGATGCAAGTCAGCAGCACCAGACGACCCCACTCAGCTAGGCGCTGGGGTGGCTTGCACCTTGCAGAGTCAGGCTCAGGCTGCCACTGAGCACAGCACTGACGGCATCAACAAGCAGCTCCAGCTCTCCCAGCCCTACCCATTGCCACCCCACCATCGCAGTTACCTGACCTGGGGATTTTGGATCGCAGACTCTACTGGTTAAAACAGGAGCCTCAGCGATCGCCCTCTTCTGCTGGAAACAAACCAGAACTGCTCCAAGAAAAAGCATACATGGCTCTAGGCCCTGGTGGGTCTCCCTCTTACCCGCTTGTGATTGGCCAAGCGGATAGCCAGCCAATCAGGATTTCCCCCCTTTGATTCTCACATCCCTCTGTGGCCTCCTAGCCTCATGCTGTGACCCCCAGTTTATGTGATTTTCACCTGTGCCCCCCTTGGGAAATCCTGAGGGCCCCCAGAGGGCTCTATGGCCCCTGGTTGGGAAACACTGGTGTACACTGACAGGCAGATGCTCTCTAGGACTTCAGGCAGGGGCCATTCCCAGATCTCTCTGGAGATGCCAGAGGTTGAAACTGGGACTTCTGCACACAAAGCACATTTCCACCAAAAACTGTGACCCTCCCCCTTTTATTCCTTCCATAAATAGAAACCAGTGCCTACTGCATTTCTATACTCTTGATGTCACCAAAGAGTGGAGTTCAGGGTGGGGCTACACAGGTAGGAGAGGACTTGGTTCTTAATGGCTAGGGGTTACTAGAAAGTAGAGTTAGCCCCTCCCCCAGTGTTGTCCCTGGGTGCTCTTCTGTAACTTTCTCCCAAAGAATGGAATGACAACATTGGGTGCTAGCTTGTAGTAGGGGCGAAATCTGCCCAGATGCAAAGTGGATTTGGGGAGGTGGGCTTGTAGACTGCCCTCGGAAAACAATGATAAATATTCTCCCATTGTATTCTCACAACCATTCTGTGAAATAGGTTACCCAATAGGGTCTGGTTCAAGATCACTGTTTGTTTCATGGCTGAGCGAGGATTTGAGCCCAGGATCAAGAAACATCCTCCATTACACCACTGCCGCTTTTGCTGAACCTCTTCCCTTCCTTAATAACTAGGGCTAGGAAGAGAAAGTGATATTCTTAGGAGCCAACATTGAATTTTTAGACACAGCTCTGATGTCTAGACACCAGCTTCTCATTCCTAGGGAGTGCATTGTACACACTAAAAATATTTGTGTTCTAGTAGACAGGCAGGCAGACACGTCTGTGAGAAGGGGACAAACTACAGTGGAGCACCTGTTTGGCTGCTGTGGATCCCCATGGCATGCGCTATTTTACGTGAAGACATCCTAATACTTGTAGAGGGCTTACTTATACTAGAACTAGCTATTGAAACGATTATACGTGAAGAGTGTTGGTGTAACATAAAGCTCAAGCTCCTCGTTCCAGTCTTTCATCTATTATGAAGACACTAAGCAATTTTGGGTGTGCCTCTGACTCTCAGCCCTGAATCCGCAATATATGAGTAATGTTACTGATCCACCTTTCAGGGCTGTTGTAATGATTACTAATAGAATCTCTGTGGAGCCTAAGGGTTCACACGCTAAGGGTTGGTATCAGTGTGTGTACCAAATTCCTCTGGGAATTTTAGAACTGTGTGATGTTTTGCAGATACCTAAGGAATTGCTATGACTACCCAGACCTAACATTTCCAGTTCTTCAAAGCAAAGTAATCGTTTGATGAGAGAGCTCAACCCTCTTTGACTATCGGTGGTTATGGCAGGGGGAAGAAGGGGCCCTAACCGGACGTCCTACTGCCGCAATCCTCTCTGTGAAACTGGAGCCACTGGGGGCGTTGGCCATTCCACCAGTTCTTCAGTCACCAGCGTGCGCTCCCGTACCAGGTGGGCATGAACCCCCAGAGACTGTTGGATCATTCTGTCTGATACAGAGTGCTGTCCTATCTGAATTCTCTCTTGCTCCTCCAGCACCCAAAGTTGACCCAGTACAGCTCATCAAGCTTAGCTACTTCTTTTCTCCTGTATACAGTGGCTTAGAAAAGTTGATAGGAAACTGTCATACACCAAGTAAGAGCATTGGTCCAACCAGCTCAGTGGTGTCTCCAGAATTTCAGACAGGTCTCTCCCAGCGCTACCTGGAGATGCCAGGGATCAAACCCTGGGACCTTCTGCACAACAAAGCAGATGCTCTAGCGCTGAGCTATGACCCTTTCTCTAAAAGGGAAATGCTGATTCAAATTTCACCCCAGCCACAAACACACTAGCTGTATCCATCAACCACTGCCTCCACCTGCAGTATGGTGGTAGCAATACTGACCTAACTTGCAGGACTGTTAGGGTTTTTCAAGCATGAAACACTCTCAGCTTTGAAAAAGCACTACAAATGCTTGGGATTTCATAGAGACTGCAGTTCCCAATGAGAGCACTTTCACTGTGTCCCATTTAGGTCAGGCCCTACTCTAAATCCCTTTGCTGTGCAATATGAGAATTTTTGCCACATGAAACTGGAGGTCTACATGGCATCCACCAGCCTGACTGACCTTAGTGGGCGGCTAGAGAGTGAGGAGGCTGACGCCTTTTTCAGAGCCTGGTCATGCTTATATAGCTGTAGGGCAGCCTTCTAATGCTGTGCATCTAAGCCAGGGCTGAGGCATCTTTCTGTGGTGCTTGAGATGTTGTTAGACTTCCAACTGCTATCAACCCCAGCCTCTGTGTGTGTGGCCAGTGCTCAGGGATGGTGGTAGTTACAGTCCAGCAATTTACGGAGGATCGCAGGTTCTCCATCCCTGCCCTAAACCATTTAGGTCTTTAGCGGCTACTGATGCTCTAAATTCAGTATTGAATGTGTAACTACTACAGACACCACCTAGGCCCACAAGCAATCTGGTGGCCGAATTTCTGGAAGTTTCAGGCTCCCTTTAGAAGTATCCCTTTGCAGAAAGCATTACAGTAGTCCAGTCTGGGATACTGTATGCTGCCATGACTGATTCTGTTGTTTTTAATTATTTTTGTCTTGAGCTGCCATGAGTTTCAAAAAGAAGAGACATTACACTTACTTCTGTAAAACAAGAAGATCTTTAATAAAAAAGAAGAGAGAAAAAGGCGCTGCAAATGATTTACAGAAATTATTATTATTATTATTATTATTATTATTATTATTATTATTATTATTATTGCTGCTGTAAGACCTTGGCAATGCAGGCACATCACCCTTTCTTGCCTTGGGAAAGTGCACCATAGTGGCATTGAAGGGAGGGCAAGACAGGTAGAGTAGGGGGCATGGAGTGGGGGGCTGCTTATGACACAGAGGAGGGGAAATTGGGAGAACGCAATACATTGGTACAAAAAGTAGCACATTCATGTTAGCAATTTCAGGCTTAATTCTTAGGTGGATGGATGCATTCAGAAGTTTTTCTGAGCTGTCTTTTTTCCTTCTGCCCCTCTTCCCCTGTAGGAGTGGCTCAGGAGCGGGCCTTTCCAGCCCTCCTCTGGCAACCCAGACAGTGGTTCCCCTCCAGCACTGCAAGATCCCAGAGCTTCCCATTGAGAGGAGCATCTTGTTTGAACTCCAGCTCTTCTTCTGCCACCTTATCGCCCTCTTTGTCCACTACATCAACATCTACAAAACAGTGTGGTGGTACCCACCATCACACCCTCCATCCCATACCTCGTTGGTGAGTAGATAGATAGCTTGCTGCTCACTTGCAAGATGACAAAATCACATTGATAAGGTCAAGAAAAGTATAGACATATATACACAAAATAATACTGAAGCTTTTTTATTATTCTCTAAAAGCTTTCTTAAATAGGAAGACCTTGCACTGCTTCCTTGAGCAGGGCTCTACAGTGACACCTATTGACAGAACATGTTATAACAGGACAAGTTTTGCTGTAAAAGATGTGCATTAAATAATCAGAAACTGAAAACAGCTGCTTCATTTCATATTTATGACTAGTAGCAAAGCTGGCTTCAGAGATCTCATCAGGCATTTGCCAGTGCCCAGAAGCATCATGCAGCACACTTTGCATGGAAGAGCCAAGAAGGTCAGGTTCGTTCTGTGAATTCTAGGATTGCACTCCCAACCTCTTTCAGATTAGGCAGGTCCACAAAGGTTGCTTGCCTGCGGGTGGTGGCAGGCAGTATCCTAATGCTGTGGGTATTGTGAGGCAAACCTCTCCAGTTCTGTGGTCATAGAACATTCACCCATATGAGTTAGAAATTAGGCAAAAAAAACCCAGGTGGAATTCAGCTCAAAGAAGCAGTAAGTCTTGGAGTGACTGCACCTGCCCTTAGTCTTCATGAAGTTGGATCTTTGGTGGGTTCTTTTTTTCTGCTATAACTTCTCATATATTTCTCAGTGGCCCATGGGAGCATCTCCATTTTCATTTTTCTATAAGCTTGTGGACCAATCAAGTCCTCTGTTTCTGTTTCTTTCTACAGAATTTTCATCTCATCGACTTCAACGTCCTGGCAGTGACAACCATTGTTCTGGCAAGGAGGTTGATTGGTGCTATCGTGAAGGAGGTGAAGGAGGTAGAGGCCTGGAGCCCCCCACCCTATCTGGGGGGTTACTCGCTTCCTGTATTTAAGCCTGTACTTTTTCAGCTTTTCTTTATTATGTAAAGAGCAGCTGTGCTCTATGGTAGCCTCCATTCATTCCAGTGGATATGTCTATTACTGGCTTCCCATAAGCAAGCAGGGATTAGCCCTGGTGAGCTTCTGTAGGGAGGGAGTTCCAAAAAACATGACCCACTATGTCCTTTCACCCCATGCTGTAAGGCATGGCCTTCCTCACCTGTCTTAATAGGTGCAGAGAGACCACAGATGGAGTAAAGCAGCCCTTAGTGGATGTTTGGCTTAAGGCACATAACAGTGCAATACCAAGCATGTTTATTCAGAACTAAGTCCCTTTGAATTCATTGGGACTTAGTGAATATGCTTAGAGTCTGCAACCCTAGAACTAGGAATTCTGACGCCCTGCTGATTTTTCCCTAAAGGGAGAGGGAATATATGATTTATGGACTACTATTAAAATGAGGCTGCATTTTAAATTGTATTTTAACCCGTATTTTAATAAACTGGGTTTCCCCCCACATTATGTTTTATTATAATTTTATTGGTGTTAGCCGCCCTGAGCCCAGCTCTAGCCGGGGAGGGCGGGGTATAAATAAAAATTTATTATTATTATTATTATTAGCCCACAAGATGGGGTGATGTTTGCCACTTTGGGAGACTTTAAAAGAGAATTGGACAAATTCATTGAGAATAAGGCTATCTGTGGCTGCTAGTCATGACAATGGCCTTCATGTATTGGAGATGGGATGCCTTGGAATTCCAACAACTGGGGAACATGAGAGTGCTGCTGATCTTGTGTCCTGCTTGTGGGCTTCTCACAGGCATCTGGCTGGCCACTGTTGAAACATAATGCTGGACTACATGGGTCTTTGGCCTGATCCAACAAGCCAGACTCATCTTATCTTCCTCTTCCTCCTCCCAGGCTTCTCATACTGGCAAAGTCTCTCTTCCACGCTCTGTTTTCCTGGTGATCACTCGTTTTGCTGTCCTTACTGGGGCAGGTTGGAGTTTGTGCCGATCCATAATCCACCTCTTCAGGACATACTCACTCCTCAACCTCTTGTTCTTGTGCTATCCGTAAGTACCAGCAAACCCTTCTCATGTGATTATTGGTTGCTTTGGGTTGCCTTGGGCAGATAAATAATAACAGTGAGAAATTTCAGAGCCCCTCTCTTTCTGTTCTTCCCAGGTTTGGCATGTACGTCCCCTTCCTGCAGCTGAACTGTGACTTCCGCAAGACTGGCCTTTTCTCCCAAGTGGCCAACATTGGCCCCCGTGACACAGGTGAGGTCAGCTCAAGAGGCAAGGACTACCTATCTGTTCTGAAGGAGACCTGGAAGCAGCACACTCGGCAGTTGTACGGCATGGAAGCCATGCCCACCCATGCCTGCTGTCTCTCCCCGGACCTGATCCGCAACGAGGTGGAGTACTTGAAGATGGACTTCAACTGGCGCATGAAGGAGGTGCTGGTGAGCTCCATGCTCAGCGCATACTACGTGGCCTTTGTGCCCGTCTGGTTTGTGAAGGTATGTGAACAATGGGTGAGTTACCTCTGCAGCACAAAATCTAATTGAGGGGGGACTTTTTTGACCCAGGGACCGCACTTCCTTCTGAGGAACCTTTCAGAGGCTTCATGCCAGTGGTGGACGGGGCCAGAGGCAAAAGTGGGCGAGCGATAAATGCAAATTTTACCTTTGTACAGCAAGCTAGTTTCTACACACAATGAAGTACTGACAAAACAGATAATGTAAGAAACAAACAAACACATAAACTGAAACATAAATTAACACAAACATTTCTTTTGACAAAAGTGGATATTGTTGCCTTTGAATTTCCCATTATTTACTTGCTCTTTAAAGCAGGTAGTCAGGCTTGGCAGCTTTTCAGAATTTGGGGTTTTTGTTTTTGTACACGTGTGGTCTTCGTTCCTGTTGGGCCGCAGATGATTTGCATGAGTGTGTTTTGTTTAGGCAAAGGTAGCAAATGGTGTCAATAGCTAGCAACTCTTCAAAATTTTGTACATTCTGGCCTCCTCTGCCACCACCCATGAAATAGAGTGGCCCAGGAGTTAGCCATCCCTGCTGTAGAACGTTCTCACACACTCACTGCCTTGCACCTAGAAAAGCAGTACTATTGGTAGATGCAGATTGGATTGGTTTACTTTGTGGAGGTGAAAGGCCAGCTCTAAAGATGCCATGCCTGTCTAACATCTGTGCATGCTCTCTCTCCCGCCTTGCTTTCCTACAGAATACCCAGTATTACGACAAGCGATGGTCGTGTGAGCTGTTCCTCTTGGTTTCCATAAGCACCTCTGTCATCCTCATGCAGCATTTGCTTCCTGCCCGCTACTGTGACCTCCTCCACAAGGCTGCAGCCCACCTGGGCTGCTGGCAGAAGGTTGACCCAGCACTCTGCTCCAACGTGCTACAGCATCAGTAAGCAGATCTCTGATCGTGGCTCCCATACTCTTTCTAAAAACATGTCTGGGGCTGGTAGGTAGCTACCTGCATCCTGGGGCAGGATGCAGGTAGCCCATGTGCAACCTCAACATTGGTCTGAGTAAACTGAGAGGGTGTCCTGGGACACACGGGGTGTGATGAGCAAGTTGCCTCTTGTGTAAGTTCCTGCTCTCACTGAGCCTTAATCGGTTTCTAAAGAACACCGCTTGAAAAGCACCGGTTGACACCATTGGGTATCCTTGGACAACTGCCCCTTTGCTCTTCCATCCATGCCTTCTTTAAGGTGTGTATCAGAAGCCGAATCAGATCAAAAGTGAGATACATACACACACCAGTAAAAATGAGTGCTTCCCTTTTCACCCTGGCATACCTGGTCACATAAAGCAATAGCAGAAGCAGGTAGGGTGAAAATATTGGGTTGCCAGCATTTGATGTGGCCCAAATCCTGTGCATATGGGTGCCTTTTTTCCTATTTTTGTCAAGCTATCAGATATTGCTTTGAGCCCAACCAGCAGTGCATGAAGACAGCAGATCTCCACTGTTCATTGACCCCCCGGCTCTGGTACTCAAAGCCTGCCATTCCTTAGCCTGGGGAGCTTTTATGGCAGGCATGGCCCTTGTTGGATTCCGGCTTCAAAGGCTTTAAAAGGGAGGATGATGATAAGAGATTTCAACACCTTTTGCATAAAAGTAAATAGCTGGCAGCCCTAGGAAGATGTTCTCCATGCACAACGTGCACGCCCACACCCACACCTGAAATAGCACTATCAGGAGTAGCTCATGTCTGCTATTTCATGTATGGGTAGATGACAAGCTGGTGCCCTTGTTTATTGACTAGTGGGAATTATAGTCCAAAATATCAGTGACTTGCTCTGCAGTTCTCTGAGTGCTTCCTTGGGACTATTCACCATTACACACAGTGGTACTGAGTCTATGAAGTTTTCCCATCTCTCTCCTCCCATCTCAGGTTCCTCTTAATTTATTTTTCAGGTGGACCGAGGAATGCATGTGGCCCCAGGGGGTGCTAGTGAAACACAGCAAAAATGTGTACAAAGCCGTCGGCCACTACAATGTGGCTGTGCCTTCAGATGTCTCCCACTTCCGGTTTCATGTAAGCTTTTGCTCTTTTCCAATACAGAATGATGAATGCATGACTGAATGAGCTGATATCCTTCTAAGGAGCCCAGTGGTGTGAGGTTCAAGATAGAACCTTTTCCCGTTTATCCTCACAGCAACCCCTATGTGAGCTAGGCTAATCTGAGACAGAGAGAGTGATTGGGTCAAAGAGTTTTGAGCATAGACACACTAATCGCTATGCTGTGTTGGCACTTATGCATTCTGTCTGGTGGGCTACCTAAAGGAGCCACATTCTGCAGCCAGAACTCTACAGATCTTTAGAGAGCAGGCACAAATGCATAAATTTGCCTGGTTGCCAGATTGGTACTTTTCAGAACATATGAAGGACCTTGCTGCTAGATCAGACCAAAGGCCAACCAGATGCCTGTGAGAAACCCACCAGCAGAACTTGAGCACAACAGCACTTTTCCTCGCCTGTGATTCTCAGCAACTGGTATTCGGAGTCATGCCACCTCCAACATAGAACATAGCCACCATGGCTCTTCAGGCATTTCTTTCTGGCCTAAGTAGGCATGTGAAGGGGGCTGCAGGGATGAGGGTGCTAAGCTGTGCTCTCATGGCCATTCCTGCCACCCTCTGTGAATCAGCAGGGCCCCAGTGCACACGGAAGCTCCCTTTGCTTTCAAAACCTTTTGTTTTTCCAGAGTTCTGAAATACCCAGGAAGCCTCTCTGAGTACAGTTTGCTGCCCAGCCTCATGGCAAGAGCACAGATACTGGGGTGGTGGAGGAACTGGCACATTTCCCCCTGTTTCCCCTGCCCCAACCTGCTCACATAACATGGAAAGAAGAATGTCTGAAGAGGAGTAGTAGGTAGGTAGATAGAAAGAAAAAGAGAAAGAAAGAAAAGAAAAGAAAAGAAAAGAAAAGAAAAGAAAAGAAAAGAAAGAATAAGAATAAAATGTTATTATACCAAGGTGAAATCATAGCAGTGCAACAGCTAGCATAGAAGAACTGATGCCCTGAAATTAAACTGATGCCTGTTTAATTAAAAGAACAGAAAGTTCAGGATGGAGAATTCAAGATTGAGAGAGAGGGAGTTTGTTACCCTCAGCCAAGGAAGGCTGTGTCTGTAGCCCCTGCCAGTTGCCCAGGCACCAAAGAAGGGAGACAGAAGGGCCTCTGAGGCCAGTATTAATGCTCAGGCAAGCTCATAAGGTGAAGACAAGCTGTTCACATCCCCTTTAGGGCTTCAAAAGTTAATACCAGCACAATTTGTCTCCCGTGGATAGAGGGTGCACCCTAGAAAACACCCAACACTCTTCTATGGCTGCAGGTTGCAGGGAATGATCAGTAGTGGCTGGAGTTCAAAGAGATTTGTCCACCATTGCTGAACCCCTGATGAACTGTTTGAGAATCACTGCAATAAAGGTTGGAAGGTAGTCTCCAGATTCAAATGGAACCATATCGGTGTGCACACCTGCATTTACTTTAGAATGCACTTAAGCAGATTTAATCATTTTAACAAAAGAGCAAGGTTCCAGTCCCCTTGCAGACAAAAGTCTAGGCCAGCCTTCATCAACTTGGTGCCCTCCAGATATTTTGGACTACAGCTCCCATCAGGCCCAGTCAGCACAGCCAGTGGTCAAGATTATGGGAGCTTGGAGTCCAAAAGGATTATGGGAACTTGGGAGTCTGGAAGAGCACCAGGTTGGGGAAGGCCGGCCCAGGCAGTTCCCAGCAAATCGCCGATGCCTCACCCATTTCTGGGCTGTCCAGTTCTTTTTCAGCAAACCCCTGCGGATCTTAAACATCCTGATTCTCCTCGAAGGAGCCGTCATCTTCTATCAGCTCTACTCGCTGATCGTGTCAGAGAAGTGGCACCAGACCATCTCGCTGGCCCTGATCCTCTTCAGCAACTACTATGCCTTCTTCAAGCTCCTGCGGGACCGGCTGGTGCTGGGCAAAGCTTACTCGTACTCCGCCACCAGAGACACTGATCAGAAGCTCAACTGAAAGCCTCACTAAAGCAGGCAAACCAACTCTGCCACTTTGTCAGGGGCAGCCGGAGATGCTTCTGCCGCCCCGGGCAGCTGCTCCTCCCTGCTTGAGAAGGAGGCTGCCACCCCAAGGGTGCAGGAGGGCGGTGCTTGGACGGCGGTGTGCAGCAGTCAGGCCGGCCCTGAGCTTTGTATGTTCGTTTTTTTACACTGCTTTTTGTCTTTGTTTTGTTTTGTTTTTCTTTGATAACTGATACAATGAGGTAAATATCTTATTTTTATACTCCCAGCTGTTGTCAGCCTGGTTTGTCCAGTAGCAAGAGCAAAGCAGCAGGTCCTTGGTTTAAATCTCAGAGTTGGTTTAGAGAAGTGGCAAAGAGTCCTGACCTGTTATCCAAGCAAAAGTCCCCTGTTCAAATCTTGCCTCTGTTACAAACTTGGTAGGTGAACTTAGGCCACTCTTATTTCCTCAGCTCCCCACCCTCCATGGGCCCCAGTCTGCAGTATGAAGTCCTGCTGGCCCGCCTTGCAAGGCAGTTGTGAGGATTACTGAATCAATGGAAGTTGAAGCAGTTTGAAATTGTTGAGATATACTCTCTTAATGCTTGGGAGTTTTTCTCCCTTATTTAGCAGCCTGAACATTTGTGGCACTTTGTTAGCAAGCATGACAGTTGCCTGCCCAAACATAATGAAACTCGAGTAGCTAGAGAAAAGGACCACTAAACTGATTCAGGATTTTATGGGGGTGGGGGCATTAAGATGATCTTTAGGAAGAAAGAGAGCAATTAGAAAGGGCAGGGCATGTGGAGCTAATAAAAGATTACTGTGGTGAGAACTGAAGCAGGTTTGTAGGATTACAACTCAAATCATAGAATTGTAGAGTTGGAAGGCACCCCCAGGGGTCATCTAGTCCAACCCCCTGCAGTTGGTGCAAAGCAAATGAATGGAGAAAAATGGTGTGTGCACATTCTCAGCGGTAAGTTCCTGAATGTGTAGGCAACACGTGGAAATGAACCCTCCAGCTGTTTTGGGCTGGCTAGCACTGATGGGAAGCCTGTTCTTAACAACAAGCTGAACAGCTCAAGGGGGCCCCATCAGTCGGCATACTGTGCCTCTCCATCCTCAGAGCTACAGCCTCTGCCCCCCCACCGTTACGCCATCACCTTTCTCGGCTACCCACAGGGTAGGCCAAACTCCCTCTCATTGTTTTTGTTTGCGGTGGCACACTTTTTGCAGTTCCAGAGGGAGCTGCGTCTGCCAGCAGCAGGTGCACAGCGCAAGTGAAGGCTGCCATGACCCTCCCATCTGATTGGATTGGCGCTTTCCGTACAGAGCGTGGCTTGCACAGCAGAAGCAAATGGCCACCAGGTGGCAGTCGCTGCAATGTCTCCTTCCAGATCTCTCTCTGGTGACTTGTTGCTAAGGCTCTCACCATTTTCTATCCCAGAAGCAAGGGGCCTGTTGTTTTTGCTGCATATTTTGCCCTTCTTTAAACAGCAGTTATACCTCCACTCCCTGGGGCTCCTGTCTGATGCTTACTTTCTAAAAAGCAGGGGAGCGGGGTGTTGCATGGCCTTCATACAGAATTACCTTCATCCTTGAGGCACAGCATTCAAGAGCAATACAGGGACTAGAAAGCAGTTGTGGTTAGTCATTGCGCAGGAATGGAGAGGTAGATCTTTCCTGAGTGGGCCATCTCCCCACCTCCTGGATGTGAGAACTTGGGACATGTAACACCTCTGTCTTTCCAGGATTCAGCTTTATTGTTTTGGCCCAAATCCAGCTCCTCGCCACCTCCAAGCATTGTTCTAACACCTCAATCACCTCTCCTGATTCAGATAGAACAGAGAGAGAGAGAGATGGGTGTCATCTGCATGTTGATGGTATTTCAGATCTCCTGATGAGAGCTCCCAAAGGCTTCATATAGATGTCAAAGGACATGAGGGGCAAGAAGGAACCCAGGTCATCTCCCAGAAGCCTCCTTTAACTTCTTTCTGAAAGTGGCTCTGTAGGTAGGAGTGGAGTTACCAAAGCACAGTGCCCCCACCTCCCTGTGATGCTTCCAAAGGATACTGCGGTCAGTATCAGAAGCCACCAAGAGATCAAGGAGAACCAGCAGGGCTGTATTCCCCCATCTCTCTCCCAACAAATTAATTAAATGTCATCAGTTAGGGTGACCAAAGCAATTTCAATGCTATGGCCAGGCTTGAAGCCAAACTGGAATAGCTCCAAGTCATCCGTTCCCTCCAGGCATGTCTGAAGCTGAACTGCCTTCCCGTTTTTTAGCACCTTCCCCAAAAAAGGGATATTCACCACTGGACAATAGTTGGTTAACAACTTGATTGTTAAGCCAAGGACTGGGGATAACTGACCAATGCTGTGAAGAGCCGATGAAGGAACATCCTTCCCCCCCCCCTTTCCTCTTTGTGTCGTCACCACCACTTTGTGTCCTTTGATGCTTCCCATCCAGCTGTCTTTGCCCTGGAGGCTGCTGCTTGGCTGGTGCCCTCTTGCCTTCACCCACTGTGGATGCAAAAAGTTATCAGGCCAGCAGCTGGTGGGTGATGCTTTCAGCCAGTGCAAGTAGAACTGGAGCCTCTTCCTTGCTGTGCCTGGATCTTCAACCTGGTTTTGCGTATAGATCCAGCTGCTTGGCCATTGTCCCATCCGTTCCTGTCGTTGCCTGCTCCTGCTTCATGGAAAATCTCACCAGACAAGAGTTCTTTTCAGCCCCACCTCGGGCTTGCACGAGTCCCCGCCTTGTCCCAAGGGATGGGAGGAGGAGGAGGAAGACTTGGTGCTGCTGCTGCTGCTTCACAAAGCCCCTTTCCCACTGCAGCTCAGAGGACTCCCGCTGGCTATCTAGGCCACCAGGGCACCATCTGTCCCTAGCAAGATTATTGCAAATGAAATAAGAAAAGTCTTAGCCCAGAGATTAAAATATTTAATAGACATGTTTGTTCCACAGAGAAGACTGCCCTTACAAGAAGGGAGCTGGCTGGTTGCCCTCAGCACTTTCCTTGAGCTGGCCTTTCACACTTGCCCCAGAAGGGCAAGCAGGAGGCTGGAGAAAGAGCCAGAGCTCAGTGACAGAGCATCTGCTGGTTCAGTCCCCAGCATCTCCAGAGCTGGGAGAAATTCACTACCTGAAATCCTGGAGCAAGAGCTGCTGCCTTTCTGTGTACATAATACCAAGCTAGATGGACCCAACGGTCTGAGTCTGTATAAGGCAGCTTCCTGTATTCCAGGGGTCAGCAAACTTTTTCAGCAGGGGGCCGGTCCACTGTCCCTCAGACCTTGTGGGGGGCCAGACTATTTTTTGGGGGGTGGGATGAACAAATTCCTATGCCCCACAAATAATGCAGAGATGCATTTTAAATAAAAGAACACATTCTACTTATGTAAAAGCACACTGATTCCTGTCTGTGGGCCACATTTAGAAGGTGATCGGGCCGGATCCGGCCCCCGGGCCTTAGTTTGCCTACCCATGCTGTATTCACTTGGGTGTGGGTGCCATTGAACCCAGTGAAGCTTCTGTGTAAATGTGCATAGGATTACACTTTGTTACTCTCCCCGCAACATCAGCTGTCTCAGGTGATGGTGCAATGTATATAAATCTACAGGCAAAATTAATTTTGGGGAGTTCCTTGGAGAGCAGCTGCCAGTCAGTATAAGCAGTACTGAGGTAGATGGACTTGTTGGTAGCTTCTTATTGCAGCTTTTAAGCTTTGCTGCTATGCCAGGCCAGGAAGGAAATGCCTGTAGAGCAGAGGATTGGGGCTCTCAAACGTTGGGCACACTGTTTTTCCATAATGATGCCAGCCTAGTTCCTCTGCTCTGCCATCGCAAATGGTTCACTTCTCTCATAAGAGGTGCTGGGCTCAAGCCTGTGGGGAAATGCTGTCCTCCAGTCCCAGGTGCGAATGGGCAAGCACAGCTGGTTAGCCTCTTTGGCAAGGGAATTGGACTCCATGCATGCTCAGAAGCAACTGAATTGCCACACTCATTGCTCAGCTTGCAGCCTGCTGGTGAAAGCGTTTTTGAGGCTGAACCTTGCCACCTACTAATGAGGATGGAGGCAAGCCTGGTCCACTGAAAATTTGCAGGTGAAAAGTCTACACAACTTTGCTGGGAAGATTGCCAGTTTAAAAGTGTGGTAAGAGATAACGTACCTTCCCAAAAGTGTCCTGAACATTTAGCAGTGTCCTGTTTTTGCTTTTAAAACAAACAGCTTGTGGCAGACACACTTGAGATCCAACATTGAGGCCTTTCATCAGTTTCAGCTGCTTGATTTAAGTTCTTCATGCCCTCCGCCAGCCGGGGCCAAAATAAACGTTACTACCTAGAAACTGCCCGCTCTGTGTGGAAGACCTCCCGCATCCAGATGGATTGTGAGGCATGCTTGGGTTTCTTAGTGATGACTGAGATGCCATGCGCCCAGAGCCACGCTCATCTCTGTTCTTACTTCAAAACACTTGAGGACTGGATCCTGACACGGAAAGCCAATTCCTGAACTAGCAGCAATCCTTCGCCAAGAGAAAAAGCTAATGCCTGTGTACAGGGTGGTGGTTTTTTGAGGACAATGTTATTTTGGAAAGAAGTTTCTCATGGGTGGGCTTGATTTGCACACCTGGGTCCATCTCTTGACCAAGCACAGACTCACACGCATGGATAGTCAGTCCCAGATTTAGTACCTCAAGAGATAATTATTTCCATCATGGACATTTTGCTTGTAGTTGGGTTCAGTGTGGCACAGCATAACACGAAGTGTAGAGAATTCGTGTACTGTCCATGTACGTGTGAATCAGATCTCGCCCACCCTGCCCAGTTTGGCTCCTTTTATCATTCCAGAAGTTTATTCTGAACATCTCACTCTTCTTTAGTTCAGGTTTAACTAAAAGAGTTCATGGAATTAATTCTGGATTTGGAGCACATGGAGTTTCCCCTTGCTCTCAGTTCATAGGCATCTCCCCCTTTGCTCACATGAACATGGATAAACATCTGCCAGAAAAAGAAAAAGAAAAGCAACTTTGATGTGGTTATATATAGGATTGTTTCAATATTCTTTTTGTGCACTATTTTTGAGGCAGCCAGGCCAAGACATGAAGGCAAAAGCTATCTATTTTTCTGTACGGGTGTATGTGTTTTCAGGAGAAAACCAGGCAGTGTGTATGTGTGGAACCACAGCAATATCTAGTCCAGGCTTCCCAAAACTCTGGCTGATGGGGATTGTAGTATGAAATATCGGGTGGAGGGGGGGCACCAGCTTCAGGAAGCTTGATCTGTTTGAAAACCTGATATGAGCATTTAAAAATGACATACCCCTACTTAACAAAAGGAGAAGGGATCTTTGTCACTGGAACCTTGGGGGTGTTGTCCCACAATTCTGACTCAGGGTCCCAATCCCCTGGGATGTTCTCCTTGCACACAGGCAGATGGTGGGGAAGAGTTATGGGCAGACAGAGGTGCCTGGACTAGCCCAGCTATTCCTGCCAGTCGGAAGTTGCTCCTGGATGCAGGCACTAGTGGGCACCAGAGCACTGCTCCTGCCTCTGCTAGGAGGCAGAGTCATGAAGGTGGCATCATTCTGTCAAACCTGCAACAGCGCAGAGAAATGGGGTGTGTTCCCCAAAGGCAATGAAGAGCAGAGCAGGAATAGTTGGGCAGTGCGGGGAGAATGGCAGTGGGAAAAGGTGGGGTTGGAGGAAGGAGATACGGGCAATACTACACCATGTGAGAAGCCACAACCACCTCTGCTATTAGACAGCTGATTGATTGTTATTGATCGTATTATTGTTGTTTTCTTACTGCCAGTAAGGGGTGCTTGTGGAATTTTCTGCCTCAAATGCCAAAACAACTTACCTTTGGTATGGTGCACATTGACTTTGCAGTGGGGAAGGAGAAGGGGGGAGAGCCGGCATCACTTGCTATGCTGCCTCTGGCATCAAAATGACTTTGGCCAACCCTGGAGGAAAGCCCCCTCTGCACACAGAGCCCAGGGAAATGCAGTGAGCGCAGGGGGAATTCCTGGGATCCTAGTTCCATCCATCCTGCATTATTCCCTTCTCCCTATTGAGCCAACAGAACCTGCGCTGCATGTCCACATGCTACTGCTGACAGTTTGCTACAGAGCAGTTAAATATTTGTGAATGTATCATTCCAGACCAGCCGAGGACTAAGGTTGGGTTTAGAAGTGACAGGTGGCGGGCAGGCGAAAGGTGTCATCACTTCCTTTCCCTCATCATCAAGCAATCCAGCAGGGAAGGCAAAGCAGTTGGCTTCCACTGGTGCTCAGCTCATCAGAACTGAGCTCCCCTGATTTGTTTTCAATGCTCAGAACTGAGCAGATGGATATGTGGGGAAGAGGGTGTCTATGAGTATATACAGTGTGCTGGACAAAAGACTAATTTACACACACACACCTACCTCTATTGATTATGTATTTATACAACTATTTCCATGCTGCTATGTCATAAAAATTCAGGGCAGCCTACAAATAGCTCCATTGGTAGAGCATGAGACTCTTAACACCAGAGTCATGGGTTCGAGTCCCACATTGGACAAAATATTCCTGCAATGCAGGGGTTGGACTAAATAACCCTTGTGGTCCCTCTCAATGCTACAAAATTCTATAAAATGTCATTAAAAGCAATGCAAATATTTATTAAAGTGATTGGCTAAATAAAATAAACAACTGCATAGACCTGTTGGCATAAAATGGAATTCGAGAGACACCTTGAAGTCAAAAGTGAGGCTGCCTGCTGAATCTGCTGGGAGAGCGTTCTACACCATGGGACCAGCAGAACTGTGCCTGGCTTCTAGTGGAGGTGAGTCAGGCCTCTGTAAAATGCAGGGGTTTGAGGACGCTTTCAAGCCAGGTCTGTGAAGCAGGGATGGTTAGGGGTGCGACCTGGAAAGATTGAGATTGGAACAGATTGAAAGGCCTGGAGGGCTGCATCCAGCTCCGGAAGTTCCCCACCCGGCAACACTAAGGGGCTGAGCCTCCGGGTAACAAGATGTGGATTCAGTGCTGAATTCACTGCCCACTGCTGGGAGGGCTGTGCCCTCTGGTTGCCCACTCACCCTCTGGACTTGCGATGCCACCTGTGTCTGGATGGGAGCAGCTTCTCTTGGTGGCTGCTTGCTGCACCTCATTTCCAGAGGGACTTGTCAGCCCACCTTGCGCTTGATCTGGCATGTCGGCCTCATGATGGCGGCAAACCCCACAGGCACTCACAGGAGCTGGCTGCCAGTTTCTGTCCAAGGATTTCCCCTCTTGCTGCGGGCATCTTTTCCCAGACAAGAGAGAGAGAGAGAGAGAGCTTCTGAATTTGTAATTAAAGCTTTTATCAGGATCCCTGGTGCTGGGCCAAGCTTTGGAGGAGAAAAGTTCCTTGTCTCCTCTCCATTCGAGTGAGCAGACTTGTTCTTCAACTCCGTGCTCGCCACATCTGGGATTTTTTTCTTTTTTCCTGAACGTGGCCCCACATGCTTGGATTTGCAGCGTAGGGACAGGCTGTGGGAAAACCCAGAGGGGAGAGTTATTTTATAGTCTCTGCTTGGGGGAAGAAGGTTTAATATCAGCTGTATTGAACTGTGAGCTGGGCTGGAAATTAATTGCAAGCCTTAGACACACAATCACACCTCGCAAAAAACCCCCAAAACATTCTGTATCTTTATAGGATGATCTAATATAATTTTGATGAGACCAGTCGAAGGTGCTGAAACCAGGGTGATGTAGCTCCATCTGCTACATGACTGACTGACTGACTGACTGACTAACTGACTGCCTGACCTGATGCAGCAAAATCATCCAACTTGTGCATTGATGGCATCAAAAGGGGTTGATGGGAGTTGTCGTCCAAAACATCTGGAGGGTACTTGGTTGTGGGGTGGGGGCTGCTGTAAGGAGAGGCTTTTGAGGAGGGCAGCCTGTGCTCCTCAAACACTGGGGCTGCATCAATTCAGTGCTTGCCCTATAGCTTGTGCTAGATCATCAATCCATCCATTCATAAAACACCTATGCCAAAGGCGCCCTCCCAAGGCAGAATTCATTTCTGTTCCAAGACTATCACCAACTGGCTCTTTGCTGACAGGGCTTTGTTTCCATCAAGAGATTGGGGAGGGGGGACACTTGCTTTGGGATCCACATCTGTTCCTGGAATCATAGAATTGTAGAGTTGGAAGGGGTCACCTAGTCCAACCTGCTGCAATCCTGAATCTTTCCCCCAATGCTGGGGCTCAAACCCACAACCCTGAGATTATGTCCTACCAACTGAGCTTTCCCAGCTGAAAAGCCCTAGCTCCATACACAGAGGCCAGGGACAAGCTCTCCATCCAGCCACCATACCCCCGCCCCCAGCTAAAGGCCATGGGATGGGAGATTTGGGTTCTAGGGTTGATGTGGACAGCACCTTTGACTCCATTCCTCCCTGGGCTTTCTGGGCCATGACCTTCCAGCCTTTCTTGCCAGTTCCCTACTTTCTTGCCAACACGCATTCCTGTTCCCATCCCTCCTGATTCTCCATCCCTACCACCCCGGTTTTCTTCTCTCAGAGAACTGCACTGCCTATTAAATTGACTAGAATATTTGTGAATATCCTGCGCCATCACTGCAGATTAAGCTAACCACTAAGGTTGTTGTCGTTTAGTCGTGTCCGACTCTTCTTGACCCCATGGACCAGAGCACGCCAGGCACTTCTGTCTTCCACTGCCTCCCACAGTTTGGTCAAACTCATGCTGGTAGCTTCGAGAACACTATCCAACCATCTCGTCCTCTGTCGTCCCCTTCTCCTTGTGCCCTTCATCTTTCCCAACATCAGGGTCTTTTCCAGGGAGTCTTCTCTTCTCATGAGGTGGCCAAAGTATTGGAGCCTCAGCTTCACGATCTGTCCTTCCAGTGAGCGCTCAGGACTAATTTCCTTAAGAATGGATAGGTTTGATCTCCTTGCAGTCCATGGGACTCTCAAGAGTTTCCTCCAGCACCATAGTTCAAAAGCATCAATTCTTCGGCGATCAGCCTTCTTTATGGTCCAGTTTTCACTTCCATACATCACTACTGGGAAAACCATAGCTTTTACTATATGGACCTTTGTTGGCAAGGTGATGTCTCTACTTTTTAAGATGCTGTCTAGGTTTGTCAACCACTAAGGTAGTAGGGGGCAAATCAGAGGCAGATAGGCCACCTCCCCACACCATTCTCTAGTGTGTGTCTTTGTGGTGTGGCCCCCATAGGGGAGCCTGACCTATTACAGCCAGTCATGCCAAGTGCAGTTCACAAACTGCCAGCCAAAACAGGCTCTCAATGAGCAAAGACAGTCGGTGGGAGAGGAACTCGGCAGCCAACAAGTGAGTGGGCCCTTTCCACCTCAGATTGCAAACTCACTAGACGGGGTGTGTGGAGGGTGGGCAATATGTCGAAATCAACAGCTGAAGCTTTGCACAGCATGCAACTTTTATTGCTTGATAAGAATTGCAGAGAGAGTGGCACAGTAGCAGGTTGAGATGTTGGCAACCCTCTTTCTGCCACGTCTGTACAATTGTTGGGTTCCCAGCCCTTCCCTTCTCTTGGAACAGAGGCATGGAGGTGGCACTGCAGTGTTGCTCCAAGCGTCACAGAGTGGCACAACAGCGCAGGCATCTCGCAGTCTAGCCTCTCTCCTCCCACCTTCCTGCCAGCCAGCTAAATATAGCTCACAGGAGCAACGGGGAAAGCAGTTCAGGTGCAGTCTAAATGTTGCTTTCCTGTCACTCAGTCAGCAAGAGAGCCCAGCTGCAGCTACTGGAGCCACAAGCCTGCAAGTGGATCCTGCCTTGCTCGGCATGGCAGACATGAGCACACCAGAAGTTTCTCTTTGGGTTTCATGGAGAGACTTTTGGGCTTTGTATTGACATTTCAGTGACAGAGCAGCTGGCTCTTGGCTTGTGTTTATTAGGGTTAGGGGTGTGCAATCCTGAACACGCATCCTTGAAAATGAGGGCGAGTTTGCCAGAGTTCTTTGCTACCCTAGTCAAATTATAATTCCCTGCCCATTAAATGCCCTCTGCAGTGAGCTATCCAGAGCAGCGTTTTTAACTGCACAATTATTTTCAATATACTTGACAAAAATACCTCTTTAAATACCTGTTCTTGTTCTCTTATTCTACTTGTTAGACCTGCTAATTCTGCATATTCTATCATCTAAAGTTAACAGTATTCCTTTTTCCCCCAACATATTTATTAAGATTTTTTATAATATTACAATAAAATAAAATAAGAAAAAACAGAATAACAAAAATGCAGAATAAAGAAACTTTTTAAGAAAAGAAAAACAGACATACATTTTCAATTACTTATTTTCTTTTAACTTGTTTCCCGGACCTCCTCATATCTCCCTTTTTTGTATTCCACCCCAAATTGTTAGTTCAGCAAATCCTTACCATTATATTATTACCTATTTATAATCCTTTTTTCCCCATATCTCTTAAAGCATTACAGCTGGAAACCACTTAATTTCAATCCAACATCATTCTAACACTCATGACAGTATTCCTTACTAGGGGCCTATCTCACTTTCCATTCTGGGGCTAACCTGATCCAAGCCACTGTTGCTGCATACATGAACAGGGTAGCCTTGCCCTAGGCTGCACCAACCAGCGCAGCATCTCCGAAGGCGGCTGAGGCAGAGGCAGAGATTAGCAGACAAAGGTAGGAGCGGGACGAGGCAAATGGGCAAATGATGGGGTCAGTGGGATGTGGAGGTGCCCCAAATTGCCCTCTTGAAATGTTGGGGGCGGGTATGAGACTGTGGCTGGCTGGCAACTAACTCGTTAAGAAGATGAAGAGCAACATATAATTTGTGGAGGTGGAGCCACATCGCCCTGTTGCAGTGAAACCAACAGGCTGTCTTGGCACTGCTGTTCTGCCTTCCATCTTTATCTGCTCTCATTTGCCACGATTACGCAACTGGATGTTTTATTTTTTAATGGGGTTCTTTTGTAGCCCACCCTGAGATTGCCTGCTATGAAGGGCAGGTTGAAAATATTTTCAGTACGTATGTTAAAAAGAAGGTTGTGGCGCCTGAAAGATTAAACAGATCTTTCAAGTGTCATGAGCACTCTTTCTTGCTTTTAACAAATTATAGAATAATATATCAGTAGACGCTCACTCTCACTATAGCGCACAGCTTATGAACATGTAAGAAAGCATTATTGTAGCACGATATCGCAAGAATGCAACTGCAAAAATGGCATCCATCTGTGCTGCATTGCTTGCAAAATTCCCAGAATGATCAAATGAGTGGGGGAGCAGAGATCGACCGATGGGCTGTTTTTGAACATGATTCATTTTTTTTGCATGCACCAAGCCTCACAAACCTTCCTGCCCCGCCAAGCAGAGATGGTCTCCCTCTCTGATTTCCATTCGGAATCTGATTCTGGCTACAAGGCCCAAACATCTGCGCCAGGCGAGGCCCTGCTCCCAAACGCAGCCGCCATTTCTGCATCAGCGTATTGATGCCCTGTTTGTTAGGGAGGGTAGGGGGATAGCGGACAACCGAGCTTTCTAAGCCCCTGAATGGTTGCCATGGAAACCGGAGGAAAAAAGGTTACCGCAGTCCCCATGGGAACGACTGTCGTCAGACACACACACCCTACCATGGCTGCCAATATCCCACCCTTCTTCCTCCATCATGCAAATAGGGGAGGGGGGAGTCAACGAGAGAGACAGAGAGGAGAAAGATTCCCTCGTGAAGAGGAGGGGGTGGGGAGTGGGAAAGGGGTCCTGGAACACTTGCAATTTCAGACGAGGCCTGGCCTGGCAGAGGATGCGCAGCGCTGGGGCAGAAGTGTGACCCTAGATCTCAGTGCTTCCTTTGAACCAGGGAATGGCTGCGCAGCAATACAAGATGAATAATAATACATCCAGGCCTGTGCAGAGAATGACAGTGTCCTTGAGCTTGCACAGAGTGCCAGAGCTAGCTCCTGCACATCATGGGATGAGGAATGGGGAGCAGGAGGGCAGTCAAATTACCTGGAGGGAGGGCAGTTGGCTCCTGGGTCTTTCAAAGCTGCGTAGGAAAGACTGGAATTCTAGCATGTACGACTTATCACGCAGGGCAGTTCTGATTATTATTATTATTATTATTATTATTATTATTATTATTATTAGTTGCCTCTAGGCAACTTGCGGAATAAAGTGGAGAGTTGAAAACAACCACCACCTCAGGAATCACAGCAACTGTAAAAACACCAGCAGTATCCTGGACAGAACTGTATCAATACAGGACATAGCATTTTACATTGAAATACAAGACAATCCTGAATCATACAGGACAGGTGGCAACCCTACGAGGTGCTATGGACTTGAACTCCCACCAACCACACTGGCTGGGGCTGATAAAAGTTGCAGCCTAGAACATCTGGAGGGCACCAAGTTGCCTGAGGCTGACTTAGAGAGATCCTTGGTTTGGTGTGGAAGTTCCGTTTTAGAAAAACTGGTTCAAGCGTTTGTGAAGCGGCAGGGTTGGGCTGTCCAGTGCTTTCTGCCTTCCTTAAACAGGCTCCGCGTCCACCCAGTCCATTGGAGAGGAGACCAGGTGCATCCTGCCGTCTGGGTCCTGCTCCACGCCCTCGACTGGCTCATCTGGTCTGTGCACATTCTCTGGTTGTTGAACCCA
Organism: Podarcis raffonei; assembly: GCF_027172205.1. Lineage (NCBI taxonomy): Eukaryota > Metazoa > Chordata > Lepidosauria > Squamata > Lacertidae > Podarcis > Podarcis raffonei. The sequence goes on from NC_070609.1 coordinate 32,766,931, forward strand.
TCTCAGGGGACTTGTGATCTGAGCCCGGTGCTGCTTATTATCCCCTGTGAATAAATCGCGTTTCTCAGTTAAACAAACAGGCCCTAAGCTTTTAATTCAGATCCCTGTTTCCCTCCCACTTTACACTGGAGAATCCGCCCACCTTTAGGCTCTCCTTTGGAGGAGACATTTGCACATTCTCCTCCCTGCTTGCCTGACAAAACACACACACACACACACAATTCTTTCCCTCCTGCCTGCTTTTGCTCTTCTAGTCCTCTGACCCAGAAAAGCCCTTGATCCAAGCAGTCTCTGTTGCTCCCAGTTAATTTTCTTTTGTCTAAATGCAACAGGACTCAACAAGGGAAAGGGCTTAGCGGCGTGATGCTCCACAAGGCTCTCGGACACAAAGCTCTCGGAAATATTATATATCACCAGCGGCATCCGCTCCAGACAGAAGCGCAGCCAGGGACAGGGCGGCGATCTCTCTAGGGGCTGCGTTGCATGAAATAATGGGGCTGGGGAGAGAGACAAATTATAATGGAATATTTAGAATGAAATTACAGTGACCAAGCACCTTTCTGCAATGAAAACATCTGGGGCTTTTAATGGAAGGGGAGAAGGTGACTCAAGGGAAACATGATGGACATTAATACAGATTATGACTGGCGCGGAGAATGGGACCTTGTTTTCCCTCGTGGTTCTAGGCTTTGGGGTCACCCAATGAATTTGATGGGCAGCAGGTTCAAGAAGGAAAAGACTTCCTCACACCACAGGGAATTAACTCAGGAGAACTTTCCCCAACCTGGTGTCCTCCAGATGCTTTGGATTAAAAATCCCATGATGGGAGTTGTAGTCCAAAGCATCCAGAGGGCACTATAAGAACATCAGAAGCGTCTGGCAGCTGGAAGAGGCCAAAGGGGGCTCATCTGGCCCAGCATCCTGTTTTCACTGTAGCCAAACCAGATGCTTCTGGGAAGCTGCAAGCAGGACCTGAGTGCAGCAGCACTTCTCTCTCAAACTCCTCTTCCCCAGCAGCTGGTATTCAGAGGCCTATTTCCTCTGATACTGGAGGTCATGTATGGCCATCACAGCAAGCTGGCCTGTGGAGTTCCCTCTTGTATGGGGTCCTGGCCACAAAGCTTATAAAGGTAAAGGGACCCCTGACCATTAGGTCCAGTTGTGACCGACTCTGGGGTTGTGGCGCTCATCTCGCTTTATTGGCCAAGGGAGCCGGCGTACAGCTTCTGGGTCATGTGGCCAGCATGACTAAGCCGCTTCTGGCGAACCAGAGCAGCGCACGGAAACGCCGTTTACCTTCCCGCCAGAGCGGTACCTATTTATCTACTTGCACTTTGACGTGCTTTTGAACTGCTAGGTTGGCAGGAGCAGGGACCGAGCAACAGGAGCTCACTCCGTCATGGGGATTTGAACCGCCGACCTTCTGATCAGCAAGTCCTAGGCTCTGTGGTTTAACCCACAGTGCCACCCGCGTCCCTTGGTCACAAAGCTTAGGTAGCTTTAAAAAATCAATGGGAGAAGTGGTGGTCCATCGACAGCCAGGCACACCTCCTTGGGCCCCAGACTGTGGGTGGCCAGTGTGTGCATGCTATGCCACACCACCCATCACGACATTGGTGTGACGTGACATCATGTTGCACATGCCCTGGGCCGTGGCCTGCACTTCCATTGCGGGGCCTCTGTTGAGGCCTGCTGTGGCCACAGATACATGCCGGAAGCACATATGCAGCTGCAATGGGGCTCAATAGAGGCCCCTCACTGGAGGCACAGGCCCTAGTCCAGTCGCTGCCACAGAACCGGAGCACCAGAGGTAAGACCAGGTGAGTGATGGGTAGCAGTGGCAGCGGCGGAGGTCAGGCACTCACATCAAAAAATGTTGTGGGTGTCCACACAACCAGGGCTCCCTGGAGTTGACAGCTGTTAGCTATGCTTGCTAAATGGAGCCCTCCTATTCAGTTGCAGTCTATCTCTTAGGTAGAAGACTGAGAACATCATCACAGCAAGCAACTGAGCTTTGCTCACCTTGGCTTTTTCTCACCCTGCCTGCCCAGATCAGGAGGTCTCTCCTTTTCTTCTTCAACTTTCACCAAGAAGGCGTGCAAGCTGACTCAGCAGCAGCCCGGTCTGTGGGTCGCAGGCTGCTGACTCATTTCCCTTCTTCGCATTGCCCAACCTGCTAAAGGGGAAGGGCAACAGGGTGACGAAAGTTTAACCAGATTGATTTTCCCCGGGAAATATAGGGAAAAACACAACACAGCCTAGGAGAAACGAAACAGCTTTCAAAGCCTTTCTTCTCCCAGTCCATACATTCCCAACCACAATGTAGGCAGCAGCCTTACACAACAGGGGTGGGGAACTCATTTTGGCCTAAGGGTCACATTCCCTCCTGAGCAACCTTCCAAGAGCCAGATGCCACTGGTGTGCGGGGCCAGAGACAAAAGCAGGTGGAGCGACACTTACTTTGTGCAAGAACACCTGGAAGACACCAGGTTGGCAAAGGCTGACTTAATGCAGTGGTGCAATGTAACGGCATTGTGCATTCCCCTGACCCTGCAACCCCATCACTGACAAACAGCGGGGCTGAAAGGCAGGAGATGGGGGGCAGCAGTCAAAAGTTGGCTATTGTGATACAGTATAACAGAGGGAGGGAGGGCAAATTGGGTGGACAGTCTGTCTTTCCAGCAACTGCACCCACTTAGTATACCATCTAATCTGGTTCTGAGGCAACCCCTGCCATTCCACATACTTTCACAGTGCTGACTGGGGCTGATGGGAGTTGTAGTTTAGAATGCCTGGAGGGCACCAGGTTGCACAAGGCTGCCCTGGAATTCAATTTCCCTTCCTTCCTCCTTGGTTCCCAGACACACATTCTCCTTTCCTGCTTTTGTTATGAAATGCAGGGCAAACTGCAGGTGATCCCTGAGACTTATCCCCCACCCTGGAGAAGGCCAGATCCGACTCATGGCCTGGGAATCCAACCAAGTGGGGTTGACTCAAAAGTGACTAACGCACCTCTCTTCTCTCCGTCTCAATCAACAACCATTTCCCAGCCAGCATAATCTCAGCCACTGATCCTCTCTCGGGAGATTATAGGGCAGGCGCCATGGCTTCCTTTCACCTCAGGTGTCATCATGGAGGGGTGGGGAGCCCACAGTCTCATTGGCAGCTTGCAAAGAAAGACGGAGGGAGCCTTCAGCATGGGTCATGTTTGGGGCAAAAGGGCAGGGCCCACGTGGAGCAAAGCAGGGCCAAGCCAGCTCCTCCCAGAGCTCAGCCATCCGAAGGGAACTGGGCAAGGGCAGGATCTTGTCGCTTGTCTTTCAAGGATTCCTCAGCCCCTGATTGGATGCCAAATCAGCCTGGTCTTTGGATTGGCTAGGAACCCTTTCCTGAAACCCTTGTCCATATATTTGATGCCTGGGTGGGCATAGGGACACAGGAGTCAGACCCTTGGTCCATGTAGCTCAGTACAGGCTACACTGGCAGGCAGCAGCTCTCCAAGATTTCAAGTGGAGAACATTCCCAACCCCCACCTGGAAATTGTGCCACAGATTGAACCTGGGACCTTTGGTATGCTCTGCCCCTGACCCATGGTCCTCCCCGCTTGTCAGAGAGCCACTGGCTATCCACTTCCTCCTCCTCACTCTCAGCATTGCCCTTGTAGAAGTCAGCAGGGAGGAGGAAGGGGGCAAAAGTAGAATTTGGCCTCCCTCCCTTCCAGTCCCGATGGGCATCAGCCACCACTGGGACAACTGAAGATGGGAGGCTGAGAAAATAATGGTTTGGCTGCTAGAGAATCTGTGTGAGTTGAACTAAGAGACCTCCTCCTCCCCCCCCCCCCAGTGTCAACTGTGCTTGGTCTACTTTAAAGGCAGCCATGACAGAATCTCCTATGTATATTACATGCACAAAATGTACAGGACATCTCAGCGGGGCCCCCCTTAAACTGGGGCTGGGGAACCCCTGTGGCCCTCCAAATGCTGTTGGACTCCAGCTCCCATCAGCATGGCCAGTGGTCAAGTAGAGTGGGAGTTGTAGTCCAACAACATTCAACGGGCTGCAGCTGCCAAACCCCTGCTATGAGAACATGGCCCTGGTTCATTCTCAGGCACAGTTCAAAGGTTCAAACCCTACTGTGCACCCCCAAAATACCCTCTCATTTAAAATAAAACTATACAATTGGGAAGGGCAGGGAGGCTTGGTGTGTTGTGGTACCATACTGGGGATCCCGGGATTAGGCCGTAATAGCAAACTTGTGTATCTTGAATGTGCTGCTGCCCTTTGAGAAGTCCTGTCCTCAACTCAGAGCATCAGAGTTTTCCCACTGGCAACGTCCTCTGCCCTCTGAAGAAGCTGGCAGCTGACCCCGCTAAGCTGGCTCCCTGGGTTGCGTTTGCCTCTTTCCCTGAGCTGAGTGGTGAGGCGGGGTGGGAACAGTCAGCATGCTGGACTTCCCGATGCCTTTGTCAAAGCTTGGATGCCAGGCATTAGCTTGCCCACCCCCACCATCCCCGCCACCAAGTCAACCTTTCACATTTCCTCTTTCTTCTCTTTTGAATGCTCAGAAAACCCCACAATCCCGCAAAGCAAGGGGGCTTCCCATCCTCTGCTCCATTTCCTCCTTGGCTGGGAAAACCTTTTTCCACATACGACCCGCTTCACCCTGGGAGTTGACCGAAAGTGACTCCTGGCTGGGCCCACTGTCTTGGCGCTTGCAGGGTGCGAGGGGGGGGGTGCTGCCCCATCTGAGCGATACTTCAGCTTCCTCTGCGAAGCAAATCCCTTTCAGAGTCACCATGGCCACCGGCAGCTCCTGTGGGGAACTCTGCCCTTTGCCTCTCCTTAAGAAGTTTCCTCCAAGCAAACGTTTGGGTCGCAGGCAGAGGCTGTGCGATTTCTCAAGAAATCTATTCACCCCTCTCTGTGTGATGCCCACGTATTGGAAGGGCTTTTTGGAAAGATTCTCACAGAGGAACCCCTGTGGGAAATGTTCCCTCAAAACTCGGGTTGCCAGACCTCCAGGGCTGACCTGAAGTCTCCAGGTTTGCCTGCCCCACTCCAGGAGGCAAGAGGAGGCCTTGAATCTCCATGTGGGTGAGAGTGCCTTTAACAACATTAAGAAGCCAGCTGCAAATGATTGCATAGACTTTCTGGTGAAGGGATCGCTGTTCTTCTCTGCTCTCCCCTTCCCCAATTAACCCCCATCTCTAAGGTTCAGTGGTGAGAGGAAGAACAGAGGAAGAATCATTAGGGCTTGTCCCCCAGTGACTTCACCAGGGACTGCTGCCCTTAGGGATCAGGTTTGAGCCCTGAAATCTCAGGGTCTGGGATGCTCCTGACATGGGGAACCTACTTATCACCCCCATGGGTAAGGATGTGTGGCCACTTAGACTTCTACCAATATTTCCATCTTCCTGAGAGCTGGCAGTCCAAACTCAAGACACCTTTTTCTTTTCTTGGCAAAGAGGAATTGCCTTGCTAGAGTAAGTGAGCCTGGCTTGGATCTGGCAAGGATCAGTGTTCTACCAGTGGCCAACCCTGCTCAGTGCTGTCACTGTTGCACTCTGCATGCACTGCTGATGTCTGAATTTGCACATTTTTTCCAAGCTTTCCAGATACAGTGGTACCTCGGGTTAAGAACTTAATTCATTCTGGAGGTCTGTTCTTAACCTGAAACTGTTCTTAACCTGAAGCACCACTTTAGCTAATGGGGCCTCCTGCTGCCGACGTGCCGCCAGAGCCCAATTTCTGTTCTCATCCTGAAGCAAAGTTCTTAACCTGAGGTAATATTTCTGGGTTAGCTGAGTCTGTAACCTGAAGCGTATGTAACCTGAAGCGTATGTAACCTGAGGTACCACTGTACTAGAGAGCTGTGCTGGCTGGGGCTGATGCAAGGGGGATGGGGAATCTGTGACCCACTGAAATGTTGTTGGACTACAGCTCCCATCAGCCCCTGCCAGCACGGCCAGTGGCTAGGGATGATGGGGGTTTTTAGTCCAAAACATCTGGGAAGCACCAGGAAGGCTGGTATAACAAATGTGCAGTTGGCACAGTTAAGCCACTAGTTTTCTTTTTCTTTTTACACTGTCCCAAAGGAAAGCAGACCTAACCTGGCAGCCAGTAATCTACAACCGCCATCGTCATCAAAGCAATTTTTACCTTCGGGGTGAAAAGTCACAGATAGTCGTAGTGTCGTTGAAAATGTGTTTTTTTAAATGATGCTGTTATTGTTGGTGCTATTATTTATTGCATTTAAATCCTACCTTTTCCTCCAAGGAGCTCAAGGTGGCATATATGGCTCTTCCACTCCTCATTTAATCCACACGACAACCCTGTGAGGTAAGCTAGTCTGAGAGGTGGTGATTGGCTGAAGGTCACCCAGTGAGCTACATGGCTGAGTGGGGCTTAGAACCATAGTCTCCCAAGTTCTCTAACCACTACACCACACTAGCTACTGTATTTAGGTTGAGAGGTGCCATTTTGGCCTTTGCCTCAGGCAGCAAAAATGTCCTGAGGTGGCCCTGATGGAAAGGCTTCACTCCTCTCTGAGCTCCAGACGAAGCTGGAGGCTCTTGATAGATTTTAGAAGGTGCTTGATAGTGGTGAGCTGGGAAGAGCATTTGCAGAGTTCTGGTTTGTGTGAGAAATCTTGAAATATGATTCACACCGCAGTGCAGATTGGCAAAATGGAGTGGAGAAACCTAATGGGTGTAACTGGATAGAACTACGTGTCAGCCATAATCTATAAGCATTATAAGGCGTGCATTAAGTAAAAATAACTAGACCACTGACTAGCAAATGTGTTTTTAGTGCCTTCTGTATAATAACAGTGGATTTCACCCTAAGCACAACCAGCCATCGTTTTGACTGCTGCCTCCTTCTCAGCTCTTTAAAAGGACGTTGAACAGATGCCAGGACCAACCCCGGCAGAGTAAAGATCCTTTCAGACAATGGCCTGTGATTCATTCTGCTTGGGTGAGTGAGTATACCATCACACCAGTTTATTTGATCTGCACCTTTATTTTAAATAAACAAACTGACAGTTTTAAAGTTCTTATTATTTACAAGTTTGTGGGGTTTTTTGTTCTAGTGCTCCAGTTCAACAGAAACATTCAAATAATGGCTTCATGTTCTGTTTGGGTTCAGGAAGATTCAGGAAGTTTCTGGTTTTGCTTGACTCCCTAGAATGTTGTATCACGTTAGCCATTTCCTGCAACCATTCCAAAACCCTCCACCAGTGTGGATAATACTCCTGCAAATGGCTTCCTGAATTCTAGGCTCTGTTTGGCTGGCAGTAGTCGTATTACCCCAGCTGTGTGCATCATGCTTTACATGAACAGGTGTGGTAGGTCTCTGCTCCAAGGTCCTTACAATCTAAAATTTGACGTCAGAAAAAAAAGAAGGGAAACAGTGCCAGACACAAATAAGGGAAGAATATGCTGTTATTTTCAGGTACTCTGTGCACACACCATACATTTCCCCCAAGAATTCTGGGAATTGAAGTTGGTTAAGTGTGTTGGGTATTGTAGCTCTGTGAAGGGTAAGCTACAGTTTCCAGAATTCTGAGAGTGGTGGTTTGTTGCCAAAGGATTCATGGAAAATTTGCAAAAACTCAATGTGTCCTGGTATTTAGGAGCACACTCCACAAAGGTTTCATTGTTTTATCGACCATTTATTATGTCCGCTTACATACATTCTGGAAATGTATGAATTACAAAAAGGGAAACTTGGTTTAAATTAATGATTTAAACGCTGTTTCTATTCTCTCTCGGCGATTTCAATCACCTTGACTTAACAGCGTACCTGCGCTGGGGCAGGCAGGCAGCTTGAGCAGGCTCAGGGTGTTGGGGTCTCTCACAGCAGTGTTGCTGTGAACTGTTGTGTCATCATGACTCGGCACCCTGTCTGTATGTGCAGGGCCTGTTGTTTCCATGTGCATGTAAGCCCGAGTAAGGAAGTAGAATACAGCCGGGTCACCTGGCACGGGATGACAATAGTTGAAACAAGATGAAAAGGGAAGATGAAAGCAAATGACTTGGCTGTTTTTCTGCACAGTTTGCAGGGCACAACAGGAACCTGCCAAACCTGTTTGGCCACAGGGTGCAGTGGGGCAAAGGGGGCACCCCATGGGTTTCAACGCTCCAAAATAACTAGCATCTCCCTCTCTCTCTCTCTCTCTCTCTCTCTCTCTCTCTCTCTCTCTCTCCTCACACAAAAGGCAGAAATGAAGAGCCAGGCAGGCATGCTGATCCTAACAATAGTCATATTCAGGCAATTTCACAAAGCTTGAAGAAAATGAAATGCACCTGTGGACAGATATTGGCATCGCAAGCCGGGGCTGGCTGTATGGAGGCCTCTCAGAAGATGGGAGCAGATTCTGTTTTTGGATCTTGCACCCATTTTTGTACAGAAGAGGTCCTGGGTGCGATACGTTCAGAGTCTGCCTGGCCCCTTTGCCTTCTGATCACCACACATGACAATTGCCACACACACACACACATACATACACACACACACATACACACACACAGGCCCAGAGGCTGCCATGAGGTGTCTGTCCCTGGCTGGCCGCAAGCGGTGATTGGCAGTTTGCAGACCCATTGACTGCAGGAATCCTGCCTGCCTCGTATTCATTCTCTGGCTTTGGGTATGTGGGGGGGGGGGGCGGCCGTCTCATTTGTCAGGCTGGGCACATCTTCCTGTGCAGCAGAGCAGAGAGAAAAATGTCTGAAATGGGCGGCAGGGCGGGGGGGGGGGGCATGGAGGATGTGGAGAAGTATTGGAAGAGCAGGCAGCTCACAGCATGAGCCGCCGGAGGAGATATTCTCCTCCCCAGACCCAGCGTGTACACACACACCCAGCAGCCTTGTTGATATTCTGGGCAGGAACTTCTCTAGCTGCGGAAACCATGGTTATACGAGGCTGGGGATGTGGCTTCTCTGCATGGGGGGGGGGGCAGAGCAGGCCAGGAGCTCCATTCACAACTCTCCATCTCTCTCTTTCTCTCTTGCACAACACATGCCATTCTGGGCCACACAGAGGGAAGTAGACCATCCTTTGCACAACACAGCAGGCACCTGTATAACGTGGCACTTTTTCAGGAAGATAGTTGCTCGCTCACTTGTTTCGGTGCCACACCAAGGGTGGGCTGCCGAAATGTGCAAATACCCTGATATATTACTGCTGCTGTTACTGGTACTAACAATGCCTTCCAAATGGTCTGTTGATGTTTGTTCTTAATTTGTTTTGTTTTGCTTTGCTTTTAACTCATTATGGTTTGGTGCGTGTTTTCCTATTGCTGTGATATATCTTTTAAGATGCAGTGGTATATAAATATATTTACAAACAAACAAACAAGGTTCTGCCAATATTTATCAAATGCTTTCCCCTATAGATCACAAAGAGGTTTGCAGAACGATTACTGAAATAATTCCCCAGTCAGATAATATTTTGTCTGGAACCAACAAACAAAATCACAGGTAAAAGCTTAGCGCAACTCACTTAAAATTCCTACCAGCATAGAAAGTACTTTGTCAATGCCAGGACGGGCTCTGTCTTATGTCAGCTGGGAGGGAGTTCCACAGCATCAGGCCCCCAGTATGGACTGGTTACAAACTCTGTATCTGAGCCAAGGCGGACCATTAACAGGATCCCTGGAAGATCCCAGTAATCGGGCAGAGATATAAGGACCTTCTTTATCCTGGTCTGCCTAGCCTAGTGTCAACACTTTATAACCCCAGCTGACAGGAAATGTCTTTCCCAATCCTGACACCTGAGGGCCAAAGAGCATCAGGCACTTGGCTGAGGTTGATGGACATTGTAGTCCAAAACATCTGGAGGGCGCGAGGTTGGAGAAGGCTGCCTTGCACCAGCCTGCCTCTTGCTGTTCTCTCCACCCCTTTCGACTGGCTCCTGCACAGATCATCCTCTGAATTCAGCTGAGCCGCTGGCATCCAAGTCTCTTCTGTCCCCAGGCCAGCTTCTTTGGTTCAAACCTAGAAATAAAGCTAAGCTCACAATGCAAAGATGGCCTTCTTACTCAGGGCCTTGGGCCTCCTTGGCTCCCAGGGGATGGAGGGGGAAACTGAGACAGGGCAGCTGCTCCAAGGAACTCGAGGCTCGCTCTTCGGCCGGGCACATTCTCCTTCTCTGAGGTTTCGGCCTCTTTCTGGGCTCATGGACGTGGCGTTCCCAGTCCCTGCGGTGTTCAGCTCAAAGGCACATCCCCTATACAGCCAGCACGAGGTGAGAACACCAGGCATGTGGCTGTCACACCCCTCAGGACAGGAATCTCACAACATCAAGGACAGGAATGGACAGCTTCTCCTGGAGACGGACGGATCAGAAGAGCCAGCCGCACAAAGGAAAGGCCTCTCCTCAAAGGTCTGTGGCTTGACAGGAGGTAAAATCCCCAAGTTGAAGTGAGCCTTTGAGCACTCTCCCCCTGCCACCATGGCTCTGTTTTTTTCATAGACTCATAGAATCATAGAGTTGGCAGGGACCGCAAAGGTCATCTAGTTCAACCTCCTGCAATGTAGGAATCTCAACTAGATCATGCATGACAGGTGGCCACCCAACTTCTGTTTAAACCAGTGTTTCCCAACCTTTTTCCAACCGTGGCCTGTTCCGACCCATGGATGTAGTCCACATTGTAAAACACATCACCCTTGCATTGGTTTTCCCAGTGCAGGCATTTTCACTTCAACTCCTTCCAGTTTGCCTTCTGCTAGCCCCTAGTCACTGGTTTTTCTCCGCCATGTCTGCCTTATTGTAGTGTGGACACGGCACATTTCCATCTTTGCACTTGTCCTTTTTTGTTAAGAAACACTCACAAAAAAATAGTAAACCCCTGCCACTTCCACTGGAGTGTTATCTTGTTAAAATGTATATGATTTATATAAATAAATCCTCATTTTAAACAGAAAAGTACAAATTTTTAACATAACTTCATCTGTGCAATGGTTCCATTGCACATGCTCAGTTTATCAGGTAGGAGCGGTTTCCATGGAGACGGGGTTAGAGGTGGAGTTAGAGGCAGAGATATTCCTGATAAATAAAGGGGAGACAGCCATGGAAAAACTGAATTTTCAAAACAGTCCGTACACAAAATGCTCAATTAAGGACAGTGTGAGGCCAACCTGAATTTTTGAAGCAGGTATGGATGACTTTGTCTTCAAACAACACCCGTCTTGATTCTTTCCCTCTGTGAATTTGGGGATATGGAAATAATCCACTAAATTGAGGGAAATTGGGCTCCAAACCACACCACTCAGGGTCACAGAAAAATTGTTTTAATTTTGGGGTGGGTGGGTCAATTCCCTCCAAATCGCACAAAACCAGAAAATGACACAAGCAAACCAGATTAAAAATATTTACACCAGATATATTGGGACACAATCAGACAAGAGTGTGCTGAGAATTTATCATTGCTTTCACTTCTTTTCCAAGCGTGCTAGCCAAGGCATGTCAAGAGCTTGTGTGTGTGTGTATTTGATCCCTCAGATTTGTACAAAACCTGAAAACTGCGCAAACTGTACAATTTCCTTTTTGAGAATGGTAAAAAAGTGGATTAAGAGCAAAAAAAATCCTCAAATGTGGCAAAGCCCTCGACTGCCCCACTTCAGACTGCAAGCGAGAGTTTGATACCTGGACTAAGGGAGTCAGTGTGACAGGCAGTGCTGCAAGTTACAGGATCATCTAATGAAATGTTCCCTCACAAAAGAAGATTCCTACACATGTGAAAACTAGGATATCAGGGTCCTTTATCACAGACTTCAAGGCTGTTTCAGCAGCAGCCAAGCCATGCCCAGAACTCAGACCCAGCATCCCCTGCCAATGCCAGGGCTGAGGCCTACCATGGATGGAGTAAGTATAACTGTTATTCCTGAAAATGGGTGATGGGATTGATGCCTGGCTGGCATGAACAAAGCCTGGCCACGGTGGTCCTGCCCTTGGAGGCTGCGCTGTGCAAGAGGATTCCCTGCAACCCAGAAGAGGAAATGCAACTTGATCGCTGGATTTCCGAAAAAGGGGTTTTCCCCTTCCTCTTCTGCTTGGACTCCAGTTTCCTTTTACTGGGTTTTCCCTTCAGTTGCTCAGCTGTTTTACTGAAAACTGCCCCAGTTCCAGCTTTTGCGGTTGCCTCCGGATGGGGGGTTGGGGGGGGCTCCCTTTGGGGAATTCCCCCCCCCCCGTTTCATTTTCATTACCAGATAACTTCAGAGGGTCCCAAATTGTGTAAATGCCAAAGGAAGAAGGATCTGCAACGTCAGGCTCCCTGCAAAGCTGCCTGGAACTGCACTTTGGTGCTAAGGGCGCCTGCTGCCGAGGAAAGGAGGAGTCTTCCACTTTCTTAGCAGTGCACCAATCCAGGCAGGGGCCAAAGGGAAAGCTGAGCAAGTGTTGGGGAAGATGAAAGGAGTCCCAGTGTGAGGAGCTGGAAATGGCAGCCAAGGAGTTCAAGTGTAACCTTCCCCAACCTGGTGCCCTCCAGATGTTTCAGACTACAACTCCCATCAGCCCCATCCAGCACTGCTGGGTTGTTGTCACAAACATCTGCAGGGCACCAAATTGGGGGAGGTTGGGGTGGTAGTTGCAGAGCATTGGGATGGTGGGGACCCCAGCAAAGGGCAAATAATTAGGTGTTTAGTGCTCATTATGAGATACAGGGCCAAGCGCAGGCCCAGAGTGCCACCAGACTCAATATTTTGCCCATACTGGAACATTTAGGTTTGTGCAATTAGGATGAGTTAAAACATCCTGTCGACCTGGCAAATACAAAAGACTTTTTGCAGTTTGGAAAGTGATGGGGAAACACGTGGGATGAACAAATCATAGAATTGTAGAGTTGGAAAGGACCCCAAGGGTCATCTCGTCCAACCACCTACAATGCTGGAATCCTGCTCGCAGCGGTCCTTCGGGGGCCTCGAACCACCAACCTTCTGTTAACAGCCAGATGCAATGACCCATTGTGTCACATCCATTGAATGGGGAGAAGTGTAAACTCCCCACAGGCAAATCAAGATGAATACTCATTGTCATATAGGTAACTGCCCCAGAAACAAATCAGAATGAATGCTCAATAGAGACTGGGCATTTAAACTTTGGGCAATGCAGATCCAGACAAGCACTCAATAAGCAGGTTGTCTGGAGAAGCCATCACCCAAGACTCCCCTTGCTCCTTTTTATATAGTAACTTATCAAAAAAAGAGGCCATCTACTGCCTTTTAGCCCGCTAGTCAACATATTTTCTCAGGAGTGCAGTAAACATAGCTTCATGTTTATACTTATCTATCTGTCCAATAATAACGTGAACAGCAGTGGCACACTTTCATTTGCAGATGTATTGTTATTCTTAGCCCAACCCTCTCCACGTTCCATATTAAGATTTCAGCAAGTCGTCAAAATATTTTAAGCCAATTTGAGATGGTGACTCCGGAGAGATGTGGCCGTTGCCTTTTATTCTCCATTTCTAGAACAGTAGTTGCGCAAGGGACTCTCTCTCCACCCCACCCCCTCATCTCCCTGGACCTACAGCAGGGATGGGGACAACCCAGGTCCCTCGTCATTTGCTTGACTCCCATCAGCCCCACCTGAATCCAAACAATTCAGGGTGACTGCAAGATGGATGCTCATTGTCATCCTGCAAACGAATCAGAATAAATGCTCAATAAAGACTGGGCGGCGTCATCTTCCCATGGAGAGGGCATTGCTGGAGAAGTAAACGGGGCATCTTTGGCTGCCAGCCATCTGCTGGGGTCCCTCTAATCCTGTGGATTAGTGGCTGAATGGCAGGTGCAAGTTTGCTGCAGGTAATCAGAGGGAGGTTATGGACCTCAAAGTGCAGCCAATTACTGCTAATCCTGCACCTGTGCCCAACCTGGGGTAGCTAGGAGCCAGCCTGCATGCATCTGAGAGTAGGGAGAGACAGGCACCTGGCTGTGGAAGGAGGGGACAGCAGGGAAGGAGGGACCAGGAGACACCCCCTCGCACATTCTTTGAGCAGTGGGAAAGGTGTTGGGGTGGTCCGGCAAGGTCAGTTTTCTCAGCTGCACAAGCAACCCAAGCAATGCTTTAGGCAGAGCATGGATCTTCTGGGAAATCTCTGGGTGATTTGAAATAGATTGGTAAGAATTTCTGGCAGCAGTGCTAGGAACAAAATTCCCCCTCCACTGCGTGCCAAAGCTGCTAAAATCAATAAAGCAGAACCAGGAGTGGGCTTTGAACTCCATTCTGTTCTGGGATGATTTCTGGGCTCAGAATTCTTTAATGTTGAGTGTGTTACATGTATTGCACCAAGGATCCAGTTGGTGGGTCTTCTAAGTAAAAAACACAGTAGATCCGACAAGCCTGAATTGACCTTGGAAAAGGAATCTGGAGCATACTTCTGAAGTCTCATCATGCAGCCACTTGGGGCAGAAAAGTAATAATACTTGGCATTGTAGCACATTTTGAGTGTTCAAAGCACTTAGCCTACATTATCTCACAACAGCCCTATAAGGTAGTAATTATTATTATTTTTATTATTACTACTACAGAATTAATCATCATCATATTGCTGCTGGGAGGCTGAGGTTGAGAAATCAGGGCCTGGCCTAAGGATACCCATTGAGTTCATAGCTGTGAGATTTCAGCCACAAACTTCTTGGTTCAGAGGAATAGAATCTGGGGATGAATGAATCAGCTGTGCTAGTTTAGTGGGGAGAATTATCAGCGGCTACTAGTCACAGTGGCTCTTTGGCATCTTCAGGTATAGAGAGCATTGCCAGGTCAAGAGCATTCCAGATCCAAAGATTTCAGGGCCCAGATCTGACCTGACACGAAAGGGGCAGTCCCTGGTGATGTCATTAGGGCATCTCCTGGTGAAGTCATGTGGCAGGACCTGGAGAAGAAGTTTAACTGGAAGAGAGGAGTGGGGGAGAGAAGACCTCCCCCCACCATGCACTCACTGTATGGAACAATTTGCAGCCAGGGACTTGCCGATCAGAAGGTCGGCAGTTCGAATCCCTGCGATGGAGTGAGCTCCTGTTGCTCGGTCCCAGCTCCTGCCCACCTAGCAGTTCAAAAGCACGTCAAAGTGCAAGTAGATAAATAGGTACCGCTCCAGTGGGAAGGTAAACGGCGTTTCCATGCGCTGCTCTGGTTCGCCAGAAGCGGCTTAGTCATGCTGGCCACATGACCCGGAAGCTGTACGCTGGCTCCCTCGGCCAATAAAGCGAGATGAGCACCGCAACCCCAGAGTCGGCCACAACTGGACCTAATGGTCAGGGGTCCCTTTACCTTTTACATTCTGGGCTGAAGCTTGCAATCTGCATGCCTGGGCCTTATTAGTAATTTTTTTAAAAAATATGATTAAAGGCACTCTCACCCACCATTCAAGCCCTCAACCTGCCACCTGGACAGGCCAGGCAAACCAGGAGACTGCAGGCCAGACCTGAGGTCAGGCAACCCTTGGTGCCTGAACACGGGTTGCTGAGGTCTGGAGCAACAGCAGAAGAGGGCTGTGTCCCCTGGAACTTCTCCTTGCTCAGAGAAACAGAGTGAACTTAGCTATATCCGCACCTGAGAGCCAGTGTGGTGTAGTGGTTAAGAGCGGTAGTCTCGTAATCTGGGGAACCGGGTTCGCGTCTCTGCTCCTCCACATGCAGCTGCTGGGTGACCTTGGGCCAGTCACACTTCTTTGAAGTCTCTCAGCCCCACTCACCTCACAGAGTGTTTGTTGTGGGGGAGGAAGGGAAAGGAGAATGTTAGCCGCTTTGAGACTCCTTAAAGGGAGTGAAAGGTGGGATATCAAATCCAAACTCTCCTCCTTCTTCTTCTGATGGTGATACACACCATCCACTTCTCAGGACTTCTCTGCCTTCAGAGCTGGGTAGATTCCTCTCTCCTGGCTGTGGGGCCTGAGACCTGAGGGAGTATAGCCTTTCAAACAACACGAGGCCAGACCCCAGAGGCAGCGGCTATTCTTGAAGTCCTATCCAGTGCATTTAAAGATAGGTTACAACCTGGACTTGGGAGTCATTGAAGGATAGGAGGTTTGGTTGTCTCTTAAGAACCACCAGCAGATAAGCAGGAAAATGATGTTTCCCGAAACAGCCCTCTTTGTGGTGAATTATATCCTTGCTCGGTATGTATCCTTGCTATACTTATCATTGGGGCAGAGGGAGGGTGGCTGGACAAACACCCACCAATCAGAATGGGGGGGGCGGACTCCCCAAAACACCCTCGCTGGAGTCTTTTGCCTTGGACCTAATTGCCAGAAAAAGTCCCTGACCAGCCTTTTTCTTTCTCCTAAGCCAATTTTGATTTTTTAGCTATACCTACAACCACCACCAGTTGTTTTGGACTACTGTTTTGCTTCGGGATGGTGGAAGTTGCATGTAGCCCAAAGCTTTTGGGGGGAGCCAGGTTAGGGAGGTCTTAGGTGGAGAAAATAAACAAGGTCCCTGCTGCAGACACAGCAAAACATGGGAGGGTAAGCTGAGACTTAATACAGGAGAAGGCAGAAGTGCCTTTGCTTAGTAGAACAGCCATATTCAGTCAGAGGCTGGATATTCAGACTGTTTGAGAAGAGTTAACAGCAGCCAAATGTTTTGGCCTAGCCTTGCATGGGAAGCCCACCCTTCCCTGTTAACTTAAAAAGAAAAGAAAAACAGATGATAACGAACATGGATGGTTACTGGCCGTGATGGCTGTGCTCTGCCTTCACAACTGGAGGCAGCAAGGCTTCTGAATACTAGCTGCTGGAAACCACAGGAAGGGTGAATACTTTAGTGCTTGAATTCCCACAGGCATCTGGTTGGCCACTGTGAGAACAGGATGCAGGGCTAGATGGGCCATTGGTCTGATCCAGCCGTCTTTTCTTAGGTTCTTATGTTTAACATCTTATTCCAATAGGCCTTCAGGGTATGTGGAAGCAGTTCCACTCTGGTCAAATTCTCCCTTGGACTTGTGGCTGACTGTGCATCTTTACATCTGCGCTATTTTGATTTTAAATTATTGCCATTATTTTAAAACCTGTATTTCCAGCATCTTTGCTGAGCCACCACCTTGGGGGCTCTTTCAGCCACTACTATCCACCTGCCCCCACAAAGTTGTGTTTATACATTTTCAAGGATAGAAACAAATAAGTTACAGAATCTGGAGCATTGTAGCGAATTTCTAAAATGAGAGGTACCAGGGCATCTTTGGAGATAAGCCTTTCCCAGGGGTGGAGGAAGGGGTGTGTGGTGGGAGCAGTGCGCCCAGGGTGTCACCACTGAGGGGGTGACAAAATGTCAGGCGGCACTCACCGCGGGGCCTACAGCATGCCCGAGCCACACGTCTCTCCTGGGAGTGACACAGTGGCTTGAGCGCTCGCAGGCTCTACACTGCCCCAAACAGTACGCCCACCATCTCCCCCTCAGCTGTGTGGCGGCTGAGTGGGAGGAGGCAGGCAGACTCCTCAGAGGCCCCACAGAGTGTCCTGCCCCAGCTGGCCCTGCCCCCACGGACGGCTGGCCCAGCCCCTGGGTGCAGGGCACGCACGCCACCCCAGGTGCCCAATCGGCTTGCTCTACCACTGGCCTTTCCCCCTTGTTCTGGGTTGGCTGTAGTAATTTAGTGGGCCAGGCAGTCTGTGTATAAGTAGGGACTGTTGGCAAGGTTGCAGTTTTACAGAGGTCAGTCTGCTATTTTAAAGTCTCCCCTGTTTGAAGGATGAACGAAGTCCAGTTTAAAGAGAAAGACCTATAAGAAGGGAGAGCAGGAGAGGCCTTGAAGGTCACCCAGGCACAGCCTTCCCCACTCTGGGGAGATGTATACTATTCTTGTTTAAATGACATTATTTCATTTCCTCCCTTAAACTGATGTGTATTTGCCACCTTGGGCAAGTACAATATTCTTTTGACAAAAATATTTCTAGCAATGAGACCGGTGTATAGTCAGAGGGACCACATTTCCCCATTGCTGCTGCTGCCACCACCCTGTCCTCCCTTACATATGAGATCGGTCCTTGGAGTGTTGTGGTCGTTGCACATGATGCCTCTGTGACAGTTTCATTGTATATGAAGTCTGGTGGCCAAGCGCCCTACTTTACAGAGAACAGTCATAGAATCATAGAGTTGAAAGGGACCCGGAGGATCATCTAATCCAACTCAATCTTTCCCAACATCAGGGTCTTTTCCAGGGAGTCTTCTCTTCTCATGAGGTGGCCAAAGTATTGGAGCCTCAGCTTCACGACCTGTCCTTCCAGTGAGCACTCAGGGCTAATTTCCTTAAGAATGGATGCGTTTGAGTGAACTATCTAGTCCTCTGTATTTGAAAGAGTTCCGTGTTTGATGGGCTGTCTGGTTTAATGAGAGAGAATGAAGTACTTTAAAATGGAGTACTTAAAAAAAAAAAACCCAAAAAAAACCCAGAGTCCTTTTTGTTGGGGATAATTCAGACGCAAATTCCCAGGTGTCAAAAAAGGTTATTTATGTATGCCACCACTGCGGCCCATGTTTTGTTAGCCCAAAAATGGAAAACGAGCGAGGTCCCAATTAAAGAAGAATGGCATCTTAAACTGACAGAATATGTGCAGCTTGCAGACCTAACATATAGAATAAGAGAACAAGAAAAACATACATTTAAAGAAGATTGGGAAATGTTTATCGAATATATGGGGGGAAATTGTGTACACTTGAAAACGTTGGCAGCATTAAGATAAATTCAACAGTGTAAACAAGTTTTGCTGGATGTAATAATGGAATACTGAATGGTTTAGTTTATGTAAAATATGCAGGGATTTATGATATGCAAAATGAACCGTGGAAAGAGAAGAAGGGAAGGCACCGACATTTTAAGGTTGTTTAAATGAATGTGTAAAACAGAAAACTTAATAAAAATTATGTCTAAAAATAAGAGAGAGAGAGAGAGAGAGAGAGAGAGAGAGAGAGAGAGAGAGAGAGAGAAGCTTAAGAAACGAGAGAAGGAGGAGGACTGCCCATCCCCAGGGAGCCACACCTGGGCAGCAAGGAAGCCCACAGCTCACTTGGCCACAATCTCCAGGCTTGATCCTGTTCATTGAAATTAATGAACAGGACCAAGCCTGGCCCATTCATTTCAACAGGAGTACTCAGAGTAAAGCTAAGCCGGATGCAACCCTGTATTCTATGCAAGTGATAGCAATTTAATTAATGCCTCTCGGCAACGTCTAACTGAAGAAAGCATTTGGCCTCTTCTGAGTCTCTCTCCCACTCTTGTTGCTGCAGGAGGCCACGGGCGCCTTCTCCTCGCCGGGTCATAGTGGAGATGCCCTGGAAGAGGCTGGTCAGCCTGCACCCTGCTCACTACTCCAGCCACCGCGGCCTGCAGGATTACTGGATCAGCCCCCAGAGGCGCTACCCAGCTGGCAGCGCGTGGCACACCCCCACCAAGCGGCTCTTGATCCTCCCTGGGAACACTGGCGTTTCAGAAGTGGAGTCCGTTCACACGCCAAATGCAGGCCAATACAGGCACAAGCTCATGTGAGTATGGAGCACAGGAGAGCATCGTAACTGAGCCCTTGGCCATCAGTCTGCATCATTCATTCCCATTGGGGTTAGATTTCTCCCGGGATGAGTTTGGTGGCTTTCAAGTTGCCCACTTGTTGAAATGACTCCTCCTGTATCACTTGCTCTGGGAAACAGTCAAAGGGGGCAAGCAGCTAGCCCAGCGCTCCCTAACCTGGCACCCTCCAGATGTTTAGGACTACAACTCCCACCAGCCCCAGCCAGCACATCCATTGCAGTTGGGTGTTGTGGTCCAAAACATCTGGAGGAAGCCAGGTTAGGGAAGTCTGTGCTGGTCAAATAATTCCCTTCCGATCCTGTTTAGTACGGTGGCCTCCCCGCTATCAACACACAAGAGAGATAAACGTGCACACACATCCCACCCCCCAAAATGCTACCACTTTAGAGATGAAATGCAACAAGCAGGATGAGAGGTTGTGTTTGTGACAGAGCAGGAACGGGGTACAAAAAACTATCTTTTCTGAGTATTTAAAAGCCAAGCTGGACAGGACTTGAGGGAAGGCTCCTTCAGATACAAGCAGCACCACAGCAAAAAGACAGATATGCTCCCCACCCCCACTCCAGCACACCGTTTTTGTGGGGTTCTGACTCCTGGCAATCGCTCCATTGCAAGAAATAAACCCATCCCTCTCTCCTTGCCTGTTTTAATGCCAGCCACCCCACTAAAGTGTTAATTAGCTCTTAGCAGTTGCTGGGTAACCGCATCCTGCCTTCCATCGTCTTTAAGCCAATGAGTGTTTGTCCTGGTGATGTCATGCTCTTAGCTCGTGTGTCATTGGCCAGAGCAAGGCTTGCCTTTTAATATTCTGCCAGGATGGTTACCTGGGAGAAGTTTTGCCTTTGCTGGACTGATCCTGTTGCCTCCAGATTGGAGGAGGAGGTGTTGCATCTCTGTGTCCTCCCATGGGAAAGAACTGAAACCTCCTGAAAGAAGAGCACATATAGGAGTCAGTCCAGACATACGTGCCCACAAGCAAATAGAGATATTAGTAAAGCACAGCCAGTCTTCAAAGGAGAGATTGCATTGCACTGTGCTTTGTACATTTCCTGGCCCCTGGCTGAGGTTTCAGCCTGAAGTGCTGAATGGACTCTATCTTTCATGGGGGTGTTTCACTGTGGAGAGGAGATAATCAGAGATCATTCTGGAGGATCAGATGTATTCTCCTACTCTCTTCCCATGAAAATGTGTGCAGGAGAAAACAAGGAATTAAAACATTGAATTTTGCTGTAAATGTGCGTCTCACATTTCATCTTAGCATATCGGTCATCCAGAGATTTAGCATTTTACAAACAAGCAAACAGAAATGTCACTCCCAGGGCTCAGAAGGGCTCCTCAAATTATGGATTGACAGATCTGTATTTCAGGTAAATAGAAGTGGGAGCCAAGCTTAACTGGCAGATCAAGCAATGAAAGTCTGAATCCACTGGTCTCTGGGAGCCAATTTCAATAGGTAGCACTGAGGGTTATAGGCACTCTTGTTCACCATCCAAAAGTATTCAGAATGGCCTTTTCTTCTAGAACAATCAGCCATGACTTTATTCAACATTCTTTCCGCATTTCAAAAAAGACATGATGTGTTGATCATGTGCAAACTGACCTTTAAATTGATTGATCAAACAATTAGAAACCTGATGCTTAATCAACAGGAAATGCTTTTTTAACCAGCCTGTCAGAATATATCGAAATGAGTTTGCACCTTGCCTTCCAAGTCTGCCTGGCGTGTCTGTTCCCATCCCACCGAATTCCCTCCCCCTTATTCCCCCATTCTTATCCTCTCCTTTCTTTCATTTAATGTTTTTCATTTTTTCACCCAAGAGACTGAGAGGTACTTGTCCCCTTAGATGAATATGAGGGCCAGTGTGAGGAGGTATTGGGGTCTGTTTGATCATTCCTGAACCCTTTGCCACCAGAACTCAAAAATGGCTGGAAAGAAAATGAGCTAGTAAGAAAGCCCCCATTGACAGGTGGCCAGCCTGACTGCTGGTTGGCAGGGCTGTGGAGCCCAAGGAAAAAGCCAGGTGGGCCCCCACGACCTTCTCAGCCCTCTCCTCTGGTCTTTCTAAGTGCTTTTCTGCCCCTTCTTGTTCTGGCCTTCAGTCCATACTACCACACCCTCCCTTGCCCCGCTCATTTGCTGCTCTCTTATTTTTTGGGTCTCCCCCTTTTCTCCGCTTTTTCCTACTCTCCTCTGTCTTCCCGCCCCCCATAACAGGAGCCTTGACCTCTTCCTGCTGCTGCTTTCATGCTTCCTGGTCCCAGATGAGCTCCTCTGCTGCCTCCATCTGTCCCGCCTTTCATGGAGACTTGAGAAGCTGCCAGGTCCAGATAGAGGATGGGGTAGAGGAGGAGAGAGAAAAAGCTGAAGAGAGGTACCCAGAGAGCCTGGTGGCCCAGTCGCTGTGGAGCAACCCATTGGCAGCCCAGAGGAGGCAGGGGCAGGGCAAGAGCCTCTGGGTGGAAGGAACAACCTGACCCAAGGCATGCCACTGCCGGGATTTTCTCCTGGGTGCCTCTTCCTAACACTGCTTGCAAAAAAACTGGCTCCCCATTCACAGAGCCGCAGAATTGTGGAGTTGCAAGGAACCACCAGAGTCATTAGTCCACCCCTGCAAGGCAGGAATGTTTTGTCCATTGTGGGGCTCGAACCCATGACCCTCAGGTTGAGTTGCATGCTCTGCCACAGGAGAACACCCCCACGAGGCTGTGCCTCAAAGTAGCCACCGTGGAGGTGGTGGCAGTGGGGTTAAGATTGTCACATCAGGAGCATCCTAGATCCTGAGCTGTTAGGGCCCATACCTGAGACCTGGGGGCATGGATGGCATTAAACATGACACATCAAAGCAAACAAAAAATACAAAATGTGACAAATGAGCAAATATGTCACCAGTTGGAAATTAAGGGGTGTTCTCAAGTTCAGCTGAAGTGAAGGGATCATTCCTTCTCACCCACTTAGGGAGTCTAGGTAAGGAAGGTGTTCTTGCCCACCTGGAGATTAAAGACCTCCCTTTGCCACCAGGTGGTTGGGAGGCAAACCTGGAGACTTAGGGATATGCGTACCTCTGCGTACCCCCCCCCCCCCAGAAAAAAAGGCACTGATCCTAGGAGTATAGCAACCTGGGGAAGGGGTGCCATGTGGACTTGCTGCCTTGTAAAATCATGGAATCACAGAATTGTAGAGTTGGAAGGGACTCAGAGGATCATCGAGTTCAACCCCTGCAGTGCAGGAGTTTCAGCTTGATCAGATGGCCATCCAACCTCTGCCTAAAAACCTCCAAGAAAAGAGAGCCCACCGCCTTCCAAGGGAATCCATTCCAATGTCAAACAGCTCTTACTTTCAGGGAGTTTTTCCACATGTTCAGTCAGAATCTTCTTTCTTGTAACATGAAGCCTCTGGTTCGTGTCCTGCCATCCAGAGCAGGAGAAAACAAGCTTGCTCCATCTTCCATGTGACAGCCCTTTAGATATTTGAAGATGGCTGTCGTATCTCGCCTCAGTCTCCTCTTTTCCATCCTAAACATACCCAGCTCCTTCAACCGTTCCTCATAAGGCTAGCTTTCCAGACCCTTGATCATCTTGGTCACCCTCCTCTGCACACCTTCCAACTTGTCAATATACTTCTTAAATTCTGATGCCCAGAACTGGTCACAGTACTCTACGTGTGGTCTAAACAAGGCAGAATAGAGTGGAACTATTACTTCCCTTGATCTGGACACTATACGTCTTGATACAGCCTAGAAATAGCATTAACTTTTTTTACTGCTGCATTACACTGTTGACTCATGTTAAGCTTGTGGTTAGGCAGCTGCAGCACAAAGGAATCATCATAGAATTGTAGGGTTGGAAGGGACCCTGAGGATCATCTAGTCCAAACCCCTGCAATGCAGGAATATGCAGCTGTCCCATACAGGGATTGAACCTGTAACCTTGGCGCTGTCAGCACCACACTCTAACCAACTGAGCTATCTAGGAAGGTTTACCAATAACAGTGGCTGGCCAGGTGAGCCCTGTGGAAGCTCGCAAGCAGGGAAGTGTCTATGGCTTTTCTCCAGCATCTAGTCCTCAAAGGTATAGTGCTGCAGCACTTGGAGGTACCACTTAATTGCTATGGCTGATGGTAAACCTCACGAGGATGCCAAAAATCCCTTTTCAGGGCCAAATAGGCCTCAGGGGGCTCCTGCTAGCCAACCGGAGGTGCTAGCTCCCTGACGATTCAGCAGGATGCAGACAGAGCATGTGGAGTCAAGCTCCTGAGGCAGGTAAAATGACATTAATTGGAGAATTTTCTCTTTCTTGATGGGGAGGCCCCCAAGTCTGGGCCAGCAGGAAGACTAACAGCAGCTTTATGAAGGAGCGAGGCAGGTGGTCCCTCCAGGTTAGAAGGAAGGGAGCAGATCAAAGCGGGAGATGTGAACAGCCACCTGCCCTTTGAAATAGCAGCAGCAGGCAGTGAGGAGGGGGGCACTGGGAGGGGAGACCACATAGCACAGCCAGGGCTGAGAAGGGAGAGCTGCTCCTTCTTTTCAGCATTCCACAGGCAGAGGGTCTCTTGCCTGGCCAGTGATCGAGGGGGAACTTCCCTCAGAGGATCCGATTCATCTGTGTCTCCTACTTCTGCCATTCATGCTGCCCAAAAGTACTGCTTGCCCCTTGGAAAAGTGGCAGCATTTGGGACTTTTTAGTTTAGAGAAAATGCAAGCAAGAGGTGGCATGGTAGAAATTTATAAAATTATGCATGTCACACAGAGAGAAAAGTTTTTCTCCCTTCCACATAACACCAGAATTCACGGACATCCAATGAAATTCACACTCGGCATTTCTAGGTGTACACTTTAAAAAGAGGCCCTGGGAGCCCCTGAAAAATGTGCAAAAGGCCTGACATCTAAAGGTGAAAATGGGCTTTGCAGGTTGTGGGGAGATGTGCATTTGTACGCTAAGATTTGGAGCTTGCCTGGCAGCGCTGGACTGCAATAAAAGCCGCCTGCATATTTTTAGCCTGGTCCTTCAGCGCCAGGCCCATGCGCACCTGCTTCGCTCCATCAAACTCGGCAAGCCGTGCAGTGCCGTGTGCCTTGGGACACGGAGCACACAGGGAAGGGACACCGGACTCTTCAGCCTGGGAAGGGAACAGGCGTAGCCACAGCAGCCGCTGCCATTTCCACCACAAAGCGACGCAAGAGCAAACAGATCGCCTGCGAGAGCAGATGGCTCTTTACCGAATTACCGCACCAGGCGTGGCTCAAGGAGAGCAGATGGACTTGAGGGGGAGACTCATAAACAGAGAGGGAACTTCGCTAAGCCAGCTCCTGACGCTTCCTATAAATACTTAACAACCTCCAAGCTTTCTCCTGTTATGAAACTGAATTCGTTAAACTGCCTTCAGCTCCCGTGAGAGAAAGGGAGGGAAGCCCATCCAGCAACCCAAGAAGCAGCTCTTCTGTTTCTTCCTCTGTGATTCATCCTGGTCCGAGACCAAAACCCATTAGTTTAAAAGCACCTGCTTGCAATTTTGGGGGCACCATTTCAGTAGGAAAGGAAGCAAAGAGATTTCAAGATGGGTGTGAGATAGTTTCACAACAAGCTTTATCTTTAAGGCAGGGATGGGGAAATGCAGGACTGGGGATCAAATGTGACCCTCCAGGCTTCTCTATCTGGTCCTTGGCACTCTTCCCGGGCCCTGCTCTGCACTCTCCTCAAGTAGCTTTGCCTGGCTGGAATGTGTCCTTCAACTCTGATCATCCCCTTTGCTTGCCTAGATATAGCGGCGGCGTCAGTGTACAATCCACTTGCTTTTGCATGGCTGGAATGCAGTACTGTACAAAAGTTAAGAGTCACATCCGTTATCCTGCCAATGTTTCCCTCTGGCCCTGCTCACCACTGTCACGTGACCCTCAGGAAATTTGGTCCTCAGGTTCCCCGTTTCTGTGGGAAAAGCAGACTCATGGACATACTCAGTTAAAATTGTAAGAGCCAAGCCCCAGGCAATCCTATCTGGGGTGACCTGTGTGATGGCCAATTCATGCAAGCAACCATTTAACCCTGCAGTTATTTCAAGGGATCAGCACAAAGGGGTATCCCAGTCCAAAGTCCATTTTGGATCTAAGGGGCAGTTCATGCACACAAATAATTTTAAGGACACACATTATCTCCATGTGATCAGTGTCCTTGAGGAATACAACCACATGAAGAAATTCTTGTGTGAACTGACCACTTATCTACAGACAGCTGCAGCCATGGCAGTGATTCCAAGCAAGTTTGGGAAGAAAAATCTCTAAGTGCTCATTTGGGTAGGTGGGACTTAACTGTGTGTCGGTTTAAGCACAAACCGAATTAAGAAGACTATCAGTGTGTCCTGAAAAGGCAGCCTTTGTGCCGCTCTGTCCAGTTCTGGATTCCCAGCAACAGCCATTCAAAGGTGGCTTCATTCTCACCACTTGCAGGTCTCGGTGTTAATTGCTTGGGCCTCACTCGTCTTCTCTTGCGCTTGCGTAATCCATTCTATTCCTGGCTGAGGACTGAACCTTGTAACCTACATTACTAGTCACTTTCTCCAGAATACGTGATTACTCAGTTTTCACTCAAATAATTAAATTACTCAGGCACACCACTGACTTTGAATATCAAAACACCCTCAAAAGGACAGGCAGAAAATAAGCGGAGCTCATATAGCAGCTCTGGTGCTCAACCAGCGGGGTGTGGGAGAATAACTGGTTCAGCTTTATTCCTTAACAGAATAATTTGAGGCTATTTTTTCTTTTCCCATTTCCCTCCTGCACCACGGACACCTTCCTTTCCACCATCTCCTCTCTCACACATCGGATTGCAATATTATAACACATTCTATTCATCCTACAATGCTGCTTCACTTTGCCAAACATACTCGGCTGTCAGGTGCCCATAGCCAGGGGTCAGCAAACTTTTTCAGCAGGGGGCCAGTCCACTGTCCCTCAGACCTTGTGTGGGGCCGGACTATATTTTGAAAAAAAGAATGAATGAATTTCTATGCCCCACAAATAACCCAGAGATGCATTTTAAATAAAAGGACACATTCTACTCATGTAAAAACACGCTGATTCCAAAACGGGCCGCAGGTTGGATTTAGAAGGCGATTGGGCCGGATCCCAGGCCTTAGTTTGCCTACCCATGGCCCAGCTTAGGCTTCCTCAACCTCAGCCCTTCAAATGTTTTGAGACTACAGTTCCCATCATACCTGACCACTGGTCCTGCTAGCTAGGGATCATGGGAGTTGTAAGCCAAAAACATCTGGAGGGCCGAGGTTGAGGAAGCCTGGCCCAGCTTATCAGCACTGCTTGGGACTGGTTTAATTCACATGATTTCTGTTCCTAGAAGGTATCCGAAGCTTATATAGGCAAAAAAAAATATGTCCCAAATCAGGATCGTTCACCACGTACACCATGCATAGTCCCTCTTACCCTCAAATTTCTGTTTAATTACCTCATCCTTATGGGGATAAGGTTGTCAACATTTCTACTGGACTCTGCTCCTGGACCTTTTACAGTCGCTGGAGTTTTTCACAGCATGGATACAAGCCCTGGCAAAGGCACTAGGAGCAGGACAGGACAGTCTCTCCCCGTCATTTGGCAGCCTAGGCCTGATCTAGGATGATATCCCTTTTGCAGATGGACAAAGCGCTGGCAGCACCTGAACCATTATTACCTGGGCAAGAGAGAACGCCACTTCCTGTAGCTGAACTTCTGAACTCTGGCCCCAGGGCCATGCACTCAGAGGTAAGTAGCGAAGGCCTCCAAATTCAATTATAACACACACCAGGGAACAGATGGTGCCAGAGAAATCTCTGGTGTAAATTGCCTGGGAGAACTAGGAGGTCAAAGGGGACAGAGCCACCTCTTCCACCTGCTGGCTGCTGTGAAGGTGGAAAGGGGCCCTTCCTTTGTATATGAACATTCAAGAATATGCACAGACCTACCTAACTACTTAGAACATTCACGTTCTGCTCCATAATTACAGGAATTAATGAGGCAGATAACAGAGAGAAGATGTAAAACCACAATAGCATCTCAATTCAAACCATTAAAACAACCTCAAAGAAAACAACCCACACAAACATTATAGAGAGAGAGAGAGAGAGAGAGAGAGAGAGAGAGCTGGCATTTGTAACTTTTGTGAATCTGCCAGGGCAAAGAGCCCTCTTACCTTTTGTGAAATCACGTCCCACCCCCCCAGCTGTGGTTTATAGAACGGTATGAAGGATGAGTTTTGCACATTTCCTTTTTAAAGTTCCTCTACCTTTTTGGCCATAATCAAGCACTGACAAGAAGATTGGATTTATTCTGTCTTTGTGATGCTGAGCAAAGCATCTGGTGAGGAGAGCTTCCCCAGGCTAAGTTGTATGAAACACAAGGGGGCATTCTGGAGTTTGCAGGGTGAGTCTCTTCCGGGACCCTTCAGGGAAGGCATGCTTTGTAACAGGCCAGATATTTGTCACACACACACACACACCCTTCTTGGTATCCAACCCCAAATTATGCACATCCGCTCCACTATTGGTTCATATTTCAGAAGATTTGGCAATAAAAATTGGCAGGGTTTTTTTATTTACTTTTTAAACAAAATTTACACACCACTTGGTTTTTTAAAACAAACACAACTCAAAGTGGTTTACGAAAATAATAAAACAGTTAAAATCAGCTAATTAAAACATTCAGAAACATTTCTAAAAAACCTTCTTTCCTCTTCTCTTTCAATCTCTTTTGTTCTCAGACCAAACCTGCAGTTCCTTAAACCTTCCCCTGCAATTCTGTGCATATTCTAAAACACTCCCAGAGAGAGAGAGTATACTTTCTTTTTTTTCCTTTTCTTTTTAATGCCCTCTTTCAGGGCCAAAAAGCCCTTTCAAGGCAGCTCATAATAGTTTCAGAATACAAAAACAAACACCTATACATAAAATAAATAAATAAACTAAAACAGGAGCATAAACATCACCGTCCAACCCCATCCCCTGCCCCCGTCTCCTCCTTCTTAAGCAAGCCTGGAGCAATCCAGGGAGTCCCTCGCAGGTCATCACCATGCCATGTGCCATGCGCCAGCAGCTGTTAGGCCCTGCATGCTTACTATTGCAGCTTATGAATGGCTGCATTATGCTCAGCCGGACCTCCTTCCCCTCCCCTCCTCCCCTCCTCTCTCCCCACCAACACCACTTTTGCCACACTGTTATTTTACACTTGTGCCACCCACCATCGCTATGTTTGATCGTTCCTCCCTTGCAGCTGCACCTGCTGGGAGCTGGTGGAGGGAGGGAGCAAAGGCAGAGCAGGTGCGGCTGGCTTTGCCGCTCTCTCACACAGATGCACAGGCCTGGCGGAGGGGAGAGAGAGGCCTGGGCCTCAGCTTCCACGCTGGCTAACAGACAGCAGGCTGAAAGGCGTGTTTGCCCTCACCGTGGCTGGTGGGAGAGGTCCATGACGCAGAAGCAGAGCCCTGCCAGATCTAACCAGCCACCGAGACACCCCATGTGCTAGCAGCTGTCAATCACATGCCCCCCTCGAGAAGCCCCACAAAGCAGTGCATGAAAGTATCGGCCTACTGCAGGAGTGGGTTACCTCAGGCCTGATGGAGATAGGGACACAGGCAGGGAACATCACCCCCCCCCGGCCAGGGATGGGCCGCAGCTCAGTAGCAGAGCATCTGCTTTGCATACAGAAGGTCCCAGGTAGGGCTGGGAGAGACCTCTACCTGAAATCCTGAAGAGCTGCTGCCAGTCCGTGTAGGCAGAACAGAGCTCGGTAGAACAGAATCCCAGAAGAGTTGGAAGCTACCACAGGGATCATCTCGTCCAACCCCCTGCATTGCAGGAGTCTTTCACCCCAAGTGGGGCTCAAACCCACAACCCTGAGATTAAGAGTCTCATGGTCTACCAGCTGAGATATCCCAGGAACTCGGTTTGAGAAAGCTTGCTGTGATCCCATGTTCTCTCCTCCTTGCCCTCGGGAGACTACAAAGGCCGTACCTCCTTTCCCTAGGCCACACCCCTCACTGGTGCCACCAACCCCTAATTCAAACAGCCGCTCCAGGATACCATGGTCGATGGTACAGAAAGCCTCTGAGAAGTTGAGAAGAATTAACAGGGACACATTTCGTCTCTCTCTTTCTGACAGAGGTCGTCGTAAGGGCAATCAAATCAGTTTCTGTGCCCAAACCAGCCTAAACCCTGATTGAAATGGATCTAGAAAATCAGTTTCCTCCAATCAGACCACCTGCTCCAGAACCTTGCCCAAGAAGGGGAGACTGGCAACTGGCTGGTAGTTACTTAGATTTTCCAAATCCAGGAAAACCCACAGACCACTTCCACTTCCTTGACTCATAAGGTTCCATTCAGCACCATTTTGTCAGCATGATAATTTATTTTAGTTTAATTTTAAAATGGATTGTTTAGTTTGCCCTAAAGCATCTGTTCTGCACGCACACACATTAAGTATTCAAATATCCATGAAACAGTACTTAAAAGAAACATTAAAAATTAAAAATATTTTTAAAAACAGTGCCCCAAGGTTGGCACCATTTTTGAAGCACGTCCCTCCCCTACTTTTAAAAATATCTGCTAATACTTCTGTGCCTACTTTTAAAAAACAAACAAACCAACCATGATTTTTGGGGGTGAAATAGTGCCTAAATAAAAAGGCACATGAGCACAAATTTGAAATTGATATTAAAAAGTGGTTTGCTCAGAATTTTTCTTTTCCTGTCCATGCATCTATGCTCTTTTGACTGTTGTGAACAGAACATCCTTGTAGGCTTATGGACAAGAACCCATGACCTGGTCGTTAGTTGGGAAAGACCCAAAGCAAGTCTGCCTCTGTGCCTCTGACTACTAGTTGCAGGGGATTGCAGATGGGCAGAGTGGCTGCTGTGCTCATGTCTTGCTTGCAGGCTTCCCATAAGCGCTTAGTTGGCCCCTGTGAGAACAGGATGCTGGACTAGATGGGCCCTTGGCCTGATCCAGCAGGCTCATCTTATGTTATTATATATGCTCTTAAATGGCCTTCATTACCCACATCTTATATTAAGTGACAGCCTCCTGTCTGCCTTTGTGGAACTTGCCTTGGTCCATTGCCAGACCTCCAGCTTCATCCCCCACCCCCGCTAACCTGGAGCACATGCGTGGCTCAGAGAGATAAGGGCCTGCTGGCCTCCTGGCCCATTCCTCCTCATTACTTCCTCTTCCCCATCTCCGCTTGGATTCCCAGGCCTTCCTGCTGACCTTGGAATGTTTCAAGCTGCTTTCCTGACCTCAATCTGTCCCTCTTCCTTCCCCTCTCGTCAGTTTCCTGCCTATGAGGGTCCTGTGCCAATGCAGCGCTTTGATTTATTCCCCACTTCCTTTGCCGCTGTCCTCATCCTAAAATCATTACACACCACCAGCGCCTTTGGCGGGTATCCTCTCTCTGCCCTGCCCTCTCTCTCTCTCTCTCGTTTGGTCCTCCAGATTTTGGGAGAGAGTAAGGAATGGCTCTAGCAAACTGGTTACATCTGGGTGTGGGGGATAGGCTCTGCAGTGTAAACAGCAGCAATGAGGGAACTTGCTAGGAGGAAACTGGGCCTCCACTCTTCACATCCCATCACCCAGTCAACTTCTCTCTGTTGCTTTTGCCACATTGCCCTATTCCTTTCAGAGCACTGCACACTTCTGTCAATTTAATTTAATGCCGTGACTTCCCCAAAGCTTCCTGGAGATTGTAGCTTGGTGGGCGCACTGAGCTCTAATGGAGAATTCTCAGGGCAGGAGTCAGGAGGTGATAATTTTGCAGCTGCTAATAAACTACATATTAACTCCATGTTTACTTGTTTAAGTAGCCTATTTTTAAAAATCTAATGCAGGGATGAGGAGCCCGTGAGGACCCTCAGGTGCTGTTGGACTCCCAACTTCCACCCACCCCAGCAGTTGTTGTGATTCTGTCCTGCTTAGAATAGTAAGACTAGATACACCCATATCTTTAAAGCACCTTTGAAGCACATTCTTGCCCTCAAAGAATTCTGGGTACTGTCATTTACTCCTCACAGAGTTCCAACTCTCAGCAGCCTTAAGAAACGACAGTGCCCAGAATTCTTAGAGGAAAAGGATATGCTTCAAATGGTCTTTAAAAGGCAGTAGTGTGTATGCAGCCAGGGTGGGAGGCCTGTGGTCCTGCAGATGCTGCTGAACTACAGCTCCAACCATCTCTGCTCATTGGCCATGCTGGCTGAGGCTGATGGGAATTAGTCCCAAGACACTTGAGAGGCACCACATTGAGGAAGGCTGCCTCAGTCACAACAACTCTGAACAAACTTGGTCATTGCTATTTTGTTATAGACATGAGGAATGAAACCAGGGTTAGGGCTAGGGTTATTCCATGTATACTGTACAGTGGTACCTCGGGTTAAGAACTTAATTCGTTCTGGAGGTCCGTTCTTAACCTGAAACTGTTCTTAACCTGAGGTGCCACTTTAGCTAATAGGGCCTCCCGCTGCTGCCGCGCCACTTCTGCGCGATTTCTGTTCTCATCCTGAAGCAAAGTTCTTAACCCAAGGTACTATTTCTGGGTTAGTGGAGTCTGTAACCTGAAGCGTCTGTAACCTGAAGCATCTGTAACCCAAGGTACCACTGTATACTACTTCCCACGGAAAAGTTCTAGAGTGATTTACAAGCCAGTAAACAATAATGCAAGTACCAAAGCATATTAAAAGCAGATTTAATAATATCATGTGCTGCCCAAATGCCTGCCCCCCCCCCACAGTTGTATTTGCCTGGCACCAAAGGATGACCAGTTGGTGCCAAGAGAACATACCCAAAGCGGAACAGTTTGTGGAATAGAGATGGTTGCTTGCCTAAGATCATCCAGGATGCTTATTATGACTCAGCTGGGGACTTCCCGAGTGTTTTTCTGATGTGTGCAGAGAGTGGCTTCATCAGGCACTTTACACCATGCCTGTGTTTTTCCTAAGTTCAAAGTACATAATCCTCTTAAGCAGGAGAGAGCAGTGGCTGCGGTGGAAGTTATCCCAGCTGGCATCTTCCGCTTGCCCGCTCAGGCCAGCAAGTGATCTGCAATGGCAAGGAGGAGCAGCGCTGTGCATCTTCCCTCCCTCTGGGCATCACCAAGTTGCCCGCTGGGCAGGAGGGAAGCGTTAGAAGTAAAGGGGGGCACTGCTTAGCCTGTTTCTCTATCAGGGTGAGGATGAAAGCGGGGAGGCATCCTCAGTGCAGCCTGGCACAGCACCAAGCAGGATGGATCCAGGAAGGAGCAGCCACTGCCTCACCTCCCCCCTCGCTCTGGGCAGCAGCTTCCACAACCACACTGAGCGGGAGACAGCACTGCCTATGTTAGAGACCCTTGTGGCCCATAGTGCATGTGAACAAAGAGTCCAGCTTCTCTGCTCAGGAATCCACTCCTTGTTTTGACCCCATCTTTCCTGACGGTTGTCCGCCAGTTCAGAGTGTGCCAATCTTGTTTTATTTACTGTGTCAACAGTTTCTGCCCCCCCCCCCTAAGCAGGGACTGGGTGAGATGGCTTGGTGACTCAGAGGGTGACTCACCCCACAAGCTTGGGATGGCAAAATGCAGCCAGTGCAGACATGCCCCTCAGAAGCAGAGGCCAGCCCAGCTCTGTTCCTGGCTTCCGGTCAGGAAGGGGGACTCACGGGGCTGCAATGCTTGGCGCAACTGAGCTGTGAGCGCATTTCTGGCTCAGCCATGCCAAAGCGCGTCAGCCCCGAGGAAAGCAGCTTCCGTTTCCTTCCTTCCTCCGCCCCCGTCGGAAGCCACCAACCAGCCAGGCCCCTCTTCCTTGACTGCTGGGAGAGAGCTTTCCTGTGCCCCCTTCTCCACCGAACAGCAGCTGTGGCCTCAAGACCACAAATGAATGAAAGGAAGTTGAAGTGGGCTGTGACCCCCCTAAAGGGAGGCTGAATGCTGAAGCAGAGGGGCCACAAGGCCACTTCATAATAGTGACACAAATGTTGTCTAGAGCAACATAAGAAAGTTCAGAAAGCTTTGCATGCATGGTTTCATTCATCATGAACTGCAAGGTAGGTCAGTATTACCCCCATATTGCAGAAGTGCAGCTAAGAAAGAACTGGGTGAAAGATCACCTGCTGTGTTTGGGGCAGATGTGAGATTCAGGCCAGAGACCTCACAGTCTGTGGATCAGGATCTTAACAGCAATTCCTTCAAACCTAGTACAGGTAGGCTCTTTTTTGTCAATTTCCTGCCTTATGGGAACTAGCAATAAAGGAAAGGTACTCTACACATGCTCAGAGGTATCATTTGTGCTGTTTTCCTCAAGTCCCAGGGCTGGAACACCGTAAATGAAGCTTCCAAGCTCAGCAGCCAATGCCTTAAAAAAAAACATAAGCAGTGACACCTGTGATTCCTGCATTGCAGGGGGTGAACTAGATGATCCATTGGTATCCTTCCAACGCTATGATTCTATGATTTTATGGTTCTATGAAACGGGGACTCCTAGGCTCTCTATTTAGTCTGTATTCTGCTATATTCTGGTCTCTCAAATAATAGCATGCTCTCTGTGCCACTGGTTGCTCATGCAGAGGCTGCAGACAGGAGCTGCATATCCTGGCTCCTGCAGAGAAGCAAATATTTGCTCAAATCCTAGGTGATAAGCACCCCCCCCCAAAGCCTGCTTGCTGACACCCTGGCAAAGTACACAGCAGTATGGAGTGAACAGCATTATTCAGGACATGTGAAAAGTGTTAATGAATCCACCTTTAGGATACCTTATAAAATCCAGAGAAGAAGTTTGGGAAATCATGAGATTGCAAGCCGATTTCAGTTTAACTTTGAGTCGTCTTGTTGCGCTTTCTGCATTTTCAAGCAGGGCTGGTGCAAGTAATTTTGCTGCCTAAGGTGGAACACCCAAACACTTCCCCATTGCCACCGCTTGTGAACCTGCAGCACAACTGATTGAGAAATTATTTTGTGCAAGCCCCATTTGAAAGCCTCTGAGCATGTACAGAGTGCACCTTCCTTTTTCACATTTTTAGAAATTGGGAACTTGACAGCTTCAGGCTTCAGCACCTCTCATTTTAGCCAGTACGAACTGAATTGTGAGTTCAGTCTTAGAAGTGGGGCATGTATATATTTTGCCATTCATAACAGCCAGAATCTGGCTTGGACTAAGGCAGGGTTAAATGCTGTGATCGCAAGGGTTGTGAACTGCCCTTCCAGCAGGAACTGCTACGTTTAGCGTGTGTGAGAGTGCACAGCCGCTGACGTAATGTCCTTCCTCCTCATCTGTGAGAAATGCTGTAAAGTCCTGGATCAGGCACTTGAGGAGAAGGCGAGTTTCATGTAGCTTGTCCCCAGCCTGAAATTCTACCCTGCCTCTGGGGCACTGGCAGCTGCAGTGTGACTCCAGAGACTGACATTCCTAGCTGTGCCTGGGAGACCAAGCCTTGAAAAGAGCCAAGGATGCACTGAAAAGTGGAGGAGTGCATGAGAAAGCTGGGAGGGGATTATATGCATTGATCCCTATCAGCATAAACAAGCAGAGCTGGATGTCTGCTACACTGCTGCCAGAGAGCAACAACAACAAAGTACTAAAGGTGGCCTTGTGTGTAGAATCCAGCTTCAGGAGAATCAAGTTTCTAGTCCTTATGCCTGCCACAGTACTTTTGAACGCTGCCTAAGGATTTCCAAAGGAATCATCACATCCAGGAGGATTAGGGCACTGACCACTGCCACAAGCGAGAGAAGAGGAGATGTGTGGGGCCAGCCATAATAATGAGGAACAGCAGAGACCTTTGAGCCCCAGCATCTCCTGTGCTACCAACAAGAAGCCCTGTAATGATGATAGTTATTAATCAGCATCGTATCCCGGGATTGGAGCTTGTTAAGGACTCCTGGTCTCTTTCCAAACACAACACTTCTGTTAATAGGAACCAGCCGCTGGGTGCATTTGTGCGCATCGGTGTCTGCATTGATGCAGCTGCAAATGCATTCCTGAAACCCCTCAAGATGCACATGTTGCTTACATACAAAGCCGCATACATACAAATGCACCAGTGGGCATTTGCAAAGGCACCTATTTCCAGAAAAGTGCAAAATTTAAAAAGGGCAGCAGTGCCTGCGCATTTAAAACACGTAGGCGCATCTACACACGAAAGGCCCCATAACCCCAGTGCTCTCCTAGTGGAGCCCCTCCCTCCCGCTCAGCACTGCCGGACCACATGTCCGCAGCACAAAGGAAATGTCTCAGGCCGTTCCAAGCAGAACAGCTGCCACTGGCTCACTCAATTCCCCATTCATCGGAGCCCCATCAGACAGAGGATGGGGGCTTAAAGGGACAGTGAGCCGTTTCTTTTGCAAGCCTGCTCTCTCTGCCTGGAGGAACCATCTTTGCATTCAGGTCTCTCCCTGATCCGGATTGGGCCAGGTACAAGAGAGCCTGAGGAAGGGCTTGGCAGCGATGGATCAGACCATAGAGCCCACTTTAAAGGAGATTCTCCCAGGGATGGAGGAGGGAGGGGCTGAAGATAGGACCGTGTCGCCACTGAAGTGCACTTAATACAGATTCAAGCTATTTTGTGAAGGAAGTACTGTTCATACCTTCACATTCTCTTTGAGTAAAGTTAAAATTTCAGCTGGCAAGACAAATAGAAGTTCCAGAGTTTTGTTCCCTTTTTTGTGTGTGCGTCATGATTTTCAAAGCAACCGTTGTCGTTTAAAGGCTCCAACTTTATGCCAAACCGGGGCGGATATGGGAGGAAATACTGGCATAGTTGGCAACAGATGGACCTGACTTGGCTTTTTCCTTCTTTTTCCTGTTTCAGCTTCAAGGTGGACTCCAAAGGAGCCTGCAGTACCCACCTAATTTGCTTGCCTGGATTCTTTGGTAATTCCTTGGATTTCATGCTTCAACCTTTTCTGCTACGAATGATGCTTCTCATTTGATGCTGTTCTTTCTCCCTGGGCCCTGCCTGGCTCTGTGTTATTTGTAGCTCTAATAAAATGATTGGAACATCTTCGCTTTTCCCCTTTGCTTCTTCTTTCCTACCTGGGAGCAGCCTGTGCAGTTAAACAAGAGCCAACTGCTAGAGCCTTGTGCTGACTGTACATTTAAAGCACTCTTATACCACTTTAGCAGGGACACGGGTGGCGCTGTGGGTTAAACCACAGAGCCTAGTGCTTTCCGATCAGAAGGTTGGCGGTTCGAATCCCCGCGACGGGGTGAGCTCCCGTTGCTCGGTCCCTGCTCCTGCCAACCTAGCAGTTTGAAAGCATGTCAAAGTGCAAGTAGATAAATAGGTACCGCTCCGGTGGGAAGGTAAACGGTGTTTCCGTGCGCTGCTCCGGTTCGCCAGAAGCGGCTTAGTCATGATGGCCACATGACCCAGAAGCTGTACGCCGGCTCCCTCGGCCAGTAAAGCGAGATGAGCGCCACAACCCCAGAGTCGGTCACGACTGGACCTAATGGTCAGGGGTACCTTTACCCCTTTACCTTTACTACCACTTTAGCAGTTGGGGCTTCCCCCAAAGAATCCTGGGAACTGTAGTTTTTAAAGGGTGCAGATAGGTGTTAGAGAGTTCTTTGCAAACTACATCTCCCAGCATATGTCCATGAGTGGTCCTAGTCTCAAGGCAGAGTCAGCGCAATGCCAGAGTCCAGCGAGACAAAGCACAGCAGTCTACTTGACACCTCCCAAACCTCTGCTCCTAAAACTCAGTGAAGCTAGCTCAAAACAACCAAGTGACCAAACGTTCCCCCAGTTCTCCCAGCTCTTCAAGCCATTTTAACACCTGGGATGGGCAATTGAACTGGCACTCCAATCCCAAGCGGGATGGTCCACCTGAACTGGACATTCTCCTGTGCAGGCATCATTTAAATGAACATTGGGCAGTTTGCCTGGGTACCTGCAGTGAGTAATTATCTCCTCCAGGCTTCCAGGTGGAGGAAGCATTGTAAAGAGAAAAGAACAAGAGAGTCTTGTGGCACCTTGAAGATGATGGCTTAAGCTTTCATGGACTGCAGTGCACTTCAGCAGGCTTCCCCCCCTCTCCCCACCCTCCATGCTGTATTGATGGGCCACAAACAGCCAATATAAAACAATGGCATGGCCAATTTCTTAAAGGATACTTTCCTGGCACATTTTACCTGGCACATATTTTCATAAAATGGGCATTAGCTGTTTTTTTATGAATAGATGTCTCTGGAAAATTAAGATTTTGGGTGACTAGGGTCTCGCGATGCACCCAGACACCCTATAAGCACAGGTGTGTGTGTATGTTTCTAAACTGTTTTAAGGGCCCCTGCAGACTGGTCTTTGGTGGTGAGTGTATTCTACAGCATGTGCTTGAGACAATACTAGTGAGTTAGTGGTGGACTTATTCTGCTTTATTAGTTGTTTGGTGATGCTTCCCCAATGCTACCACATTTTTGAGGTCCAGATGGGTCCAGAGGTGGAACAAAAAAACCCCACAGCACCACACCAGAACACATGTGCTATGCAAAGGTGTGGGATTTTGGCAGGGAAGTCAAGGATATGCACTGATTGGAAATGAAGCACTATAACTGCCCAAATCTTTTGCAGAGTTTTAAAAGTGGGATCACACAAGACTGTTTCAATAGCATCATGAGCACAAATAATCATGAATGCACCATAAAAAGGACACCTGAAGGAGCCCTTTAATGTGGGGAGGGCCCATAACAAAGACCTGATGCTCAGATCCCCTACTGCGTCCTGTAACAACATCCGTGGTACAGACTGGTGAAAATTTCTACAGGCCAGTGGGTTTTGTGTGCTGACTTGCAGGGCTTGCACAGTTGTGGTTGTGAGGACACAACCAGGTTTTGTACATGTGATATCTTTTTGTAAATACGTTATCTGTTTTCCACTGACAATGGCTAAAGGTAATCTTGTGAGGAGTTGAGGGGGACCCATAATTGGCCTTTTTTGCTATTTAATTTCTTCTTATATACATAAAAAATAATGCTATCATCATACAGCCCCCATTGGAGAATTTGTAGTGCCATATTAGAATCCTTAATTTGCATGAAGCCAAGAGTAGGTGCGATTGGCAAGCAACACTAATAGTTTAATATTTGTATGCTGCTTTTTCAGCCAAGCTGAGCTCAAAGTGGCTCACAGCAATAGCAGAGCGTTAAGAAATAACAGCAACACTTCCTAATACAAAAGAATTACACAGTGAAGGTGCAATAAATGAATAGCCTAATGAATCCCTGGGTTACTCCCTGGAGCA
Source organism: Podarcis raffonei (assembly GCF_027172205.1). Classification (NCBI taxonomy): domain Eukaryota; kingdom Metazoa; phylum Chordata; class Lepidosauria; order Squamata; family Lacertidae; genus Podarcis; species Podarcis raffonei. The sequence goes on from NC_070609.1 coordinate 32,805,693, forward strand.
GCCTAGAGCAGGCCTCCATTTCCTAGGAATCTCCTCTGTCTGGGCCAAGATGCATCACTTTGACCCCACCTTGCCTGCTGCAGGTGTTTTCTTTGCTTCCCATTTTGCTGCCTGTGACCTCCACAACTCCCTGTGGCGTCACTTCTTTCCTCACGTCAGACAGGAAGCAAACGTGATGATGAAGTGGCAGCAGAGGAGGCCCCTCAAGTGGCCTCATGCCACAGTAAACATGATAGTTTTTAACATGCCATTGAGTCCCACGTGAAGATCTCTCACTAGCAATCTGTGGGTGTGTTTTTTAGCATAAACCCGTAATCATTTGCAAAATACTTTTGCAGTCTCACAGCAATCCTAGAAAGCAGGTCATTGGTAGCCCCATTTCACAGATGTGATTTTTGCCAATATGTTTGCTTGGCCTTACCATCAGGACTTAGGGATGGGGAACTGGAAGTGATTGACTTTTCTCTCTGACTCCCCTCCGCATCCCTCAGTCCAGGAAGTCCATCACAAAGGAAGGTGTCCATGTGGTTTTAACTGTGCTTATGACCCAGTCTCCTTAAACCCTGGCCATCTCCCCCCCCCCCAAAAAAAATTCTGAATCTCCCCCTCCCGCAAACCTAGCTTTTGGCAGGTATCCAGATCTGATAGCGAGCCCAGACAGTGACTGAGTGGTGTCCAGTGAACTGGCAAATGACGAGAGCTACATTAACACTCTCCTATTGTGTGGGCATTAGCGCATGGCGGAATGCACACATAGTGGCTATCCCTGCTGCTGAGACATCTCTTCTGCTCATCTGGCTCCTCACATACCAATCCCACCCAGCTAGGGCAAAGGTAAGCAGGGTGGCCAGTGGGCTGGGGGCATGGGGCCAGTACTCTTCGCAACTGCAGTTGGAAAAGTCCTGCCCGTTAGGGCGCTTCTTCGTATTTTGCTTCCATTAACTGACAGGCTGGTACTGTCTCTATACATCTCAGCATGAAACCTTTTTAGCACATTTAAAAGGGCTGCAGCGCATGAACAGCTCCTCCCTTTCCTTAGCATTAAAATAAATTGACATCTCTGCATCTGCCTTGTTACAGATCACAGCCACGCAAAGGGTGACCCCTTGTGCATCACCAAAAGGGAGGGCAATCATGGACACTGATAAAGTTTACATAAACTAATTTATATGTGCATGTCCTAATTTCTAAATAAATGTTGTAATTTAAATAGAAATACTGTGCCAGATTTCAGTGGTAGGGCAACAGAAGACTCCCAAGTTCAATCCCCACCATCTCCTGGTAGGGCTGGGAAAACCTTCTGGAGAGCCACTGCTACTCAGTGTACTGAACTGCCAATATCATTGGTCTGACTCAGGATAAGGGAGTTTCTATGTTCCTGCATCACCCTAGGAGGGAAGGTGGTGCCCTTGTGTTTTGTGTTCTTTATCTTAGGGCTCATCCACACTTACCTTTTCCCCTGTGCTTTCTAGGGACAGGCCCATGCTTTAAAGTGCTGTGTCTGAGTGCTCCCCCACCCCCGGCACTTTCCCCGTGAAAACTCAGCCTTTAACGGATTGCCGTTTGCTCTGATTCAGCATTAAAGAGTGAGTTTCCACTCAGACTTTAAGATGCAGACCTGTGCCTAGAAATATAGCACAAAAGGAAGGTTGGATGAGCCCTTAATCTCAGGCACGGACTGGATAGCCTATTAAATAGAGGACATCTCTAAATAGACGACTTCCCTCTTTAAAATAGGACACATGGCCACTCTGTGCCTGGGTCCATCACATGGTGAGTCTGCCAGTGCTTCCTGGCAGTGCCAGTCTTTGCCCAGAGTTTATGCCCTTCTTTCTAATCCCTGTCAACACCAGCCACATGGAATCATTCACACTGACTGGTAGTTCTCCAGGATTTCAGACAGGATATTCCCAGCCCTGCCCTGCCTGCAGGTACCACAGATTGAACCTGGAACCTTCTGCAGACAAATGTGAGGCTCTTCCACTGAGCTACGACCCTTCCCCTTAATGAACATTGCATATGCTAAGATATATGTATATGTAGAAGCCATTGCTATAATTTAAATAGAAATGTGTCCAATGCCTCTCAGCATAATAAGGAAGACTGTGTGCATATGACTTTTGTGCCACCTCAATCTGCTTGATGGGCTTCCGTGTACAAGAAGATGCAAATATGTTTTCTTTTGTTCCGGAGGGTAGGACCTGAACCAATGGGTTTAAATTACAAGAAAAGCAATGTAGACTAGACATGAGACATGTTGGTATGTGATTATGAGGTCTTTGAGAGTGGAATAGTGATGGTGCCTTGGGAAATGGTGGATTCTTCTTCAGAAGAGGCTGGATGCTACAAGAGGGCTTTATTCCAACTCAACGATACCATGAGTCTTCAAATAGAGGACTATCCTCTGTAAACTAGGATACATGCCCAACCTGTATAATGTACTTGAGGGCACTTTCATGTGGGTCAACTAACTTCAATGTCCTTTGAATGGCATGCCATTAAGGAGGCTGCCTCTTGATGATAGATTAATGGTTGTAGAGGAACTGAGGTTGTGAAGAGCAATTTGACAACATCTGATGATGATCTAGTGCAGAGGGGAATGCACTGAAATAAACCAAAAGGAAGATCCTTTAACCAGAACATACGTATTAGCAACAAAAGGAAGTGTCGCCAAAGTCTAGGGCTTTGGTGAGGAGCAGGAGGAGAAGGTGTGTGCTGCGACTTGAGTTGTCACCACTTTGGAAAATGCAATTGCTCTGTGGTATAATAAAAGATTATAATGGCTGCTGCACATTTGTGGCCTGTTTAACCAACTCTACATTTCCCTAATTAAAATAATTAAAATAATTAAAACAATGCAACCAGACACCGATGATTATACAGTACTGTGGTCACTATATAGGCCCCTTGACGTCCTATTTGTTTTGCTCTCTCAAGTTGGAGGGTGGAGAGGCAGCCCATAATTTGCCAAGTTTAAAAGTGGCAGCTCTTTGGGGGAAAGGCTCAGGGCTCCACTGGTTTATTGCAGGGTAGCCATCTGATTAAGCATGTGCCTTCCAGAGTTGCCAACTAACCAGGGGAAGAATCATTCTGACCAGCTCTTGTGCTTGTAACAGCAGCTTGAGCCACACAAATCAAAACAGGAAGATTATCATCTCCTAATGGCTGCAGGTAGTCACCTGGAAGGTTCAAGACGGACAAAAACAAAGTACCTTTCACACAGCAAATAGTTAAATCATGGAATTCATTCCTACAAGATGTAGCAATGGCAGAAGAACGCTACTCTTGTGATGGCTACCAACTTGGATAGCTTTAAAAGAGATTTAGACAAATTCATGGAAAATAAGGCTTTCATCAGCTATATGACAGCTATGTTCTACCTCCACCGCTGGAGGTGTCGACAACCAAGCTGCCGTACACAAACGATGAACTGTTTATACTTTGCTATGTTGCCTCCAATTTCAGAAAATAATGCTTGAATTGGCCAAGGTCAGCATCTCCCTGTGGCCAAGGCCTCTGAAATATCCCCCTCTCTCTAAACACAGTTTGAGATTGCAGGGCCTTGGAGATGAGCAGGCCTGTTCCCTCCTGGGTTGCTATGGCAACTGCGCTGAAGCAAGGAGCTCAGCTGAGAGGAAGGAAGGGCCTTTGTGTGGCCTTGGCGGGTCCCCTGGGTGTTGCCTTGAAAAATGGGGAGGGGGGAAGGTCACAACGCGGTGCAAAAACAGAGGCGCACGCCTGTCTAGAAGCTATGCAAATAGGGGCGGGGGGCCTTCAGCCAGCAGCGGTTCTTCAGACTGCAGCACTTGCCTTCCAAAACAAGCCACCCTCGCCAAGCCAGGAGGAGGCAGATTAACCGGATTTGGGAAGTTGGGTGTAGATCTGATTTCACACATGCACACCATGCCAAGCCAAGGGGGTCCTTCTAAGTCTAGGGCTTTGGTGAGGAGCAGGAGGAGAAGGTGTGTGCTGCGACTTGAGTTGCCAACTGACCAGGCCGAAAGAAACAGCCTGGCATGCTGTTTGAATATATTAGAGGCAACGAAAGAGCAGAAGCTGGTGAAATAATTGGCAGCCCTAAGCCACTGTGGCCTGTTGAGCTGAGCACCAGAGCTGAGCCCCAGATGCACCGGAGGAGTCGCGCCTTTGCTACTTTTTGAGATGCAGAGGGCAAGGAGACACAGTACAGGTCTGGCCTTTAACAGTCGCCTGGAGAAAGGAAACAGAAGGGGAAAGCGGAGCTTGCTGTCTCAAAATAACCAAAGAAGACATTTCCCAGCAGTCGCAGCGCACGGCAGAAGCAGTCATTGACTTATTTTACAGATTTCCCTCCAGTGTACATTTCTTTCTTTCTTGAAATCATTTCTAGACCACTTCATGTTTAAATAACAAAATAAACAAATCTCCAAATCCTTTACAACGTAACTCGCAATGTCAAATAGAACATTACAAAATATCAAAATAAAACATTACAGAAAAAGGTCAAACACAAACTGCAAGAAAGATCCACGCTTAAAGCAGCAACATTAACAGGAAAAACAAATTACGATCTGAAACAAAAAACAAAACAAAAAAAGCATTACAAACAAAAATTATACAAAATAGACATTCCAAACTCTACAAATAAAGCATCATTAGTAACCATTTCCAGGGAGATTTGCAAGAGAACAAAACACAGTAACACTAGGAGCATAAACCTAAAAGGAATAGGGAGTGAGAATTGCAGCTTTCATTTCTCTTAAAGAACAAGTTTCTGGACCTCATGATCCATGCTCTAGTTGTTATAGCTAGACAAATTCCTGACATTGTCCCTGAATACAGTACAAAGGAGGCTGCCTGTTTTTGCTTAGGGTGTTTTTTCCTTTTTCTTGGCCTCAAATTTGGAAGGTGGATTAAGAATGGGGAGGGGGAGGAAAATGAAGATGAGGGTAGCAAAGGAACAGGCCAGGGCTGTAAGAGGCCTGCACTCTTGGTAGGTGTCTCTGGGCTTGTTTTCTTCCTCCCCCTTTGCTCCTTTCTTCATCTTCTGCTGGGGAGGCAAAAGAAAGTTGCCCAACAGGTTCCAACACCAAGTCCACTCCTCATATCCTCCTCATATCCTTGGGAGAGAAAATAAATATGAAGTCATTTCTGTGGTGAACTCTAGTGAAGAGAGAAAAGAGTCAATGTAAGATAGTAGTAAGATAGCGAGGGTGGCGCTGTGGGTAAAACCACAGAGCCTAGGGCTTGCCGATCAGAAGGTCGGCGGTTTGAATCCCCACGACAGGGTGAGCTCCTGTTGCTCGGTCCCTGTTCCTGCTAACCTAGCAGTTCGAAAGCACGAAGTGCAAGTAGATAAATAGGTACCACTCCGGCAGGAAGGTAAACGGCGTTTCTGTGCACTGCTCTGGTTCGCCAGAAGCGGCTTAGTCATGCTGGCCACATGATCCGGAAGCTGTATGCCGGCTCCGTCGGCCAATAAAGCGAGATGAGCGCCGCAAACCCAGAGTTGGCCACAACTGGACCTAATGGTCAGGGGTCCCTTTACCTTTACCTTTAAGATAGTAGTGCAGAGCTTGAGCCAGACACCCCAGATTTGAATCTCACCTACCAACTACTAACTCACAAAAGCAAGCCGCTCTCTTCCACCACAGCACCCCTGCTCTTTCTGTAAGGCAGGGATCACAACACCGGCCTGCCTGGCAGGACTGATGTAAGGAATTATTTATATTATATATATATTGTTACATTTATACCCCACCTTTCCCCCAAGATGCTCAAGGTGACTTAGACGGTTCTACTCATCTCTACTTTTTAATCCTTACAAATGGTTGTAAGTTACAACAATCTGCAAGGTAGGTTAGGCTGAGAGACTGTGACTGGCCCAAGGTCACCCAGTGAGTTTTACAGCTGAGTCAGGATTTGAACTCTGGTCTCCCAAGTCCTAGTCCAGCACTCTAACCCCTACACTACACCGGCTCTCAAAATTCACTGGATCCCCATTGGGGAATCAAGCCCAAGTCTCTCACGTGACAGGCAGATACTTACCACTGCATGAATGAGGAAATTATGAGAAAATGTATACCAAGCACTTTTGAGACTAAGCATTATAAGGTGCTATTAAGAACCACACTGTCCATAGCGGAGGCTGTTTGCACACAGCAAGTACAAGAATGATAGCCTTTCTTCCCCACCCCTTCTCAATTGCCTCTGAATTTACAAGTGTGCATCTTATTATGGCTGGTAGCTACCGACAAACATTGCCTCCATGTATTTTTATATATTCTGTACTTTAAAAGAAGGGCAGTGGCCTTTTCAGCATCTTGTGACAATGAGTTCTACCTGTTTATGATGCAAGGTTATCATCAACCGGCAACTTATCAATTGGGACTTTGCTTCTCGAGTGTCAGAGGCTTCAGTCTCTTCATGGGCAACCCGGATTTGGGGGCAGCCCTTAAGAACTCTCAGTTGTCTCATCCACACTTTTACTGGAGTCGTATTTTAATTTTATTGCATACTGATTAATTCCCCAGGGTCCAATAATTTTTCTTGTGATTCTGCAGCTGTTCCTTGCAAAAATCAGATCTTACCCACCAAATCAGATCTTACCAGATGTGCGGAAAATCCAAAAAGAGCTTTCGCTTAACCAAAGCTTCTGATTCAGCAGGTAAGATCAGATTTTCCCAAGGCACAGCCATGGAACAACAAGAAGCGCTCTCAGACCTGTGAAGATTAATTGGTGCACAATATGATCAAAATACGAGTCAAGCAAAAGTGTGAATGAGCCCTCTCTCTCTCAGCTGCCTTACCTTTTTGCTTGGCCAATTTGCGTTCACACATGAGGATGGAGACTGCCTGGCACTGCCCTCAGGCGTCTGTTCCGCAAAGCCAAGTCTGTCACAAGGAATGCCAATTAGTGCCAATTAGGGTGGTAGATTCTGTCAGGTGGACATTTGCCCACTAGGAACTGGATGGCAACCAACTGCTCAGACTTCCCTGCCGGCCGGCCAACTGCCATTCAGACAGATGGCTACAACTCATGGGCACTGCGAGGCCAGGCTGGAGAAAAATGGAGGTGAAAGGCTGGGCCCTCTTCCCTCCAGCCCCCCCACAGCCCCCCACAGCTGTCATAATTTATAAAGATTGTTCAATATAGGGGAGCCCTGTCTACAGAATAATTGGTCTTTGGCTATGGGAGTCCAGCAAATTGTAAACAATGTTCCTTCAGTGGGCCACAGTGCTTGTTTAAATGGTGGTTAATGGCTGGTGGCTACTAGATACAAGCATCTGACGAAAGCGCCCTGGCAGATAGAAGTCTCTGGGTTTTTTCCAGCTGGCTGGGAAGAAGGAACCCTGAGAGGCTTCAAGGGCACACAATTTGCTTTGGGGGGAATTGATGCGGTTATAGAGACTAGCCCTCTGTGTGTGCCTGCCCGTCTGCCCACACATTACAAACGCTGCTCAACATTTATGTGTTGTTTTCTTTCAGTTAAGTTTTGTTATGACTCAATTACTCACACTTACAAGGAAACTGGCTTCGTAAGAAGTGCCCCCTGGTAGCATTAAGATAAATCCAACAGTGAAAATAAATTTTGGTGGATGTAACAATGGATTACTGAATAGTTTCGTTAATGTAAAATATGCAGGGATGTATGGTATGCAAAATGAACCACAGAAAGAGAAGAAGGGAAGTAATTGATTTAAGGTTGTTTAAATGAATATATATAATATGTAATAAACAGAATCATCACACACACACACACACACACACTGTTCCCCGAAACTGCTCAGGAACTGCATGGATTGGATTCAGGGACATCGCCCCAATTTTATGATAAGAAATGGCATTTGAGTAGATAGGGGTATGTTTTAAATGAATGACAGGTGCCATGCACTGGTGTTATGAAGCTGAATACTGAGATCAGACCATTGGTCCATTTAGCGCTGTCCAATGACACCTTGGCAGTGACTCTCCAGGATCTGAGCCTTCCCTATCCCTACTCGGAGATGCCACAGGGATTGAACCTGAGGAACAAAGGCATAGATCCATGACACTTCCCTGTCTTTTGACATATTGCCTTAAATGATGCCTATTTCTGTGTAGACCACACTACTACGTCACCAACCTTAACTCGCTTTGATTCATTATTATTCCCTGTGATGCAGGAAAATCCAATACGATTTTGCACAAGAGGTGGGCAAAGGAGTATTTTCTGGGGAGAAAAGAAACCCCACAAAATGAAAAATTGAATCTGTTCATCGCGGAAGCAGGGAAATGGCCAGTGGTGAGTGGTGGCGCCACATCTGCAGCATGTTCCCCACAGGCTGTTTGCCAGCCTCTCAGTTTGATGAGACTAAGACTCCTGCACCCAGATTTAACTAATTTTAGAGCTGAGGTTTATGGTGTTTTGGGGGTGCCAGGGTGGCTATTTTATTTGTGTGGAAACATACCTATAGGCTGTGTATACACTAGACCTTTAAAGCACATCAGAAGCACATTCCTCAAAGATTTCTGGACAGTCTCTGGAAATGTTTCAGATGGTAGAATTACCACTTGCCATTAATTTTCAGCACCGTTTTAATTTGTTCTTGTGTCCCTATTCGATTGTATTTTTGCCCTTTCCTTTTATCCTGTGTTGCATTCATTGTATGATGCCCAGATAATCTGAGTTTATTGGGCATCTAACAGCACACAGAAAGTAAATTTTAAAAAAGCCAGCAAGGAGCATCACGGACAGAACCAACCTCACCGCAGCCCAGGGGGTGGCTGCTTCCATTAGGCGCAGAGCATGTGCTAAAGGGAGGCCCCATCTGGTATCTTCTATTCCAGCAGGGAGAGCCAGTGCTATAAATACAGAGGCTGCAGCGTTGCATGCTGTGACCCTGGGAGTGAGATTGCAGGGAGAGGAGGCGGAAGGGGAAGAGGCCTGATCACATGAGAATGGAAGGCCTGGTGAATGAAGAACAGGGTGGTAATAGCCTTACACTAGGAAGGATTCCCTGTACAGTGGTACCTCGGGTTAAGAACTTAATTCATTCTGGAGGTCCGTTCTTAATCTGAAACTGTGCTTAACCTGAGGTACCACTTTAGCTAATGGGGCCTCCTGCTGCCACTGTGCCGCCGCGCAATTTCTGTTCTCATCCTGAAGCAAAGTTCTTAACCCGAGGTACTATTTCTGGGTCAGCAGCATCTGTAACCTGAAGCGTCTGTAACCCGAGGTACCACTGTATTTTAAAACATGAGCTTTGGCACTGGAAAATTACAGCCATGCAGAATAACAGGAATTGGGTGGCTACTTAACAGAATCTAATTCATATGTATAGGTAGAAATGAAGAAATTACTATAATTTCAGTCAGCGGTGAGCAACATCCGTCCCAGGGACCAAATGCTGTTCTCTGAGTCTCCCTCTCTCTCTCTCTCTCTCTCTCTCTCTCTCTCTCTCTCCCTCTCTCTCTCTCTCTGGCCTTCAAAACTCTCCCCATAACATGCCTCTCACTGACCCAGCTCTTGTCTGGCTGGAATGTATCCTTGAAGTGTGATAAGGGCTTCTTGCAAGCGTGGATGCAGAATGGAGAGGGGGTGGGGGTGAGTGTAAAAACTGTTGACTTTTGTATGGCAAGGATGTAGCCTACTCAGGACCAGCCCACCCATGAGGCAAAGTGAGGTGACCACCTCAGGCAGCAAGATCCACAGGGCTGGATCTGCCTCCAAAGAATGCATTGCCTATTGTGGTTGCTGTGCCCCCCCCCCCCGTGGCACACTCCTGGGAGGCTGGGTTTGTTGTCTCCTCAGCAGCAACCCCCACCCCAGCCTCTTGGTGAATAGGAGGTGCTGCTGGTCTCCTCCCAGATGCAGATCTTCACTCACCCCTTCTTTCCTGGCCAGGAAGAGCACATTTTATGGTTCACCTCAGGTGCCAAAATGTATTGAACCTACTGTTCAAAGGTCACCGTCCTATCCATTGCTCCACCCATGTTTGTCTCTGGCCCCTACCCCTAAACTGGCATGCCCCCCAGGAGCCTGCACACATGAGAAGAGATGGCCCACAGTTCCCCACGTTAATTTAACTACTGTATATCTCACCTTAGTGGTGTCCTCATGAGACATGTGTGGCTGCTCAGTCTGCTGTCCAGGTACAAATTGTAGATGGGCGACTTCAACTGCTGTCCCTTCTCAGGGCTCTTTAAACTGAATTTGAACAGGCTGGCCTTCAAACTGAGGATTCTCCTCCTCAATAGGACACACAGGCACCCTAAGCAGGCCATCTGTGGAGAGAGCCTTCTAGAGCTCATGTTCTGGTTTGGGACTTTCAGTCAGCATCTGGCTGGCTACTGTGAGAAGAGGATGCTAGACAAGGTGGACCTCTGGTCTGATCCTATAGCCAGGCTCTTCTGATGTCCTTATCCTCTGGGAACATCTCCTTTGCACATGAAGGCAGGAAGAAGGCTGGTTGTCTGCTAAAAGTGGGCTGGGGGGTATGCAGAAAACATTCCTGGTGGGTCCACATGGGGCAACTGTCCCTATTTATCAGGGGCAATCCCTCTTTTCTGGCTTCTGTCTCTGGTAAATCCTATTTCTATTTTGGGGGCAAGCCAAAAGGCAGGTGAAGGTTGTTGTCACCTAAAGGCACTAGCAGCCATTCCACCCGGCTGCAAAGAAGAGGGAGAGGAAAGAAGCCTTTACTCCCCGCTCAACTGTTAGTTAGTGGCAGATTCCATCTGGCTATCGGAACTGTTCCATCCCAGTCAGTAGTTGCCAGAAGACTAACTTTAAAAATTGGGGCCTGAGCTTGCATTTTCCTCCTCCCACCTCCTCCCCCTTTCTTTGTGTGTCATGTGCTTTTGCTGGTGAACCTGAAGGCAGAGACTGTCTCACTACTGATCTTGTCAGCTGCCCTTTGGGCTATAAGCCTTTTGGGCTATAAGCAAACAAACACATTATTAAAATGTTGTTGGTGTGAGTTGTTTCCAGACTTGCCATTCTTCAGCCCTACCCCCAGATCTATAGAAATTAGAGTTGCTGAGGGTGATGGAGGAGGATATATTTTTATCTCTAGAACGCATGAACGTAAATGCTCATGCACGGACAATGAATGTGTGGATATTAGATGCTGCCATTTTACAAGTTTGTGAATCTCTTCAATAACAGATTGTAAGACAATGATTGCATATCAATAACTGAATGGATGAAAAAACTTCCTGGTTTTTTTAAAAAGCAGTGTAAGATGAGGCTGTTGCAGAGGCAATGAACAATGCCTGAAGCAGACAACAGGGCCTTCAGCAATGCATAATGAAAGGGATCAGGGAAGCAATGGGGCCAGAAATGTGTCCCTATTTTCATTTATGAAATGCCAAAGAGTATGAGCATGCAGGAGAGCATCAGTTACACGCAGAGGGAAGACTGGAGAAGAGAGTTCAGATTTACCAGTACTATATTCAGTTATCGAAATATCTTTCTTGAGATTTATGGAAGGGTGGACTTGAGCTGCTTCCGCATTTGGGGTTAGCAATTCGCGATCGCCAAATAGATAATTACGTAACAATTAAATAATGAATCGCTGTCCGGGGCTGATGGATGTTGCTTTCCAAAACATCTGGGGGGAGGCTGTTTTTTTGACAGGTTCCTGCCCCAAGGAGATTACAATCTAACTGCCCATCTTCGGGGGAGGAAAAGGATGGGGTAGGAGTAACAGTACAGCAGAGGTGGGAGGGAAGGGAGAGGCAGAACGAGCACAGTGAAGTATGTGGAAACATACCCAAGCAGAAAGCTTCCTTTTTTGCCAATGAAACCTATGCGGGAGAGGTGATTTTTGAGCAAAGCTACGTGCGACTGGAGACTACTATTAATGTATTAATGCAAATTATATGCAAAACCCAGCCCTGGGGAAGAGCTGCCTGTTTTGTCAGTGCACAAGGAGCATGTTTTCATCCAGGTTTTAACATTCAACTACATTGGTACATGCTGCAGATGCACCCTTCCCATACTTACTGAACACATGCAATGGTGGAGGCCAGGGTGGCTGCTGTGCACAGTAACAGGATGTGCGGCCACCCCCAGGCACAGAACATGAACGTCACATGGTCACTCCCTTCGTTGTATGTTGCTGGTGTCTTGTGCGGGAGCAGGAACGGGGTGGCCCTCCAAACCTTCCTACCTGGCCCTTGGGACTCGTCCCTGCTCTTCACCTGCCAGGAACGTGTCCTGAGAATCCCAACTTTTACCCCATCAGCACAGCTGTGGCAGCTGAGACTGATGGAAGTTGTAGTCCAACACATCTGGAGGGCACGAGGTAGGTGAAGGCTGCTCTAGTGAAAGTCCTCCGAGGCCTTTTCTCATCTCCAGACCCGGCAGCTCCGACTTGTGGCAGTGAATTCCATAAGCTCATTATTCTGCCTGGAGTGAAGAAGTAGCTTCTTTGGCAAACAAGGAAATAAAAGATTGGAGCTGTTCCTCTCTCCTCCTCTTCTGTAATGTTTAACCAACAGGACAATTTGCTAGCTCAAAAGAAAATACAGATAACATTGTTGTATCCAGAGGAACAACAGCAAAATGACCCTGCAGGGTGTAGGCTGGAGAGGAACAAGACCAAGCATTGTGACTTTAACCCTTAGAGGGCCAGCTTGGAGAAGGGCAGGAGACTCCAAGCAACCTTGCCCTGCCAAATCCAGATACTTCAGAGGTGGCAGTCTGGGCAGGACTTGGACAAAATCCCCACACAGCCATCAAGAGAGCCAGTGTGGAATATTGGTTAGAGTGTTGAATTAAGACTTGGCAAAGAACAGGGTTCAAATCCCTTCTCTGTCAGGAAGCTCACTGGGTGACCTCGGGTCACTCACTCTCTCTCAGCCTAGCCTACCTGCCAGGGTTGTCGTGAGAATAAAAATGGAGAGGAAGAGAAAACCTGTACGCTACCATGAGCTCCTTGGAGGAGGGGTGGGATAGAAATGCAATCAGTCAATCAAGCTTGTTGGGCAACCTCAAGCCAGCCTTTCTCTTCCAACCTGACCTAACTTGCATTGAGATGTGGGGAAGGAGGGGAGCCCAAGACATTTTGCTGTCTGAAGCAAAGACAGGATGGGGCCCCTCCATTCCACACACAGAAGCTGTCTTGCCTGGCAACTAAATCTCACCACAGCACTGTCAATGGGGCAGCGCCCTAGCTAAGGAGGCATGCCATCCTCTTTGCCACTTCCTGCCTCCCGAGGCAGCTGCCTCACTCTGCCTAATGCCAGGGCTGGCCCTGATATTACCCAGAGCTCCAGGGAGGAAGGGTGAGATTCTGGCTGGGGTGGTGGCAGCGGCCTCATTTAAGTCCACTTATTATGAGCCCTGGAAGGGGGGTGATTACAGCCGCTTCCTTAAAGGACTTTTGAAAAAGATGAGGGATATTCCTGGAGGGGGGAAGGGGAAGAGGAAGAGCAAATCCCCTATAAGACTGCAGCATTTTGGATTTTTTTTAGTTCATATAAAAGGTAGTGAGAGGCAACATAGAAGAAGCTTGTGAAATGATGCACTGTGCAGAGAAAGCGGCTAGAGGAAAACTTTTCTCCCTGTCTCAGAACACTAGAACTCGAGGACATTCAGCAAAGCTGAATGTTGAAAGATTCAGGATCACCTCAAGAAAGTCCTTCATGCAGCACATAGTTTAACTACGGAACTCACTGCCACAGGACGCAGTGATGGCCACCGACTTGGAGGTCTTCAAAAAAGAACTGGACAAATTCATGGAGGAGAAGGCTATCAATGGCTTCTACACATGATGCTCATTCTCTGCCTCCATGGTCAGGAGAAGTAATCTTTCTGAAGATCAGTTGCTGGAAACTACAGGAGGGAGAGCACTCCTACAGGCTTCCCATAGGCATCTGGTTGGGCACTACCAGATCTTGGGAGTGGCAGGCCTCCCCTAGCCATCCCCCCCTCAAGGGAGGCTGGCCCATTAAAGGAAATGGGGCACTGCTGCACCAATCCCAGTTTGCCCTCAACCAGCCCCACTCGCCTCGCTTCTTTCTTATAACCAGTCAAGGGGTGGCTCTTCCTGCCATGAACCCTGGGGCTCCATCTACTACCATTGAGCTCCCCATCTTCTGCCCTACTGGTCCCAATAGGCACCAGTTGCCACTACTCCCTGAGTCCCCTAAGCTAGACTGCTCTGCACTCCCAGTCCTAGCCTGCTGTCCTTGGGCAGGATGAAGGATGCTGACCCTTCACTAGTGTTGAAGTAATGTTTGATTACCCGTTTGATTACCTGGGGGCACCGTCTTGTCCTTTGCCTCAGGCAGCAAAACAGCTTGGGCTGGCCCTGTTGGGCACTTTTTACAGTGGACTCCCTCAGAAGCTGGTGGACTGAGGTTGGATGGCAATCTATTGGAGATTCTTTAGTTGTGATTCTTGCATTTGCGGGGGGATGGACTAGATGATCCTTGGGATCCCTTTCCAACTCTGTGATCCTGTGATCCTGGACTAGATGGGCCCTTGGCCTGATCTAGCAGGTTGTTCTTATGCTCTCCAGGGTGGAGAGCGGACATGGAGCAATTTCCCATGACTGGCACAGAAGGCCACTCTCTCTGGCCTTTGGGACTCTGCCTGAAGTACACTCCCTCTCAGCAGCCCTGCTCCACACCACCCTCCTCCAGTGCTTCTGCCTGGCTGGAATTTGCCCTTGAACTTGGATAATCATGCCTCTCGCTTGCCTGGAGAGAGGACAGAGAGATGGGATGGGTGGACTGCATAGCGATCTCTGGCTTTTGGGTGAGATCCACATCCACTCTGCCCACTTTTGCATCTGGCTCTGCCCACCACTAGCCCACAGACACTGGAGGGAGTGCAGCTCTCGAGATTTCCTTGCAGCCCTGTTACATGCAGAGCCGTTCTAAGTGACTGGCTGTCCAGTTCATGAAGACACACTGGAGAGAAATGAGGTCACTTTGCAAGCTTGGCTGGAGCAGGCTTGCTGTCTGTGAGGGTTGCCACGCCAGGCCACTCCATGCCTCGACTTAATAGGGGCAGAACAACCCTAGCTAAAACAGCAGCCACCACAGCAATAGCCAAGGTAGGCCATGCAACTGGTGTTCAGCCACTGCTAGCACAGAAGGGGGTGCTATGCAGGCTAGGTCTATGGACACCCCCCACCCCCGAGGAGAGAGGGAGGGAGGAAGAGATACCAGACAAGTCAGAAGAAGGAGGTTGTGCATGCAAGCAGGGATGCGTGTATGTGACAGAATGGGGGCAGAAGGAGACTGCAAAGATAGTTTTGTGCCAGGATATGTGAGCAAGTGCCTGCGAAGGAGGAAGGAGAGAGAGGTAGACCGAATGCATTTATTTAACGCATTTCAGTCTTGCCAGGATGTTTAGGGTAGGTTATCCTCTTGTACAGCCTCCTCCGATGGAGGCTGCTCTGTTAGGGTGATTGGAGTCCTGCCTCGTCAACCTCAGTCTGCTCTTATCCAGCTGCAACCTGCCTGCCTTCTTACCTACAGCCCATCCATGGGGGTGGCCCTGCCTGTCAGCTTCCCTCTCCTTAGCCTCAGTGTTGCCTTTGGAGAACTCAGCAGGGAGGAGGATGGGGACAAAACTAGAATTTGTTGGCTCCGCCTCTTCTTGGTTCTGACTCGGCCCATGATTGGGCTCTAGATCCACCTCCCAGTGGGCACCAAAAGCGCTTTGAGGTCGGGTGAAGCTGAGAGAGCAAGAGAGAGAGAGAGAGAGAGAGGGGGGGGGATATGATTTTCTTGTATACTACACATTTGAGACCAGGCCTCCCAGTGTTCTCTCCAGTATACTGCTCTGTCTGTAAGTACTGGCCATATGTCCATATGTCTTATCCAATAGTCCGTACATCTGATCTTCTAGTAGGTAACAAGTTCTGCTTAAAACCAGTAAACCTGAAGGTCTAACTTCACCCCAGCCTGCCTTTCTTCTTCTTCTTCTTCTTCTTCTTCTTCTTCTTCTTCTTCTTCTTCTTCTTCTTCTTCTTCTTCTTCTTTTAATGCAATCAAACAAATCAACAAACTATAGTACATTACACACAATACAAATCAGACATCAATAACGTGAAGAAAAGGGAAAGGGAAATCAAGAAACATGTCACCACTCAGTGAAACAACATGCAAAACTATAGGACGTTGCCTGTATGCTCTGCAATGGCCTAGGATAAATACAATCCACATTCAAAGATCTATTATATTAAGGAAAGCACACTGGAGGCAATCTGCCTAGAATTAAGACACCAAAAAGAGAAATGGTTGGGGTTCCTCTGTGGTGTTGCTTCTATCTGTCTTTAAGTAAACCAGCTTTTGTTAACTTGGTGCTCTCAAGATGTATTGGACTACAAATCCCATCAACCCCAGTCCAAAACATCTGGAGGGCACTGGATTGAGAAAAGCTGGTTTGTCTAAAGAGAGAGAAAGAGAGTGCAGAAGGGATGGGTTATAGAGAAGAGAGGAAGAGTTTGGCTCACATGTCCACACAGGAGGGAAGGAATTTGCAACTGGACACATGTGTGACTGTGTGCGAGCCCAGGCAAGCAGAGAGGGACTGTGCCCCAGTGTATGAGTGGGTGTGCAAGAGAGGCTGCGTGGGTGAGTGACCCTCCTAGGCTGAAGCCTGCATTTCATGCATTTTTCAGAAGAACAAGGTCAGTGGGTCACTCAAGCGCTGGAGGGTTTTCTCCAGCTCAGCTGCTTCGCTGCCAAAGCTGCCGGAAGGCGCAGGCCTCCGGTGGATGGATAGAGGCATGGAGGAAGAGAGGGGTAAGGGGGGCTGGCATCACCCACACAGCCAGGGCGACAGGAATGCCAGCTGGCATTGCCCTCACACAGACACTGTCCGGTTAGCTGCAGAAAAACTCCTGCATTTCTCTCCTCACCCAGCTGACCAGGCCTTGGTGTCAGCTGGGGCTTGGAGCCTCTTTTCAATTACAGGCCTGCACCATGGGAAGGAGTGAAAATTATATAGAAGGGTGCCTCTGGGCAAATGCAGAGTGTCCTCTCCTTGGAGCTGCCAGCCTTCACAAATCCGGGATTAGGGGGAACAGCTTCCTGCCCAAGCCTATCCCTCTACCCTCACATTTGTAAAATTAATGGCTGACTGATCATAGGTCTTGAACATTACAACCAAAGCAGTAAATATGGGTGGTCAGGAGCCAGCTCATGCATTTAGCCTTTCAATAAGGTCACAAAACTGATGGGATGCAGACCCAGATCTTGGGGCCCGGCTGTGAGTACCCGCCAATCCCAGCAAACGGAAGTGATGTGTGAGTTAAGTCAAGTCGAGTGTCCTGCATGCATAAGTGCATGACCATTTCACGTTTTCCTGAGGGCAGAAAAGGTAGACAGGGACATATGCGGACAGAAACGTTGGGCTTGCATATTCATTACGTTAATTAGTGTGCAGGACTCCGGGGAGAGGGTGCTGCTTAGATTTTACACCTGAGGCACGCAGGTGCAGAGCAGTCACAATGAAAAATGGACTGGATGCACAACCTGGGAAAGGTGTCATATTTTCCGTCATGTTTTCGGTCAAGGGATACAGTGTGTAGACCACATGTGACAGATTCAAAACATTTGCTAAACGGGAAAGTGCAATAGCTTAAAGACCCAACAGAGTTATTATAGCATACAGTAATGGTCTACATCACATGACATGAGTTACAGGTAGATCTGGATGAACATATAAAGATACACACACAAGAGCAGACAGGCATTGTAAACAGTGAGGCCAGAAGGAAATGAACGGCAGAAAGTTCTACAGGCAGTGTAAATTTGGTAAATTGAGTCTCTGTGTTCAGAGGAAGTCTTCCTCTGAGTGACTGATGCTAGACAAGAAGAGAAGGTGGGTCACTGGCCTGATCCAACAGGCTCTTCTTATGTTATTACATTCCTGTTCAGCTTTTGGGTTTCTCAGTGACATCTGATTGGCTACTGATGAAAACATACTGCGGGACAAGATGGGTGCTTGGTCTCATCCTGCAAGGATTTTATTTTTTCTGATCTTTAAACTAGTGCAGGCTTTCCCCAACCTGGTGCCCTCCAGATGTTTTGAACCACATCACTCATCAGCTCCAGCGAGTGCAGCTGATGATAGTCTCAGTCCAAAGCATCTGGGGCGGAGGGGGGTGGGAACAGGCTGGGGAAGGATTGCAGCTAATGTGTAGCTGTGGTGCAAAAACTCAGACTCATCCAAAGTGGGAATATTAATTTTCCCACCAAGCTTTAACAAAAGAGCTTCAGCCAACTTAGATGAGCTTTAACATAATTTTCAACCAACTGAAACACAACTTTTCGCTTTTTCATTAGAAATGCAAACAATCATGCAGAGAAGTGTTACCATTTTAAACTGCTAGCCTGAAGCAGGAACCCCCTCAAAGGAAAAGAAAGAAATCTCCAGCCTCTGCTTGATTCTTTTCCTCATTCTCCAGCTTCCTCTGTGTAAATCTGTCACAAACAATAGTAGAGCTTGAAAGCTTTGTTATCACCTCATTCACTTCTCAGACCAATGAGGGCCTGTCCATTGCCATGGTCCTCTAGCAGATTACATCATTGCTCCTGCTCAGAAAAAGTCTCAAAGGTGCAAACTCCTAAGTCCCCACTCTGCTACACTCCTGAGCACCCTGAATCAGTGCAACACCCCCTCCCCCCCCAAAAGGAGCCAACTGGAAGCAGCTTTATCTTAGATCCAGATGATAGTTTTTCAGAGACCCAAAGGCAACAAGATAGATATGATTTTCAAATGATTTCCAGAAAACCCCTGAGCTTCTCTGAAGCTGAGAATCTATTGTTCAGTAGGGTGATCCTCGATGAAAAACAAACCTTCCTGGAAGACAGCTGACCCATCACTACCAATCTCTTTCAGTTCAAATAGAGGGTTCACTCCATCTCCAGAGGCTTAGCCAGCGCCTGTGGGAACTGGCTGTGTACCCCAGAACCCACCTCCAAGTCCTTGGCAATGGACAGCTCCATGGCTCAGCAACTCAATGGGAGTGCCATGGAAGTTGTTGTTGTTTAGTCGTTTAGTCGTGTCCGACTCTTCGTGACCCCATGGACCAGAGCACGCCAGGCACTTCTGTCTTCCACTGCCTCCCGCAGTTTGGTCAAACTCATGCTGGTAGCTTCGAGAACACTGTCCAACCATCTTGTCCTCTGTCGTCCCCTTCTCCTTGTGCCCTCCATCTTTCCCAACATCAGGGTCTTTTCCATGGAAGTAGGAAGTATTAAAACCCTGTGGGCGCTTCTCCCAAACTATCACAACTTGGAAGTGGGATTCAATCACACACTGCAAAATTCAAGTTTCACAATTGTAATTGATTGGGAGATGATGCAACACAAATGCCCATTAAATGGCCACTGTAGTCGACTAATCACGATGCATGCTCAAACTGCCTCTCACCTGGAAGTGCCCTGGGATGTCACCTCTGAGCTGTGTCCAATATTAGTCCTACTCAAGAGTAGACACACTTTCTTGCTTCGCCAAGCATGTAGCTTGTAACATGCAGTTTTAGCACGTAGAATAGTTTTGGAATTGCTGGTTTTATTTATGCATGGATAACGTTTTATGACAACTCGCTTTTAATGTTTGTTTTTATTGGTATTTTTAAATGAGTATTTCTAGATGGTTTTTTGCGCGCTGCTTAAGACGTTTTCTGCTGAGTAAATGGTATTTAAATGTGGTTTTCTTTTTTAAATGAAATTAAGGAGCATGAATGGCGTAAGTCCATTCATTTCAATGGACTTAGTTGGCCCTCTATCTTAGTGAGAGTGTGCACACTCTTTCATCCGACGGTCAGGATGTGGTCTCTGACCAAACAGGTTTGGGAGGTTTTCAAACCTAGACCGAAGCAGCTGGTCCTGAGAGTTGTGTGGCTCAGGCACCAGCCTTGCCAACCCTGTCTCCACCCTTCTGCTCTTGGCTCAGTCAGGCAGCCTTTCCTCGGCAAAGGCCTTAGGTGGTGGTGGAGGAGGAGCCGCAGCAGCAGATGAAAGAGGGCCGCAGGTTAAAAGTTAGCTCAGCAGACAATGTGGCGCTGGCCTGGCAGCCTGTGCTCCCCGAACATTTGAGCAAACAAACCAGACCTTTACGTTTCTGATAAAAGGAACAAACAGCCCTGCTCAGCAAGCAGTCGGAGTGGCCCTGAAGGCCTTTATCCCTATCTTCCTCCTCCTCCTCCTGGCTACACAGTAGCCCTCCTTTCTGCACCATTTGGAGCAAAGAGGGCCAGCGAGCCTCTTTCTCCCACTGGCACAGAAGCACCGCTGCTTCTGCTCAGCCGTCTTCCTGCGCATTCTTCAGCTCCGCTACAACCAGCACGTACACATATTTCTGGCATGTGCTTCTGCAAAGCACGTCAACAGCCGAAGCAGCCATGCATGTCAAACTATACAAACAGGGGACGCATATGCTCGGGCGCATGAGATTGGTGGGGGATTATTGCAGCCTTCTCGTATGCGGGTTGCTGCTCCTGCAATCCCTTCTGTGGTCCTCGCTGGTCAGACACAGGACTGGGTTTCTGTCCACACTGCGTACAGTACGGATGCGGTGAAGCAGAATTCTGTGCTCATGTGCGGCAATATCCATTTCCATGGGAAGATGCTCTGTTGATGCTTCAGCTGTCATCTAGGGCAGATGCAGGTTTAAAGCAGCCTTACAATGTGAAGGTGTGAGTGGACAATCTTTGGTTTGGAACTACGAAATCATGGGGTGGCCTTAAGGCAGGCCATTAGCATTACCTCCATTTCTCACCTGCAATATGGGGACGATAACACTGGCCTGCCTTATCAGACTGTTGTACGGCTCATTTAGATGGTATTCCTTTGGCCCTGTCTTCATACTCCGAGGAAGTGTGCAACAAGGAGAAAGTAGATAGCAGAACCCAGCAATAATACCTGTTCCCAGTGAGACTTCCTAGAAAATAACCTGGAAATCTTCTCAGTGTCCTTGCTCTGGCACAGGAGTGGGGAGGAGGGTGAGAAAAAGCCCTTTGCAGGTGATCAATTCATATCTCCAGGGGTGACGGAAAGAGGAGAAAGAGGGTGGCCCACCCACCATTGGCTTGAACCCCATCCACTGCAGTCCTGTGAACCCAAATAGATCACCTCTAAGGAAATGTGGTCTTTAATCAAAAGAAGGATCTCCACCAACAGCTCTAAGGAAACCAGCTGTTTGTTTAAGGCTGGTGGGTTGCGCCCCATCTTGATCATTCTTGATCATAAGCTTCTGTTCTGACAGCCTTAATGGTGCCCAAAGCTTCAATCGACAACACCCTATCACCGTTCTCTCTCTCTCTCTCTCTCTCTCTCTCTCTCTCTCTCTCTCTCCTCCCTCCCTCCCTCCCTCCCTCCCTGTCTTTTCCCTTCCTGATCCTCTTCTTCCTTTTGGCATCCATGATCAGCAGCTGTTGCCATGGCTACATACATGCACGTTGTCTGGGCAAAGATGCCTCCGTCACTCAAGTTTGCACAGTGGACTGGGGATGGCAGGAGAGTGTGTGTAAGCAAAAAGAGGGGAATTTGTGCTTTCTAGGATGACTTTGGCCTTGAGATTTACCAAAAGGCCCTATGGTAGGGTTTCTGTATGAAACTTGAGCCCCATCTGCACCATCCTCGTCCTTTGCGGCCTAGGACCCTTGTACCTATAGGACCGCCTCTCCTGGTATGCCCAGCAGAGGACCTTAAGGTCCATAAATAGCAACACTCTAAAGGTCCCGGGCCCTAAGGAAGTCAGATTAACCTCAACCAGGGCCAGGGCCTTTTCAGCACTGGCTCCGGCCTGGTGGAATGCTCTGTCTCATGTGACTAGGGCCCTGCGGGATCTGATTTCTTTCCGCAGGGCCTGTAAGCCAGAGTTGTTCCGCTTGGCCTTTGGCTTGGAATCAGCCTGATCCCCTCCCCCACTTTCCTTTTCCTTCTGTGATGGAACCCCTATTTGGGGACTTCCCTGGCTTTCTTCTGGCCCAGTCTGACCAGTCTGGATAGCTGGCCTTGGTGAAGATTTGACGTTTTCTCCCCCCAAACAGTTTTTGATCTCAGCTTCCACTGAAATGAGGCTGCATTTTAAATTGTATTTTAATCCTGTTTTTAAGTTGTACTTCAATCAATTGTTTTTATACCTGATATTAGCCGCCCTGAGCCCGGTCTTGACTGGGGAGGGCGGGGTATAAATAAATATTTTTATTATTATCCATCTGCCCCAGACCACTATCTGGCTCTGTTTGGGTTATCTCAACCAGAAGTAGATTCTGAGTAACAGATTACCGGTAGATTCCACAGATTAGATCCCACAAGCCTGAAGTCTTCTTTCCCCTGTCTATGCCACAGTGGGTTGTTGCTGTTTTCAGTTCCTTGTGAAAGGTTCCTTTTTGCCCTTCAGAAAGTTATCTTTAGTGAAAAGCGTAATGACATCAGACATTTCCATCGCCCAAAAAAGAGCAGAGTTAATGTTATCTTCAAGATGAATGGGTGGGAGGAGGCACCCACAGAAGGGCAAGGACTGTGTTGAGAAAGAGTACCTTTGTTATCGCCAGAAGAAAATCTAACCTCATCATGCCTTCAGCAGTAGAAAACAATGAGTTCGACTCCCCAACCTTAAATACATCACCTGAAGGTGAGTCTTAACAAATTAAATTGGACATCACACCTCATTATGTGTTTCGGAACAGAGGGTTTGTAAGTGAATGAGTTCAACAATGATCTACTATTCTACTTGCCCCACATTCCTAAAACAGGCCATTTTAAAACCAGCTTAGCTCAAGTTTGCATTTCACAGTGCTCTGTGGTAGTAAAGCTGGCTCACTTTCTAACCTGTTTAAAAGAGTTTATTATCATCACACACTGCAAATGGGGCCGAGACAGGGGCAAGGAAGAGTGTCTTCTGTAAGAACATAAAAAGAGCCCTATGGGTGAATCTGGCCAGTGGCCCATCTTGTCCGGTATCCTGTTCTCCCAGTTGCCAACCAGATGCCCCAGTGGGAAGCTCACAAGCAGGACCTGAGTGCACCAGCACTCGTCCCCCAGTTCATGGTATTCTGGTATTCAGTGGCATATAGTGTGGATTCTGTTGTCTCCAGTTGGTCTGACTAAGGCAGCTTCCTCTGTTCTCCGAGTCCATTCAGAGTGAGATTTGAACTGTGGACATCTCGTCTCAGAGTTGAACCCCTTCATGAACCAAGCTGCAGATCTGGATGATCTTGAGCACCTGACCAGGCACAGAGGAGCTGTCCCAGTTCCCCAGAGGTTCCCTTGATTCATCCCAAAGGGGGGCAAAGCCACAGAAGTGAGAAGTTGGGTCTCCTGTGGGCATGAGCTACTACGTGTGTTTGCAGGCCGTGTTTCCATGGAGACCTGCACAATGGCCACATTAGTCTCAGATTTGTTTTAAAAGGAGAAGGCTTTTGTGCCACCGATTTGTCCCTAATCGCAGGCTGCATTGTCCCACTTTGGGGGGTGGGGAAGTAGGATTGCCGGGGGGGGGGTGGCGGCTCTGAAAGATCTGTTGGTCTTGTGTCACAAAGTTGTGTTTTGCTGCTGGAAATGGACTGCTACATTTGGGTCACAGTGCCAAGCGCATTGTGCATAGACAGAAACTAGTCAGTTTCACATATACAGTGGTACCTCAGGTTAAGTACTTAATTCGTTCCGGAGGTCCGTTCTTAACCTGAAACTGTTCTTAACCTGAAGCGCCACTTTAGCTAATGGGGCCTTCTGCTGCCGCCGTGCCACTGGAGCACGATTTCTGTTCTCATCCTGAAGCAAAGTTCTTAACCTGAAGCACTATTTCTGGGTTGGTGGAGTATGTAACCTGAAGTGTATGTAACCTGAAGCGTATGTAACCTGAGGTACCACTGTACACTGGTCAGTGACACACATACTAAAGAAATAAATTTTGAAAAGATACCGAAATAGCAGAAGATTTACAATGGCAAAGGGAGATGAGTAGAATAGTGAGAAGAACAGCCTAGTGTAGGCCATGGATGGGAAGAAGGCAGACTGGGGTCTGTGTGATTTCCAGGAGATCAGCAAGGATTTCTGACTCCCGTTTGTTTAACAGTGGCAACAGCAAAATGAGACCCACTTTCATCCTGCTGAAATGAAGGAGTCTTGGGAGGATTTCTGTGTGGAAGGATTTTGTGCTCCATTCAGTTCTGAGATTCAAAACAAATCCCTGGGCTCAGATTATTTAATTCAAAGTCTTTTACACCAGTCTCCACTTGGTGACTCTAGGAAAAAGCAAAGTAGATCCCACAAAGCCTGAAGTCTTCCTGCCCCTGGAGTAATGGCACTTCCTGCAATGGTAACTGCAGCAACTGATACTGGCCTGAATGCTAATATTATTTATTGTTTTAATTCTATTTTACATATGATTTTAATTCTGTTAGTGTTCAATTACTTTGCAATGGTTATCATTTCTATGTCTTTGGCTTTTTCTATTTTATCTGTGTTTTTCTATTTTTCTCTCTAAGCTGCCTTGAGTTCTGGTCTGGGAAAAAGGAAAAATACAGGCAATGATTGATTATTGCACATCCAAAAGATGTGCATGCAGACACAGCTCCCGACCCAGAAGTGATCAAAAAAGTCACAAAATATGCCACTAAAAGGGTGTAACGTGGATGGAATGAGAGTGGGGTGTAACAGGGTGGGGCACACTTATACATGCTCCGCCGACACGCATGGGGGCCAAAAACAGAAACCCCATGCGAAATGGTTGTTGACTGTCACTGTATAAATAAATAAATAAACAAATATAATAATAAATGATAGTAGGACACGACACACAGTACGTACATTTAAAGCATGCAACCCCCTCCTCAAAGAACCCTGGGAACTGTCATAAAGATGCTGGGAATTGTAGCTTTGCGAGTGATAAACTACAGTTCCCAGAATTTATTGAGGGGGATATTGTATGTATGTAGCCCAACACTTGCATGTACCTTCTGCATTGTTTAGATACAAACAGTGGAAGAAAGAGCCGTTCAAAAGGCCTTTTCATGTCTTGCATAAATATACCCACAACACTCAGGACTGTGATAGTGGATTTCCTGCCATGGGTGGGAGGTTGCACCTAATGTCTTATCCAGGATGATCTGCACACAAAAAGGAAGTTCTGCGCACAGATCACCCTTCTGGATCTCTTAACCTCCATTGTGTCACCTTCCTGCCAATCACTGCCAAAGCCCCACCTTTTCTACAAAGACTTTGGCATGACCCCCTGGTTTGCCAGATACCCAGCTGCAAAGAAACCCACTGCACATTCTTCCTATTTGTACCCCCATTTCCCTCCCCTCCCACTGGATAGAGATAGGAGGGTTGGCCCTGTCGTTGGGCAGAGTGGGGCAACTTCCCCAGGGGGCAGGTGCTGAGGGACAGTGGAGGCAGCCCCGTGGCTACTGTTGGAGGGCTGATCCCTGTGTGGTACCTGTCCTGTCCTGATTCCCCCATAAGCAGCCAGCAGTGGAGAACCCAATCCCGTTGCCAGGGTTGAGATAAGATTTAACTGCCACTCCAGTTGGCTTCTGCATATGGAATGCGGGGGGGGGGGGACGGACCATCTTGTTCTCTGGCTCAGGCAGTAAAATTTGTTTGGAGAGGCTGGGTGTGAGTGAGCAAGTTATTATCTCCAAGCAGGTGTTGGTGCTGCTGTCTTACCTGCAAAAATAGCTAATGTGGGAGAATGGGACTCACGAGGACTGGGATTGGTCCCCGGTGGTTGGGAAAGGAGTGTTTGCTGCTAACCATGGCTCCCACGTGACACTGTTCATGAGAGCAGACTGTGTATCATAGGCCCCCCAAGTCCCTTCATTTTCAGAGTTTAATCTGGCAGCCATAGACCTCTCATGCCCTGGCAATGAGCCTTTCGGTTTTACTTTTAAATAGGGGATTTTTTTATTTCCTTGAAAGCAATGAGACTCTGGGAAAAGGCGTTTCTGTTGGAAAGTTATGAACAACCCAAGCTCTCTTACTTTTTTTTATTTCTCTGAGCATGTAAAAACAGCATTAATCCAATGGTTTGTTTTTACGTAATTTTTAGAAGAGATTCTGGAGTTCAAGTCCCACCTCTTTCTCTTTGAACCCAGGTAGCAAACGGGGGTTATTCTTGAGTGAGGAGAATGTACTCTGCATAGGCTCTTGAGTGAGAGAAGAATACACTCTGCACGTGCTCAGTGGCACTCATCTCTCATTTCAAATAAAAATTATAATTTACATGTTCCACAGCTAAGCCCTCACAATCAAAAGACCTGCAGTGTAGCTTGGACACCAGTTACTGGGTAGCCAAAAGTAAAACCTGCTGGGATTAAGAGAGGTGGTTGAGATTTTTCTGGTCTGAGAAGCAACAGTGGGAAGGTTAACAGCTTTGACACTTAAGGCCTGCTAATTGGGCTTTAAAGTTAACAGCCCATTACAAGTGTGTTGGGGGGGGGCAAGGGGAGGGTCTGGGAGTGTTGTTTCAGCTGGTTTGGCTAAGGGCCAGAAAAAGACAAGCGCTGGTGAGGTCTGCCTTGTGGCCTTTGGGTTTTCTCTGCCAGAAGTGAAAGGGAGAAAACAAACACTCAGAGCAAGAGGACTCTGAACTGGATCTGCATCCTAGCCTTCAGGCACTAAAATCTATAGGAATCCCTTGCTGGCACTGCCAACTTTCGACAGACCCCTGTGCTTTCAGCACCTGGCTGATGTGCAGGTGTATGTATGCACAGTGGTACCTCGGGTTAAGAACTTAATTCGTTCTGGAGGTCCGTTCTTAACCTGAAACTGTTCTTAACCTGAAGCACCACTTTAGCTAATGGGGCCTCCCGCTACTGCTGCACCGCCGCTGCACGATTTCTGTTCTCATCCTGAAGCAAAGTTCTTAACCCGAGGTATTATTTCTGGGTTAGCGGAGTCTGTAACCTGAAGAGTATGTCACCTGAAGCGTATGTAACCTGAGGTACCACTGTATTTAAAGCAGGCTGGAAGCTCTCCTGGCAATGGGCTAGAGTGCGTGAGATGAAGTGACTTTATTGCAAGGCCTTGGAGAAGCAGGGAATCACTCTAGATGAGGTTTAAACAGATGTGTTTTTCCATGTTACTTTCATATCTCTGTCTCCTTTGTAGTCAACTGCTAAAACTGTTTCAAAATCTGTTTCTTTTCCCCCAAATCTATCGTTACAATAAATCTCAACTAGCTCCTTTTCCAGAACTCTTAGTAAAAACATTTGTTGTTGAGAAAAACGTATGTACTTAAAAGTGCTATTTATTCAAAATGGTTGATATACAATCAATAAAGACAAGGCCCTCTGTGCCCGTTGGCTTACACTCTGAAAGAAAAAGAGACACACAGAAAGGGGAGGGGAGAGATGAGGCTGGAAAAGCCCAAGGGCCACATTCCCTCATAGGTAACCTTCCAGAGGCCACATGTCACTGGTGGGTGGGTCCTGAAGGAAAAGTGGGCAGAACAAAGGGATCTGCCTCTTACTACATTAGACTACCTTCTCAACATGCAGAAGCCGGATGTTTTTGCCCACCCTGCTCCATCCTCCTCAAGGCAAGCAACAGGCATTATCAGAGAGCAAGGACACATTCCAGCCATGCATACTACAGAGCAGGATTCATGAGCGGTGTGGCCTGGTGGGAGTTCCAAGAGTCAGATAAAGAGGCCTGAGGCTGCATTTTGCCCGCAGGCCTCGAGTTTCCTATCTCCTATGTTCTCAAGACTAGCTGGGATGGAAAGAGTTCTCAAAATGGAGGAGCCTGCTGGAGCTGCTGGTCTCTCTTCCCATCCCTCCCTCTTCTGCATGCTGGTGGAATGGGAAGCCAGAAGTGACCTGATATAAATATGAAGCCCGGTGAAGCAAAAGGATGTGCCCGCCACCTGTAACGTCAACACATCACCACAGTGCCCACATCTCATGCTGCAGATGGGGGCAAGGCAACTTGCTTCAAATGTGGTCTCTCTTAAAGAGGGCTTCTCTCCACCCTGATTTGTGCAGATCAAGCTGTGATTAAAGGTGACAGAGCAGGTCAGAGCCCTGTATTTCGGGTCCGTTGGGATGTCCCGCTGACAGATGGAAATCTAGTAGGTCTGATTACCGTATTTTTCGCCCTATAGGGCGCACCGGCCCATAGGACGCAACTTATTTATGGGGGGAGGATGAATAAAAAATTTATTTCCCCCCCCCCAGCTGCGGGGCTGGGGCGGGGGAAGCCCGAGCTTCCCCCGACCCCAGCCCCCAGAACAGGCTGCCGCCCACAAGCCTTGCGCGCCCGCGGGAACTCCCCCCGGGCGCGCAAGGCTTGCGGACACCTGCCCGAAGCACAGGGCTACCTCCGGAGGGCACCTCGTGCTCCGGGCTGCAGGCTGCCGCCGGCAAGCCTTGCGAGCCTGAGGGAACTCCCGCCGGGCGCACAAGGCTTGCGGATAGCTTCCTGAAGCCTGGAGAGCGAGAGGGATGGGTGCGCACCGACCCCTCTCGCTCTCCAGGCTTCAGTGAAAGCCTGCATTCGCCCCATAGGACACACACACATTTCCCCTTCATTTTTGGAGGGGAAAAAGTGCGTCCTATAGGGTGAAAAATACAGTACGTCCCTGTCAAATTTTGTAAACCACCTTGAGGTTTTGGCAGTGTACACATTTTTGAAATAAAACATTTTTGAAATAAAACATACATAAAATAAATATATTTAGATGCAATTAAATTAGAGCAGCCAATTGTGCATTGCCAAAAGCAACATGTAACCAAAAAGGACAAAAGAGGCTACCTATCAGGATTAAAATTGCGTACGGCAATTTACATGTGTAGATGCAAACTTAGAAATAGAATTGTAGAGCTGGAAGGGACCACGAGGGTCATCTAGTCCAACCGCTTGCAAAATAGGAATATTTTTGCCCAACACAGGGCTCGAACCTGCAATGCTGAGATTAAGAGTCTCATGCTGTCTCCTGCTATCCTGCAAAGAAACAATACATCTTTTCCTAGCAGGGAAAAGGCCTGTGGCCTTGCTGTTCAGGTGCTGTTTACTGTTGCTTAGCACCAGCTCCAAGGCCACTGCCCTCCCTCCTTAGGCTTCTTTACCTTTGGAACAGACATCTCTTCAAACAGAGGACTGCTGTCCTCTGACAGCCCTATCAGACTACAGGGCAGTGAAGCAGGGCCCATGGTGGTCACCCTAAATCAAAGATAGATGTTCACCAGCTGACCCATGACATCCTACTGAGCCCTGTGATGAGTCAGCTCCCTTGCCCCCTTCATTAATGCTCTTGCAATGCAGCCCTCCCTCCTCTTTGGGTTGAATTGAGTTTCAGAATAAAGCTCCACAACAGAAGGAAGGAAGGAAGGAAGGAAGGAAGGAAGGAAGGAAGGAAGGAAGGGCAGCATGCAAAGCTCCTCCTGTCTTCGTTGGAATTTTCAACATGACAGGATTAAAAACAACAAATTGTGGGGGGGGAAAGAAAACACAACAACAACAACCCCCCCGCCCCCGCCGCCGTGCTTGCACTAAGTAATACAGAACATGGTAAACTTTACCTGGGAACGAGAGTAAAAGCAGAATATGTGTGAAGCACCATGGATTAAGCTGCATCAAAAGAATTAACTGAAGTCAAAGAATTCCTCCAAAAAGAAAGGTGGCAGTAAAAGCAATGGGCCATTAAGATTCATATCAGGAATAAACTGGTGCCACAGTGCTGAAAATGGACCTTTAGGTGCTGGCAGCCATTTTAGGAGGTTTGCCCGGAAGAACCAGACCTGCCCTGTAGCCCTTCCAGCAACCCAGAGTCCGGCCACCTCACCTTGCCCTCTCCGTGGATAAGGGCCTTTGTCCCTGTCTCACTGCCTTGCCTCCCCTCTCCCCCCAATCCTCCATTCTCTGCACAGACCATCTCTAGTCTCTCTCCCCCCCCCCCCAACTTGGGGCCGTCAGATGTTGCTGAAAAGGAACAATGGGAAGTATTGTCCCTGCTGGCTGACAGGCTTCGAACCCCACCAGCACAAACAAAAAGACACATTGACTCAGGAGGAGAAAGGGTCCCATAGATTGCAGTCTCCTTTGGGGGGGGCACAGAACCGCCTGGTGTGCCAAAGGGGACATCATAGAATTACTCTTCCCAACCACCACAGCCACAGACTCTCTGTGGTCATGCTGGGAACTCTCCTCCAGGATAAAAAGTCCCCAGGCTGGGGTTGAAGGGGACCTGTAGCATGGCTTAATTTGAGCTTGGCCTCGTAAGGTCATTTCTGTGCCAGGGTTTGGATCTGGAACGCATGAAGTGGTTTTTACAAGAACAGGGTGTGCCTCCGAACATGTGCAGAGTGCCTTTATCGTACCACAGTCAACCTATCTTCATTATGCTTTAAAAGGAAGGTCTATCAGATAGAGCCAGGAGCAGAAGACATACGGTATAGATTATTGGTTGGTTGGTTGGTTGGTTGGTTGGTTGGTTGGTTGGTTGGTTTGATTGTTTGATTGTTTGTTATGCATTTTATGTTCTCATTTTGGGCAACCTAGTAAAAAAGAAAGCCTGCCCATGGCTGTTCCAGTACACAGTCCTGGTTCACACTCGGTAGCACTGAAGCCCAGGAAGGCTACGCCTGAACTTGCCTTTCCTATATCACATCCCAGAATCCTCAGTAACATGCTAGCACAACTGTGCACACGCACATCGCCGCAAACCCGAAAATGGCACAAGAAACGGCACAAACAGCCCTAAAAGAGCACAAAACAGGCAAACACCGTGTGAAAACGGCACCTAGCAATCCCATGGCCCTTTGCAAGTGCAATCCCAGGAGCCTTTGCATTGACCTTTGAGCCTGCGGAGAATTAGAGTTTCAGCAAGGAGGTTAGGAGGGAGCAATTGCGGTGGAGTTTGGTGGTTTGGGTTTTTCCCCATGAGGTTTTGAGGGTGTTTGCGGGCTTTTTCGACTGTGTTTCACTTAAACATGTGGTGCCTCGGAACATAAGCCCTCAATGGGGAGTTGCCTATATTTGCTCGCTTATACATTGGGTTTGAAACTATATATGGGAATGAGACAGACCTGGTATATGAAGCCACCAGGACCTTCTCCAGAGGGTGGCCATTTGATGGGGTGCTGAGGCCAGCAAACGGCTCACTTTGACAACATCACCACCATGTTCACTTTGCATGGAACGTCAGAGGTTGTAATTTCTGGGATTGCACATCTCACTTCTCCAGCCAGTGTGGTGTAGTGATTAAGAGTGATAGACTCGTAATCTGGTGAACCGGGTTTGAGTCTCTGCTCCTCCACATGCAGCTGCTGGGTGACCTTGGGCTAGTTACACTTCTCTGAAGTCTCTCAGCCCCACTCACCTCACAGAGTGTTTGTTGTGGGGGAGGAAGGGAAAGGAGAATGTTAGCCGCTTTGAGACTCCTTCGGGTAGTGATAAAGCGGGATATCAAATCCAAACTCCTCCTCCTCCTCTTCTTCTTCCAAGGTTGGGGTGTCACGTCAACATATGGGGAAGATTTCCGGTGTGGGGTATGGCGGGGGCTGGAGGCCTCCTCTCATTATAACCAGAGCCCTGAGAGGGCAGCGACCAAGGAACCAAGAGAGAGAGCGAGAGAGAGAGCCCTTGCAACTGCCTGCCAAGTCTCTGGCAGAAAGCAGGCGGGGAAAGCTCTGTTTGGCCTGAAACGTGCTTTTGTTTTCATTATAAACTCCTCTTTTAATGAGGAAGGAGGCCCTGAAAACCAACTCTATCTTCTGTGCAGCTTCTGCCAAAAGCTGACTGGGCAGCAGCGAGGGGCAGGGGAGCGAGTGGCCAAAGGCCAAGAGAGCCCAGCCCGCCCTCGGAGGCTGACCTGCCACCCATCGCCTGCCAGTTGGAAGCTGCGTCCTCATCCCCATTCTCTTCCTCTCTCTCTCCTGACAAATGCTGGCACTCAGCCTGTTGCCATAATGCAACTCCACTGGCAACACACAGGCGAATGCGGGGCAGGCAGAGGTCTGCCTCAAGTGCAGCTTTGCAGCAGGGGCAGAGAGATAAGGGGCGTGGGGGAGGGTGAGCTGACCTCCTGGGAGACAAGAGTGAAATACACCCGTGATTTCTTTGCTGCATAGAATATGACAAAAGTGCAGTAACAGGTGGACACTCTATGTTTAATAGAACCTTGTTGTGCAGGTGAATTTCTCTCTCTCTCTCAGTTTAGGGTAGCATTCAATGCAAGTCCTACTTAGAGCAGACCCACTTAGGTTAATGGACAAGTGGTGCTGCCTTGAGTAGGTCTTAGCTGAATGCAACCCTTACAAAATGCATAAAGAGCTAATGACTGTATTAATAAGCCTTGTTAACAGTCCCCTTCTTTTTATAATGTTCATCACATCATTAAATGCTACCAGTTTATGTCAAACTGTACTGTCAGGCACTGCTTGCCTTAAAGCAACCTTAGCATCATATGGACATGCTGCCTGGGAATGATGGGAGTTGTAGTCCAAAACAGTTGGAGGACACTAGGTTGGGAAAGGCTGCCTGAGAACATGCCCTTGAACCCTTCTGCCGTACAGGCAAGAGCAGGCATAGGCAAACTCGGCCCTCCAGATGTTTTAGGACTACAACTCCCATCATCCCTAGCTAACAGGACCAGTGGTCAGGGATGATAGGAGTTGTAGTCCCAAAAATCTGGAGGACCGAGTTTGCCTATGCCTGGACAACAGTTTATCTGGCAAATCAATGTGAAAACATCCCTTGAAGTGTGAAAATTTTCCCATAAAGGTCTGCCTGGTACAACGTTATACCTTCCTTATCCAGGTTTCAACGTGCATTTATTTCTTTATTCCCCATTTTCAAAAAATCACATTTGGCACTGTTTTATTTTGCAGTGCCCTAGGGGTTTACGGGACATGGGTGGTGCTGTGGGTTAAACCACATAGCCTAGGACTTGCCAGTCAGAAGGTTGACAGTTCAAATCCCTGCGATGGGGTGAGATCCCGTTGCTTGGTCCCTGCTCCTGCCAACCTAGCAGTTTGAAAGCACGTCAAAGTGCAAGTAGATAAATAGGTACCGCTCCATCGGGAAGGTAAACGGCGTTTCCGTGCGCTGCTCTGGTTTTGCCAGAAGTGGCTTAGTCATGCTGGCCACATGACCCGGAAGCTGTACGCCGGCTCCCTCGGCCAGTAAAGCAAGATGAGCACCGCAACCCCAGAGTCGGTCATGACTGGACCTCATGGTCAGGGGTCCCTTTACCTTTAGGGGTTCTGCCAGGAGACAGTGCCTACATCTTTTTCAACAAATAAAACCTAGATTCGGCTAAGAATTTGCTCCGCTTCCTAAAATTTGACACTTGGGAATCATAATACTAGTTGGTTTTGCCTGGTATCTGTAAGGGTTACAGAGATAATGTTTGCAGAGTTCTTTAAAAACACCAGGACACTCTATAAATGCTTCATCACAAGAAGAGCAACCCAGTGCCCAGCCAGGAGTCCTGACCATCTTGCTAATCAAAGGCCCCGGCACTTGCGTCAACCAGGAAATGATTGTTCGGGTGTTCAAGGCTGCTTTGAAACGACTCATCAACCTTGGCATTACTGAAGGGAAGGGAAGCCACCACCCAAGAGCAACATGGGTTGTCATCGGCATTGGTTCCCCCTGCCCCCGCCCTTGCTGCATTGCCCAGGTGTGCTGGACAATCTACTCCTTTGTTGTTCTCAGTGCAACCTTTAACAGCATGACACAAAGGAGGAGAGAGAGAGCACGCCCCTTGATTCCACCATGTAAAGAGGCTGTCTGTTTTTCTCTCATACATACCACCAAGTCACCAATTGCCTCTTCTTAACTGATTAAATCCTTTGGCTTTGATACTGGATGGAAAGGTCACTTTTGCCTTCCAGAGAGACTGGAGAGAAAAAAGGTGGTTAGATTTTCCCTCTCACTCTTCTAGTATCTATTGGCCCTTTTCCAGCTCTGCCGTGACTAGTTTTGTAAATAATCAAATATAGGAAGCCGCCTTCCATCGTGCCAGACTGTTGGTCCAGCTAGGCAACCCTGAGTCACACAATTGCAGCAATTCACCAGTTTTCCTTCCTTCCTTAACAGGAAGGAAGGAATACAAGAGGCAAAACCAGCAAGACAGAAGCTACTAATTAATGTTGCAAAGGACTGTCTGCTGGACAGGACTTACCAGCAAATAAAGACTATAGATCTTGTTGGTGGAGCCCGGCATGGCTAGATCACATGGTGCTATGTCAAGAGTTGTGTGGAAGCACAGTTTTGCTTTGTTTTTTAAAATGTTTTTATTAAAGATTTTATTGGGTTACAAAAGTACATACAACATTTCACCCTCGCTAATGGTCTCTTGCGTTAGAGCAACCTGAGGCATGCAAACTTTACATTTCAGCAGCTGTTTCCTTCAATGCCACAGCCATTCTTAGTAGCCCTGGGCTAATTTCTAGGAGGGATGTAGGTGGGTGGCGGTGGGGAGGGGTGTGCCTGCCGCCAGTGTCGAAATCGCAGAACTTGCAGCACTGCCAAATTCTCTTGAAATACATCCTGAGGGGAGCCCTGAAGAGCTTCTGCCAGTCAGTGTAGAATCTACTGAGCTAGATGGATCAATGGCCAGCGTCAGACCACACTTCCTGGACATTAACAAGATTTCAAAGGTGCCTTTGAAGTCTGGGGGAATTTCCCAAAGGCAGCTCTTAGACAAGTCAATTGACAAGTCAAATATGGCAACCCTATACTGACATCATACATTTAAAACAGCATGATACGAGAGACATTGCACACACTTTTGTAAATCAAGAAAATCTTTAATAAAAAAACAAAGAATACAGATTGCAAAAAAGCAGCATGATACCACTTCAAAGAGTCATGGCTTCCCCCAAAGAATTATGGGAGCTGTAGTTTATTAAGGGGGCCGGGAGCTTAGGAGACCCCTACTCCGCTCTCAGAGCTACAGTTCTCAGATTTCCCAGGGAAAGAGGCTTGATTGTTAAAACACTCTGAGAATTGTAGCTCTGAGGAGTAAAAATGGGTCTCCTGACAACTCTCACTGGAATCAATCAGCTCATGTTACTGAAGTCCACTGATTTCCACGGGTCTACACCTGCTTCTTGGGAGAAAAGCAATGACAAACCTAGACAGCATCTTAAAAAGCAGAGACATCACCTTGCCAACAAAGGTCCGTATAGTTAAAGCGATGGTTTTCCCAGTGGTTATGTATGGAAGTGAGAGCTGGACCATAAAGAAGGCTGATCACCGAAGAAGTGATGCTTTTGAATTATGGTGCTGGAGGAGACTCTTGAGAGTCCCATGGACTGCAAGAAGATCAAACCTCTCCATTCTTAAGGAAATCAGCGCTGAGTGCTCACTGGAAGGACAGATCCTGAAGCTGAGACGCCAATACTTTGGCCAGCTCATGAGAAGAGAAGACTCCCTGGAAAAGACCCTGATGTAGGGAAAGATGGAGGGCATAAGGAGAAGGGGACGACAGAGGATGAGATGGTTGGACAGTGTTCTCGAAGCTACCAGCATGAGTTTGACCAAACTGCAGGAGGCAGTGGAAGACAGGAGTGCCTGGCGTGCTCTGGTCCATGGGGTCACGAAGAGTCGGACACGACTAAACAACAACAACAATTCTGAGGAGGACTAACACTGGCTAGCACACAGTGTTGACATGTGTCACTTTGCAATACAATGTAAATGGCTAGGGAGATGCCCCTTCTCCAAATAACTTGCAATCAAAATTTTGCAAATATGAGGGGGCTGCAGGGTGTAAGAGGAATACAAAAGATGGAGTGATTGGTTGGGAGGAGTAGCTGGTGCTCCCACCCCCCACTCCCCCAGCCCCACCCAGTTTGCTGCAGTCTCTCCCCCTGCACATTTGTGGCTTTGGTCTCCTGCAGCTTCAGCTTGGCTTTCTCCCTGTTGGAATTTGCTCCCTGGAGAGATCTAATTAGCTAATTCCGTTGCTATTTTTAAATCTAAATGGAAGGCACCGCACTCTCCTCACTTTTCCCTCCTTTATCCTGAGTGTCAGCATTTCGTGCAGCACCATTCCTCTCCTTGCCTTAACTCAGTTAAGAGCCCAGACACTTGGGAACAGTTTGAGCTCAATGGATAAATCAATTGCATTGGGAGGTATTTTTTTTTAATGTTAATAGCCAACTCAATCAATTAACAAAGGTTGGCAGCGGAGTGGGATTCCCAGCTTTTGATTGCATTGCCCATCCATTTCAATTTCTCTAAGCTCTTTAGATGGAGAAGGCTGTCTGGATTGTGTGTCCTGAACGATCTCCGCATGCAAGAATCCAGAACAAATTTCCACCGGGTAAAAAACACGTCAGGCCACGCCAGCCTTTTCCACAAGGCCTTTGAAGGAGGTGGGGAGCATGGAAAAAATTGATAGCAAAGGGCAATATCTGGTTTTCCATTAGCTCTCCGGGCCATGAAGTGGCCGTGAAGATGGAATACGCACATGATAACTCAGGGTTACATGTGGGAGGTCTGTCAGCTACCACAATAATTTATATCAAATTCAAACAAAGTGCAGTGCATGGGGATAGAGAGAGATGGTTCAAAAGGGTTTCCCTCCAGAGAACAAAATGGGACTCCTGGTTCTTCAAGAGTTTGGAGAGGCAAGACAAAGAACAGGAATTCCTGAAGATCTGGCTGCAGCAGGGATGTAGTGTTGGGGGGAGGGAGTGGGGGGGGCTGTGGCCCCGGGCACATTTTTGAGAGGGGGTGTGACCAGGTTGCCCCCCCAGCTCCCTCATTAGTGCCTGGATCTGGAGCGCAAGCTTCCTCACACCTAGCTGCAGCTCTGTTCCTGAGCCAGGTCTGACCCAGGGGTGGAGGAGAGGCAGTGGTGGCAGCGATGCTGCAGCCTTGCCCCTCTCCTGTACGGAGCTGGAGAAAGTGGGTATGGAGAGGTTCCCTTCCTTTCTCCTAACACTAGAACTCATGGACCTCCAAGGAAGATTTGGGGCAGATAAAAGAACTGACTTATTCATGCAGCACATGGTTAAACTATGGAACTCACTCCTGCAGGAGGCAGCGATGGCCGCCAACTTAGATGGCTTTAAAAGGGAAATGGACAGATTCATGGAGGATGAGGCTATCAGGAACTGCTATCCATGTGCTGCTTGTTTGCTGGAAACCACAAGAGGGGAGAGTGCTCTTGTGTTCAGGTCTTGCTTGCTGGTTCTCCACAGGCATTTGGTTGGCCATTGGGAACAGGATGCTGAACTAGATGGGTCACTGGCCTGAAGAACCTTCTTAGGTTCTTAATTAAATCAAGAGAGATAGTTCTGCTTCAGAAAGAAACACAAAACATGGTCATGTGGCTGAATCAAGCACAACAGCTATTGACCGCGGTTTCAGGGGCTTCCCTTGATCCCTGAGAAGATTCACACATGGCGCTGAGGACCTAAGAGATGCCTGCAGAGCTCTATCAGGAGGGGAGAGAATGTTGTCATTCTCACTCACCAAAGGGAAGAGGCAGGGATGTTGCAATGTATCAGGTAGTCCTTGGCCTTTAATCAATTTCCACTAGTGAATTAATCAGCCGAACCATGCATTAGATCACGTTCTCCATCTTCTCCAAGTGCAGATATGTGCCAAGCCTAAAACTTTTGTGAGGGTCTATGCTTCTCACACATTCCAGGGTAAAAAAAAAAAAAAAAGGAATTATCTCGATGTCTCACACTATGGCTATGTTCACACCATACATTTAAGGACTATGGTACCACTTTAATCAAACATGGCTCCCTGCAAAGAATTCTGGGAAGGGTAGCTTGTTAAGGGTACTGAGAATTGTAGCATAGAGCTACAGTCTTCCTAGTTCTCTGTGAATAATGAATGTAGCTCTGGGAGAGGAATAGGGGTCTCCTAACAACTCTCAGCACCATTAACATACCACAGGAGGGGAGGGGACTTTTAGACTCAGGTCCTTCTTCTGGGCTCCGCATGTGGGGCATCTGGGTGGCCACTGTGAGAACAGGATGCTGGAATAGATCTTCTTACATCCATAAATTGATATAGGATCACAGAATCACAGAATTGCAGAGTTGGAAAGGTCACCTCGTGCAACTTTAGCATGTGGCACCATCTTCCATGTTTTCAGGTGACACCCAGCTCTTTCATTTTCATCTTAGAATTGTAGAGTTGGAAGGGACCCAAGGGTCATCTAGTTCAACCCCCTGCAAT
This sequence comes from Podarcis raffonei, assembly GCF_027172205.1. Lineage (NCBI taxonomy): Eukaryota > Metazoa > Chordata > Lepidosauria > Squamata > Lacertidae > Podarcis > Podarcis raffonei. Next base: position 32,843,791 of record NC_070609.1, read on the forward strand.
ACAGGAATCTCAACTAAAGCATCCATGACAGATGGCCATCCAACCTCTGCTTAAAAACCTGCTTAAAGGAGAGTCTGTCACCTTCTGAGGGAGTCCATTGTGCAACTGAACATCTCTTACTATCAGAAAGTTCTTCCAGATGTCTCGCCTTTCCTATAACCCGAATTCATTGGCTCATATCCCCTATCAGTCTCCTCTTTTCCAGGGTAAACATAACAACTCCTTCAACTGTTCCTCATAAGGTTTGGTTTCCAGACCTTTGGTCACCTTGGTCACCCTCCTCTGCACATGTTCCAGCTTGTCAATATCCTTGTTAAATGGGCACAGTATTTCCGGTGTGGTCTGACCAAGGCAGAACAAAGTGGTACTATTACTTTCCTTGATCTGTACATGAAAACGGGGGTCTGAGTGGTTCTCCCCTCACCCCACTCCTTTCCCAGTGAAAACCCACGAGTTCTTCCAGATGTAAATCCAGAGAAAACCCGAATTGCCATGTGAGTACTAAAGAGTGGTTCTCTCCCTGCCCCCCACAACCAGGGGAAAGCAGTGGGACAAGATGAGCCCCCGCGGTGCTAACTTGAGTAAAATATTGAGGTAAGCACTGCCCTGCATAATCAATCGCATGACGCAGTGCATGCACACCATTTGAATGGGAAAGCCCTTCAACTTGAGGGCCCCCCTGCCCCCTCAAATATTATATTGGGGGGCTGAAGACCCCTCGGCCCCTAGGAGTTGGCTCCTATGATGAACCCAGAGACGACTTGGGTTGCCTCGGTGAATGACTTACGCTGAGAACTGGACAGGGGTGTGTGTTCCTATTGGTTCTGCCATGGTATCCTTCTGGGCCACCTTGCTGGGATGGGGCTTAGAAGCATTGTTCTACAGTGGCTCTGTTCCTTCCTGGAGCGCCGAACCCAGGCGGTGATGCTGGGGGGCTCCTGTTCAATGCCTTAGCCATTGGCCCGTGTGGTCCCTCAGGGTTTGGTTCTGTCCCCCATGCTGTTTAACGTTTACATGAAACCACTGGGAGAGGCTGTCTGGAGTTTCGGGGTTGGATGCCACCAGTACGCTGATGACACTCAGTTCTATTTTTCCTTTCTGTGAAAATTCAAGGAAGCCATCTTGGTTCTAAACCGGTGTCTATCCTCAGGAATGGACTGGATGAGGCTCAACAGATTGAAACTTAACGCAGACAAGACAGAGGGAACAGGGATTCAGCTTGTGCTGGGTGCGGTAACGCTTCGTCTGAAAACACAGCCTTGCAGTTTGGGGATGTTCCTGGACTCAGCCCTGAGCATGGATGCCCGGGTCCCTGTGGCGGCCAGCAGTGCATTTGCACAATTAAAGCTAGTGCGCCAGCTGCCCCCGTTCCTTGAGATGTCCGATTTGGCCACAGTGAGACATGCCTTAGCTACATCCTGCTTGGATTACTGTAGCATGCGCTACACAAGGCTGCCTTTGAAATGAACTCAGAAACTTCAACTCAATTAGCTGCAGCCATATTGTTGCCTGGGGCTAGTTATGGGAAGTATAGACTCTCTTAATAGAGCAGCTCCACTGGCTACGGGTCTGTTTCTGGGCACAATTCAAAGTTCTGGTTATGGCTTATAAAGCCCTACACAGTTTAGGTCCAAGCTATCGGAAAGACTACACTCCCTCATCCAAACCTGTCCAGGTTTTGAGATCTTCAGGGGAGGCCCTTCTCTTGGTAGGGACATGGGAGAGGGCCTTCTCAGTTTCTGCTGCCGGACTTTGGAACTCCCTTCCTAGAAAAAATAGGCCGCCTCCCTCCTTGTTGTCCTTCTGCCAGCAGGTGAAAACTTTGTTCTTCCAACAGGTTTTTGGGAATTGACTGCCTTAGTTAAAGGGCTGGTGCCATGCTGTTTTCAACTATTTGTATGGTTTAAACCTATTTTGTATATGTATATAGTTTTTAATTCTATCAGTGTTTTGTTGTTTTTTCATTATTTGATTTTTCTATGTTTTTAGCAATTCTTGTTTTTATCTGTAAGCACCTTGAGTCCTGTCAGGGAGAAAGGTGGGGTATGTATAAATAAATAATAATATAAATATCTCCCACAGTTCTGGGCACCACAATTTAAGGAGGATATTGACAAACTAGAACGTGTGCAAAGGGTGACCAAGAACATAAAGCGTCTTGGAAACCAAGCTTTATGAGGAACAGATGAGGGAAATGAGTATGTTAATCCTGGAAAAGAGAAGAGTGAGAGGCGATATGAGAGCCATCTTCAAATATCTATCGGGCTGTCATGTGGAAGGTGGACCAAGCTCGTTTCCTTCTGCTCCAGAGGGATTCTCCAGAGGGAGGTGGACTCTTCTTCCTTGGAGGCTTTTTAGCAGAGGTTGGATGGCCAACTTTACTGGCCTCTGAATACCCCAGTTGCTGGACATCACAAGTGGGAAGTGCTGCTCCTGCACTCTTGTCCTGCAGCCGCTGTGAGGATACAATGCTGTACTGAATGGGCTTTTGGCTTCATTTTAGATGGAGCCAAAACCCAAGGGACAGAGCAGCGGCAGTGATCCCGTGCAGCCCTTTGGAACGGACTCCTCCAGCTCAGGCGATCCAGAAGCATCCAGACGTTTCAGGCTGCAATCATTCCCACCAGCCCTAGCTACAGTTCAGAAACACCTGGAGAGCACTTCTTGCCCACCTGCTGTGAGGAGCGAGGTGCGCTCTGCACTCGCTCAGGCGCACTCTTATTCGCCACGACTCCCAAGGTTACCAAGACATCCATCCAACATCCAGAGGCTGGCCAGTAAAAACTCCCCGCCCCACCCCGACCACCGCCCTCCACGTGCCAGACCGCCGTCCCCACCTCCCCTGGCGGCGATCCCCTTTGGCTTACGCTCCCCCGGGCCAGGGTCCCCCCTTGCCCAGCCGTGCCACTCCCTGCCGCTCGCCAGCGCTTCCCCACCGGCGGGAGAGACCCCTCCCCAGGCCTGGCTCTGCCTCCCATTGGGCGGGGGTTTAAAGGCCCGGCCCCGCCTCCCCCCGCCCGGGCGCTCTTATTAGCCGCCGCTTTGGCGCAGCCTCGGCAGTTCAAGCAGCGCAGCTTCGACGAGGCGGGCGGTGGAGGTGGTCGCTCGGTCGCGCACAGCCGGAGTGAGCACAGCGAGGGGGGTGCGCCGCAGCCGTCGGACCCGATCCCAGCTCCTCCTCCTCCTCCCGGGGGCGCTCTTTCCTCTCGGGGGGAGCCTTGGCCAAAGGCGCGCCCGGGGCTCCTGCCCAGCGCCCGCCCTTCCGTCCTGGGATTATTGTTACTTCGGAGCCGTCTTCGGGTGTGACTCGCCTCGCTCCGCAGCAGCCATGGGGAGCCACAGCTCGAAAGCCGCCAAGGGGGACGTGATGGCCCAGGATGCCGCCGCCGCGGACGCCTCGCCCTCCAAGGCCAACGGCCAGGTGGGTCTCCTTCCTCGCTCTGCGCTAGATCCTCAGCTTACGCGCCCTGGACGGGGCCAACAGTCTCCTTAGAAATCCCCCCCCCGCGCGCCATGCCATTGTCTAGGCTGAAACTCGGGGGAGGGGGGAAGAGATAGTCACACTCGATCTCTTCCCTGCGCCCCCCACTCCCCAATCGCACCGATCCGGATTTTGGGCTTCGAAGGAACGGCCGCCCGCGCCACGTTCTCGTGGACGCTTTTATTTTCGCGCTGACTGCCGTGCGCTTTCTCCGGACGCGCGTTTTGAATTTCCGAGCAGCTTTTAACTCGTTGAACCGCCACGCTCGTTGAATGGGCTCAGTTGCGACCGCCTCGCATAAAAGGAGATTTTTAAAAAAAATTCTAGCTGTGTTCTGATCCGCGCAGCAGCGCCCCGCTTTACGCTTTCTCCCGCCCCCCCCAATCCGTTGGAGACAGTGGCGCCGTGGTCCGCCTTTGTTTGGCGCTCCCTCCTCGGCGAAAGGAGCGGAGACCCTCCCCTCCTTCGCTCGCTCGGCTGCGGCTGGGCTGTTTGCAGAGGAAACAAAGGAAGGACCCGGCTGGCTCGACCCGCGGCAGGGGGAGGGGAGGGGGCTGCGCTGTGCCGCGCCGCATAACTCGGATCGAGGGGCAGAAAACCCCTCGCCGATGGGGGCTTCATTTTGTGGCAGGGGTGGGGTGAAGAGCAGAGAAGATCGCTTGCTTAATATATGGTGCTTGGCACGTGCCATATTTGGGGGGGTGTTAAAAAAAAGCGGTGAATCTTTATGCATTTTGCAAAGCAAAGCGGTTGCTAGCCTTTTTTGCATTTTGCAAGATAAAGGCCGGACTCGGGTGCACATAGACGTGCTCGCGCGCTCTTAGTGCAAAGCTGAGATCTGGAAAAAGGCGTCGCCGCCCCATCTTTGGACTCGGGTGGGACCCAGATTTTGGAGTAGAACGTGCACAGAGGAGCCTTTTTGTACGAGGGGGTAGGAACTGCTCTGTGCAATCGTGGGGCGCGGGCGAGCCCCGAAATGGGCTTCGCCTACGCGCCCCCGGTCTCTCCCCAAACACCGTCAGAGGGAGAAATCCAAGGGGCTTTTTATAACATCATGCCTGGAAAGCAAAACTGCAACGGGCCAATTTCCCGAATGGGGTGGGAATTCCCGATTCGTAGTCCGTCCGCCGCCCCGAGCGCGTTTGGCTGCCTGGGTCGAGGCGAGCTTCCCGCGGGCGCTCGTCTCTTCCCCCCACCCTCCTCTGCAACCGCGCACGGGGCGCCCCGAGAAGCTGTTGGAGCGCGGGCGCCACCTTGTGGTAGCGTAGAATGGGGTTATTTCTATTCTGTGCCCCCCTCCTGCTTCTCTGCACTGCCATTCAAATAGGCGGCTAGATCCTAACAAATCGTAGAGAGCATTGAGGGGGGGGAACACCTTGAAATGTACCCTACCCCGTGTTTATGGAGAAATTGCTGGAGGGGGGCTGCAGAGGAACGGAATTCAGTTTATAGAAGGCTGCTTTTGGGCATGCCAACAGCAGAGACCACTAGGCTTTTAGCAGACAGATCCAAAGCATTTTTATTCTTGCCGGTAAGAATAGAAGAGCCCCTCCTGGATCAGGCAAGGGTCCCACCCTAACAGCGTCCACTGTGGCTTGTAGGAAGCCCACAAGCAGCATAGTCTCCCTCTCCTGCTCTCCTTCAGCGACTAGTATTTGGGGGATCTCCTGTAATGGGTGACTCTGTCGTACAAAGCTCTGTCCTACATTCTCCGCATCGGGCACTCTGGTTACCTGCAACTTGGGTGTGTCCCTGAAGCATGTGCTAGAAAAGCCAAAAAGTGGGAGGGGGGCTGTGTTAGGATTGTCTTGCCTGGCAGTACTGCGGTGGTGGTTGGTTGGTTTTCCTGCAATTCTCATTGAAGTTTAGTGGTTTAGCTTCCTTGAATAAAATGCCTTTTGAAACCTGGCTTGATACCTGTAAAAACAGCGAGTTCTGTCTTCTCCCATCAGGAGAACGGCCACGTGAAGATCAACGGGGACGTGTCTCCCAAAGCTGACGGAGAAACCACCCCACTCAACGGCAACGGATCCGCGGAGCCGGTCAAGGGGGAAGCCAAGCTAGAAGCGGGCAGCGGTGATGCCATTGAGCCGGCCCCCGTCACCGAAGGGGCCGAAGCCAAGCCAGCAGACGGGGCCACGGATTCGGCCGCAGCTCCCAAAGAGACCCCCAAGAAGAAGAAGAAGTTCTCTTTTAAGAAGTCCTTCAAGCTGAGCGGCATCTCCTTCCGGAAGACCAAGAAGGAAGCCGGAGACGCTTCAGCCGTGTCCTCCCCCAGCGAGGAGCAAGGCAAGGCGGAGGCCAAGGGGGAGGAGAACCTGGCGTGTGCTGCAGGCGAGTCGGAGCAGGAGGCTGCCACCAAAGAGGAGAGCCCCGAAGAGAAGCCGGCCGCCCCAGTTGAGCCGGCTGCTACAGCGGCCGCCCCTGAGGGCCAGCAGGAAGCGGAGAGCAAGAGAGAAGTGGCAAGTGAAGGACCGGAGGAGGAGGAGGAGAAGCAGCAGCAGCCGCCACCCAGCGAGAGCCAGGAGGACACGAAGCCAGGAGAGACCTCAAAACCAGCAGAGGCGGAGCCCAGTCCTGCACCTGCTGAGCAGAAGGAAGAGTAGAGGCAGCTTAATGATGTCCACCTAACTTAAAAAAAAAGAAAAAAGACTTATTTGTGCCATCCTTCTCATCCCCAGTAACCCCTTTGGAACTGCTGCCTTGTTCACACAACACACACACCACACACACTGCCACAAACACAAGTCTCTCGGCGTAGAACTGACAAGCTTTCACTCCAGTGTCCCCCTCCCCCTTTTCTCACTCTTCATCCAACACAGTTAAGCAAAAAACCAACTTGGATCCTTGGTGCCCAGCACAGCCACCGCTACCACTCAGGAGTAGGCATTCTTAAGATCCTTCTGAAACTCTTATGGAGGAAATACTGTTCCTGGATGCAACTGGAAATTTGCTCAGTTTAATGAGACTCCAGATATTAACACCGGGTTCTGGTCTCTCTCTGATCTTCTGTTTCTACTAATCCTCAAAGCAGCTTTTTCAAAAAGAAAAGGAGTCCAATAAACCAGCAACTGACCGTTCTTCAAAACGGATATTCTCTTTTATCTCTTCTTGGTTTACATTCCTGGTTCTGACTTCATTTAAAAGTATTTTGTGCTTTTTATAGAAACCAACAGTTTAAAAGCTAATCTGGTTAGTTTTTTATAATGTCTTGCTCTTGGCTTTAAACTATAAAGCTTGTAAGTCCACTGTGTTTAATTTGACTTCAGAGGGAGAACTTCTTTGGGGTTTATTTAGGGGGGGCACTTGGGTGGGGGGGCAGGGGGGTGAGGGAGAGTGCTGGCTGTATGCTGTGACTTCAGTTTTTTGTTTCATTGTCTTTGTAAATAATTTTTTAATGACCCAACTTCTGATCTGCAATTTTCTAACTCCTAAATGAAAAAAAAAAAGTTGTATGGGTCTTATTGTAACATTTGAAAGGAATAAATGGTGACCCCTTTATGGATTAGACTTGGGTCCTTATTATCTGAGGAATGCTGGCTGTCTATTCAGGAGTGCTGTCAAATTGCTGTTGACACAAAACTAGAATTTTTACTTGCTAAGCTCCCAAATCCCTTATTGGGATTCCTCAGTGGTGGGTGTGGAGTACACCCTTTACCTACATACGTTCATTCTTCACATTTTCCAAAGTATGGATCTGCAAGTTGCATATACCAGTGCTGGGTGTTGGCCTCACCCACTCCAGAAGTAGTTTGCAAAGTGGGGGTGAGAGTGCCTAGGCTTGCATCCTGGGTGTCTTAATGTGCCAGTATCCCTGTGGGAATAGTACAAAGTTCATTTTCTGAAGGGGAGGAACCCTAACCCCCAAGACTTGGCTTAGTCTTGGAAGGAAGATCAGCAGTCTGCCTAGTGGGAAGATGTCTAGAGGCGCTGTTGTATGTATTTGAAGGATCTGCTATAGCAGCTTTGTTAATTTCAGTGTATTGAGCAGCCCCCAAATACTGTTAATCTGTCCCTTTCTGGCCTGTAATGAATTTGTGGTTCCCCCCTCTTCCCTGCTTAGCAGGTAAGAAATAATTTCACCTTGTCATGCTGCCTGACTTGATTGGGAGGCCAAATGTCTCCCCTCCCCTCCTTGATGCAAGCCATGTATGCTTTGATGCTATACATACCTATATCTTCCCCTTCTCCCTGCCCTGCAAACAGAACATGGCTTCAGTATCTACCTTAAATATTGAATTTGCAAATGCTGATGGGTGCCACACCTTGAGTGATGTCTACCTACTGGTAAAACTGTTCATATTATGTGCTGTTGGGCCAATAATAGTGACCATCTAAGAGAAGTCAAGCTTTGATGGAGCTCTGGTGCCTCAGGTAGCTTACAGGTGAGTAAAAAAAGGGGGGTGGATATTTATCCTCTGCCTACATGCTCTGGGACCCTGCTCTTGAGTAGGATTGATTAGGGCTTTGCTCCATTGGAAGCAGCCTGGTGGAGGCACTCTTTATAAGCCAGCATCACCCATGTTGTGTAGTCAGTATGGCAGCCATTTTAAGTCATCCTACATGATCAGGCAGAGATGTCTCTTAACGGCCATTGTAATGCTTCAGCTGCCTTTACTATATGATGGAGAGCAAGAATCTTAAGGTGAAGGTGGCAAACTGGATGGGTACTTAACTGTATAGCTGTATAACTACCTAAAAATGGGTTGCAAGAGACTAGATAAACAAGCTTCACAGCACAATAGCTGTGTGTATTTCATTAACCACTGCAGCTGTTAATATTTTAGATTTGCTATGGGGCTATGTATACTGTATTCCTGCTTTCTGGGCAGTGTGTAAAAAAAATTTGGAACAGCTTGTTTCTGAAATGAAATCTAAAACCAACTGTTCAAATCAAAAAAATTGGGTATGTGTCAAATGTAGTAAATGGAGAATCCTGCCAATTCTAATATCCCTTTGAGAGAGAGGCTTATTCATGCAGTTGTTTTCCCCTTCTAATTTGCTTCAGTTTTGTTTTTCTTTTAGTTTTGTGGCCTTGTTGAATATGCAAGAATGCCACAAAAGTGTACTTGGAGGTGTTTAACTAGTGATTTTTTTTTAAACACCAACCTTTCTCTAGTAATCCAGTAGTGTAGCAATTCAAGTTCTTCTCTTCCCCAATGCCCATCCCCTCAAATTTCTACATGACCTTTGCAACCTGCAAAGTACATAAGCCAAAGTAATGTAGAGTCCCAGGGTCATCCAATAACTTGCAGGGCTGAGAATTATCTTGTTTGCTCATATATTGGAAAGGGAGAATACCAACAGTGCACCCCACCATAGCTCAGCACATGAGACTATCTCGGGGACATGGCTTCAAGCCCCATGCTGGGCAAAAAGATTCCTGTATTAAGGCCCCTGGGCAGTTAAGGTCAGTTATGGGGTGCGGTGCTCATCTCGCTTTCAGGCTGAGGGAGCCGGCGTTGGGTCCACAGACAGCTTTCTGGGTCACGTGACCAACATGACTAAACTGCTTCTGGTGCAATGGAACACTGATGGAAACCAGAGCTCATGGGAATGCCGTTTCCTGTATTGCAAGGGGTTGGACTAGATCACCTTCGTGGTCTCTTCCAATTCTATAATTAAACCCGAATTTTTAATATATACAGTGGTACCCCTGGTTAAGGATTTAATTTGTTCTGGAGGTCTGTTCTTAACCTGAAGCACTACTTTAGCTAATGTTGCCTCCTGCTGCTGCTGCTGCACCGGTGGAGCACAATTTCTGTTCTCATCCTGAAGCAAAGTTCTTAACCCGAGGTACTATTTCTGGGTTAGCGAAGTCTGTAATCTGAAGCATCTGTAACCCGAGGTACCACTGTAGTATGTTCTGGAAAAGTGTTTGTCTATTTAAACAGCCTGTGGAGTTCTTTACCTCTTAACCTTGTCCAAAATGGCAGCATTCATGGCGGTTGGGCATCTAGAAGATTACTTTTGTGCAGGTGTCCGTAGCTGGTGAGCAGGAATATAGAAAAACATCCCTTTTGTCTCATGGAGCAGATTGCTGCTTTTAAAGTGCACAGGAAGTGTGTGGCCAACCTGCAGACCAGGGTAAGTAAAGCTGGCACTTGGATGAAGGCTGTAGTTACAATGGACTATTCACTTCTAGAGTGCATGCTGCACACAATGCGGGTGATGGCTACTACAAAACATTTGAAAAAGCAAAGCCTCTGGAACAGACCAAGGAAGAGTTGCTAGCCATGCTGCCTCTTAAGAGCATCCGTGTTCAGAGGGAGTCTACCTTCACATACCAGCAGCCGGGGCTAAATCGTGGAATGGTCCCTGCTACTTTTCTTCCATTCCTACAGTCATGTGGATGCCCAGGGGACTTCTGGGCTGATCCTAGTTTGCATGTTTATAGGTAAAGATGCGAGGTTTGTAGAAACATGGCCCAAGTAAACAACAGTCATAAAATTTACAACTGCAGGAAATGACACTTTTTATAAAGAAACTTGAAGGGTGTGGTGTGGCTGTATGGGTAGGTTGGAGACTAGCCTTTTAAACCCTCTGCCCTTCTGGTCCTGGTTCAGACTGGGGTTTCCATACTTCTATTTTCATTGGGTTGGGCAGGAAAGAAACTTATTTGTGTGAATGGGTGTTCTTTTCCCCCTGGAAAAAGGTGAGAGTGGGTAGGCTGTGTCAGGTCCATATGCCTGCTGTTTACTTTTGAAAAGGGATTCAGCTGCTAATTATGTTAACGGCCTTCAGTTACCTACCCAGCACCACCAACATCTTGCACTGTTGAACAGCTCTTACTGTCACAAAGTTCTTCTTGCCGTTTAGTTGGAATCTCCTTTCTTGTAACTTGAATCCTTTGATTTGGGTCCTAGCCTCCAGAGCAGGAGAAAACTTGCTCCATCCTCCATGTGACAACTCTAGATACTTGAAGATGGCTATCATATCTCCTCTCATACCTCCTCTTTTCCAGGCTAAACATACCCAGCTCCCTCAACTGTTCCTCATGTGGCTTGGTTTCCAGACCCTTTATGGTCTTGGTTGCCCTCTGCACACAACCCAGCTTGTCATTATCCTTAAACTGTGGCACCCAAAACTGGACACAGGACTCCAGGTGTGGTATGATCAAGGCTGAAAAGAATGGGATCACTTGCAATTTATTATTATAAGTTCAATAAATCAAATAAATACTTGCTTTGATCTGGACACTATACTTCCGTTGATGCAGCCTAGAATAATTATCTTTTTTGCTGCTGCATCACACTGTTGACTCATGTTAAGTTTGTGGTCCACTCACCCATAGATCTTTTTCACAGGGGACACCTGGCCTGCCAGTAGTACATAAGTAAAAGGTAAAGGTAAAGGTACCCCTGCCTGTACGGACCAGTCTTGACAGACTCTGGGGTTGTGCGCCCATCTCACTCAAGAGGCCGGGGGCCAGCGCTGTCCGGAGACACTTCCGGGTCACGTGGCCAGCGTGACAAAGCTGCATCTGGCGAGCCAGCGCAGCACACTGAACGCCGTTTACCTTCCCGCTGGTAAGCGGTCCCTATTTATCTATTTGCACCCAGGGGTGCTTTCGAACTGCTAGGTTGGCAGGCGCTGGGACCGAGCAACGGGAGCGCACCCCGCCGCGGGGATTCGAACCGCCGACCTTTCGATCGGCAAGCCCTAGGCGCTGAGGCTTTTACCCACAGCACCACCCGCATCCCAGTACATAAGTATAGAGCCTTAAATCTGTCCCTATTGAAATTCATTTTGTTTGGGCCCAGCTCTCCAATCTGTTAAGGTCATCTTGTATTCAGATTATTTTCTGCGGCACTAGCTATCCCTTGCAGTTTAGTGTCATCGGCAAATTTGATGAACATCCCCTCAATTTATTTTAAGTTGTTTATAAAGACATTGGGCAACAGGCCCAGGACAGAACTCTGTACCATCTCACTTGTCACTTTCTTCCAGGAAGAGGAGGAACCATTTGTGAGCACTTTCGGTTTGGTCCATCAACCAACTACAAACCTTCCTAACAGTTACCTTGTCCAGCCCACATTTTATCAGCTTCTTTGCAAGAATACCATGGGGGACTTTGTCAAAAGCTTTAGTAAAATAAAGACCACATTGTCTCATTCTAATTCACCAGGCATCTACAGCAGCTCACATCACATATATAGTCATAAATACACACACAAGCAGCTAAGGCAAAAAGATGCTCCAAAAGTTTTTAAACCAGTGCTTAACAACATTGGTGCTTGGCAAATGGAGGCAAGAAGGCTTTCCAGACAAAATCTTTTCCTCCATGGCCTGCCTAGGGGGCAGACAGAAGAGATTCAGTCATGTCTGGGCCTCCATTCAGCAAGTTGAAGCAAGAAAGAATAGATGGCACAGCTGGACTTTTTAAAGTGTTAGCCCTAACACTAAACTGTCTTGGATCTGTACTGATTTTAGCAGATGATCTTATATAGGCAGATTCATATAGGAGCAGACCATCCTTGAGATTCTCCAGAATCCTAAACTGCTTAAAACACCACCTTCAGTTGTTCCCAGAAAGAAACCACTACAACTGGCACTTTAAAGATCTTCATAAATCCTGGTGAAATATGCTGACCTTGGCAATGCCTGGTTAATAGCCTAAAACCTGTAGGCTATACTAACAACTTCATGAAGCCTTCAAAAACCACTCAAATGTAACAGTTGCTTAGCTGAAAATGGACATTGCCAAGGCATAGATAACCAGGAAGGATGCACCAGCTGAATCTGGCAGAAGGCACAATAGTAGCCAACAGGGCCAGGTTTTCTTGCTCCCTGCTTTGTTGAGGCAAAGACCATGAGGTGGCAGGAAAGCCTCTACTGGTGTCTTTCCATCTATACAGTGGTACCTCTGGTTACATACTTAATTCATTTCGGAGGTCCATTCTTAACCTGAAACTGTTCTTAACCTGAAGTACCACTTTAGCTAATGGGGCCTGCCGCCGCTGCACGATTTCTGGTCTCATCCTGAAGCAAAGTTCTTAACCCGAGGTACTATTTCTGGGTTAGCGGAGTCTGTAACCTGAAGCGTATGTAACCCAAGGTACCACTATACACAGAAAATAATTCACTACCCAAAACAGAGAAACAGACCAATTTTATTACAAAGCTTTTTCTTCAAAAAAATGAAAATAAAAAGTTCTTTTTTTAAAAAAAAACCACAATATATATATCTTCCCTGCCCTGCCCCCAAAAGACAAATACAATGATCTTTCATTTCACCAATACAAGTATCGAAGAGCTGCATGGATCTTGCATCCCAGAGACTAAAAAACAGCTAAACCAGAGGCTTAAAAAAATAAAAACCTTTCTCTCCCTGCCCCCCAACCCACCCCACCCTCTGCCCCAAGAGTGACATGGCTAAATTAGCAGCATCGTTGAGACTGACCCCTTACAGTGGCGCTCTGTGGAAGGATGCTCCCCCTTCCAATCCAATCCCACAACCCACTGAAAAATTCCACCCCCACCGCTTGCACTTGGCTGGCGTGTGTAACCAAAACCATCCCTAGAACTTTTCTCCTAGAATATGGTGATATTTGAGAGGCCTTTTTTAAAAAAAAGATGCCCTTATGAATCACTGGCTAGTTTCTGCACATGCCAGCTATAGGTTTTGGAGCAGATTCTGGGGGTAAGGCCATGACAGGACAAAAGAGGATTAGACAAGTGAGCACCATGTGTGCTAAGTTCACAGTGAGGAGCGTTTGATGCAGAACAGAGGAACCTCCACTCCTCCTCTGTGGAGAAAATGCATATTCCTCTCCACAGCATGAGGAGACTTCACATTGATAAGCACTTCCACTGACACTTCCGCCATGCCCTAGAGGACTCCCTGTTCCTTGGAGGTGCTGACTGGAACTACCCCTCCACTCATTAACTTGCGCCTCTGGGATGCTGAGGAGCAGCATCAATTTGTGGTTACCCAGAACGGAGTCGATTCTTTCATGGGTGCTGCTTGAAACTTGAAGCTTCGACCCCCCCCCCGCCACCCACCCCCCAAAAAGCCTCCCAAAGTTTTATGGCTGTATCCATACCTCAAAAAACTATTCAAGGAAAACAACAAAAGACAAAAACCCAAAGCCCCAGAGCATATGTTTCTCCAAGGGGAGACCATAGTTTCAAAAGAAGAGAAGGTGCAGGAGAAAGGGAGACTTTAAAGTTTTTTGAAAAATGAAAAAACAAACACACACATGTCCCCAAAGAGGCGGCAGCAGGAACGCAAGAATAAGGGTTCCACTCAAGCTGTAGCCCTGAGGCCGAGTAGGACTGTGTACCAAGCAGATTCCTCACCCCCAGGGAATCGCAGCAAGGAAATCCACCTGGGTCTCAAGTCCCCAAAATATTTATATAGAAATATCTACAGAAACTTATATAAAATACAAATCTTGTGGAATGGGAAGGTACCCGAGAGGCCGAACCAGGGAACCAGGGGACTGAGGGGTTACCCGTCTGCCAGCTTCTTAGGTCGATTTTGTCTCTTCCTTTATGCTGTGGGATAAAGGCAAGGAAGAAGCAGCGTGTTAACAGGTACCAAAGGTTACAAATGTTAAACTGAAAAGCCTAACAAACCTGAACTCTCACACCATCCTCAAAAGTTTTAGCTCCTATGCTATTACACTGGTCCTCTTTCCTTTCAATGGCCCATCCATCTCCTCCTGTGCCGCTCTTAAAAAGGTACCAAATTCTACCGCCTGAAGAGACAGCCTCACCTTATTTCATGGTAGGGCTGCCTCTATGAGCTGCTCTATGTGTGCATGGCTTTGCCATGAGGCAAGGAGCTGCTCATGCACACAGCTAGATGGATCGCTTAAACAGCAAGGTACCTGGTTATGAAGATTTATGCACACTTGGAGGCTGAAGAGTTGAACCAAAAGAGCTTCACTTTCCAAACATAACAAGCAGCGACACCATTCAAATGAGGGGAAAGGGGTCTCACCCTTTGGGCTCTGTCGTGTCCTCTTTTGCCTTCTCTTCCTCTTTCACTTCTGTAAGAGATCATGGCATGCAGTTATATAACTAGGTGCAGAAATGATTCTTGGACACAAACTCCGGCCTTTAGCCTGCCCTAATATTCTTGAATTTGTTTTCTCTCTGAAATGTATGCCCTGTTGCCTCTCACTATGCCCATCCTCCTTCTAACCTCACCAAGAGCTCTACATTTATTAATATTGTTATTTATAAAATGATTCTTTTGAGAGGGCTCAACATTTGGGGCAGAGCCCACCCAAGGCAGTTTGCACAACATAAAACACAATGCAAAAGAAGCAAAAACACAGCACTATCAATCTGTTAAAAATAGGCCAGTTTCCACAAGAAAGGTAATTCAGCTTTTTGCAAACTCAGCTTTTGTATAATTAATAACAGCAGCAGGAACAAGTTTCAAGGCCTGTGGACATATGCTTGGAAGTGTGTGCACAAGGCCTGCTGAAATCTCACAAGTCAGAAAGGTGATTGAACATTTCGTAACACTGGGAGTGGGATGTGGTGGTAAAAATCAGAGCAAATTGTGCAAATTAATTAAAGTAAATTAAGCTGCCTAATCTTACAATTTCTAACCTGCCCCCATACCCTACCCATTGGACATGGCTTCTCCCATACGGATGCTGTAGGTCTTTGGCTGGGGCTCTGCTCGGAGTGTCTTGGCAGGCATAGGCAAACTCGGCCCTCCAGATGTTTTGGGACTACAACTCCCATCATCCTTAGCTAACAGGACCAGTGGTCAGGGATGATGGGAATTGTAGTCTCAAAACATCTGGAAGGCCAAGTTTGCCTATGCCTGGTCTTGGGCTCCAGAGGTTCAGGCACTGGCCATGAGAAGCTGGCTTTTTTGTGGTCACCTCTTCTTCATTATCTGCAACTCCCTGCGCCCAAGGAAGCCCCCTCTCCTCTTGGCTTTTGGGAGGCAGACAAAAACATTCCTCTTTCCCCAAGGCTTAAGCAATGTAACATTTGGATTTTATATATACATATTACACCACAGGGATCTGAAGATGGGAATAGAAATTAATTAATTAGTCCTTCAAAGGGTCATATACAGATTTTCAAAGTTCTAGTGACTCCAATGATGGATTGTTTTGTTTCTAAAGTTGGGAATTGTCACTTCTCCAACATGACAGGGGTAAAACTTTCAAATTACAAAGCAGCCACCATTAAGCTTGCTGTTTCCCTGGGAACACAGAACCAGCAGATATGCTCCTGCAGGCAGATGGTTACTTATGAAATCTGCAGCCAGCTACGCTGTCAAATGCAGTCCTCTTGCTGCCACCAAAAGAAAGCAATGCAAAAGAAAGACAGGCATTTCATACTTGGGAATGCTGGGAGTGCCCCCTCCCAAAGGCTGGGGTCTTGAAGAACAGGGTGCTGCTCAGAAAAAAGAGGGTCACATCCACACCACCATTTGCTGCCTACAGTGGTTCCTTTCTAAAGCCAGACAAGACCGCGCATAGAATCTCTTAAAATGCAAGACAGGCTGGTCTGCAGCTACTCAGAGGCAAGAGAAACACACTCTGCACATGCTCAGAAGCACTTAACACTACTTTATAGGTACTCAACAGGTGGTCTGGGGGTACCTGGTGCTGCAACATTACTGAGCAAAGCAGGTACGGACTTGAGCAGCTCCTTGGACGTGAGACTGCCACATGTAAGAACCAGCTAAAATTATTTTTCAAAAGCATATCCAGTGGTTTCAGCAGAAGAACTACAACTACCTAGGGGACTGAACCCTGAAAAACAGTAAAAATGTCAGTCAGTAGCTGTTAAGCTGCGGCTTTCCCCACCTCCTTTCTTCTCCTCCTCCTTCTCCTCTTCTTCCGTTTTTGCCCGTTTGGCCTTCTTGAAATTGGCGACGTTTTTGCGCCCACCTTCCCCTTCGTCTTCAGAGTCAGAGAATTCCTCATCACAAGCTATTCTCTTGTCTGATGAGCGGACTGGAGGGGGAAGAAAAGAAAAGGCTGTATCAGCGGCACCAGGCTTTTGGTTTCAGGCAGGGGAGCCTTCAGGAAAAACTATAGATGGAAAGTGCACACACATACAGAGACAAAAAAGTTCCACTGCTTGAACCACACAATGTTACTGGATATTTGGTGGACCACCACTCTTTCCAGATCAGCCAATCCTGGCTCTGAGATTACAAATTGTAATAATGAAACACAGAGGGGAAAGACAATCCTAAGCCACATTATGGGTCCTACAAAGAGCCAGAGGTTGCAGTTGCTGCTTGGCTGGGGCTGCATATCTAAGGCAGGGCAGTCCCTACTGACCAGAAAAGGGACTGGTTCCTCTACTGTTATCCTGCTAAAGGTTGCACATTTCCCCTGCTCTAACTACCCAAAGTGTGCACCCGCCTATGCATGATCCAAGGCAGCAAGCAATCTCCACAGCCCCAAAGCACTCACTGGAAATCCGCTTGTCAGGATCCTCTTCATCTTCATCTCCACTGTCCTCTGGGACGGCATCCTCCGGGATCGGCTGCATCTGGACTCCAGGAGCATGGGGAAGCATTCGCAAGTTCTCAAAGAGACGTTGCCTGTGGCCAAGCAATCACAAAGGGCCCATCAGAGAGCCATCAGAAAGGGACAACAACAACAACAACAACAACAACACACACACACACACACACAGCAGAAGTGACTAGCTTCACTCGTGAGACAAGCAAGGCAAACTTACTTAATCTTCTCCAGATATTCATTGGTGTTTTGGTTGGTCATGTTGGAAGGGCTGATGTGGAGCTTGAAGTCCGGCCCAAAATATTCAAAATAATCATTGTATGGAAGCTCTGCAGAAAGTTTTTTTAAAAAAAAAAACAACAGAATGTTACTGGGTCTCCATCGAGGCAATTCAAATACTGGGTGTAAGAAAAGGCAGGTGCAAATGAAGAAGGGGGCAGAAAATGCTTCTGCCAGGGAAGACTCTTCACATTTCCATGACGCTGCCTCCATTTTAGCAGTGAAAGAAAATGCATGCAAAAACATTTAATCTGCATAATTTGTTTAGGATGCAGATATGGCTTGTTTGGAGGGGTTGTGTTTGCCCTACCCCAAATGCACACAGCTGCAATGCAAAATTTCTATCACATTACACTGCTTGAAATTCTCCGGGACTCTGAGGTTCTCAGATTAATATGAACCACTGGAGACCTTCTTCTAGCCCTAAGAAAGGTTGCCAGTTTCGTTGCTATAAATCCCATGTAAAGCCCAACTCCTCCTCATGTCTAACTAGGCTGCATGCAGGCCTGGCTCCCCTCAAAGTCCATTTCCAGAGAGCTCAACACCACAAGAATCTTTTAAAGGTATTCTAGAAATCAAAAGGCAGGTGACTTTACCATTTGGAATATCTGTATTCAAAGCCACAGCAGTCTCATAGGTCCAGCACCTGGCCACGTTGCGGATGGTGTAGCCGCCCCCTCCGAGCATCAGCATGGGCAAGTTAAAGCTCTTGATGAATTCCACACACTTGGCATGACCTGAGAGAAGCAGAGAAGGGAAGAAGGGTGTTGGGTTGCTGAGAGAGAGATGGAGAGCTTCCGCACAATAATGAACTGTCCAACTACGTGTGCCCAACAGCAGAAGCAACCCAATAAGCCACTTTTAAGACAGATCTCCTCAATAGGGCCTCTTTAGATCGCATGGTGCTACCTTGGAGAGCAAGACAGGTCCTGAATAAGCCTGCTTACCTTTAATGGTCAGATTAAAGCAACCCAGCCTGTCTCCTGATAAGGAATCTGAGCCACACTGCAATGCAACAGCACTAGGCTGGAATGTCTCCATCACTTTGGACATCACCTGATCAAATAAGAGAGAGAGTCCAGATGCATACCTGAGCAGGATCGGCCTGCAGCAAGCACATAAATTCACACACATTTTGATTATCAGAACCCGCCCCCATTCAGTGCAAACTTGTATGTTTACTAGGAAGTTAGTTCCACTGCATTCAAGTGGGCTTATTCCAAGCATGTATGTGTGCAGAAGATTGCAGTCCTAATTCCTTACTTTTTGTGATGCGTTCCTGCAAGTAGTCAGGAAATAATCTACTGCCCCCACCCCCACTAGCTCCAAACCACAGCCATTCTCTCTAGTGCCCCTCTGGAGCTCAGCACAATGGAAGAAGGATCCCACCCACCTCATCTCTAAGCTATAAGAGCAGATTGGGAGTCGACACATCAGCCTTGCCTTGGTGAGCAGAAATGTGGAACACTAAGGAAGAATATCCCACCACAAGGAACATTCCAGAAAGGGAAACTTACCGGCTTAAAGATGGCTTCATAGGACTCATCATCTATCCCATCCCGGAGGGGGTAGTTGACTGCGTAATATTTTCCTTTGCCTGCACCAATGTCCTAGAGGGTAAAGGGAACGAGACACTGTGAAATAACCTGGGCTGTGTCTCTTGGCCTTTGGAGGTCTCACTGTCCTCACAGCACTGCTCTCCTCAATTTGCATAGGACACCCAAGGGCTAGCATGTCCTGCTTTTCCAAATTTAAGAGGGCAACTGAGACCTTGTCCACAAACGGCCAACATCTTATTCAGACCTGCCTCTCCGCAACAAATCTCAACACAGCAATTTAGAAAAGGCAAGGCTAGGTATACTTTGTATCAACATTCAATAAAACAGAGCTGGGGAGAGGTTAGTGGAACCCCACTCTTTTACCTGATTAAAATACACAGATTTAACAAATATGCAAGCTAGCTTACTTTGTGGTAATCTGTTCTATGTCCGCAGGCTTCAGATGAGGGAAAAGGACCTACAGAAGAGCAAAGTCCCACCACTTGATCACATGATACTGACCACACTCCTTCCAGTTTGAGATTTTACCAGGAATACTGGTAAAAAAAAAAGCTTTCCCTCACATGTAAAGGGCTAAAAACACAATTTTAGAGATTGGGTGCGGTGGGAGAGAGAGGCAATCCTCTGGATTCTGAATTCTGTGGCCCGCTTTCTTGCTGCAATCACAATAGCATGAAAAATACAGCCCCCTGCTTGTAGATATTTTCAAGGGGAGGCAACTAATACTGTGAGTGCCTGGTGAACATTATGCATTAGTTTTAGAACGGGAGAAGCTCATGAACAAAGCTGCTCTCTTCATCAAAGGGCCTGGGAGTTGTCACAGGGGAACCTTGCTGTTTCAGCCAGCCTTCCAAGGGAGGTGCTGCTGCAGCCTCCGTTCTCACCCGCAGGTCCCCTGTTCCTGGGAAGTATTCGCCATACTTATGGAAAGATGCCGTCATGACACGGTCTGTAGTGTAGAAGGCCTCCTCCACACCGTCGCCATGGTGAATGTCTATGTCGACATACAACACTCTCTGGTGGTACCTGGGATTGCAAAGGGGCTGTCAGACTGGCATTACAAGGCCCAAAACCACTTACCTGCCCATGACAGGGAAGAAGGGAAACAGAGCATAAAGCTGTTGGTTAGCCACAGAAACCTGTCTGCAGGGACCCATCTTCCCATAAAAGAACCCTCAATAAAATTCCAAGAGCCCCCAAGGTTCCTTGGAGCACTGTTTGGAAATCATCCCACTAGCCTGATACCCCCGTATCAGTTTCTTTAATTGTTGTAGGATGTAAGGTATTAGAGCAGGGGTCGGCAACGTGCGGCCCATGGGCCGGATGAAAGACCGTTTTACCGGCCAATGAGCCGCTCACTCAGCAAGTCCCCCGCGCGCTGCGCTAAACCAGCAAGGGGGTTGAGTGGTGCCAGAAAACGTGTCTGCGCATGCGTAGATACTGGAAATCGCGCCTGCGCATGTCCAGACACTGAAAATTGCTTCTGCGCAGGTGCGGTTTTTGGCGTCTGGACATGTGCAGAAGCAATTTCTGCGGCCGGTGACAAGCACAGACACAATTTCTGGCATCGCGCTGTGCCAGTCCGGTCCACGGACGATCTCCATGGGAGTGATCTGCCCCATGGCCGGTAAACCTTGCTGACCCGTGTATTAGCATCACAACCAGAAAGGACACACATACATATTGATAAAATTACACAGGGACAGGTTTCCGCAGATTAGCTTTTCAACTGATACCAACAGAACAATATGGTAAGCCTAGGAACTTCCCCATCAAAGGTCCACCTTATTCAACTGTTCTCACAGTGGCCAGCCAGATGCTCCTTGGAAGCCTACAAGCAGGCTCTGACCCCACTTTTGCTTCCAAGAAACTGCTATTCAGAGGCATGCTGCATCTGAATTGAAAGGTGCCATACAGCTATCAACACTAGTGGCTGCTGACAAATTTATCCTGCATGAATTTGTCACTCGAATCCCCTTTAGAAGCCATCTGGGTTAGGGGCTATCACCATAAATTGTGGCAACAAATTCCCTACAATTGTTATGTTTTGGGTGAAGAAGCAACTTTCTTCTGCCTGCCTTGAATCTCCTTGCCAAAACAAGCAATACAGACTAGGAAAAAAGAGTTTAAAATTGCTGTATCGGTTATACAGTTGATTGCACAAGGGACAGTCATGAAAATGGAAGACTGAGGAGCATCAATGGACTAGAGGCAGCAACCATTTTAGGAGTGTTTGATATGTGCGCGACTGCGCGTGTGCGCATCTTGCCAAACCCAGAAGTGACCCAAAAATGTCACAAAAGAGGTGGGGCGGGCTTACGTGGGTTCTGCTGACATGCACGGGGGTTTGGAAGATAACCCCTGTGCAAAATAGTCACTGCCTGTACTACCTGGGCCACCTCAGGGACAAAAACTCAAGCAGCTGAACATTTCCCCCTGGAAAAAGAAATCCCTGTGCATATAAAACCAGCATGCTGGAAATAAGGCTAAACTGGAGGTTTTCACCCAACATCTAGCTAGCTTTCCTTGTGTAAAACTATTTTTGAATTGGAATAATCAAGCAACCCTCCACTTGCAGTTTGAAGCAGTACAGTCCAAGAAGATATTTTCATTTCAGAATGACAAATTCAGAGAGGTATTATAATATAATCATATAAAAATCAGTAGTAAAAAGCAGAGGGGGGCTACTTATAGGGGAGGAGCTGCTATCATCTCTGCAAGAACTGAGACTATTGTTTCTGAGAGCTTCAGGGGTAAATTGTTGTACGTACTTTAGCAACTCCAAGATGGCCAGAACGATGTCATTGACATAACAGAAGCCTGAGGCTTCAGACTTCTTGGCGTGATGCAAGCCTCCTGCCCAGTTCACAGCAATGTCTGTCTGCTGCTTGTTCAGCTTCACTGCACTGGCTGTAGAGAGAATTTCAGACCAATGACACAACCAGATAGCAAAGAATCGTACAGCAGGAACCCTAAAACTTTGCAGAGGACACTCAAACTCTACAACTGAATGCAGAATTACTTATAAACAATCCTTTGCCAGGTTTCCCCTCTATCTACAAGGGAGATGGCAACCTCAGGGGTGGTGCCCCCGATTGAAAAAAGCTGCACATAGAGATTTAGTCTCCATGCTGCTTATATGTGTATGTATTGATTCTATTGTGGTATTCCATGTGGCTTTCTTTTCAAAACTTAAATTAACTGCACCACCTGGAAAACCAAGTTATAGGATGATTACTAAATAAAACTAATAGTAAACACACTTGCCAACAAAATTATCAGAACTCAGGTTGTGGAGTGCAAGTTCCATTGTTTTCGAATCCCAATTTTCCCAAAGTGTCAGGCGTAAGGAGAACAGGAACAAGACGTAAGAATAGACTGCAATTCTATTTTTACTCATTTAGGAATAAGCCCCACCAAATACAGTCTAACTCCCATAGAATCATAGAGTTGGAAGAGACCACAAGGGCCATCGAGTCCAACCCCCTGCCAAGCAGGAAACACCATCAGAGCACTCCTGACATATGGTTGTCAAGCCTCTGCTTAAAGACCTCCAAAGAAGGAGACTCCACCACACTCCTTGGCAGCAAATTCCACTGTCGAACAGCTCTTACTGTCAGGAAGTTCTTCCTAATGTTTAGGTGGAATCTTCTTTCCCAAGTAAACATGCACAGGGTTGCCCCGTTAATTAAGCAACATTTAAGACCTCATTAGAGATATATTTTTCACACTTCAATCTACAGTTAATTCGTCCTTTTTTTAAAAAAAATTAGCTGTTACTTACCAACTGACCCTCCGGTAGAAAGCTGACAAAATTCAAACAAGCCATCAAACACAGGACAGTCTTCTCCAACATTGACTTGAATAAAGAAAGAAAAAGAAAACACTGAGGAGACAAGATTTAACTTAAGGGCCTTAACAGACTGGAGAAAGAGCTATCAGAACTCTGAAACAACTTCTCCCTGAGACAACAACAGTATTTTAACATATCTGAAGGGTGGGTGAAGAGGAGAGGCAAGGTGGGAACCTGGCAGAAAGTCACAAAACTGTAAACTGGGTGGACAATATTTCCCCTTCAAACCTGCCCATGTTAATCCAAACATGTAGCACAACTAGAGAGCAGATGCACTGAAATGGGGTGCTTGCGGAGAAAGTATATCAACCTGTTGGCTACTCAAGACAAGAGCTTGTATTTGTAAAAGCTGTCCCTTGGCACAGAACACAAACGCATTCCAGAAGGGTGGGAATCAACGCTAGAGTAACTCGCCACCTGCTGGAGTCACATGGAACTGAAAGAGGGAGCTTAAATCTACTATATATACCCGTACTTTGGAAAGTGGATTATCTGTTTGTCCATCTGCTCTCTATAGGTTTGGCTTCCTCTCAAGATTTTGTTGCCAAGCTTGGCATGAGGATTTATGAGGTGGTGGAGCCAGTCTTTGTTAATGTTTGGACACTGGGTGCCATTCTGAAACCAGATAGTGAACTAAAGCTTCACTTTGATGTGACTTTGTCCAATTTTTGGTGTGACAGGTCTTTGTTGTTGTTGTTTAGTCATTTAGTTGTGTCCGACTCTTCATGACCCCATGGACCAGAGCACGCCAGGCACTCCTGTCTTCCACTGCCTCCCGCAGTTTGGTCAAACTCATGTTAGTCAACTACTCCAATTTGGACACCTCTGAAGATACTGCCACCCGATTTGCAGGACTTTGCCGAAATTGGCAGAGCACTTCCAACTTGTACCAATCTAGATGCCTCTTGACATACTGTTGCCAAACAAAGCATGAGGGTTCCTGAGGTGGAGGAAGTGGTTTTTGCCTATGTTTGGAAGGCAGACACCATGATGAATCAAGATGGCAGACCAAATGAACCCTAATTAAACATTTTCTCTCCCCACTCCCACAAACTGATTCATAGCCAGATCCACAGATTTCCTTGGGTTGGAGCCCCAAAACTCACAAATTACACTATCCATTTAAAAATTGGTTAATTTTCCAGGCAGTGCTAGTTACTGCTAGCTAGTAACTATACAGCATTTAAGGTGCTTCATGTAGCTCAGAACACTTCAAACCTAATAAACAATGGTTTGTTGTTACACGAATAAGCCTCTCCGTTGAGTCTCGTACATCTCCATCCCTTTGTGCAGAGGTAAGGTAAAGGTAAAGGGAACCCTGACCATTAGGTCCACTCGTGACCGACTCTGGGGTTCCAGTGCTCATCTTGCTTTATTGGCTGAGGGAGCCGGCGTACAGCTTCCGGGTCATGTGGCCAGCATGACTAAGCTGCTTCTGGCAAACCAGAGAAGCGCACGAAAACGCCGTTTACCTTCCCGCCAGAGCGGTACCTATTTATCTACTTGCACTTTGACGTGCTTTCGAACTGCTAGGTTGGTAGGAGCAGGGACCGAGCAACGGGAGCTCACCCCATCCTGGGGATTCGAACCGCCGACCTTCTGATCGGCAAGCCCTAGGCTCTGTGGTTTAACCCACAGCGCCATCCACGTCCCTTTGTGCAGAGGTGGTAGATATTAAAAGCTTGAACTTCACGTTGAGGACAAATAAAGGGGGCAAAGAGGAGGAGGGAGTATGCAAGCCCAAGGCTTGATGTACTTATTTTATACTGTTTTGTATGAATACAGCTACTGTCCTACTAGGGTAAGCCAGTGTTATCCCTAATGGTTTCTGGAAGCTTAGTACAAGCTGATGACAACACGAAGTGATTTTACTATTGCAGGTACCAAATTCTGCTGCTCATATCTTATGTATACCCATAGTTTTTATATTTTCAAAAACAAGATTACTGTGTGGAGAAAGTTCCCTTTCAGCTCCAACTACCAGCAAAGATAAAATAATCACACTCAGAACATACATCGCTGCATTTGCTTGCTGTACTCAGACATGTTGTCTGGGCGAATCGACCGCAGAAATTTGATGTAGTCATCGCTGTGGTATTTGGTCATTTCTTCAGCACTAGCCTTATAGGGTCGCTGTAATGACACAGTTAAAAGAAACACCTAAATAATGCAACAAAATGTTAACATAGTTCAGACTCTACCAATAATGCTTTCCAGCGGCATTTCTGTTCAAGAGTCTGAGCAGTACAGGAAAGGTGAGAACCCAATGGGAGGGTCTAGTTTCTACTTCTACCATACAATGTAGAATGAAGGAACTGATGGAAAGGACTGTGTAGGAAAACCTAAAGAGCAGAGAGCTCACCAATCCAGGTACAATCAGACCTGTATGTCTGCCGTTGATAAGCTTAAGCATCAGTGTGTTGTTCAAATTGATGGTATATTTTTTAAGGCAGGTCTGTAAACAGCCACGTGAGTTAGGATTGCCTTTGTCGGCATCTGGGGGTTGAACAGCCAGCTGGCTAGCCCCCAGCTGGATCGTCTCCTTCCAGCCGTCACACTGCGAAGACCCCTCGACCTTTGGTTCCGACATATATCAGTGACCCAGGTCTGCTGACATGGGCACACTTTACTTAGCAGAGCAAACTGCACAAACAGGATAGGCTTGAGGCTGTGGATACATACTATGACTATGGGTTTATTAAATGTAAATTAGGACAAAGAAACATGTCATCTCTCCTTGTCATCTTCTCAGAGATAGAGTCAAAAGCAAAAGCAATACAGCGGAAGTTCCACTTACACCAGCAAACTGTGTTGGAATGTAAACAGACATGTGACACGTAACAGTTCTATGTCTGAACAGAAAAGGTGGAATGGAATCTCCAACAGCCTTGTGGAAAACGGGTATCAATTTCTGTACAATATGTGAGATTAAAAATGGTTGGGTCTGTATTTTGCCTCAAATCACTTACTGATATCCATTAGCAGGAGAGAGAATAAAAACAGTGGGCTAATAAAGTTTTTGGACTTGTCTGCAAGACTACTTTAATGGAAAGCCCAAAAGTATGCCAGAGTGCCTTCAGAATTCAGAGAGAGAATTCTGGCCTCATCATAGGCCAGAATGTACTCCCTTCATCTCACTGTGCCTGCCTCTGGATAAAAGTCCTGACTGGGCATGCTTAGTGGGTGGGGCCCAATTGTCTTTTTCTGTAGGAGTGCCAGCAGACAATCCTGCCATGGCAAGGGAGTCTTACATGCTATTCCCAGCTTCCCATCAGCTGTTCCAGCTTTTTTCTTCTAACCCTATTGCTGTCTGGTTCCTCATCAGTTTCCTCCCATTCCTGTTTTTGTGAGTTAGGAGGTCGCATCAGACTGCTAGAACTCCATTGCTGCAGGTCCCAAACCACTTCCAGCCCAACCAAGTTTACATCCCACCGGGCCAATCACGCTGCAGCAAAGGTTCATTGGTTGTCCACCTCCCAACACACATTATTATTTGAGAAATTTGATTTGCTTGTGATAACTTGGGGGAGTTTAGTGAATAAGTGGATTATTCTGTTTCCCCTAGTCCTTTAATAAGGGTAGCTGATACAGTTTTTTGTTCTGATGTATTAAGAATGTTTCTTGTCTGTGACACCTTCTTATTATGGCCTGGTTTGCACATTACACTAAGCCAAACCATGGCTTAATACAAATATGCAAGAATTTGGGCTCCTAGAGCAGAGATCAGGATTGCTTTGCTTTTTTACACATGTTCTGCTGCTGCACTGTGCTAACCCATGGCTTGGTGTGTTATCTGAATCTGGGGTTTGTGGTACAGCTCTCTCAGATAAACCTTTGTCATAGTTCGTGGTTAGTCTGGAGAGAGTTAAACTACAAGTCTGGGTCTGAATTACATGCTAAACCAAGCCATGCCTTAGCACAGCGCAGCAGCAGAAAAATGGGGGAGAAGAGCAAGGTGACCATGATTTCCTCTCCTGGAGCCTGCATGCTCACATGTTCACACTAAACCGTGGCTTGGCTTAGCATGATGCAGGAATGAGGCTTGCATCTTGGTCCCCAAATTGTGGATTTTTAAATAAGTAGTTAGAAACTTACATAGATTTCCATTTTTCTGTAGAGGCCATAGTTCAGAAGGAGATTGTGAGTCATCCTGATTCTGTGGGGCTTCATAGGGTGGCCTTGACCATAGTAATAGTTTCCAATGTCACCTGAGACACAAGAAGAAGAGAAATACACATTATGTTGTAAACAACTTTAGGAATGTTAACAAGGAATGAATGTGAGCATCATAGCAGAGAACAAATACTTTGCATACAGATGGTCCAAAGTTAAATCCCCAGCATATCCAATTAATAAGGTCTCAAGCAGTAAAGCTGAGAAATACACCCTTCTCCTAAGGAGCTGCTATCAGTCAGCAGACAAAAGCACACTATATGGAGCAATGGCCTGATTCAAAAATGCTGCTTGAGTTTGCTGCAGCTGGGAATGAAGATGGGGCAGGGCTTAAGATGTGTCCAGAAATTGTGCAGAGAAAAGAAACTCTGATAGCCAGGACACATGTGTGCACACGTACACATCCAGAGCGCTCTTGCTGCTCAAAATTTAGAGTGGCCTCACACTTTATTTGGCAAACACATTGACTGCAGGTGTGCCAAAGCTTCCTGCAGCACAAACCATGATGAGTGATGTCTTCTACCAGAGATTGACCACAAATACAAAGGTGGTCTGCATATGGGACCTTGTCGTAGCAGGCATCCAAGACTGCAGTGGGAATCACATGGGAATGCAGCTCAATAAAGGCATTTCTTAAGGACACTGGTGAGAGTTTGGTCAAATAACTAGCTCTAAAATGCTCTGTTCTCAAGAGCGGATACCAAGAGAAAAATTGGCATTTCTGATTAGTTGCAGGTCCCTTCTAGATTCTATACAGAAGAGCCAATCCCTTAGTCGATACCTATTCAAGGTCAAAGCAGTGCTCAGTTGTGGAAAATAAACATACACTGGCACCTTAGTTTACAAACTTAATCCATTCCGGAAGTCCGTTCTTAAACCAAAACTGTTCTTAAACTGAGGCACGCTTTCCCTAATGAGGCCTCCCACCGCTGGTGACCTTCCACTGTTCGGATTCCGTTCTTAGACCAAGGTAAAGTTCGCAAACCAGGACACTACTTCCGGTTTTGGGGAGTTTGTAAACAGGATAGTTCGTAAACAGGGCTGTTCTTAGACTGAGGTACTACTGTAGTCTAAAACATCTAGACAAGTTGTTTTCCAGAATTGGTTATCACTCAATTCCATATAGCACCAAGCAGGAAAACACTCAATAGGCATTGTGTGTGTGTGTGTGTGTGTGTGTGTGCGCGCACACACACACACACACACGCACACGCACAGAGGGGGGGAACAGTTCACTCTTGCTCACCCTTGCCTTAATTCTTGGCCACCAGGATTCTGTCTGAAGAAGAGCTGCTGATATTCCTGATGGTAGGGAGTACAGCCTTGGAAGTCAAACAGAATCCGTTCCAGAAGTCTGTTCAACTTCCAAAAAGTTTGGAAACCAAGGTACGGCTTCTGATTAGTTCCCAACTGCACAGGTGCATTGGAAACAATAGCGGAAGCCACGCCGGACATTTGGCTTCCAAAAAAAGTTTGAAAACTGGAACACTCACTTCCAGTTATTGATCGTTCAGGAACCGGAACATTAGATTCCCAAGGCGTTTGGGAGCCAAGATACGACTTTCAGAAAAAACAGAGTTCAAATCAGAGTTCCAGGTTTCAACGCCATACAGCATTTGAGTAAGCACTTTACTACCAAATATATTTAGGGCAGGTTAAATCAGTTGCCCTCCCTTATTGTACATCAATGCTCCCATGGTTTTCTGTGCTTTGACTTCCACTGCTTCCATATGACAATTCCAAGAGAGGGTTTGATTAAAAAGTACACCCAAGTATCTAAATGAGTAAGTTTGTTCTATAACCTGCTGGTCCAACACCATCTATACCTAGGATTGTTTCTGCCACAAATCACAAACTTTGCGTTAGAGTAATGTATAGATATGAGGCCCAGTCAGGAAAGAGAGAAGCAGCACTAAATCATCTAAATACATCAAGATTGAGATCTTTATGTTCCTAACTACTGGAGAAGGAGAGTTTGCATTGGCTAAATATGGCACCAAAATCAAAACATATACAAAGTTTTGTATAACATAACAAACCAAAAACAAAACAAAAACTATCCAAAACATAGAACCAGCTTATCAACCACAAGGAAAGAATGGAAAGAATGTAACAATATTGTAAGGTGGGCTTCTTTAGGCCAGGTATTCCAGATGGAGTGCAGCAACCAAGAAGGCTTTGCTCCAAATCCCCACCAGTCTCAACTCTGAAAAGTGGGGGAGCTAAAACAAATTTGGGGCAAATGTGCAGGAGAAGGCCCTGTTTCATACATAATATGCTGGACATGAGGAGCAAGTTGGAATAGACAAAGAAATGCATTCCTTCCCACAATACACAGTTAACTTACAGAACTCACTGCCATAATATGTGATGGCTTTAATGCTATGACACATACTTAGGAAAAGTCTCCTTTGAACACAAAAGAGTCTTTTTTAAAGGAGTAAACAGTGCATAGAAACGTGCTGTAAAATATATATTATTTAACTATAAATGTATATTTAAAGCCATAAGGCAAATTCATGGTTGACCAATGACTATTCAGATGGTTAGAGTGTGGTGTTGATAATGTCAAGATTTCAGGTTCTGTCCCCTTAAGGTACAGCTGCATAGTCCTGCATTGCATGAAGTTGGACTAGATGATCCTCAAGGTCCCTTCCAATTCTATGATTAACCATCACATTTGGAGGCAGCATGCCTCTGGAACTAAACAACTGAGGAAGGCCATTACCCTTAGGCTATGCATGGGAATGTTCAAGAGACATGATCTGGCTGGCCAGCACTGAAACTGGGATGCAAAACTCTAGATCGGGGTACTCAACATAGTCCCCTCCAGATATTTTGGACCCGATGCAAGCTGTTGTCCAACACATCTGGCAGGCACCAGGTTGGGGGAAGGCTGCTGTATGTGAGCATTCATTTCATTTTTGTCAAAGAAAACAGATTTTAAGCTTGTATTATCTAAGCCAGTTTCTTTTCCAAAAAACAGGGTTCCAAAAAGTGCATATGTACGTGTTTAAGGAAATGCAAATATAAGTCACATTTTTTATTTGCCAATGTACTTCCAGAAAACAAAACTGTTGCACAAAGAAGGGTTCTTCCCACACACCCAGGAACCATCTTCCCCAAGAGTCAAGCATACTGTTGGGAGTAACAATTGATCCAGATCTGCCCTGTCCTAAGTGAGGAAATAGCTTCAGTTTTCATACAGAGATGAAGTGCTTAAAACTGGTGTAAAAACCAGGACACAGGAGTTCTTCAGAGGCTGCAAACCGTTGTGGATACAGCCAAGCCTATGGCAAACAGAGAAGCCTAGAAAAGAACAGGCAAGAGCAGGAGCATCTCCTGCTGAAACACTGCCAAGAGAAGGAGGTAGAAGGGAAACTGCTCTGGGTAGGGTTTGGCCAGAGTGTGAAGGCAAATACCCCAACACCTGGGAAAGCACCCTGGTGGAACTCTCACACACCACCACATCCTATAAGGATACAATGCACTCTTACCACTACCAACAAATCCAAGATAATGTGCTGCTGACTTTGGGGAGGAAGTCAAAAGCCTGAATGTCCCCTGGGGGAGAAACAGCCTTGAAGTTTGGAAGGAGCTTTTAGAAGTGATGAGTGGGTAAATCTAACCATTCCATAGGAGCTTCCTCCCCAATAAACAGTATGATTTCTACTCCTCTCAACCCTGATATATCACCAGTTCCTCTTCCAAGGCTCTTTGAAAATTACCCCTCTTCCACAACTCAGACCATACCAACTGTCCATTTCATGCCTGCCCAAAGCGCCAACCTCAACACTACAATTCTCATTTCCCCCATCCCACCACAAAACCCCCTCTGCAAAGCTCTTAATTTCCCCCCCTCTTAATTTTTCACCAATCCCACTGAACATCTTCCCCTGCCCATAAGCTTTTAGACAGCCACTTAATACCTAGTAGTAAGACCACCTCCAATCAACCAGACAGGAAAACTTTGGCAAACTTGAAAATGATACCTTTTTTGCCTCTTTTAGTTAAAGGAGATATGTGTGGGAATGTAAGCTAAAGGAAATGTCTGAAGACCAATAATTCTACTGGGCTTATTTGCAAGTCTGTCCTACCTAGCTCAAGTTTTCCCTGTTTCCCACCACCCAGTTTTCCTATTTGACTGACTTCCCTGCTATTAGCCCACTGCCAGTGTTCGAAACTCCCATTGTTCTAGGCGCATTTTGCGACTGGGAATTTCATTAGCGTGAGCAGTTTCTGAGCTCTGGGTACAGTACTGTGCCTAAGATTTCAGATTAAAACTGCAGAATGGAAGGAAAGGAGGACCTTTTTCTGCCTCCCCACTTCCAGCTACTCTCTGAAGACTGGAGAAGAGACCCTCTTAAGAATATTAGGGGGGTGGGCAGGGGAAGAATTAGACCACATGAAAAGTGAACATAATTATTTTAGCTGCAGTTTATTCATTTTCAGCTTTGTTATTTTTGTTATAAAAAAGCGCGCCTAGACATTCCATTGTTGCGTCAGTAACCTATGTTTAAGGTGCCATTTAGCTCCTAGCTTTCATATCTCAGTTTCTAACACTGCCCACTGCCCTCCCATAAGCCATCTCCACAGTCCTCTCTCCCTGCTGCTCCCTAAATCTTCACCCACCCCATCTTCACCCGTACCCCAAGACATCACCACTGTTCCTTCTTCCTGAGCCATCCTCTCTGCCCCCACAACATCCACCTTCCCCTCCTATCTTCCCAAAAACCTTGTTCACTATTCCTTCCGTCTCACTCCACCCACAGCAACCTGTGCACCCAACTTCCTTGAGCAAGACTCACATTTCCCTGCTCTTGCCCCCCAAGTCTTCCTCAGTGCTGGGGTCGGTTAGAGCAGAAGTCGGGGAGCCCAAGTGCCTTTCTCACAAACTCACTAGTTGGGTCTCGGGGAAGGCACCCCCAATCTCGCCCCCTCCAGCCCCACCTTCTGCAAGACCAGGGGACCGACAATGCCGGCCTACTGCGTAAAGTTGGCATAAGGATGCCCAAAATCACAAGGAGTGAACAAAAAGTGATTCGGACGCCTGCTCTGCAAACGCTGAGCGCTATTTGATGCCCCTAAAGAGTCCACTTCCCTCCTTCCCCTTCTCCAGAACCGCCGCCACCATCACCCCCTTATTCTTGGTGCGGTGCAGCTGGCCTGGCCTAGGACTGGGGAGAGCCAGGCACGAGTCCCAGTGGGTGACCTTGGGCCAAGTCAATCCTTATTCTCGGCCTAACCTACCTCGCAGGGTTGTTGTGACAGTCAGGAGAGCGTTAACACCGCCTGGAGCTCCTTTGGAGCAAAACCAGGGATGAAATACATAACTGTTCCCCCTTGTGGCTCTCTCCGTCCCCGCTTCCCAAGACCCTCGCCCCCCTCCCCACCCCCAGGTTACAAGACCCTCACTCAAGTTTCCTCTCCTCGCTAGCTCCTTTCATCGCTGCCCCCCGTCAACTCCCACCTCGCCTTCATCCCCTCCCTTCCTCCTCCCCAAATACCAGAAGGCTGCACCGGCCCTGCTTTCCTCCCTGCCCCCCTATAACTTGCCCCCTCCGCGCCCCATAGCGAGCAGCCCCCTCTGCACGCAGACTGCCCCTCCCCCACCCCACCGCCAGCCTTCCTCCTCCGCTGCCCCCTCCTCAGTCCAGAGGCTCCCTCGCCGGCCCGTCCGCGAGCCCAGAACCCCCCGACCCACCGTCGTAGTAGTAGCAGACTTTCCGCTTGGTCCCCTGAGTCAGCGCCATTTTCCGCCGCCTCCCGTCGCCTCCTCAGCTCGGACCCGAGTCCCGCCACGCAACCGAGCCCGCCTGGGGGAGGGCGGCGGCGGGAGGGGGCACCATCCCCGCCCCTTCCAATCTCCACAGCCTATTGCAAGTGGAGATGTTCCACCAGCGACCAATGAGAAGTCTGATGAGGCGGGGCGTTTCGAGCGAACAGGTTAGATCGAGCGGCGAGGAGTTGCTTGGACTGTACCATTTCGCCACAGGAGGAAAAGTAAAGGGGTGTACGTATGATGGGATTATACCATTTCCACATAAGATAGGGGGTGGTTGTGAATCGCTCTCTTCCAACCCCCCGCGCCGAGGAAATGGAGGTGCCCACCTCCTCACCCAACAAAGAATGTGAAATTTCAAGCTGGAGTGTGCCATTATCATAGCGGGGGAGGCTACGCATGCTTCCCCCACCGTGATACCTTTAATGGTGCGCAGATTCCCCCCTGTCAAACTTCCACTGTGCAACTCCGGAGTTTCATGTCCCCAACGCCCCTCTTCAAAGTTTATTAAGAGACAGATTGCTAAACCTGAGCTGCTAGATAGCTTAGGTCTGGAAGTTTAACATTTGTAACATATCAGGCCCGTAAATTTACATTTATTATCTCAGGCCTTTTATTTAGAGTATATAGATTTTAACTGAAGATGGCTTAGAGGTGTATTTGTATATTTACAAATACACCTCTAAGCCAATATACATTGGGATATAAATCTCTAAAAGCAATCAGTCAATATAATTTTCAAAAGTTATATTTTACAAAGAAAATATGTGTTTGTGTCATATTTTTAAAAATTAATATAGCACTGAGTTCATCTTAAAGCAAAATGGAGGATCCATGACATTTCAGGATGCTATTCACATTGCAGGAGGTTGGACTTGGTGTCCCTTCCAGCACTACAATTATATGATCCTGTGCCAGAGTGCAGCCTTAGCATGTTTAGCACATAAAGGCTGCTTTCTGATGACCTGTTTATTTCACATTCATCCCAATTCTTTTGCACTAACTTTGCATAGAGGTTAGACAAGGACTGAGCATTCATTCAGATTTGTTTGCAGGGAGGTTATATGCACCAAGCAAATTGCTGTTCAACACTTTCCAGTGCATTTCTCCCATCATTTTTCCTATTGCAAAAAAGTCCAGGTTGGGGGATCAGGTTTGTTGTGCAGGAGCGCTAATCAACTTGAATTGCACAACCTCAATTTGCAGGTATGTGATCAAATTTCAGCTAAAAATAGCAACAGTCTGGAAGGGCCCAAAGGAAGAGCATACCTATAGCACTTTCCTTCCCTCTCCACCAAAGCCCCAAATTCCCACTCCCCCATCTCCAAGGTTCTATTTTCCTCCTCTCCTCCTTTTCCAGCTCAGCCAACCTTCTCTGCTTCACCTGCCCTGAATGAGGACCTCCAAATCTTGCCCTCCCTTGCAAATCATGGGTCAATGCACTGCACACATAACCAAGGGAGCAGGGTGAGTGGGTTTGGCTGACAACCACAGTACCCAGCGTTGCACAAGTCTTTAATTGAGTTCAGCACAAATCTAAACACACACACACACACACAGAGAGAGAGAGAGAGTCTGCACTTTACCATTTTTGTTTTCTGCAAGAGCCAAAAATTCAGAATAAAATCTGCTGTTTATTTGCACAGTTAACAGAGCATCTTTGCTATATATTCATTCCAGAGCAAGAGTCCTTAGACTGAACTAAGAGCTCATCCAGGATCAATGCCAGATCATGTTATCATAGCCAGTGCTCAGTTCTGGAATATGCTGCATGGCAGTCACAGAGAAGCAAGTGCCTCTGAGCATGGACAGCATGCCTTCGCAATTATCTGTATTTTTTTTTACTTTGTTTGCTAATTAATTATACAGCACCATCATTATGTGTGGCACTTTGCAGAATAACATAAGCAAAACAAATACAAAATTAAAAATGGAGAGGTCTTTGCCCTGGAGAATATATCGTAATAAATCACAGCATCTGGGATTATTGAATCACATCTTATTTTTTCCATGCAGGACTGAACTCTGTTTTTGTTTTTTTTTAGCATTTATTAAAAGGGCTTTGTAAAGTCAGCTTTTCATGGATTAGCCTAGAAGGTTCCCCCCGCCCTGTCCTTGAAAATCTGAAATAATATAAGCAATAGCTGTTTCTGTATAATAGCTGCAGCCCCACCCCACCCTCATCTCTCCTCCACAGGGATTATGAGGAAAGGCATCTAAGTCTCACTCAAAGGGTGTCATTTCATCTGAGGTCTGGGATACATCAGGTTCCTCCAAGTCTTCAAGGTGCATCTTGCTACAAAATGTCTCAGTGGGGAGGGGGAGGGGAGCAACATGAAGGGAGATTTTGCATTGTATTGTTCAGGATGCTCTGAGGTCCATTGTCACACCTGCTGTTCATATTGTCCTTCAGTGGCAGTGAAAAAGTCCTCCAGGACACCTTTCAGGAACTCAAATGTGGGCCTCTGCTCAGGGTTCTCCTTCCAGCACTGAAGCATCAGTTTGTACAGCTCTTCTGGGCAGTTTTCAGGTGCTGGCATCCTGTAGCCTCGCTCCAAATTCTGTATGACCTCTGGGTTGCTCATCCCTACAGCCACAATGCAAAGTGTTATGTTAGAAGGAGCCTGGGAAAGATCGTAGCATAAATGGGTAGACTAGGAGGCAGGGTAGTCCCAAGGATATCCTGGCCAATTCTGGGGTCCAAGGAGCAAGATCCCCCACACCTGTATTAAAGGCAAAGGGACCCCTGACCATTAGGTCCAGTCGTGGCCGACTCTGGGGTTGCGGCGCTCATCTCGCTTTATTGGCCGAGGGAGCTGGCATACAGCTTCCGGGTCATGTGGCCAGCATGACTAAGCCGCTTCTGGCGAACCAAAGCAGTGCACGGAAATGCCGTTTACCTTCCCGCCAGAGTGGTACCTATTTATCTACTTGCACTTTGACATGCTTTCGAACTGCTAGGTTGGCAGGAGCAGGGACCGAGCAACATGCGCTCACCCCATCACGGGGATTCGAACTGCCGACCTTCTGATTGGCAAGTCCTAGGCTCTGTGGCTTAACCCACAGTGCCTCCCGCATCCCACACACCTGTATTGTTGTTTAGTCGTTTAGTCGTGTCCGACTCTTCGTGACCCCATGGAGGTACACCTGTAATAGGACCAACTAAAAAACACGGCAAAGCAGCAAATTGGCTTTTGAGTTTCAGAGTTCCTCAGACTTGATGTTAACACCACCACTACCACCCAAAAAAAGGTGGGACAGGGAATCATAGAAGCTTTGTGTGCAATATTATAACCATCCTGGTGACTCAGGAAGCTCATAGCAAACTCATTAGGTTGAGGCTGGTATATGCTCAGTGGAAAAGATTTCAGGCCGCCCCAAAGAAGACTTTGTCTAGGCAGGCACCTGCCCCATCACTTCATTTTGCATTAAAGAAACTAAGGTGGTACCTTCAAAGCACATTTGAAGCACATTCTTTCCCTCAAATAATTCTGGGCACTGTAGCTGTCACAGAGCTGCAGTTCTCAGCCACCCTTAACAAACTACAGTCCCATAATTCTTTGAGGGAAGGAATGTGCTTCAAAGACACAGTGAATACACAGCTTAAGTGAACAAAATGTTTGATCCAAGGAGTATTCTAAAATACCGTTATGAGTTTGGGTGCCAGAGTTTGTAGGTGTCAGGCACCCATAAATTCTAGATTTAGTAAGTGTTAGAATGTAATCAGTGCTTGGAGAGGTACACTCTTAATAGCTAGCCTCAGCTTCTGTGTCCTACCTACCTGATAATGGCCAAGTTGTTCAGCAAACAAACACAGGTTGAGGGCCCATCAATAAAGTCACCAACAGGGCAAAGAGTCTCTGCCAGAAGCAGGTGACCATGGAGTCAGAGCATTGCCACTGTGGTTAATAGCCATTAATAGCCATCTACTATGAATCTGCTCACTTTGCTCTTCTGGTGAGATTTCAAAAGTCATGTACAAGCCTTCCCCAACCTGCTGCCCTCCAGATGTTTGGGACTAAAACTTCCATCAGTTCCAGCCAGCAGCTGATGCTATTTTTCTGCTTGTTCTATTTATTTATTTCATTATTACATTTATACCCCATCTTTTCTCTAAAGAGCTCAAGGTGGAGTACACACTTCTACCCCTCTCCATTTCATACTCACAACAACCCTGTGAGGTAGGTTAGGCTGAGAGACAGTGACTGGCTCAAGAGCACACGTGGGCTCCATGGCTGAGTGGGGATTTGAACCCTGGTCTCCTAGCTCCTAGTCCAGTTCTCAAACAACTACACCACATTTGCTTTCCACAGGTAAGAGTTTATGGAAATGTTTTTTCCAGTGCTGTGGATCATCTATCCATTTTAATTCCAGCTATTAAGACTATCTGTATAGAACGATTTTCCTCCTCCTGATTTTCCACCAGTAGAGACTTTAGTATGACTTTCTGGCTGAATTTTTGAATTCACAGTGCAAGGCAGAAGAAGGGTTTTGTGGTTTTGTTTTCATAAAGGACTCTGGTTCTCCCTGTGGATACAGAGTACTTTGTGCAGGAGGGGAAATGGTTGCATTTTGCTGCTGAGAAATTCTGACCTGGGTAAGGAATCCGCCCATAGGTGATGATCTCGGTCAGCAAGATCCCGAATGACCAAACGTCTGATTTGATGGTGAATGTCCCATAATTGATAGCTTCTGGAGCTGTCCACTTAATGGGAAATTTTGCTCCTGAAATACACAAAGAATGCAGGGTTACCGTATATGATCCTTGGTGCAGAATTCAGGTACTTTTCCTGGTGCTGTAACTGGTGGCTGTTAATGCGCTGACCACAAGAAGGAGCTCTACCTCCACCTGACACCAATGACTGCCCTGCAGACCTACAACCTAGTCCCGAGCAAAAACTTATTTTTCCCATCCTTACAACCTTTCCCAATGCAGTTTTGCAGGAACAGATGCAAAATTCACATTTGTACCACTGGTAAATATTTCGGGCTGCTTGTTCAGGCAACCTAGGCTGGAAATATAAACGCTACTGACTATAAGCAGGAGGAGAGGTGACAGGAACTGGATCTCATTTAGACCTTCATTAGAAAATAAGAAGAGCCCTGCTGGATCCAGACAAAGGCTCATCTTGCCCAGCATCCTGTCCTCACAGCGGCCAATCAAATGGGAAGCCCATAAGCAGGATGTGAGTGGGACAGCAGCCCTCTTCTCACCCATAATCTCTACCAACTGGTACTCAGTCAGAGGGATGCTGCCTCGGGCGCTAGAGGGAGTATCCTATCAGCCTTCAAAAAGCTGGTGCCTGGCAGATGTTTTGGACTCCAACTGCCATCTGCCCCAGCCAAAATGCTTCCCTGACTGGGGCTGATGGGAGTTGTAGTCCAAAACATTAGAGAGTATCAGGTTGGCAAAAGGTTCTATATTATTATTAAAAAATAACTTGAAGCAACTTACAAAAAAAAGAATCCCACATACATTAAAACCAACATGGAACTAAAACAATTCAAAGCTAAAAGTACATTCATATTTATAAAAAGGCAGAACTAACACTGAAGGAGGCCACATATAACTGAAGGCCAAAGGACGGGTGGAAAAGAATCATTTTTGCTGGTGCCTAACATTTTGTGTGTGAGCGTGCGCACACACTCTCTCTCACACCAATTCTGAAGCCACTGTGTAATATATTTCTTTTAAAATAGCTTGACTATACCTCGGTAGTCAAGAGAAATGAGGAGGGGAGAAGGACTAGACTGGATTTCCCCCAAAAAAAAGATGGAGGAGGAGGAGAAATGGCTTCCTTCTGAAGACTGGGTCCTCCTGCTCTCCATGTAACAGAGGGAACCAGGCTGAAGAAGAAGCAGGCCTTGTTATCTAAGAAGGGGACTTGCTCTCTCCTCACTGCACTGCTGGGTGAAAAATCTCTTCAGAGAGCTCCAGCTACAGGTTGCTTCAGCTCAAAACCGCAGGCCCCCCAGTGCAGCCTCTGTGTGCAGAGCACTTGCTCACACTTCTTCCCTCTCTCACACACACAAAGCAGCCCCCCCACCCCAGCAGGCTCTGGTTTCCTCAAGAGGTGAGTTATTGCTTCAAGCAAAGGCCTAGGCTAAGCAGCTGTGGCTGTCAGTTGCTAAGCTGTGAGATGGGGAACGGGGACGAGTGCTTATTATATGTCTTCACCCACCTGCAGTGGGAAAGGGGCAGGAGAGCAGCTGAACCACTGAGCCCCATAAGACTTTGCGGGGGGGGGGGAGCATCATGACCCACATTCTAGGGATCCAGCTTCCAGTACTTATGCAGGTGTGTGTGCCATGAAATGCAAGCACATCATCTTTTCCGCAAGCCTATCTGCACATATAAGTCCATAAAAGGCACTAGTCCCCGGGCTGGTAGAAAGTTCTGGCAGAGAAAAACTGCCTGTGATGGTGTGGACATGTAACAGAGGGAACTGCACATGTGAGGATATTTTCACCTGTGAAATAAGGTAATTCCACATTGTGCAGGCTTGTAAAATGGCCACTCAGCCTCATGTCACCTCTGGCAAGGAATAATTTTCCCCACTCAAGAAGCTTTGCAAAACTGTCCTCCCCCCACGCCACAGCAACCCCATTTTAGGCCAATTGTGGACAGCCTTCAAGCTTGAAGGATCCATGCTGTTGTTTTTTACTAGATCCTCAATGTCCACCAACCATAGTGACTGGGGAGGCACAGCCAGAGGTAAAGTTGTGATGTGATTGTTATTGACACTTGATGCAAGAAAACTTTTACTTATGCTCACCAATCTAAGTGATACAGCTTACTATACATAATGATGTAATTTTGGTATATACACGTTGACACAACTTTGTTAAACTAATCAGAAACATTTATCTGAGTGTTTGTTGTTGCTTTCTTTTTATGTAATTGTTGCATGTTGATATGCTCTAATGTAAACAAAGATATCTCAATGTTTAAAGATGACAAGGATAAAAATGTTACCAAAAAGCAAAAAACCTTTGACTCAGGGTTGGAACCAATTACCATAGGAAGTTGCCATATACTGAGTCAGATCATTGGTTCATCTAGCTCAGTAGTGTCTACACTGACTGACAGCTGCTCTCCAGGGCTTTAGGAAGGAGTCTGGTTTAGGTAGAAGGGAAGAGAAAAGCCATTTATTGTCGCTAATGTGGGGAGTGGGAATTGGAAACCTCCCTTGATCTATTTGCTGATCATCCATTAGTCGTCTACCAGTAGATAGATCTACATTCTCGCCCCACCCCCGCCTCTGTGTTGGGCCGCAGATAACCAACACAGATAAGCCAGGACAGGTACACACACACACACACACACATATATATATACCGTATTTTTTGCACCATAACACTCACTTTTTTCCTCCTAAAAAGTAAGGGGAAATGTCTGTGCGTGTTATAGAGGGAATGCCTACGGGTGGCATTCCTACGGATTTTCCTCCTCTAAAAACTACGTGCGTGTTATGGTCGGGTGCGTGTTATAGAGCGAAAAATACGGTATATATATATTCAATAAGAGTCCATTCACAAGCAGACATCCTTGTCTGGTGTGGGGTCTAACATATGCCTTTCACACCTTGGGAGTGGTACCAGCTGGCTGGACCCTGGAAGGACCCTTTCCTGTCACAAAGAGGCAAGCAGCAGCTGACAAGACCAGGCTGAGGAAGAAGACCCACCCTCTTGAGCTGTGTACTCATCCTCTATAAGCCGGGCCAGGCCAAAATCAGCAATCTTGCAGCAGAGCATCTCTGACACCAAGATGTTGGCAGCTCGCAGGTCACGATGGATATAATTCTTCTTTTCAAGGAAGGCCATTCCTTCCGCTATCTTTATGAGAGAAGAGGATGGGGTTGTTACATATTTCTTTCTTGCAATTTCATCCCACTGCTGCCTTCCTCCCAGCAACCCAGTATAAGATTCCTTCCCCTGTTAGGTAGGTTGGAATGATAGTCATTTGAGGATAGTGCATGGCTGACAGTCTCCAAGAAACTTCAT
Organism: Podarcis raffonei; assembly: GCF_027172205.1. Taxonomy (NCBI): domain Eukaryota; kingdom Metazoa; phylum Chordata; class Lepidosauria; order Squamata; family Lacertidae; genus Podarcis; species Podarcis raffonei. The sequence continues at coordinate 32,884,379 of NC_070609.1, forward strand.
GACTGAGGCAGGATTTGAACTCAGGTCTAGCCTCACCACTCTAACCACTGCACCAGACAGGTGAATGTAACCAATAACAACTTTCCCTGCAGTTTTCCACTCACTCCGTTGATGCATCTTTCCCCTTTTTGTCTGGCAGATGTTGTGTGCTTTTCACAGCTGCCCAGTGGGCAGAATTTCAACAAGGGCAAATTTCTTCCCGGCTGTGTGTCCTTGGTTTTCTAATGTTTGTTTCATTAATATCTTAGCTCTGCACCAAGGAACATAAGCTGGCACATGAGCCTTTCGCACATACAAATATTTATCCTCGCAACAATCCTGTGAGGTAGGACAGGTTGAGCAGTAATGATAGTGACTGTCAGGGTCACCCAAGGGGTTTCATGGCTGAGCAAGCATGTGAATCCTGCTCCAGGTCTGACACTGGCTTTCAACTGCTTTGGATATTCTGACTTCCTGCACAGAACTCTGGGAATTGTAGTTCTGTGAGGGTGCTGGGCCTCGTCCCCTCAGCAGCAGATATGAACCAAGAAAAATGGCAGTTTGCACTGAGCACTCCAAAAGTTAAATAAAACCTTATTACCTATGTCTTAGGTAAGCTAAGTCCATTATCTGATGGAAAGATTAGACACCCCATGTTTCATTTGTAATGTGGTCATTATTCTAGGTTCTGTTTCCCAGCAGAAATCCTTCATCACATTTATTCTGGTGCTGAAATTAAGTTTTTAGGAAATGCAATCCAAACACCCAGCCCATATCTCCATATCATATATTCCCACCAACTGGTCCTCTTCCACCATCCTCCCAGGTTTTATTCCTTGCCCGCTCTTATCCTCACCTGTGCTGACATATCCAGCAGTTTATAAATGGTCAGCTTGATGCCTTCAACAGCTTTGAGGAAATCCACCAAGTTTCCTGTATGGGGAAGGGAAAAAGCCTATTAAAATATGTGAAGTATATCTCTGCGCAGCTCTGCTGACCTATTTTAGAGTTCCGAGCTGCTATCACTCAGCTGTGGTTGTGAACTTGAATATGTTCACCCCAGGGAATGTGTGCTGCTTGTAGACCATCACTAAGGGGGGTGGGGGTTCAGTTGCTAACAGGAAAATTCAGGTTGTCTAATTAAAGTGGATGCTGTACAAGAAACCCACCTGCAAAGAACCCTGGACTTGGGGGGCAGGGAGGGGAATGCACCGGTAAGTGTGAGAGCTATTGCTTTGAATTGCCTCCCCACAAACAAATCAGAATGAATGCTCAGTAAACAGCTGGTGTTATCTAACCTCCCTGCAAAGTTTGTGCAAATGAATCAAGATAGATGCTCAACGAACAGGTCATCTTGAAAAGGCTCACAAGCTTCCTAGAAGCTGGCCAGCCGGCCTCTTTTGGAGGGTGAAAGAGACCCTTCCCTTGACCTTTGCTGACAGCTATGCGTTTTTGGCATCCCACCATTTATTCTCTTTCCTTTTTGCTCTTCTCCCGCTTCCCCCCCCTAAAGTGTCATCATGGCTTTTTAGATTGCAAGACTGTGTTATTTCTCTTTGTTGGTGATGCCTGACAATTTTTGATGATGATGGATGGAGAAGTAGAAGGATAAATGTCAGCTCTAGGCAGACACCATCTCTGGTGCAGCCTGCTGAAGGGACATATGAGAGCCAAAATGGGTGGTAAAAGCTTTGAGAAGCAGGAAACCCCTCCCAAATCCTCTGGCTATTTTTGTGCCTTGGCAGGCTGCTCCCATTGTAGCTGTAGCTGTGTCGCACAATAACCTTTAATTTCCTTCTCTTTCTCCACTGCCTTATGCCAAATCCAGCAAGCGAGCTGGGGTTCTGACCTCCATTAATCTAGAGCAAAGGGCACCGCAGAGGAAGTGTCTAAAACAAATCTGATGATACAAGAGAGGGAGAACAGGAGGAGGAGTGGGAACATGGGAGTCAGCACCCTCTGTCATGGGGAGGGGATAAAATAAATCCCACGGCTAATTTTACTCCCTTTCCATATGTTACTTGCTCTTCATTCTATCCCAGGCACAGCCCAAACCTGAATGAAGAGTGGTTATAACATTCAGAGGTACTGTTGTGTGGTGTCATGCATTGAGGGTCATCTTTTTGTAATACACGAATGGGCAGTGAAGGTCAATTGATTGCATGCTAATGGACAGCAAAGGTTGATTGCATGCTAATAGACAGTGGAGGCCAACTGATATTTTCTCAGTGTGCACAAATGCCTAAAAGATGCATCTTCGATCAGCTTTGGTGGCTAAATGCTACTGTATGAGACGGCTCTCATATGGACTAATGAAGCAGTGAGGTTGTTGTGTGGTCAGCCAAGCAAAGACTTGAGCTTTGTTTGCCTATCAAAATTTAGGGCAAGTTGAGGAGGTCCCTGTGTTTCCCCTTGCCGCCAGCTTCAAGTTTTCTCGTGCCTAATGGGCCAGAATCCACTTAAGGTGACATATCTGCTGTTTATAATACGTTGGAGCCGTATTCTGAGCCATTCTAAAGAGAACAATCAAGGGAACATTCCTGTATTCTTGCTGCCTGGAAGAAGGAGCCTTAGTTGGCTATTTGCCTTCAGAGAAACTGCTTTAAAGATAAGCACCTTCGGTTTGGATGCTTGCCTGTTCCCTCATACTTAACGTTTGTGCAAATACGCAGGTATCAATGCTCTCCTTTGAGTGCTGTCTCCAGTCATCTCTCCCAACAGGAAAAGAACCCTGCAGCACAAGCCTTCCCCAACCTGAAGACCTATAGATGCTTTGGACTGCAACACCATCAGTACACCGGCAGTCCAGAGCATCTGGAGGGCCTTAGGTTGGGCCCTATGAGACTAGAAAGAACTTCACTCACTGCATACTTAAACTATGTCCCTCCCACAGGAGGCATGGTGGCCAGAAATCCAGCTTTACAAGAGGACTGGACAAATTTAGAAACTGCAGAAGGGGAGAGTGTCACATTAGTGATTTGATTTCTGGGAAATTCTGGGCAGTGGGAGTCAATGGTACCATCTTGAGCAGGTGAGAAGGCCCTGTCTGCTGTCCTGCTGCTGCATTGGACACTAGCAAGTTGTCAGGACTCTCTCCCAACATTGCCAGGAGAAGTTCAGGATGGAACGTGGGACCTTCTGCATGCACAGCAAAGGCCCTTCCACTGAGCTACAGCCCTTCCATGGCTGGAGTCTCTGGAGAACCCCCGGCTCAAAATGAAGCTCTGCCAGAGTGAAGGAGCAGGTAATGCTGTCTAGCACCTCACCTTTTTCCATGTACTCAGTGATGATGTACATGGGCTTCTGGGTCACCACAGCATAAAGCCTCACCAGCCGGGGATGCCGCAGTTTCTTCATCAGGTTAGCTTCAGCCAGGAAGGCCTCAGGCGACATGCTGCCTTGCTTCAGACTCTTGATGGCAACTTTTGTGTGGCCGTTATAGTAACCTGCCAAGGGACAGAATGAGGATCTCAGCTCAGGAGGACTGGAGCCAGGATTTGGGATCACACCTGGCAATGCATGTACCTCCACAAGGGCACCCTTGATGGGTGAAGGGACCAATGGCTGTCTGGCAGAAGAACTGGGGTGTTAAAAGACGCCAAGACTGTCCTCGTTTTTTAATCACTGAAATGTTGCTGGACATGCTTTAAATCTTATCACCATGAGGGCTAGAAACTTGCTGGGTTTTCCAAAATCAAAGCTGAGGTTCCTTGGCTGAAATCTATGGGCAAGAAGGATGCCAATGACCCCTGCCTGCACCCGTCTTTCCCTGCTGCCACCCCTACTACTCACCCATCCAAACTTCTCCAAACTGCCCGGCTCCCAGTTTCTCCACCAGCTTGAGGCTCTCCCGAGGCACCTCCCACTCATCCTGCCACCAGGGTTTCTGTGGCTTCTGCGTCTGGCAGGGCTTGCCGAGGCGGGTGCAAAGCCCATCCGTGTTGCCTGCGAAGAAACGAAAGAAAGACAGAAGCTGAAGGACAGGAGGGGGGGCAGCAGAAGATGTGTTTACACTATCCGGCTAAGATAACATTAGAACACAAGAAGAGCCTGCTGGATCAGGCCAATGGTCTCACAGTGGCCAACCAGATGCTTGTGCAAAACCTGCAAGCAGGATTTGAGCACAAGAGCTCTCTCCCCTCCTGCAGTTTCTAGCAGCTGGTATTCAGAAGTATTTGCTGCCTCTGACCAGAGGCAGAGCATAGCTATTGTGACTTGCCCTCGATAGCTTGTGGCAGCAGTTGGCAACAAGCACAGGAGGTGGCAAGTGTCAGGCTCCTTGTGGGGCCAGATCTGCTGCCCTTCCCAGCTGTCCCCAACCTGCCACCTAAGGTGACTGCCTCACCAAGCTTCATGGGCAGCCCAGGCCAGGGCACCAAACAGGTGAAAGCTGGCTTTGAGCAACAGATGTATTGGTGGCGCCAGCTTTCATGGACGAGAGCCCCCTCCAGGAGAAGGAGCAGTGTCCTTCCTCCCAGCAGCCAGGACAGGCAGAGAGAGGCTTTCAGGGTCGGGTGGCCTCTTTAGCCTTACTCATATAATGCTCCACCAGCTGGTGCAGGCTCTCAAAGGTGATGCGAGGGGAGATGTAGAAGCCGCCGTTGTCCATATTGCGGATCTTATAGTGCTTCACGACTTCTCCCTGGTTCTTGTCAAAGTCACGGATGGAGAGGGAAAAGGAACCTGAGGAGACACGCAAGGAAACAGAATGAAGAGGTTGGATCCTGGATTTCTTTTGTCCCCTTATACCCAAAGACATGTGGGCTCCTCCCCACTCCCCACAAAAAAACCCCCAGCACTTGCCTTGCTGATTCCCCCCCCCATCAAAATTCCACAGATATTTCTCCCTCAGCTTTTTGTCTCCCTGGTGCTTCCTCTTTCCCCCTCTGTGGACCCACACTCCAAGAAAATGATGCTGGTCTTAAAAAAATTATTTTATGTACACCACAAAATCATTCAGATATTTTATTTTAAACAGGAACCCCAAATTTTCCTCAAATGTTAAGAATCTATTCTGGTTCTTTCAACAGAATGGAACAGCCCCCTCAGAGTGGTCCAGCCAGGCATCATACCAATGACATAATATTCAAGAAGTAGAGAGAATCAATACCTGCTGAACACTCTGGTTTAGAACATAAGAATAAAGACGAGCCTGCTGGATCAGGCCAACAGCCTAGCTAAGCCAGCATCCTGTTATCTCAGTGGCTCTAGCCTGAGCATGGCTTGGTAAGCTATCACCCAATGGCGGGATGAAAGGGGTGTTTGTGTGTACGAAAGGAAGGTTAGGGAAAATTCTCTCAACTCAGGCTGTATACACATTCCCATCTTAGAACACAGCTAGGACCTTCTTTTTCTCTATTCAGAGCAAAGCTAGCTTGGGGTAAAATATGCCATAGCACAGTACAGTGGTACCTCAGGTTAAGAACTTAATTCATTCTGGAGGTCCGTTCTTAACCTGAAACTGTTCTTAACCTGAGGTACCACTTTAGCTTATGGGGCCTCCCGCTGCCACCACGCCGCCACCACACAATTTCTGTTCTCATCCTGAGGTAAAGTTCTCAACCCGAGGTACTATTTCTGGGTTAGCAGAGTCTGTAACCTGAAGCATCTGTAACCCGAGGTACCACTGTATTTCATAAGAAATGACAATATAGATGTGGATTGTAGCTACAAGTCATGTGTACACACCACTTCCCAAACCAGAAGCAGGAGCACACTGGATGCAAAGTGTGCACACAGACTCTTATTTTTTTTTTATCTTTCTCCAGCCTCTGTTACAATTCCTGGGGAGAGAAAATGACCCTGTGCGGATAACATGTGTTTGGTGGGTGTGACACACATGCCTGCCCAGGGCCCTCTTCCCCCCACCGCCCCCTAATTTGGGCACTGTGGTTGATTACCTTTGGTGGATTCACTCTCCCGAATGAGGAAAGCGCCGTGCGTGTTGCCTGCGGTCAGGAGCTGCCGTTCTGCATCCTTCCTGCTGAGAGCTTTGAAAAACCAGCTGTGAGAAAGAAGTAGCACAGAGAGGTTTACAGAGTTTGAGCCTTTCAATATGCTTCAGGTAGGCAACAGCCATTTTAATTTAAAGCAAAAGAAAACATGAATCAATAAAATGTTCAACTTTTCAGATGTGTGTGTGTGTGTGTGTTTAAACAAAATTTCCAAGGAATAACACCCCTTCCAGCACCCACTCTATCTTGAGAACCCAAAGGCCATAGTCACACCAATCATTTGTGAATATGAGGCCTTCTGCATGCCCTTCTCCTTAACAAACAGATTAACTAACAGCGCCACGCTAAGCAATGAGTTCCATTGAGTTCAGTGAGATGTACTCAGAGAAGTTAATGGGTATAAGATTGTAGCTTACTTTCAGAGGAACGGTCCTGAGTAGACATGTCTATCCAAGATTGCACTTTTTGGCTACACACTTAAGCACCATTAAACTCTTTGGGACAACCATGCCTAGGATGGCACTGTAAAATATCATACAGTTGATTACTTTCTATTTAATTGGGTTTTTGGAGGGGCACTGCATGTGTAGAAAAGTGGAGATGTTTTTACTCACGGCTCTTGCTCCAGGGTGTTCATCCTGGCAACAAAGTTTCTTGGAATGTAACCCACTCGCCCGGTGGTGAGAGACTGCGCTTTCCACCATTCCCCAGTCCTAAAGGGGAAGAAATGAATACCAATCATTCTCCTACCTTTGCTTGATTTTGATCCCACATCCATCAGGCAAAGGGAAAGAACGGACCAAAACCTGATAGTCTTGTGTCACCTTGAATGAGTTCCTTTGCCTTTAATTCTAATCCAGCAAACACATATGGGTTGCATTCACACGGCAGTTAATTCCATTTCCCCCAATGTTTCCACAGCTATTAGTTTCTGCATTGCATTTCTGCTTTCACAAGACATGAAAGCCACCTCCAAATATATATCGGAATATAGCCACAAGTTTAATGCTGATTTCTATGTTATTTGCTTCTAGGGGAAAAAAATCTGTTTTCATTTCTTTATTCAGTTCAGCTTCTGTTGAGCATTTAACTCCAAATGCCAGCAGATACAATGATAAGGGTTTCAACCACTGAAAAATATGGAATTCCCCCCACTGCTTCAGTGAACGTCCAACTTAGGGCATCTACCATTCTAAGTATGAGCGTGTTAAACCATATTGACATGTATCAACCATAGTGTCTTGGTCTTGCTGCTGCTGCTTGGGTGTGACAGATGATTCTTTTTGTTGGTGTGCCAGACCTAAAGGTAACACTCTAACGTGGAAGAAGACTTACTCTTCCAGTACCCGGAGCTGTTCACCTTTCCGGAGCACCAGATCTCCATCATGCAGCGACTCATAATCATATAATGCAATCACCAGTTTATCTATAAAGAAAATCAGCATGTCACTATAAGACAAAGCAGGTTTCAGGACTAGAAGAGATGTTATTTTGAATTCAGCTCACATAACATCCACTACCCCCCCTTCCATAACGTGGTGGCCTCCAGATGTTTTGGACTACCACTTCCATCAGCTGCAGCCAGCATGTACTGACTGTGCTAATGGGATTTGTAACCCAAAACATCTGGAGGGCACTAGGCTGGAGAAGGTTGTACTCCATGAAGGACTTTAATATTTTCTCAGGGGCTATCATGTCATAATGTGATCCTGCTCATGTCTCAAGATTGAATCACGGGGCCTTTTTGGTGTTGGCACCAAAACTGTGGAATGCCCTTCCCAAGAAGACCTGCTGGTCCCTCTCTCTTCTTGCTTTGCAGAGGACCCTCAAGGTTCATCTCCATGGTGTATAGATGTTTTTAAAATGTGTTTAGTCTGCCTTATTCTGACCTTAGTTTTGCTAGTTGTTTTATGCTTGACTATGATTTTGATTGTTGTAATGGTTTGTATTCTTCACTGGGTGTTTTGAATGTGCTAGCATAGAAAACCAGAACAGAAATTTATTAAACAAGCAAAGACTAGATCAACCACAGAAACAACCCAAGCATTCACCATTGTAGAAGGTGGGAGGGATGTTTTTAGTAGTGCCTGTAGAGCAATCAGAAAAGTTCATCCCAGGTTCCTTTGATATGTTTCAGATAACACTGAAATGCAGGTATTTCAAGACAGGGAGTACAGTGGTCTGAGCCTCTCTCTGCTAGCTACTACTACACTGACAATGGCCCCTGGCCTAACTGGTCTCTGCTCTTGAGTTGCCTATTTGACATACCCACTCCAAGACGGTTTTTGCATCCCCAATAAATCCAGACAGTCTTTGTGCTATAGTTAGAAGTTGGAAGAAAGGCAAGATTTTAACCTTGAAGAGGTGAGCTGGGAGGAGGAACAGTTTCGCAAGATATCAGAGGATTGTACATTTCAGACCCATTGGAAATCAGCCTCTGTGGAAGAAACAAAGTTCAAATCAAGGATCCTTCCATAGCAGTGATCCTCGGGTTTCCTACTAGCCCTACAGTTTTATGACTTCCCCCTTATTTTTCTTGGGCTTTGTCACATTAATGAGAAAATTAATGTGGAAGCAAAGTGGGGCAAACACTTTATGCAGAGTTAGCTAGAATTAAAAGTTGCCCTGCTGGGGCAGGTTGACATACCGCTTGAATTCCAGCATCTAAAATTATGCATTGCAGTTTAATGGACAGGTTGGGGCAGGAAATGGATTAAAAAGTAGAAAGGTGCAATTGGGCTTATTATCAGAGTGGGGAGAGTGAGCAGCTAGGTCTTGAAGTTTATGCAAAACCTGATAAGGAGCTAGTATGGGCTTTTAAGAAAAGGAGTGATGCAATTAATCTAGTTATTGTGTGGCAACTTTTGCAAGGTCTCTCACCTGGGACTTGGTGGCAGGGTCAAGAGGGTAATGGCATGTCTCACAAATTTCTATGTTCTCATCCCAGTCATCATCGTAGTCACTGCAGCAGCAACCCATAATATCTGCATGGGGAAAACAAGAGACAGGCTATAAATTCAGGTTCACGTCTCTGTTCTGCTAAGGATAACATTCATCAAGTCAAAAGAATTAAAGGTCAAACAGATTCCTCACTGGCCTTGCAGACAACTTCATTGTCCAGAAAGTGGGAGAAGCTACAAGAGGAACAGCCATTTTAGATCTGGTCCTAACCAATGTTGATGACCTGGTTAGTGGGGTAGAAGTGGAAGGATCATTAGGCGCGAGTGATCATGCTCTTCTGAAGTTTACTATACAGCGGAAAGGAGCAGCCAAGCATACTAGGACTCAATTTCTCGACTTTAAGAAAGCCGACTTCATAAAACTTAGGGAAGTGCTGGGTGAGATCCCATGGACAGTAATACTAAAAGGAAAGGGAGTTCATGATGGCTGGGAGTTTGTTAAGAGGGAGATAGTAAAAGCACAACTTCAGGCAATACCAATGAGACGGAAACATGGAAGGTGCCTAAAGAAGCCAGGGTGGCTATCTAAAGAACTTTTAACTGAGTTAAGATTAAAAAAGGATGTGTACAAAAAATGGAAAAGGGGGGAAACCACCAAAGAGGAATTCAAACAAATAGCCAGCACGTGTAGACACAAAGTCAGAAAAGCTAAAGCACAGAATGAACTCAGGCTTGCTAGAGAGGTTAAAAGCAACAAAAAAGGCTTTTATGGGTATGTTCGTAGCAAAAGGAAGAACAAGGAAACAGTGGGGTCACTCAGAGGAGAAGATGGTGAAATGCAAACAGGGGACACAGAAAGGGCTGAACTCCTCAATGCCTTCTTTGCCTCAGTCTTCTCCGATAAAGAAAACAATGCCCGACCTGAAGAATTTGGAGCAAATGATTCAGCAGAGGAAACACAGCCCAGAATAACTAAGGAGATAGTACAAGAATACTTGGCTAGTCTAGATGTATTCAAGTCTCCAGGGCCAGATGAACTGCATCCAAGAGTATTAAAAGAACTGGCAGATGTGATTTCAGAACCACTGGCAGTCATCTTTGAGAATTCCTGGAGAACAGGCGAAGTCCCGGCAGACTGGAGGAGGGCAAATGTTGTCCCTATTTTCAAAAAGGGGAAAAGAGAGGACCCAAATAATTACCGCCCAGTCAGTCTGACATCAATACCAGGGAAGATTCTGGAGCAGATCATTAAGCAAACAGTCTGTGAGCACCTGGAAAGGAATGCTGTGATCACCAATAGTCAGCATGGATTTCTGAAAAATAAGTCATGTCAGACTAACCTGATCTCGTTTTTTGACAGAATTACAAGCCTGGTAGATGAAGGGAATGCAGTGGATGTAGCCTACCTTGATTTCAGCAAGGCATTTGACAAGGTGCCCCATGATATTCTTGTAAAGAAGCTGGTAAAATGCGGTCTTGACTATGCTACCACTCAGTGGATTTGTAACTGGCTGACTGACCGAACCCAAAGGGTGCTCATCAATGGTTCCTCTTCATCCTGGAGAAGAGTGACTAGTGGGGTGCCACAGGGTTCTGTCTTGGGCCCGGTCTTATTCAACATCTTTATCAACGACTTGGATGATGGACTCAAGGGCATCCTGATCAAATTTGCAGATGACACCAAACTGGGAGGGGTGGCTAACACCCCAGAGGACAGGAACACACTTCAAAACGACCTTGACAGATTAGAGAACTGGGCCAAAACAAACAAGATGAATTTTAACAGGGAGAAATGTAAAGTATTGCACTTGGGCAAAAAAAATGAGAGGCACAAATACAAGATGGGTGACACCTGGCTTGAGAGCACTACATGTGAAAAGGATCTAGGAGTCTTGGTTGACCACAAACTTGACATGAGCCAACAGTGTGACGCGGCAGCTAAAAAAGCCAATGCAATTCTGGGCTGCATCAATAGGAGTATAGCATCTAGATCAAGGGAAGTAATAGTGCCACTGTATTCTGCTCTGGTCAGACCTCACCTGGAGTACTGTGTCCAGTTCTGGGCACCACAGTTCAAGAAGGACATTGACAAACTGGAACGTGTCCAGAGGAGGGCAACCAAAATGGTCAAAGGCCTGGAAACGATGCCTTATGAGGAACGGCTAAGGGAGCTGGGCATGTTTAGCCTGGAGAAGAGGAGGTTAAGGGGTGATATGATAGCCATGTTCAAATATATAAAAGGATGTCACATAGAGGAGGGAGAAAGGTTGTTTTCTGCTGCTCCAGAGAAGCGGACACGGAGCAATGGATACAAACTACAAGAAAGAAGATTCCACCTAAACATTAGGAAGAACTTCCTGACAGTAAGAGCTGTTCGACAGTGGAATTTGCTGCCAAGGAGTGTGGTGGAGTCTCCTTCTTTGGAGGTCTTTAAGCAGAGGCTTGACAACCATATGTCAGGAGTGCTCTGATGGTGTTTCCTGCTTGGCAGGGGGTTGGACTCGATGGCCCTTGTGGTCTCTTCCAACTCTATGATTCTATGATTCTATGATTCTATGATTCTATGAGACACTGTGGGGAGAGGGAGAGAGAAAGAGTTTTCTTAGAGCAGGAATGGGGTGTCCTCGTGTTGTTGTTGTTTGCTTTCCTCACAACCTTAACGCTATTACTGCAAGTCCACCCCACATTCCACCATCTGTTATTCCTGTTGTGCCCATAGGAGCCAACTCCTAGGGTCTGAGGAATCTTCACCCCCCAATAAAATATTTAACGGGGCCGGGGCCCCCCAAAGTTAATGAGCATTGTCATTCAAATGGTGTGCGTGCACCATATAATGTGATTGATTATGCAGGGCGGCGCTTACCCCCCCCCATATTTCATTCAAGTTGGCACCCCGGTTGTGTCTGTATATTTGGCTCAAGTAAAAATATTACAAAGCATAATATGAGTCTATGATTTTATGATTTAATTATATAAAGAAAAACCAGCAAATCTGAGACCTTACAGATCTTATAGGGTTTAAGTCCAAAAACACCCGGAAGGTTAGGACGGTGTGGATTTGAGCGTATGACATACATTAAAACCAAGATTCCATCAACACAATTTCTGTTTTAAACCTGTGGCTGACCTCTAACCCTGTTTGTGTTATACAGCATTTAGACATGTGAATATTACACCTGGGTGAGATTCTATGAACTTAGAATTGGCACATGGATGAATGCTGGTTTTGCCATAACACAGACAGGGGCTGTTTCATTTGATGCAGGATTGCCCAGTGGGTGGAAATCAATAAATGCATAAACATAACCTTTAACATGTCTTATTATGTTCAGTCACCTCACGTAGTATGTGGATGGATCCCCAACCCCCCTGGAAATTTACTCTATCCACATAATTTGATTTCATAGAGCAGCTATGGTTGATCACTGACTAGCAGTTCTGAATAACTGGCAGGGTGGGGGTCAAAAGGAACCCCAGATTTGCATCAATGGATTCATGCCTGCAGTGCATGAGTGGAGGGAAACATGCATGAAAACGAAGAATGGCAATTAATTTACCATAGTTCTGAAGTTTCGTGTGGCTCTCAACCTGGTCGTCCTGTCCCATCCTGTCCCACCCCCTGCCCTGCCCAATCCCAACCCAGTAGACACACAGAGGCATAAAAGGCAGAGTGAAATAAAGGGTGGAGTCATTTATGATAGGGTTGCCATATTTAAAGAGGTAAAAATCCAGACACCTGCTTGTCCCACAACCATCTGCCGCCACGGAGCCTCAGTTTACAAAGGTTTCTCTTCCATGTTCTGTTCTATATCAACTGTGATCACACACTCCTACAAATTATACTCAAAGGTGTTATAGTGCTCATATTAAGCAAACACTATTAAAACCACATTGCTGCCTTCTATGATTTGCGTGGATTGGGAAAAGCTGCACCTCTGAAAACTCCAGGCGCAACAGCCTGCTCTGCAGCAGGACCAAGGATGAGTGTGTGTGTGCCTTTCACTATTCATTTTGGTGATGCAGCCTTACCTTCTCCCATGCAAATTAATGGAGATGGTGATTTTAAAACTTTAGTACATAAATATTATTTATTTTAAATCTTATTGCACAAATAATTTAATTTTTCATAGATAGATAGATAGATGATAGATAGATGATAGATAGATAGATAGATAGATAGATAGATAGATAGATAGATGATAGATAGATGATAGATAATAGATAGATGATAGGCATTTTAGCACTAATAGGAATATATATTTTAAATAAATACATAAACAGCTTGATAAAATGGCACAGGCTAGAAAGGTCATAGTGAAGGTGCCCTGTGTGGCAATAGGTTCAATATGTCAGCATACACCTGTCACAACCAGGCCCCTTAAAGAAGATGGGATAGCTAAGAGGCAAAATCCCAAAATGGTTTTAGACCTTCTAGGGGGCATGATTTTCACTGCTCAACAGCTTCAAGAAAAATGCGGAGAACAAAATTAACCCCTGTATATGGCGTTTATTGACCTAACTAAGACTTTCAATAATGTAAATTGTAATGCCCTGTTGACTGTCCTTCTGAAAACTGGCTGCCCAGATAAATTTGTGAACATCATTCAACTCCTCCATGATAACAATGGCTCCCAAAGTGAACCATTCACAGTGGAATCAGGTGTTAAACAGGGTTGTGTTATCGCCCCAACTCTATTCATTATTTTCATTGCCATGATCCTACACTTTGTTGAAGGGAAACTCCCCACCGGAGTAGAAATCATATATCGAACAGATGGAAAGCTCTTTAATTTGAGTAGACTGAAAGCAAAGAATAAGGTCAGGGTAACTTCCTTCATAGAGCTTCAGTATGCTGATGACAACGTAGAATGTGCACACTCAGAGGATGACCTCCAAACCATCCTAAATATCTTTGCAGAAACTTACGAAAAACTTGGCCTGTCGCTTAACATCCAAAAAACCAAAGTTCTGCACCAACAGCACATAACAACCTCTGCAGCACCACAAATCCAACTCAGTGGTGTAATGTTGGAAAGTGTTGATCACTTCTCCTACCTGGGCAGTTATCTTTCCACAAGAGCCGACATTGATGCCAAAATCCAACATCGCCTGAGCTCTTCGAGTGCAGCTTTCTTCTGATTGAAGTGCAGAGTGTTTGAAAACAGGGACATTCGCAGAGAAACCAAAACGCTTGTTTACAAAGTTATTGTACTACCAACCTTACTGAATGCTTGTGAAACATGGACCACTTATAAACACCATCTCCAACTCCTCAAAAGATTCCATCAACAGTGTTTCCGAAAAATTCTGCACATCACTTGGGAAGACAGGCAAACTAATGCCAGTGTACTGGAAGAAGCAAAGATCACCAATGTCGAAGCAATGGTCTTCAACATCAACTTCACTGGACTAGTCATGTTGTGTGGATGCCTGATTATTGTCTTCCAAAGCAACTACTCTATTCCAAAGTTAAAAATGGAAAGCGTAATACTGGTGGTCAACAAAAGAGGTTTAAATACTCTCTCAAGGCAAATCTAAAAAAAAAAGTAGTATAAACACCGACAACTGGGAAACACTGGCCTGCGAGCGCTCCAATTGGAGAACAACCTTTACCAAAGGTGTCATTGATTTTGAAGACGCTCGAACTCAGGACGAAAAGGAGAAACGAGCTAAGAGGAAGGCACATTTGGCAAACCCTCACCATGATCAACTTCCACCCATAAACCTATGTCCCCACTGTGGAAGGACGTGTGGATCCAGAACTGGCCTCCACAGTGACTTACAGACTCACTGTTAAGACCATGTTCATGGAAGACAATCTTACTCGGCTATGAGTGACAGCCATAGAAGAAGAAGACGACCTTCAGATTTCCTGTTTATTGAGCATTCACCCTCCTTTGCCTGTGCAGAAGTTATAGGATGTCAGCTATTTATTAAGGATCATCCTGATTTTTTAAAAAATGTATTTCACATTCTTCAAGAAATATCAACATAAAAACATGCAGCAGATGAATCATTCTGGTGGGGACCCTGCTATACTGCATATGATGTAACCGCTTCTATTCAAATTTGGAATTTCTGCAATCTTGAGAAATGATGGAAGAACTATAGGGAAAACAAGGGAGGGCAAATTGTTGAATGTTGATACCATGTGGATGTCCCACAAAACCTCGGTGAATGAGGAATTAAATGTCTAGTGTTTGAAACTTCCCTAAACCTCATACAAGAAATTACGCAGAAAACTGTGGGAGGTAATGAAAACCCAGAACTAGAAAATCTTTCCAATATGATGCACAATTTCTTTTTCTTTTTTCTTTGCTAAGTATGTGGGAGGAAGTCTGGTTATACCCATGATTCAAGTGTTGACAGCTAAGGGAGTGGGATGGTTTGAAAGTACAAAAACAAAACAAAAAACGCCTATCATTGCATGTTCCTCCCTGAAGTCTAACAAGGTTTGTTCACGAGGATTGGGCCAATTATTGATAGAAGTAAAGGTTCACTTTTCAGCATAGTTTTTAGATTTTGGTAATGGAATAGAATAATAGCCAAATTTATGCACTAGCGAGCAAATTCAGGCTTTAGCAGAATAACTTCTGTCAAAATATTGTTCATTGTTTGATTACTAAACGACTGCTACTATAGCTATAGCTAAGTTTGATTACTTAACGACTGCTACTATAGCTAAGGTGAAGGTAAAAAATACAACTCAGTTTATGTTTAAGCCACAGGCTACTATAACAACGAAGAATGCTCAAGTAGATGGACCCTCTAGGATTAGATTAAGGAACCTGATTAAGGATTAGATTAGATCCTTGATCTGCAGGAGAAGATAGTAACAGGATTACAATACATTTATTAAAACTACCAATGATTTAGAAGGATATCTATCAGACATAGCCTAGTTTTGTGCTTTTTTACACTGGGTGTTTACAGCGTTAATTATTTCAGTTCATGTGATCAAAAGGATTGGAAAGCCCAGGATCAAAAAAATTGTTTAAAGTTGATGTCTTTGTGGCGCTGGGCAAATTAAAGGACTGCCACTTTACCTTATGTATCAAAATTTAAGGGAGGAAGAGGGTGAAGTTCACCCTGAATAAATATAACAATCACTCGTTATTTGGAAAAGATTATAATTATTCTTGAGGAAAAAGACTGAAATGTTATAAATCATATTGCTTGTGTGTTGTATGAAGCTGCAAAATGAGCCCCTACATGTAGCTACCCCCAAATCCCAAGTGGTGAGAAACTCCAGAGGTTTCTGAACTTATCCAGGGTTTGGTTTCATTGGAATGAAGGCCAGCAGAGACTGTGGTGCCTTTAGGGGATATGGCACCCCTTTCCTTATAAACAAGGACTCAGGTCAGGGCAAAAATCTAAAAATGGTGCAATGGTTGAGAAAATGGTTTTTATAAGAATGCAGTGTGTTGTAGCGGAGTGGGGATGTGCAGGGTATTAATTGTTGTTGTTGTTTTCCCAGTGTGCTATAGTGAATGTTGGACAAGGAGGTAGGAGATCAGGGTTCAAATCCTCCCATGAGCCATGACCTTTGGCCCCATCACTGCTTCTCAGCTTAACCTACCTCGCAGGGTTGCTGTGAGGATAAAAGGAGAGAGGGAGGACCATGTATGCCACCTTGAGTTCCCTGGAGAAAAGTTGGGGTATAAATTAAATAAGCAATGCAATCGCTGAAAGCTGGTATGGGGCAATGCAGGAACAATGGGGATTACCAATGACGAAGAGAACTACCAATTCCAGTGTTGCCTCAACACACACATTCACGGGCGTCGCAGTCTGCAACACATTTGCCAGGGAGTAATTCAGATGGAACATTTTTGGAACATGTGCTCCCGTAGTAATAGCGCTTTCCAGAGCTTACTTTACAGGGTGGGTGTAAGGTCTGCAACAAGACTGGGTATTCAAGGTGCTTTCAACACTCATGCTCCTATTATTTCAATGGGACTTACTCCCAGAGAAGTGCACATAGAATTCTAGCTGGTTCAAGTGCTATGTAAATGTTAAATACTGCTGTTTTCATGCTGTACAATAGACATTATTATATAGTATGCACATTAATTAACACAATGCAATATTTGTACAGAAGCACTTTTATCCACCTCAACTATTAATTCTATTATTATTTTGGTTTACTATATCTTTTAAAAAATGAAACTTAAGGCAACTTACAAAAATGTTTTCTTTCATCTCTTTTTTTCTCTTTTATTCACTTAATTGTCATGTATCTTGATTGTGTTCTATGTGGATATATACATAATTTATGTTGCACACATTGCATTTCTGTGTAAATAGTATATGTGATATTTGAGATTCACTTAGTAAAGCTATAAACATATCACACACACAAAAATATGTATACTGATGTCTACATTTTTAAAGGGAGAAAAGGTTTGTGTTTGCCTTCTTAATGGTTTATGCCTCTCATTTTAAGCTCATCTTTTTCAATTTTTTATTTTAAATGCACTGCCTGCTTTTCAACCTACAGGGCCCCGAAAGAAAGAAAGAAAGAAAGATCAGTGCAGATGTTGAAATTGTAATAAAATCGTTACATTAAAGAAATAAACAATGGGAGATAATGTTATGACCCTTTTAACTCAGAAGCCTCCCCACCACAACCAAATAAAATGTTTTAATGTCCACATAAAAGAACAAATATAATGGACTTGGCAGGTCTTCCTTGGGAGAGAATTCGTGTGTCTGTGTGTACAATTCTTGCCTAGAGTTGAGAACTATACGGGGCCACCTGGTCCTTGTCCACGCCTCACCTGGCCATATTTGCCCTCTGTCACTTACCTGTTAGCAGGGTGAAAACTAGTCTCTCTCCGGTTCCCACAAATTGAAAGGGAGGGAAATGGCTTCTTCCTCATCACATTGGGCAGTGAATCATAGTGTGTCTAGAGTGCCAAAAGGCTCCAGGAGATCTCAGACGCATACCCTGTCCTTCTCTCTCTTTCTCTCGCCACCTTCTCTGCTGATTTCCTGCCCTCCGAGTGCTTTGCACAGACAGCTCTAGAAGCTTGTTCTCAGCACTTGTTTGACCACAAAAGGTTCCAAGGCTGCTAAGAAAACCCAGAGGCTTCCTGCCAACTTCAAAGCCCTCCCTGCTGTCGTGCTGGATGGTGCCACTGGCCCCACGTGGATCCCATGTCCCACATTGTGTAGCTCTTTGCACATCTGACACGGTCAGCTCCTATCCAAGCCCAGGGGACTCCTGTGAGCTTAGTTCAGCTGCTAATGTTGTGAATGCTTCCATGTTTCTGTGTGGCAGCTGTCTTGGCCTCCAAGCCAGCATGGAGTAGTGGACAAAGACTTGGGCCACTCGGTGAGTAGTTCACGATGCCATCATGGTCCTTTTGTTCTCTTAGCCCTGCCCATACCACATCTCTGTGGTTCCTGGTGGGGCCCATAGTTGACATCTGGCAAATCAGGGAATGCACAGTGCCTGTGGCATGAAGCTGGATGGAGACAGTGAACCACAAACACCCTCAGGCCAAGCAGAGCCCGTGAGGCATAGTGGTTGGAGTGGAGAGTTGAAGTATGGCCTGGGAGACCAGGATTCGAATCCCCACTCAGCCATGGAAATCGAGTGACCTTGGGCCAGTCACTGTCTCCTGGCCTAACCTACCTCACAGGGTTGCTCTATTGATAAAAATGAGAGAGGAAAAGGTATTAGTATGTAATTTTAGCTTATAATGTATATTTTTAAATCAGTTGCTTCTGTTTACATTTTAAAAACTTAGTTTTATTGAAGAGTTTAATGTATATTTTATATGCTTTGTAAACCACGTAGGGGTTTTATAACATATTATTAAGCAGTATACAAAAACTGTTAAATGCATAAAAATGTATGCCACTTGAGCTCTTTGGATGAAAGATAGGATATAAATGTAATTAATTAATTAATTAGACCGCTCTCCCCACCCTCTTTGATTCTGGCCCCTCAACCAGATATAGCTTTTATTTTTTTAAAATTAGTTTTCAAATTATAATGGAACCACAGAGAAAAGTAAACAATAGCAAAAATTCAATAATATATCCAAATAAAGGCAAGGGCATACAAAAACTAAGCATACGTATTATATACTAATACCTAATCTAAAATCACGACAACCATATTTCTCTAGCTATCTGCATATCTGAAACTAAACCTCAATACCTCAAAATCTGCCTCTTCCAGTATGAACCGACACAGAACCTGTAATCTTCATCTGTAGCCCTTCTCTGTGTGCCTCTTCCATGAGAGATCCATAGGATGGCAAGTTGAGAACAGGCCTTTTTTGTGTTGGCTCCCCATTTGTGGAATGCTTTCCCCAGGCACCAGGCAAAAACAAACCTCTTCAACCAGGCCTTTGGCTATTAACGATCTATGGCCTTTTAAAGCAGGGTGGGGTTGTTTTTAATGTTTTTGGTTTTTTCTCCCCTGCCCGTTTAAATTATTATTATTTGCTTTGTTTTGTTTGTTGTTTTCTTTTGTTTCTGCAAAGATATCTTGAGTTGCCTGCAGTGAGTGAAGGGATCTAATAAATGTAAAAAATAATAACTAAAGGAAATAATAAAGAAATATACTATATGAAATAAAATTCCACTGTATTGACAAGAAATGATTGGGATCCTCCTGTATCTTAGAGACCTGTAATTTAAGTGTTGCTGTTTTTCTGCAATAACGTAATTTCAGATTTTTTTTTAGACCATGAGGCTATAGTCTGTATCCCCGATGGTGGGAGGGAACAAAAACTGCAAGCGCAGCTCAGTCTTTTTAAAGCCTTTCAGGGGACCCTAGAGACAGGTGCTCAGCGTCCTTCAGGTCTCTCAGGTAGGCATGTTAAGTACCTGTTTTGCATTTGAAGAGATTTGCAGGTGATATGTGACAGATCGGCTCAGAGAAATGGAGGAACAGATCAGGGCCTTTCTTCACAGCATTATCTGCACATCAATAAATGCAGCGAAACAGTGGGAAAAGAAAGTCCTTCTTCATGCATTGCTTAGTTAAACTCTGGAACTCCCTCCCACAGGAGGCAGTAATGGCAACCAACTTGGCCAGCTTTAAAAGAGGATTACCCAAATTCATGGAAGAGAAAACTGTTGGTGGTATGCTCCAGACCAGGCATCCCCAACCTTCGGCCCTCCAGATGTTTTGGACTACAATTCCCATCATCCCTGACCACTGGTCCTGTTAGCTAGGGATCATGGGAGTTGTAGGCGAAAATGTCTGGAGGGCCGCAGGTTGGGGGTGCCTGCTGCAGACCCTCCAAGTGTCCCTCTTTTCCAGGGACGTCCCTGATTTAGAGAAGCCATCCCAGTTTCTGATTTGTTCCCCGAATGTCCCGCTTTTTCTAGGATGTCCCTATTTTCATTGGAGAAATGTTGGAGGGTATGGAGTTATCCAAACCCCAAGCTGTCTGAAGTCAGTCCTGTATAGGGAAGTTTTTAAATGTTTAATGTTTGTTCTGTGAACCGCCCTGAGACCTCCGGATATAGGGCAGTATATAAATTCAATAAATTTATTATTATTATTATTATTATTATTATTGTTGTTGTTGTTGTTGTTAAGTTGTGGGTGAACATATCAGACGACTCAGCGATTCTTCAAATAGCTCTTGTTTATTCACAGACCCAGAACAGAACTGAACTGAAGGGTTCAGCCAGCCTGCTTATATAGAGCTCCACTACAAGGCAACAGTAACAACTTTCTGTAACTATCCAATCACTGAATGTCACTTTCAATTCCTTATTTGCATATGTGGACCTGAGTGAAAACTATCTACAGTATCCCCCTGCTGGCCCAGGGTGAGAACTTCAGTACATAACAATTGTTGTTGTTGTTGTTGTTGTTGTTGTTGTTGTTGTTGTTGTTATGTTTTTATATACGGTATGTTGGAAGCTGCCCAGAGTGCTGGGGCAACTCAGTGTGATGTGTGGGGTATAAATAGTAAAATGATTATTATGGAATGGGACATTGCTATTTTCATCGGAGAAAAGTTGGAGGGCATGATGCTCTGTCTGCATGGTTGGAGACCATTGAAATTCAATGGATCTGAGTTGCAGTTGTTAGAAACCACAAGAGGGAAAAGTGCTCTTGTGCTCGTGGGGCATGTGGGGCATCTGGTTAGCCATTGTGAGAACAGGATGCTGGACTTTATGGGCCATTGGTCTGAACCAACAGGTTGCTCTCATGTTCTGAAGGTCAGAAAAGCTGACAATATAAAGAAAGAAAAGGGAAAGGAAAAAGAGATTTTCTTTTCATTCTAAAGAAAAAGACAAAGGGTTGGTGAATCATGAAGTTTGGGGTTTCTTTTCCATTGAAGTTTCATTAATTCATGCCAAGCCCAAGCCTACCCTTTCAGCTTACTAAAAGAACCACAGATGCATTGTTCGCCATTTGGGAGAGCAGAGTCACCAAACAAAAAGGCCTGAGAGCAAGCAACGAGCGTGATCAGGAAACAGTACGTGTGAGAGAGAGATCCTACACAGAATAAAAAAAAAAAAACCCACAAGAAAATGTAGGGCCTTTGTAGCGCCTTGTAAAAGACGAATGCACTATATTTGAAGAGTATGAGTTTTGTAGGCCAGTTGTTCCTTTTCTTCAGATGATAGCACTGAGGTCCTTCTTTCAGGCTTCCCCCAAAGGCCTGTGAGAAGAGGACGCTGGACTTGAGGCGCCATCGGCCTGATGCATCAGACAGGCTCTGCTTACGGTTTCGTGATCTTACGATAAAGCAAAACATGGCATGTGAAATTCCACGCTCTTAACAAGGAGGTAGTTTTTTTATTGAGTAAAGTGCTACAAATATAGAAGTTCAACCCATCCCGCCCAAAAAGCAACCACATACTCCTCCAACCTGAATTTTATCACAGAGTAAATTTCAATACAAATAAGCAGCAGCAGCATTTTAGCCAGAATGATCACTATCAGTTATGTGTGCTCTAAACCAGGGCCTTTGCAGACCTGAGAAGCAGTGAAATGAATATGAGAGGAAGTGTATGAGATCTTTCCTTTTAAGGGTTACTTTCATAAATGCTGATGCAAAGGAGATGCAAGCTACTGCTCAGATTTTTATTTTTTAAAAAAACTTCTTAAATTCAAAATTAAAACAAAACATTATCCAGAAACATATCATCCTTATTCCCCCCATTTTTCCTCCCTCCCCTACCCTCCTACACTAAACCCACCCACTCCCCGACTTCCCTCAGTTCCAGTCTTTGATTTCTCTAAGAATGCTGTTTTCTGCATGTCACACAGTTGTTTAGATCCTCAAACTATATAGCTGATTATTATCAATAAAACGTTGTGAATGTTTATTCAAAACCTGCCAAGGAGTCCAGTTCGCTTTGTTGCGTCTTCAAATACTTTGTAAAGGGTTCCCATTCATCTTTAAAGTCACAGTTATCCTTGCCCCGTAGCTTATATGTCAGTTTTGCCAGTTCTGCATAGTCCATCAATTTTTCTTGCCATGATTCTTTAGTTGGGGTTTCTTCAGTCTTCTATTCTTGTGCTATTAAAACTCTCGCGGCCGTTGTCGCATACATGAAGATATTTTTCAGCTTTTTTGGCAGATCTTTCCCTACAATCCCTAACAAAAAAGGCTTCAGGTTTTTAAACAAATGTTAAATGGAACATTTTCTTCAATTCGTTGCATATCATTTCCCAAAATTTTTAAATGACATTACAATCCCACCACATATGATAAAATGTCCCCTCCTTTTCCTTACACTTCCAGCATATATTTGAACTAGTTTTGTACATTTTCCCTAACTGCACTACTGCTCAGATTTGACAGCCCCATACTGTCCCCCCTGCCCCAACCTCCAACTTTAAAGCTGCCCAGGGAGGCACCAGGTGTGATTGGACCAGCAGCACTGGGGGCTCTTTCCTGAATTTAAATCACTCTCTTTGAAGCAGCTTTGAAGCAGCAACAGAAAGACGCTTCTATCACAGGGTTGCTATTCTTTCATGCCTGTAGATATTCCTACCGTGGATAACAAAAACTTTGGGTTAGGGCAGGGACAGTATTTTGATCAGGGAAATGGGGGGTGCATTTGAATCAGGGGAGAGGGTTAGCCACCCCTTCCCCCAACAGCACTGCTCTAAATTTAGAGGGCCAACCCCAACACCCTTGGTGGCTGCTATGAGGTGACAGTGAAAGCATTGGAAGATCCAGTTACTGATCTCCCACATGACTCTTCCAGCTGTTTTGGCTGTAAGAATCGAGCCCACCCACCTGTTTCTGAATGAGTCACTTTGCTGAGTGTATCTTGCTCTATCATCAGTGCCAACCTTCCTACTATGTTTTGGTTTGATGCAACTGCCGCCCTCACCTGCCTAGGCTTCCCACATGCTGTTTCCCTAACTGGGCTGCAGATTCTCAGACTCACATCTTACCTCATTTGACAGTGGAATGGATTCTCCCTAAAGGTGGTGGACTCTCCTTCCTTGGAGGTTTTTGAGGAGAGATTGGATGGCCATCTGTAATGGATGCTTTAGTTTAGATTCCTGCATTGCAGGGGGTTGGACTAGATGACCCTTGGGGTCCCTTCCCAACTCTACAATTATAATAATTTGCCTCCTGCCATCTCAACATGTAGAAATGTAGCCAAAGCAATGGTGCCTGATGACACTCAGCCTAAAGGAAGGCAACCCACAGAACGTAACTCAACATGCCAAGTCCTTGGAGGGTGAGTAATTCTGGGACAGGAGCAGTTAAATGATCTAAGTACCATACAGGCAATTTGCACATAAGGTAGCTCTGCGCAAATGCAGCTTGAACCACAGAAGGGAAGAAATGACCTCACTGCACTTTAAACCACTGATGTGAATGTACCTTGAGGTCAGAGCAAAGCGGAAGCGTTCTCCGCATTCACAACAAACCATTAACTGTGGTTAATGCTCTGACGTGTGAATGCTGCCAGTGCCTCAGGCATACAAGCGGCCCTGACTGTGGAACCAACTGTTCTGGAGTCCTCCTGGGAAGAGAACCTGGTTCTGCTTTCTGTTTCAGTGATGTTGTTTGTTTTTATATTCTACACCAGGTAGAAATGTTTAAAACATTAAGGCGTTTATAAATGCTTTTCAATAAATATATAGTGACAGAACCAGGCTCCCTTCCCAGGAAGCCCAGATATTAATTCTAGTATTAGTGTTGGAGAAATGTTCTTATATGCAAGGTGGCCCTCTCCTTCTTTAGGGCAGGGGCGAAGAATCCCAAGGGCTGCATTCCCTTGTTGCCTGGGGGCTTATACCAACAGTAAGCATGGCCAGAGGCAAACGCTTGACTTTGTACATTAGGCTACATTCCAGCTATGCAAAAGCTGCACACATACCCATATGCACACATCCCTCAGGCAAGAGGCATCATCACAGTTTAAAAATACGTTCTAGCCTGGCAAAAGTATTCAAGGAGTGCACACAGCAGACCCAATGGCCTGGGGAGAGTGGGTGTGGCTAAGGGTCATGACCTGGGAGAGTACCCACCATAGGAGCCAACTCCTAGGAGCCGTGGGGGCTTCAGCCCTCACAATAAAATATTTGAGGGGGCCATGCCCCCACAAAGTTGACGGGCATTGCCATTCAAATGCTGTGTGTGCTCTGTGTCATGTGATTGATTATGTGGGGCGGGGCTTATCTGGGCCCCCACAATATTTTATTCAAGTTGGCACCCCTGGTACCGACAGTACCTAGAGGGCCATGTTCAGCCCCTGATCCACTGGCCCTGTTTTAGGGGTTTGCATTGTTTTGCACTGGAAGGTGCAAATTAGGACCTTGATGGCTGGTGGCTACTCCATGTCACACTCTGAAAACAACAGTTCGTGTAGTTTGGATCTGGCTATTTCTGAAAAAGCCATTCAGAATTGTGGGCTCTGCTGCTGTTGGGACTGGTGCCCACCTTCCAGTTTGCTCATTACCTGCTCAGCTTTTTAATCTGCAAATGAACGTATGTCAGACAGAACACACGTTGTTCAGGCACAGGGCTGTTGAAACAAACCGTGCAAAGTTGTATCTAGAACAGTGGAGTAGGTGAAGCGCTGTGGCAAAGTACAACAGGTACAAAGAGACCAGCAAACATTTTATTTGTCTGTTTATTTAAAGTCTGTAACCTGCTCTTGAGGCAACAGCCTCTCAGAGTGGCTAATGCATATTAAGAATAACATAATACAAAATAAAACAGGGGCAACAGGAGAAGATAATAAAAGCTGGAGTACAGTTGCCTGAGGAAATGCAAAGGAACTGAAAGGATGTCAGATCTAGTGCCAGGCAGGCTTCCCTGAAGAGAGCGTTCCAAAGTTGTGACAGGGAGGGGGGACAAGTCAGAAGGCCCTATCCTGGAACATTCCCATCCCCAATTGTGAGGGCTGGTGGATCTGAGGATACTCAATAGCCAGGCAGATGCCTGTTACTGTCTGCAGCAAAAATGCCTTCTTTTACAAAGCAGCTGGTAGTTGCACAGAACCACCTGCTGACAAGGGAGCCTCTGGCCTTTTGAGAAACTGGCTCTCTCCATCCCATAACAAAAAACCTATGCCAGGTTTCTCTGTGTGAGTCCCTGGAAACTGATGGGTTTATGCGTGTGTATCACTTGCTGAAGGATGCAGGCCTTAAAAATGCAATCAGAAGAGGGGTCAAGCAAGGCCCCTCAGCACAGAGAGAAACGGCGAGAGTTGATGTTCATGCGTGTGACGCCAATGTGCTTGAGGGGTGTGGACAAGAGGAACGCCATCTTGGGTGGGATGTTACACAGCAGGTCAGAGTCCTCTTCACAGCCCTCCAGCTCGAAGGTGGCGTCGTCCAACATCTCCTTGTGTTGGTGACAGGCTTGTTCCACCTTCAGCCGGTGGATCTGAGCACGCAGGCCCATTAGTTGCCGTGCCAACTGGTGATCCAAGGCCTGCATCTCCCGCTGGATAGAAGCAAAGGAATAACCATGAAGCCTGAGAGACAACACATACACACCCCATAAGAAAATTAAAAGAGCATGGCTGGATCAGATCAAAGGCCATGTCCTGTCCTGAGTCCTGTGGAAGTGTCTTTGAGAGGGTGGTCAGACCCTGAGGAGGAGTGTGAGGAGCTTGGGAAGTTGGGGGACCCTGGGGAAGGTAGGGTAACAGGTTCTGAACGCCAAGAGACATCTGATCTCAAGGAGGGTCTCAGTGGGTTACGGGGTGGAGATCCTCCCTCCCAAGGATGCTCAGGCAAACTCAAAAGTGCCTCCTGTCACCTCCCTCCCAAACACACTCACCACAGCTTATCCAGCCAAGGAGGTGGTTCCTCCTGTTACATAGAAGCTACGAGAAAATCGGATGTCAAATCAGCAGCCACCCTGCCTCTGTCAGCTAGGAGGCCGGCATGCACAAACCTCACTTAGCCAGCCCACTAGGAGCACCTGTTTGCTTGGGACTCCAACTGCTTGCTGTCCAGCTAAATGCTGTGCCCGCCTTGCCCTTCAATGGAAGGTGCAGGAAGTGTGCCACTCGTTGGTTCAGTGTCTATGGGCCCATCCACACTTTAGCTGAATGTGGACTGTGAACCCCTTGTTCCTCCTTTAATTATTACATGTCCATGCAGTGTTCTCCTCCAGCTACTGCTGTCCTATAATTTCTCATCCAGAGATTCCCTATGCTTTGGAAATCGAAACAGGACATCAATTTCATAGGGAATATCCAGATTTAGGGAGGAGGACAGGTGGGAAGGCAACAGTTGGAGGAGGGGGAATTAAAGGGGGTGTAAGGGGTTCACAGTCCACATACAGCTGACATCTCTACATTCACAGCAGCCGCTGTAACTCTCCAATGGCATACCCTCCAACATTTCTCTAATGAAAATAGGAATGTCCCACTCCATAATGATAATTTTATTATTTATACCCCACACATCTCACTAGGTTGCCCCAGCCACTCTGGGCAGCTTCCTACAGATGTAAAACATAATAAAACATTTAAAAAAAAACCTTCCCTATACAGTATTGCCTTCAGACAGCTTGAGGGTCGGATTACTCCATACCCTCCAACATTTCTCTGATGAAATTAGGGACATCCTAGGGAAAAGTGGGACATTCTGGGATGAAATAAGAGACCGGGATGGCTTCTCTAAATCAGGGATGTCCCTGGGAAATAGGGGCACTTGAAGGGCCTGCAATGGTTTGACTTAACCCCCAATCTTCCCTTGTCTCCTGAGGCAGATGGGTGACAACAACAACAAGTCTTAAGCCAAAAATAAACACACACAATTATTATACACTGCTGTATGGTAGGACAAGCCCTACCATGAAGCAAAATGAGCTAAGCAGCTGAAGCAAAGTGGTTAGTTTATTTGAATTATTATTGTATATTTTTACTACTAGGAAATGGGAGACACTTGTGGGATTTTCCACCTCAGGTGCCAAAATAACTTGGTGGGCTTGAATTTTAGGGACCCTGATATGTGTGTGTGTGCGCGTGTGCAATGTTTGGTGCTCTTCCTCAAAAAGCAAAATATATTGGGCTGGCCCTGATTGCTGCAGGCACTGCTCTGCCTTCTAGATACTGTAGTTTCATTTACCCGTCTACATATTCTCTATATATTCATTAACTTCCCCCTCTTCCTCCAGCAACACAGAAAGGGGTGTGTTCATTACATGGTTAAATATATGCTAGGAAATCATAACTGTCTTACAGCAGTTTAGCAAAAGCTCAAGACAAACCTAGCAAATACACTGCGTGAAATGAAAGACAATGCAGGACAGAGTTCAGTTGGTCTTCGTAAGTGTACATTGATCATTGAGTTCACCCGCTCCTCCACTACAGTGCAGCTTTGTGATGCTGGGGCTGATGAGACTTGTAGTCCCAATTATCTAGGTATCAGGTTGAGGAAGGCTGCTGTAGAGGTGGGCTAAAAGTTGTGAAAAAGGGCTACTCCAGTAACTCACTCTACAAACTTTAAGCAGAAATTTGAGACAAAACAGGTACCAAGAAACAGGGACTGTACAGGGAGCACCTACTGGTATGTACCTGGACTGTACTACTTCACTGCCTGAAGCTTTAAATACTTTAGCTAGAACTGAAAAAGACGGCCAGATGCAAGTTGGCCAGTGGAGTGAGCCATGCCATAGAAGACCACTGGGGAGGTCGTGCCAGGACGCAGCCTTTGCAAAGCTTGCGACCACCGGTGGTGGAGGTGCCTCCTCTGCCTCACTGCTCCAGACTTGCCCCTGAGGGCTGGGGCTAGTTCTTTCTGCCTGCTGCTCCGGTGCTCACATTTTCCCCAGAAAGGTTGGGAAAATACTCACCAGCTCCATCCTGAGCCACTCCAAGGCATCACCAATGGTGGGGAACCCACAAATGGTCCTCAAAGGGACGGGGGCCTGAGAGTCCTCCCCGGCCGTCTCCCCACACTGCTTTTCTGGCAGGGTCCTGAGCCCGTTCCGCCAGGAGGGGCTTTGTACGCGGGCCTTCCACTCCAGGTAGGAAGGGCGCCGGGTCTGCAGCTTCAGCTTTGCCGTCAAGGCCTTGACGCTGTCCAGGTTCTCTGCCTCCAAGTTCTCCTCCTCTTCCCCAAACTCCTTGAACCTCACCAAAGACATTGCAGAGGTGTGCAGGCAAAGGGCTTTCTTTCCAAGACAGACCGACTCCCTCAGTCACCCACTCGCTCTGTGTCATATGTGTCCGTGCATAGAGGAAAGCTGTTTATTCTTGGAACAATAAAGCCCTGGCAATAAAAGAAAGAAAGCAGGAACTTTAATTATCCAGAGGTTAATGGGAGGCCTTTTCTCTCTCTCTCTTTGGTCCTGACTTATTGTCTCCAACTGGGAGGAGACACCCTGTTCTTTGAAAGGAAGTTTCAATGACATAAAAGACAGCAAGAGTGTAAAGCCATTAATCCCAACAGCACTCCTTCCTTTCCTGACTCTTACTGTCAGCAGAGAAAAAGATATGGGTCCTCCACCCAGGTCTGAAAAGGAGCCAAGATCGAAAGGTCACTCCAGAAGATTCAAGGGCGCTTTATAGCAAATCGTGCCCTCGTTCAGCTGACATGTCAGTAAAATCAAGGTGAGATAGTGGATTAGCAACATATTCAGGCAACTACCCTCCAAAGTCTTATTGTCCCTCTGCATTGTGGCCCTCACCCAGCTTGCTTATGTTTTAATACTCCTTTTAATTACAGCATAGCACCACCTGCTGACCAGTAAGAAAATAGCCACTTGATGCACTTCAGTGCAGCATAGTGTTCACCAGTGAACTCTAGCACACTTTGAGTTACCTATACATTACAGTCATGCATCATGTGAGAACTAGCAGAGCACAGACACCACCAGTAGCAATTTCTATGTCTAGGGGAACAGAGAACATTGCCTTATTTCTGTTCGGTTCCATGCATTGGCCTCAGAAGTATAGAGGTTCTGACCCAAAGCAAGTGAGCAGAGCAAGATAGGGTGAAGTAGAGCAAGGTCCATGTTCTGGCAAGGCAAAAAGTCCAGAATTCAATAGCACCCTGGACAGCTCTATGCATGGGTCACATTGGATAAGCAAGAAAAACATAGCCAGATATTGGTCTAGCACCAGTGGACCTCTGATTGAGCTTTAAATAGGCACCGTGGGTCTCTCTGAGCTGCCAGCTCCACTCTCTGTAGGAAAAGCCTCTTTGCTTAAAGGGGCCCAGTTGGCTCCAGTGGTGTGGGGGGGAGACTGGGGTTCCTATAGGGCAGGGGTGGGGAATCATTTTTGGCCTGAGGACCACATTCCCTCTTGGCCAATCTTCTAGGGCCCATATGCCAAAGGTTGGTTGTGGTCAAAGTGAGCACAGAAACCACATCCATTCATATGCCACACAACACACACACATACAGCACAGGCACATGCATGCATATCCACAGACACACCTTCCCCAGCAATTAGGCTTAGGAAAAAGCATTCTCTGTCCAGCCCTCAAGGTCGGTGGTTTGAATCCTCGTGACAGGGTGAGCTCCCATTGCTCTGTCCCAGCTCCTGCCAACCTAGCAGTTCAAAAGCACGCCAGTGCAAGTAGATAAATAGATACTGCTGTGGCAGGAAGGTAAACGGTGTTTCCATGCGCTCTGGTTTCTGTCATGATGTTCCATTGCGCCAGGAGCAATTTAGTCATGCTGGCCACATGACCCAGAAAGCTGTCTATGGACAAACACCAGCTCCCTCGGCCTAAAAGCGAGATGAGCGCCGCAACCCCATAGTCGACTTTGACTGGACTTAACCGTCCAGAGGTGCTTTACCTTTTTTTACCTACAGGGTGAGAAGTTTTGCATTGTGCTTCCTGTTCCCAGGTTTGGTGAGGCCACTAAAATTCCAGCACCCAACAGGCATGATATGGACAGGGATGGGCTCTGAGCATGCCCACAAGTCTCTGCAGAGCCTCTGCAGAGCTCCCTTTAGTCCAGGGGTCGGCAAAGTTTACCTTGCCTGGGCTGGTTCACTCCAGCAGACATCCCTCTGTGGGTCGGATTGTGCTTGTGTGTGAGCGCCCGCGCCCACAATTTCCAGCATTTGTGTTTGCGCAGATGCGATTTCTGGCGTCGCAGAAGCGAGTCCCCGTGCTGTGCTGCACCGGTTTAGTGCAGCGTGTGGGGACTCACTGAGTGGGCAGCTCAGTTTGGGGGTGGCTCGTGGCTCGGTTAAATGACCCCCATTGGCCGCTTGTGGCCCATGGGCCTCAGGTTGCCTACCCCTGCTTTAGTCCCCTTCAGCTGGGCCATAGGGCATTTGGTCAGGTCAAGTTAAGCTGGTAGCTTATTTGCTGCTAGAGCACAGCTGCACTGCATTTAAGGTGGAACAGGAAGTCTGGACTGAAGGGACAAAGAAACGGAACAAGAAGGATGTCCTAAAGCATGGCAGAAAATGGCCAAGCAGTGTGCTGGTTCCTTCAAAATGTCCAACATTGCGCCTTCCAGATGTTTTGCACTACAACTCCCATCATGGGGCCAAAGGTAGTTGCAGTTAGGAGGACCGCTTATTGCATTGCCAAAAAGAAGGAAAGACATCACCAAAAAAAGTGTGTGTGGGGGGGTTAATTTAAAATAAAAATTATGCTTGTACGCATAAAATTTGCATATGCTGATTTACACATACTGTATATATATGCAAATCTAGAAATAATAGTTAAATTTCCATAGAAATACAGCACATCTCACCATAGTGACTTGTGTGCCTGCTCTGTCTGCTGCACTGGGGCTGTGGAGGGACAACTCTGAGCACCCGCTCTCTTTTCTTATGGCTCCTTATCTTTAAACTGGACTTGGACGAGACAGCTGTACAAACAGAGGACTGTGCCCTATAAAGGAGGACACCCGGACACCTTAGTTGGGTCCCAAACATCTGAAGGGCACTGAGTTGGCAAAGGCTGATTTAATACAAGCGTGGTTGTACACAGTCTTGCATAGGTTTGCTGCAGCTTCAGATTGATCAGAGAGGTCATTCAAGGCACCATATTGAGCACAGTTAAGTCTGCAACCTTCGCATTCTGCTAAGGAGCAAGTCTCATTGACCTCAGGGGGATTTACATCTGAATAGACATGCACTCTAACCACTACCCCACCCTGGCTCTTTAAATGGTCTTTAAATGGTCTCCTGCCTCTGTTGCCATCAGCTAAGGTTACAGCAAGCCTAAAGGCGGTGAAGTTGGGTCTGCTGCCTACAACAGATGGAACAGAGCCTTCAGGCAAGGGGGACTAGGGCATTTCAACCTCCAGCACAACATGCAAGAGACTGGAGAATGGCCAGCCTGGAAGGAAGAAACTTCAAAGGGAGAAGGCAAGTTGAAATTCATTGCATTGCAATTTCTCAAGGGGTTCCACCTTATCACTTGTAGACTGAATCGGGACAAAGGATTTTTATCACACTACCTATGCTAATTGACTCTTGGATGCCAGCAACAAGTGGTTTAAGGTCACTGTTAATGCAATTTTCACTGCTCTTTTCTGCATTTCATTTCCCTCTGACCTCACTGTTTACAGTCCCCCGCCCTCAAAATGAAGCAACCTAGGATAAGATTTTATGCAGCTGATGAAGTTTATGCCAGAATAAATTTGTTGCATTGGTCTTTAAGGTGGCACAAAGCTCTTTGTTTTTGCAGCAAGAGAATAGCCCAGCTACCCCTCGGGAGACCAGGGGCCCTATTTTCAATCTCTAATATGCTGTAGGGGATGAAATCTCAATATTGTTGCATGCTACCCCAATCTCCGAGCTGTGAGATTCCAGGTGCCTACCCAAGATTCGTGTTTCTTTGGGGGAATAAGGCACAGCGGAGACTGTGGTGTCTTTATGATATATGGTTTATTTACGCATGTATACAGCCTGAGTCTACGATGGAGGGGCTCACAGCATGGACACCCCAGGAGGGTCTTGTTTCTACCACAGCCTTGGATTCAAACAGAATCATTCTGCTCTGACCCTCTGTCCAGCTTGCTTCCTTTACTAGCTACAATCTTTCCCCCCATCTAGGTCAAATTGCAGTCCCCCAAAACTCTACTTCAGACTCTGGCTTTGTCTTCTAACTCACTAGGAACTGGAGGGGCCCCACCAACTTTGCATCTGGCACAGAGCCTTTGTCTTCTTAGTGGCCCATTACCTTTCCTTAGGTCTCTAAACAGCTCATCTCCCAGGCGATGACCTCATAAGGAAACTAGTCTGGCTTATTTATCTTTTTAACACTTTCTGGGTCCAGGGATTAAGTGTCTGGCACCCACAAGCTAATAACAATATATTTGCACAGCATGAGGGTTTTGTTTTGCTTTCTTGCAGGATAATTCAGTAGGAAAGTTAAGGCTCTGCTCCATTCCTCTCTTGTCAAAAAGCGTGGATAAAAAGATGGCTTAGCACACCAGCCTGCAGAGCTCTCTCTCTCCCCCCCCCTCCACGCTGCCAGAGTTTCACTTCCTGTGGTTCTCTGTGTATCTTCAAGCCCCATTTCCCCCACCATCTGCCTGGAGCCCATCAAGGCACCCAGGAGGGGGGGAAATATTGTGGTAGTTTAATTGCACTGCCAGTTTATCTAACGATCTTCACCCGTTAAGTCCCTTGACAGTGGAAAAAACAAATAAACGGAAAAGAAAACATCATAGCCAGGCTACCTTAAACCCAATATCCTCCCTCTCTCTCTGCTTCTCAGCCTCTCCCACACAGCTATGTGTGCAGTTCCTGTTGCATGCTCTCCTTTTTTTCCTCTCTCTTTCACAATCTAAGAGCCAGCATGCTGGAACTCCTCAGCTATTTTGAGAAGCAAAACAGCTGTTGAAAGGTTTCTCAACAGCAGCAGCAGCAGCTGCTGCCTCCTGCACCCCTCTCTGGCCATGGCACTTCCAGCAGGCCCTGCACATGCTCAGGCTCTGCATCTTGCCCCCCTGCGGTCCTCATCACTAGGGGCTTGACCCCCGACTTCTGCCAAGCAAGATCTCCTGCAGGTTCTGACAGGGCTCTGCTTCCAAATCCAGCTGTCAGGTAAGGTAAGGTAAGGGGGCCACCCACTGCAGGGAGCACTCCTTTGCTGGCTTTTTAAGATACCTGTCTAGGTATGATCCCCAGAACCTCTAGTTAAACGCTCCCAAATGGTAGGGCTGGGAAGGTGACCCTGCTGGCCAGAGGAGATGAACTGGCTAGGTGGCTCCAAGGTCTGACTTAAATTCACATAAATCCAACTAGTAGCCAAGGATCCTTTTACGGCCCTCACTTTAAAAAAATGAACACTGGCCCACCTTTCAGAGCTGTGGCTGTTCTAAGGATTGCTGTGATAAACGGTGCAGGCTTAGCTCGCATTGTGGACCCCCAGATTGAATGCAGTCCACCAGTCAGGCTGTCAACTTTTCAGCAGGGCTCTGTAGCTGTGGTTTTAACCCCAGCATATTGTACACCTGTCAGCAGGTGATGCTTATCTCCATTCTGTTAAAAGCTGCACTTCAAGCTGCTCTGAAAGGCAAAAGAACAGGCCAGGCGGCTTTTCTTTCTTGGTCAGTTGGCAACTCTACCCTTGGCCCACATATGGTGGCATGCCCAGGGATCTGGTGCACCTCTTCCTTTTACTGGCATTGCAGGAACAGGACAGGCATGCTTGGCCGCCGATCACACTTTATGGAAGCCTAATGTATGTATTGCCTTTATGTGAAGAGGAAGGTAGGAATCTGTCTTATGCAGAGTGAGACCATAGGCCCATCTTGCTCAGGATTGCCTATGATGATTGATGGGGGTTGCAGACAGGGGTCTTTCTTTCCCAGCCATCCTGAAGATACACCTAGGACCTTCTGCATGTGAAAAGCAGGCCTTGCACCTGGGCAGATTTTGTTCCAAATTTGGATATCCCATATATTGTCATTTTGGTTTCTTTTTAATGTTGAAAGCGGCTCTCACAGGAAAGCATTTTAAAAGTCAACAAAATTCCACAACATTATAAGGAAGTTAAATAAATTCATAAACACACGGAGCATTGTTAAATATTACTGTTACTTTTCCTTCCTTTCTTCCTGTGCCTTCAAAGCAGAAGCATGGCATGCAAACACATTGAGAGCAAGCCTCACTTAACACAGTAAAGATCAGGGCCCTACCTAGACATGGAGGGAACAGGCTGCCTCTGTCAGCAGATTTTGGGTGTCATGAAAGGGTAGAAAATGAATTATTAGCATTTGTCTGCCAGGGAAGGGGAAATATGACTTGTGGGATTGTCTGCTTCAGGTTTCCAAATATTCCAACCAGCCTTGAGGCCTCTTGCACCTTGAATTGGGGAGTCATTTGCTGCTTTCTTTCAGGCAGCAAAATGTCTTGTGATGGCCCAGGTAAAGGTTCAGAGAGTTGCACCCTTAGGCAGGTGTAGCCTTTCCTGTGGCTTTATCTCCACCCTGGGATGAGCTACATTTCTTAGTTTCGTTTATTTAGCACACCTTTAGCTGTGAGGGCTCTGCAGCTCTTCTGGTTTTATTTACCCTATACCTTTTTATATCACATCTCAGCCCAGATCACCTGGTTAGGAGCAAGGGAAGCAGGGAGCAATCCCTCCCACCCCCACCAAAGCCAGACTGTGCTGTTCAGGAGGAACCTTGAAGGCCAGAGCTTGAGATAAGGAAATTAAGCAGGTGATGAGGCTTTTCTCTATTGCGTAATCTCCTGTTGGGAAAGGGGTTCACATGTCACATGTTTTTGTATGGTGAGGGCTGTCAGAGAAGCACGTATCTGGACTGGGGTCGCTTTGCATGATTTTTAAGTGCCAAACAATGACTTTCAAAACAGTCTTTGGAATGTTTTAGGAATCTGTCTTTGAATTCTTGTTTCGTTTTTGGCACATTAATCCCCCGGAGGCATAGAAATTGTGAAAATGTTAGAAGCAGGCTTCTCCATTTTAGCTGAAATATCTGAGTCAGGCTTCTAGCTGAGGGACGGAGGGGAAAGGACACAGACACACCAGTTTTGCTTCCTCCTTCTTAGAAGCAATGTGTTCACCATTTTGTTTTCTTTTTGAATATACCCTTTGAGTCTTATTACTTAAGCAAATTTGCAGGGGTTCTGGAGTCAAGCTGAACAGCAACACCATGGCCTGAACTGCACCCAGACCTTCACCTGAGTAACAAGCCTTGTCTGAATTCCATGTAGATATCTGAGTACAGTGGTACCTCGAGTTACAAACACCTCAGGTTACAAATGCTTCAGGTTACAAACTCCACTAACCTGGAAGAGTTACCTCGAGTTGAGTTTGCCCCAGGATGAGAACGGAAATCGTGTGCCAGTGGCATAGCAGCAGCAAGGGACCCCATTAGTGAAAGCACGTCTCTAGTTAAGAACAGTTTCAGGCTAAGAACAGACTTCCGGATCGAATTAAGTTTGTAACTAAAGGTACCACTGTACTACCATCAACAGAGACATATGCAACAAAGCATCAGAGAGGCACCTCTATCCTTCTTTTCCTTTCGCTTCCCTTTCGCAGACTGCTGTGATGTTGCAGCCCCCTGAAAATAAGACAACACAGCGGCCAACTTTCCTCTTCTTTCCACTGCAGGGCTGCTGTGCCTTTTAAGAACAGAAATTCAGCAGCCCATACTTTTCTCATCCGTCTCCCTGCATACCAGGGGAGAGTATCACCTGCTGAATGTCTGC
Source organism: Podarcis raffonei (assembly GCF_027172205.1). NCBI lineage: Eukaryota > Metazoa > Chordata > Lepidosauria > Squamata > Lacertidae > Podarcis > Podarcis raffonei. The sequence continues at coordinate 32,920,296 of NC_070609.1, forward strand.
TTGTCACATAAGTGTCCAAATAAAACTGGCAATGGGAAGCCCTCCTGTTTCAAACCAATAGTTCTTATCTTGCGCTTCTTTCTCAAGCTGGGAAGGTGTCCCTTTTGCTGAGTTCTAGCTTACTGCTGTCAATCTGTTTTGGTTATTTTATACAACGACTATAATCCCTTCCAGGTGTGGGAATGTTCAGGGATGCAGGAGAGGATATATTGTTTAATTATATCCTTTCCAACTTGTGTTAACAAGTTCTACAATTTAGCAGAGTAACATTCCCCTTTTTAAACTTGCACAGCGGATAGCGTTTGCCAGGCTTCTATAAACCTCTAAAATAAGTTTCCTGGTAAATACCCCTTTATTCCCTCATAAAAAGATAGACACGACACAGTCTTGTATAAAAGTATATAAAATAGTTTACTCACATTCTGTTCACAAATGGATCCCAGAAGGCAGACTTATGTTACAAAATATGTACACCTGGAATCTATCCCATGAAGAGATAGCCCCTTTGTCCTCTCTTGGCTGGAAGCATCTTAGAGAGCATCTTAGGCTAAGCAGATGTTGCTTCTTCGACAAATGGAGTCAGAGAGATAGATGGCGGCCTCCGCTGAAATATTTTGTTACCTGCACAGGTAAGGCCATGCCCACATCTAGTCCCATGCAGAGGAAGTCTGTCCCAGCCCAGAAAGAAATAGGAAGTTCCGACTGGCTAGTCCAGACATCCTCTTTTTATGTCCACTCTAGGGATGTTGTATTTGACTGCTCTGTGTTTCACATCCCACACCAGACGACCCATTTAGTCCTCATTCATCCTGATCAAAAACAGCCTTCCCCAACCAGGTGCTATTCGGATGTTTTTGACTACAACTCCCATCAGCCCCATACCAAAACTTTTGATCAGTGTGCATAATCTGTATGTTAGGCAGAAATGCTGAGAATTTGTGTCACATAACTGTATCTGGTCTTCTAAATGCTGTTCTGACTCACCTGCATCCGTCATATCTGTCTGCTCCTCCAACAGGTTCCGCTGGAAGGCCTTTTCTCTTCTACAGCCAGGTCCACAGGACTTTCTGGAGCAAAACAGACACATTTGCTGTCTGGGCCCAGCCTCTCCCTACCATGGAGTTTGCAGAGTTGATCAAGACCACCAAAGTGGACCATGTGGTGCTATCACGTCCAGGACTCCCGTCTGTCAAAGGGACACTTTGCATCACCAGTCACCACCTCCTTCTATCTTCCCAGCCAGGGGGAAACGAGGAACAGGGCCAGATTGAGCTGTGGCTTCTTATTCGCAATGTGGACGCCATTGAGAAAAGGTGACTGTCTCTCCCACATCATACCTCCCCTACCCCCAGCCCCAGCATCACTCGACCTGTTAAGAATCACTGCGGCTCCATATGCATGAAATCAAAATGCTGTTGCTTTGCTCCCCGGGTTGTGAACTAACCAAACTAAGCCTTACAGAACCTGAGCAAATCAGAACCCCTTCTATTCCCCCACACCAAGAACAACTTGCAAAGGAGCTGCAGTTTTTAAGAGAAGCATTGCTGAGCCTAAACCTGAGCCCAGATCGAGGTCTTGCAAAGTGACCTCAGTGCAAAATATTAGCAAATGATGCAAAGCTCTGGGGAAGGCTGTAGCTCAATGGCAGGACATTTGCTTGGTGTGCAGAAGGTCCCAGGTTCAGTTCCCAAAGGACATCTTCAGGCAGGGATGGGATAGACTCCCTGCCTGAAACCCTGCTGCCAATCGGTGTAGACAATACTGAGTTAGACATACCAATGGTCTGACTCGGTGTAAGGCTGCTTTTTATATTCCTATGTTGTTCCTATTGTGCCCACCTCAGGCTAGTGTCCTGGTTCATGAAGTCACACACCAATAGAAGCACAGAATTGTATAGTTGTAAGGGACCACAGGGGTCATCTAGTCCAACCCCCACAATGCAGGACTATTTTCCCCAACCTGGGACTTGAACCCAAAACCCTGAGATTAAGAGTCTCATGCTGCACCAGCTGAGCTATCCTATTGTGCTTAGCAGTACTATCAGAAGAAAGTGCTTTAGGAACATGGGGAATAAAATCTTCCTCTTCTATAATACTGAATTACTCCTTTCCTCTGCTCCAAGGTCCAGTTGCCACCTTTTACCCTGGCTGTGCTCCGCTGCTCTTTTAACAGCAGCCTAATGTGTGTACACTGAGCATGTGCTGTTTGAACCAAGTGCTGGGAAAGAGCCTTGCCTCCCTAATATATTCATCTCAGGCCGCTGTGAAAGGCCGAAGAGCAGGGCTGGGAGAGAAAGGCTGGTAACCCTGTTGGGATGGCAAAAAAATGTTGGGCCAAATGACCCCCAAATGACCCCCACATTTGGCTCCTTGTCAGATGATGATCAAACCAGCAACCGCCACCCAGACCACCAGCCTCTTGCATGCACCTGTGGCACAATGCTAACCTCTCCTCTTTCCTTCCTGTGACTCCCCAGCGTTCAGAATCTAAGTTGGTATCAAAGCGCCCGGACTAACGGCTCCCCCCCAGAAACCAGGTTCGCCTTTTAACTCCATTTCAAGCTGCAAGGCATGGCCACAGCTTAGAGGCTTAGTGTTTTTCTCCTCCTCAGCTTGCGTTGCTTGCCAAACTGGTGTGGGGCCTGAAGCAGTCCTGGGCTCCACATTTCCAGAAGACCCGCCTCATGCCTGGAAGATGCCTGCCATTATTTTCTTGAACCCTGTTTGTACAGGGAGAAATACGCACAAGTTATCCTGCCCTTGATTTCTGCACCTACAGTCAGGGCAGAGGGGGAGAGGGTGGATTGTGCCAAGTAGGTGATAGCCCAGGAAGGCATAATCTGAAGCAGAGCTCCCCAGAGCTCAGCCTCAGGAAATGTGGAAGAATCACAATGTGTCTCTGAGCATGTGCAGTGTGCCCATCCCTCACCTCTAAGTATCCACAGCCCCACCCGTTCTCACCACCTGAGTTATTTAATGCTGATTTTATTTATTTTTAAAATTATTTTATTTCATTTATTTTTATTTTTATAATATTTTTTATTAAGGATTTTCTTGTTTTATAGAAGTGTAGTGATTTTATTTCATTTATGTTACTGTTTTGGGGGGACACGGGGCGGGCAGGTGTGGAGGACTCCCTGGTCCTGAAAGGGGTAACTGTGCCCCTGAAGGACCAGGTGCGCAGCCTGGGAGTCATTTTGGACTCTCAGCTGTCCATGGAGCCGCAGGTCAATTCTGTGTCCAGGGCAGCTGTCTACCAGCTCCATCTGGTACGCAGGCTGAGACACTACCTGCCTCGCCAGAGTGGTACATGCTCTGGTTATCTCCTGCTTGGGCTACTGCAATTCACTCTAAGTGGGGCTACCTTTGCAGGTGACCTGGAAACTGCAACTAATCCAGAATGTGGCAGCTAGACTGCTGACTGGGAGTGGCCGCTGAGACCATATAACACCGGTCCTGAAAGACCTACATTGGCTCCCAGTATGTTTCCGAGCGCAATTCGAAGTGCTTGTGCTGACCCTTAAAGCCCTAAATAGCCTCAGTCCAGTATACCTGAAGGAGCGTCTCCACCCCTGTCGTTCTGCCCGGAAACTGAGGTCCAGCTCCGAGGGCCTTCTGGTGGTTCCAGCACTGTGAGGTTACAGGGAACCAGGCAGAGGGCCTTCTCAGTAGTGGCGCCCGCTATGTGAAACGCCCTCCCCTCAGGTGTCAAGGAAATAAACAACTAGCTGACTTTTAGAAGACATCTGAAGGCAGCTGCCGAGAGTGGCTGAGGAAACCCAGCCAGATGGGCAGGGTATAAATAAAAATTATTATTATTATTATTATTATTAATTTTAACACTGATTTTAACATTGTATTTTGCTGTAACCTGCCCTGGGACCCTGTGGAGAAGGGTGGGCAAGAACTTGTAGTAGTAGCAATAATAATAATAATAATAATGATGATGATGATGATGATGATGATGATGATGATGGAGGCTACCTCAATTAGAGGAGAATCCTTCCATCTGCAGACAGCATAGGAGGTTGCCTTATCCTGAGTCATACAGCTGCTCCATTTAGCTCAGTATTGTTTAGGACAGCCCACATGCCACGCTCCAGTTGCTGTTGGCTTAATATACATTCGAAAAGACATTTCTGCTCTTTGAGCCAGTTCTCCCGCCTCTGCTTTGCTTTCTGTCGCTCCCAGCAGGCTGCTCATGTGACTTCCTGCCCCTCTCAAACCGAGAGTGTGTGGCTGCTTGGGATTGTGGCCAAAGGCCTCCACACCCACCATGCTCATTGCTGCTGCCTCTTCTGCTGCAGAGAAGTTCGGGGGGGGGGGAGGAAAGTGTCTCTGGATCTTCCCCTATTTACTGCCCTTTTATTTCATTTCCCCCTGCAGGCTTGCAAACGCTTCGGGCACCATCACGCTCAAATGCAAAGACTTGAAAATTCTGCAGCTGGAGATTCCTGGGATGGAGGAGTGTCTTAATATCGCCAGCTCCATTGAGGTGAACAACATGCCCATCCCATGTAGCTTTATCTGAACTCGGATGTAGATAAATGCCCTCTGAACATGTGCAGAGTGCCTGTCATTGCCATAGTCAGCCCACAAATTCCTTGGAAAAAGGTAGCAGGGATGGTCCCTGCACCCCCTCTATAGCTGTCAACTTCCCCCCTTTTTTAAGGGAAATTCCCTTATTCCGAATAGGATTCCTCACAAGAAAAGGGAAAAGTTGACAACTATGACCCCCTCCAATGGTAAATTAAATTACCTTGGCCTTTGAGGGAAGGAAAAGCACTTTGTAGCAGCTCAAAATGACAACTAGAGCATAGGATGAGTAACTCAGGTTTCCCTTATCTCCCCCAAATCATAACAGGAAGGCAAAGACATAACTTAAATTCTGGTTCTATTAAAAAAAAAATATCTGTGAGTTTGGAGGGTCCAAGTTGAGCCTGTGAGTGTCAGTACCTGAATCTAGACTGCTATGGTGGCCCGCAGCCAGCATTCCTGACCTGGGGTTGCTAGCTTGAGTGGCCTACTCTCTCGACCAGCCGAAGGGGGCAGGAGGCTTTGCTAGACCAGACCTACCCCCTCCAGAAAAGCAGATCTCGCTGGTGCATGTGTATGCCTTCTTCAACCAGGTGCTCTCCAGATGTTTTGGACTACAACTCCCATTGACCCCTGCTAACACAGTGATTGTATTTGTAGCCAGAAATATCTGGAAGTGCTGACTTGGGCTGACCAGTCATTCAAAACATCTGCAGGGCCCTAGGCACACACACACACACACAGTCCCAGTGCACATGTCACTGTAAACCATGGTTAATGGTTAGTCATGCATGCACTAAGCTGGGCTGTTTGCACTTCCCCAGGCACACTTGGGAGAAACAAATGATCCCTGGCTTAGCGTAGTTTCAGTCCCAAACTATAACTAGTAATCCAAGAACAAACCATTTCACTGTCAAATAGCTCTTACCACTTATAATAAACTACTCTCTTCTTGTAATTTGGATCCTTTGTTTCAGATCCTTCCCTCTGGAGCAGCAGAAAACAAGCTTGCTGCTACATCTTCCATAGGACAGCCCTTCAGATATTTGAAGATACCGTATTTTTTCATGTCTAACACGCCCCTGTCTATAACACAACCCCCTATTTTGGGGGACTCAAAGTTAAGAAAATGGGGGGGGGAGATTAACCAGAATTGTTGAGCTTTTTGGGGGGAGAAGTTGCTCAGAGTTGTTGATTTTTTTGGGGGGGGGATGCCCACATTTGTTTAGCTTGGGAGGGGTGGTGGGAGATTGCTGGAAATTACTCACCATAATGACTGGTGCAGACGATAGCACACATCGCAGAAGCCAACTGTCGCCTCCCGGTTGCCGCTAGCAGCAGCAAATCGTATTCACGATTGGCGCACCAGCAGCCAATCAACAGCAGCCCTTGACACAGCCAACAAACAGCCGCAGCTACAACCAATTGCCCATCAGCCCTCAGCACTACCCATGTATAAGACGACCCCAAATTTTTAACATGGTTTTGGGGTAAAAAAAAAACCTCTAGTCTTATACACGGAAAAATACGGTATTTGACAACCTCTCAGTTGTCTCTTCTGCAGGCTAAACATACCCAACTCCCACAGATTAGGGATCAGCAACTGCTTGCCCTCTGCCCAAAATCCTGCCTCATGAACAATACATGGAGCCAACCCAAAAAGGGAAAAGAGAAACCAAGGCAATGGGATTTGTCTGAAGGCTATTCTGCCCAGGGTTGGGAGAAGTGACTTGCCCCCCACTATTCTCTGTCTCCTTTGTCTCCCTGGGTCTCTGGTGAGGCCAGTTGCCGACCAGCATGCAGCTACAACTATCTTCTACCCCCCCCCCCCAGGAAGCAAAAACTAATGAAGTGCTGCAGTATTGCCAATCAACACAAATTACCCGTCTTTGTAACAGCAACTTTTATTTATTGGATTTCTTCCAAGGAACTCAGCCCACAACCTGTTTTATTCCCAGAACATATGAGAAGCTCCAGGTCACTGACTCATGGCCACACGTCAGAACTGGAACCCAGGTTCAGTCTGATGCTGTGACCACAAAGGACCCCGTTGATAGGAAAGAGGAAAACTTGCACCTCCCAGGCACATACCTGAGTTGCTCCCATGCAGGCGGCAGGGGGGGCAGCTTTGCCTTACAAACACTGGCCTTAGAACATGGGTAGGCAAACTAAGGCCCGGGAGCCGGATCTGGCCCAGTCACCTTCTAAATCCGGCCCGTGGATGGTCCGGGAATCAGCATGTTTTTACATGAGTAGAATGTGTCCTTTTATTTAAAATGCATCTCTGGGTTAATTGTGGGGCATAGGAATTCGTTCATTATTATTTTTTTCAAAATATAGCCCAGCCCCCCACAAGGTCTGAGGGACAATGGACAGGTCCCCTGCTGAAAAAGTTTGCTGACCCCTGCCTTAGAAACACCCAGAAGTGACTGGGGGGTGTTGCAAGACTGGCTGCAGGAGGGGCTGGCTTGCATCCCGCAGGCAGCACAGAAAGGCTCTCTGGCTCTTTGGCAAGAGTTGCTGCTGGCCTGTTTATTTGTTCGTCACTAACCCGCTAGCAAAGGCAGCCTCTGTTCACCTCGGGATTTCCTTGTTGGAAGGCAAACAATACGGAGAAGTGGAAAAGCATGAAAAAGATCCAAGTTATTTTTCCACATCAGGCACCATTAACCCTTCCAGAGGGATGTCCCTGAGCAGCAAGGCAGCGATGGCAGGAAAGGTCATCACTTCCCCAGGATCCAGTTCTGAGAAGCCAGAGCTGCGCATGCAGTACTATTCAGAATGTCATGTGAGATGCACTCAAGGCCACCAGTGCTGCCTTGACTGGCCAACGACATATAGTTGTGTGGCTGGGCAATGCAAAACACTAACACCCAGACACACACCCCAGTATTATTATTTTGCAGTATCTCCCTCTCTGGCTTCTGAGATGCTTGCCCATATGGTTCCAGGCATCTCTTTGCAGCCATAAGGACTATAATATCTTCTTCTTTTTTAGAGTAAAAGCTGGCACCCTGATGCATCAGCCCAGCCTTGCTCTATCGGTAACAGCACTGAACAGAAAAAGGGTGGGGAAATAGCCCACAAAATAAGGAGAGGGTGCTTTGGTGCAGGAGAACACACACATCCATCTGACAATTTTACCTGCACAAACTCCTGGCTGCTGCAACTCATGAAGCTCAAGGCTTTCAAATTATTATTATTTCTAAAATTTATATACCGCTTGATTGTTTAGAAACCCTCAAAGCGGTTTACAAAAATAATTCTAGACACTGGAGATGTTTTAAGTCTATGCCGCTCCCTCTTCCCCATGGTTGGCAGAGCCAGAGCCCCTTAAGCAGGTTGTTTAGGTAAGTTGCCGGGAGTGGGGGGCTGCCGGTTCAAAAATACACAGTTGGTCTCGGCCAGCCTTCACCAACCCGGTGCCATTTACATGTTTTGGACTACAACTCCCATGAGCCTCATGCTGGCTGGGGCCGATGGCAGCTGCAATCTGAAACATTTGGAGGCCCCCAGACTGGTGAAGCCTAGGTGTGGGGAAAGCTCTGGGGATGATCCACCACCCTTGTTCTCTTGCAGGCCCTCTCCTCCGTGGAGTCGGTGATGATGACGTACCCCTTCTTCTACAGACCCCAGAACATGAAGCTGGAAGACGGGTGGGGGCTGCACCGCCTTGAGGAATTCTACCAGCAAATAGCTGCAGATGTGAGTCACGAGGGTCTGTGGTTTTGCAGAGGCAAAGAAAAGCAGGGGTGGTGGCTGAGGGGGGCAACTTTCCTCCCCTCCATGTCCAAAGGAGCAGCACCCCTTCACTCCCTGCCAGCCTTGCAGTTAGTGTGGACCACAAGCCATATTGCCCAGAGCAGAGCAGGAGTCTGCCGCAGAAGACAAGCCACTCCACCACCATGTGCATGCGTGCACACACACACCATTCACCCGGGCACCCATCAAAATGTCTTGTCTTCCCCTAGGGCAGGGCAAGCAATCCCACCCGATAGCCATCTCTTGACCCTGAACTGCCTCGTCCCCATATCCCATAAAGGGTGGTGTGGTGGGACATTTAGTCCCTGGAGGGGACACCCAACTGGATGACAGCATCAAAAGAAATAGTATTCTACTTGCCACTGGACTTGACAATTTCCAGATAAAATTTCCTCTTTTTTTTCAAATTTCATTTTCATTTTACACTTGAAACAATAACATTTCAAATAAAAGAAACAGACAACTAATATTGACTCCGCTTCACCACCACCCCTTCCATGGTGCATTTTATTACTTTCTTTTCCATTACTTAATTCTAATTTCTCCCTATATCTTATTTTCTACTTGACACTGGACTTGACAATTTCCAAATAAAACTTCCATTTCAAAAAATGACCAACTATATAGAATCTACCTTAAAAATTGTATATAATCATTTATTTTATCTACATATGACTAAACCCCTGATTAAATGTAACATTTTTTTAAAGGCTGCTATTATAACAAGGGTTCCTCCAACTTAACTGCCCTGATCCTTTCCTTTGGCCTGAAGTTTCCTTGCAGTTTAAAGAAAACCGCACCACACACACACACACACACACCAACCTGCCACTGTGGGGGTTGGTGGACACACACCAAAGACAATGGGGAGGCTGAGGGAGGAGCTCAGTGCCAAACAATTGGGCTGCTTCTGGCTGAATGAGAGCAGTTCCAGACCTCTGCCTTACAGGCTACGAGAAACAATCTGACGTTGACCCACTTCCCAGACAGGTGCCTGGAGGCTCAGCTATGTCAATGAGGATTTTGGGGCCTGCTCCAGCTACCCGCCTGTTGTCATCGTGCCAACCAAAGTGGAGGAGGGAGCCCTGAGAGAGAGTGCCCGCTTCCGTCAGGGGGGACGATTCCCCATCCTCAGCTATTACCACAAAAAGAATGGGACAGTGAGTCCACCTTCATTTCCAGTGTCTCTTTCCTGCACCCGTCTTCCCACAGACAACCCACTCCTAGTCTCCTGTGTTATTCTGCGGTGGTGAGTGGTGGTGACGGAGCTTCAGAAAACAAGCTTGCCTGTTTTGTCTGAAGCTGAGCAAGTTATGGGGGGGGGGAAGCATGTCACTTATTTGGTAAATTAGTAAGGCAAGAAATGGTGCAATGTGAACTTGCATAACTGATGCACAGTTGTTATCTGTCGTGCAGTTACATTAGGAAGCTCCCTTGGCATGAGCCAGACCACTGGTCCACTAGTGAAAATAGTCCTCTGCTCAATTATGGTCTGGGAAAGAACACAGGAAGGGAGCCTGATGCAAAGTCTAGCCAGCTCAGCACCTCTCTGGGGTTTCAGACAGGGGTGCCCTTTCCCAGCCCCATCAGAGGACTGAACCTGGACCTTTTGCATGAAAGCAAAAAGACTATCCTCTTTAAAAAGATACTATGGCATTTGAAAAGGTTCAGAAAAGGGCAACCCAAATGATCAAGGAGGGGATGGAGAGCCTGCCTTGTGGAGAAAGGTTGCAGCGGGTGGGACTTTTCAGTAAGAGGCAACACGATAGGAATTTATATAATTCTGCATGGTAGGGAGAAAGTGGGAAGAGAAAAACTCCCCCCCCCCCATAACACAAGAACTTGCAAAGTTGAATGTGAGAAGATTCAGGACAGATAAAAGAAACTGCTGCAAGCAGCTATGGAGCTATGGAACACATTCCCCCAGGAGGCACTGAGGGCCACCAACTTGGCTGGGCAAATTCATGGAGGTCATGGCTATCAATGGCTACTAGCCGTCATGGCTGTGCTCTGCCTCCACAGCTTCTAAATAGCAGTTCCTGGAAACCGCAGAAGGGGAAAGAGCGCTCTTGTGGTTGGGTCCTGCTTGTGGGTTTCTCGTTGGGGCAGCTGGTCAGCCACTGTGAGAACAAGATGCCAGGCTAGATGGGCCAACGGGCTCTTCTTCTGCACTTTATTACTGAGCTAGAGCGGCCCCTGTTGCAAAGGATATTATTATCATTATTATTATTACCTCATGAAATTTATACACCACTTGATTGTAAAAGCAAAACAAAATCAGAGTCGTTTACAAAAAATAAAATAAAATCATCAATGAGAAAAATTAACAGCAATAATTTAAGACTTTCAGAAAGCTAAAACAGCAATAGACTAAAACCAGATGAGAAAGGATTGACTCCCTTGGCCCCTATGGCAGCGTTCCTGCGGGGATTTGCAACGGCCACCGCAGGGCGAGAGAGCAGAAAAGAACTGCTCTGGTGCCGCCACAGAAGCCCCCTCGCCCCCACCATCCTTTTCATGTTGCTTTGGCAGGTGATGCTCCGCAGCAGCCAACCGCTGGTGGGGCCCAACCGGAAGCGCTGCCAGAAGGATGAACTGCTGCTGCACGCTGTGCTGGCAGGGGGGGACCGTGGCTTCGTCCTGGAGACCAGGTCAGCGCAGGCAGCCAAGCAGGCAAGGATGCTGGGGGGAGGCACAGAGCACCGGAGCGCCTATCCTGGTTGGAAGAGATTTCACCGACCTCTGGAGAGGTGAGCATGCCCTCTGGGCCCCAGAAATGAAATGGGGCAGTAGTTAATCAGAGCTCAACCGTCTAGCTCAGTGGGTGGCTTTGGGCTGGTGACCGTCTCTCTGTCTAACCCACCTCCCAGGGTGGTTGTGTGGATAAAACAGGGAAGGGGGAACCACATTTGTATAAACTCCCTGAAGGAAAAGTGGGGTATGAATGTGAGAAATAAAATAATGAGCAGGGCATACCAGGACACAAATGGAATGAAAAACCGATTTTGAAAGAAAAGTCGATTTTAAAAGAAAAAGTCCAAGAGAAGGGAAGAGATGGATGTTCTTCTTAAAGCGCAAAGGAGAATAAGCAGAGCTGGGTGTGGTCTGTGCTTGTGGCTCTGTCTACTTTGCAGGCATCACCTGGTTTACAGGTAATTTCTTCTGCTGAGTTAGCACAGGAAATATCACTCTGATGATGGTTCTGGGATCAAATTACATTTCTCTAGATCCCAGACTATTTTCTTTTTTTATTCTTCATATCAACAATTTTAAAAATACAATTTCAACAGTACCTACCCCCTCAAAGCTCGCATCTATAACCGAACAAGTTAATAGCTCAAAAAGTAAAAGGCGGCTCTGTTGGTCCTTAATTCTCCTCCTGTCTCAAATTCACAAAAAAAACCTGATTGCCATTTGCTCCGATTCAGCAGCAGAGCACAGGTTTTCCTGAGGAAAGTGCAGGGACAAAAAAAAACAATACTCAGACATGGAGCTTTAAAAACACGGCAAAAAAGGAAGTAGGGATGAGCAGAGGCATCCATCCTCCGATTGTGGAAGGAGAATGTAGCTTTCATGGCTAGTAGCCACTGAATGGCTTATCCCCCACATATTGACCAAGTCTCCTTCTCTCTCTCTCTTTGCTGCTTCCCTGCCAACCCCCCCCCCCAGGGGTCGTCCCCTCCAAGAGAGTTTCATCAAGCTGGTGGAGGCTTGCAATGACCCATCCCACAGCATGGACCGCTGGCTGAGCAAGCTTGAAGCCTCCAAATGGCTGTACCACGTCAAGGAAGCCTTGAGCACCGCCTGCCTTGTGGCCCAGTGCATGGACAGGTACTGATGCAGGCGGGGAGACCCAGACACCTCCCTCTCCCCCATCCTCTGCAGCAGGCTGAGGCAACAGGGGCTCAGGTGAACTCTGCAGAGGCAGGCGGAGAATAGACTAGAAAGGGGGATTAGAAAGGAGGGCTGAGAAGATGGGAGGAAAAGTCCCTTGAGCAGGGCCACATTTCTGTTGGGCTGGGCAGGGTGGTGCCAAGCTACTGGGCATTCTGTGGCTTGCTTACAGGGAGGAGGCCTGCGTCCTGGTGCATGGAGCCGAAGGAACGGATACGACCTTGCTGGTGACAGCCCTTGCCCAGGTCATCCTGGATCCCAACTGCAGGACACTCACCGGGTTCCAGGGGCTGCTGGAACGGGAGTGGATACAGGTACCTGCGCTGGGTGGGGCTTCAAGTGCCAGGGCTCAGTCTGAAGGGTGCCCTGCATCTTCAGATCCTATGGGATTATCCTCCGCACACCCTTTATCTCTGGCTTTACGTACTGACTCTCGTTATAAACCAGCCTTTTCCACAGAGGATAAGGATACCATTAGCTCCTAATTGTGAAGGCTATACGGTACCCTTGAGCAGATCTTTCTATATGGTGGATCTTTGCCAGGTCAGTCTACAACTCCCATCAGCTCCAGAGAGCATGGCTGTGTGATGCTGGGATTGATGAGAACTGGGAGTTGTAGTCTAAAATTATCTGGCGTCCACCAGATTGGTGAAGGCTGCTAAAAGCCATTCAAGCAAGCCTGTGTGCTAGAGGTATGTGTGGCCATCACACACGTGTACATTCATGTGTGCATGTGATTGTGCATGCACACAGGAGGCCATAAGGACTAGCAACCCCCTTTTTATGTTCCCACCTGCCCACTGCTCCTTGCTCCTCCTCTCCTCCCAGGCTGGCCATCCGTTCTGCCTCCGCTGTGCCCACTCTGCCTACTCCCACGTCCGTCTCAAGCATGAGGCGCCCACCTTCCTCCTCTTCCTTGACTGCGTCTGGCAGCTGGGGCGCCAGTTTCCCTTATCACTGGAGTTCAACGAGGGCTTCCTCTTGGCGCTCTTTGAGCACAGCTACGCGTCTCCCTACGGCACCTTCCTGTGCAACAACGAGAAAGAAAGGTGAGGCAAAAGTTGGGAGAGCGATACTGAGACTATAGGCAAAGAGGCTTGGCAGCGGAGTGGGCATCAAACAGCTTGGCCAGGTCTTCAAAATGTCATCCAATGATTTGAACTGGGTCTTTGCGCTTTCATAGGCAGCTGCCCTATAGAGTCAGATCATTGGCTCATCTAACTCAGTCCTCTCCACACCAGAGGCGGGGAACTGGATCCAGCCAGCCAACCAGATCCTTAAATCTCCAACATGCCCATGGACAGGATCCCAGTGATTGTCAGGGCTTCAAACCATAGAGCTGAGAGCTGATGGTTGGTTTCCTGTGCCCTGGGCTTTGCTGGCCTACAAGCCCCCCTTTGGCCCAGTGGCATCCTTATTTTTATAGGGGCAGGTGGGCAAGGCTTGGTTGAAATGGCCACACAGGCCAAATGGGGGAGGCCTGGCAGGCCTACTCTAACTGACAGCAGCTTGCCACGGATTCAGGCAGGGGTCTTGCCCAGCTGTGCCTTGAGATGCCATTGACTGAACAGTAAACCGTCTGCCACTAAGCTATGGCCCCGCACTGCCAGAAGGTATAGAGGTATAGAGGCTGCCAGAAGGTATAGAGGTGTCCTCCTGAACTGCGACTCCTCCAATCTAATGGCAGTCAGGGCTAGGGGAAAAATTGATGGCAACAGCTCAAGTGTTCACAGCAAGCTCACACAATCAAAAGGCCATGGGACATTCCAATGCAACTCTTGCATTGTTACTGGCTCTTATAAATTACAGCGCCACATGGTGGAGGTGAAGAGCAGGAAAGGCAGCACTTCTGCACCATGGTAGGTGCCCCTAAAAACTAGCCCCGTGCAGGTTGAGTGATTATATAAATCCACACACACACAAACACAAATGCAGAGGCTGGTGCCCCTGCTTGCATTGTTCCCCAACCCCACCTACACCTCTGCCAACCACTCCAGCCCCATCCTTCCCTTTACATCTCACCCAAACCCCCATCCTCACACAGCTCCTGTGTCCCACCACCCCTGCTTTATTCAAACCTCTGCTGTTGTTAAAAACCACCATTTTTAAACCTGCCTATTCTTCTGCTCCCCTCTCCCATCATGCAAAACCAGGTTTGTAGTGTGGAACTACAAATCCTCTAATGGAGACTTTGTGGTGACACCCTTACATTTATATGTGTATAGGAGAGAGCGACAGACAAAGAGAACACACACACACACACTAATTTCACAGGGAAATGTCACCATCAGGTGAGAAATTGCCACCGTGCTTTCATGGTTACTCGTTCTTACGGATGCAACCCCCATGTGGTGAAACAGAGATGCAGCCACAAGATGGGAGGGGCACCCAAAAGCTACAAGTACAAAACAGCTTACGCACATCCGATTGCGGTTGCTCACATCAGCCCTCTCTATTGTCAAGATCTCAGGATTCATTGTCATTGTAGATCTCAGGATAGGATTGGGGAACTCGCGGCAATCTTTCATTCTCTATCACTGGCCACATTGGCTGTTGGTGGGCACTACAAGGTCTCCCTCCTTGCCCTAACAGGAGTGCTCAAGTTTCTGGTTCAGACCCTCCCAGCCAGCCAGACCCTCCCTCCAGGGTTCCCCTCCTACCCCCAAGCTGCAGGCTAGTTCAACATGTGCAGCACCTGTGTATTTTATTATTAAGCACTTCTCCACATTCTAGCATAGCCTTTACCAACCAGGTTTCTTCCAGAGATTGGTGAAGACTGTTCTAGCTCAGACCTACCCCGCAAGAGGAACTAAAATGTCACCATCTCCCCCTGCAGGAAGCTCTGTGAAGTGAAGGAGAAGACGCACTCACTCTGGCCCTGGCTGAACAGCAAAGGGGAGGAGTTCCTGAATCTGCTCTATGCACACAACCCCTTGGTTATCTGGCCATCCGTGGAGCCGCAGAGTTTGCTACTCTGGCAAGGTAGGATCGATAAGCCCATTCTCTCTCAAAATAGGGACATCAAGTTGCTTTATTTGGACTCTGTAACCAAACCCAAGCCCCCCACCATATCAGAACAGAATTATGAGAGGAATTCAATATAGCACTAAAACAAATGTTTCATCAGCACAAGCGTTTCCGGTTACATGATGGAAAAGCCTCCTCTCTCCTTCCCCCAACTTGCTTTGAAGCATGGAGGGAGTAGAGGAAGGCCCACTGCACTAGCAGGAACCCAGTGCTGGCAGTCTTCTTGAGGACTTGAAACTTTATTTTTTTTAAAAAAAACCATTGTTTTGTGTGGACAACTTTGTATTGCTAATTTCCATTACAAACATTTTAAAATGGGGGGGGGGGGTTCCTTTTAAAGAAACCTTAGTTAACTTTAGCAATTTCTCTTTTACATTGGGGTTTCAAAGAACATTTCGTTTTAGTCCTTTGCAATTGTGGTGCAATCAAATTGTCAGTTTAACCTTTTATTGCATAATTTCACTGACTGATTCAGATTATGCTACAACATGCCCATTTGGGATATCCAAATACCTTTCCTATTCCTTCAGCTGCGGCATTTTACTCGATATTCCTCTTCCAGACTATTACTGTTATGGTGATACTGCTACCATCCCAATCACAGCAAGAGCCCAGAGTAGAAGGGGAGTAGAAGAGGAAATATCTTTAATTACTACTTTTTCAACCTGCTGTATATGGGGATATAGATATTAATCTAACAGTTTCCTACAGGCTTATTCCTCCGCTGGGTCCGCTCATCCCACCATCTAGATGACGCATGGGGAGAAATTCAGAAAATAATGAAGTCCACACAGGAAGACTGAGCGGGATGGCACCAAAGCAGACTGCAGCACAAGCCAATTCAAAAGCAGAAACCAAAGAACTGGGTAGGAAAAGATCAGCCACAGCCTGGTTTCTGCTGTGCTGGAAACCAGCAAGCACAGAGCTATCAAGGAGAGTAAATGGTGCTAAAGTCTGACAATTAAAAGACACTTCATGTTGGACTACACAAGTTGCCAGATCTTTGTGTAGTCCAATTATCCAGGCTTCTCATCAAGGAAATAATCCTGTGCTTAGAGAAAGTTTGGCAAGTGGGCAAAGAGTTTGGTGGGGTTTTCTCCAGAATATGATCTTAAAAACTGAAACTAGGAAGTTTCCCCCAGAATCACAACTTAGTTGAATATGTCCTTCTACAGAATCAGGCCATCCAGCCCAGGGCCATCTCCCCTAGCTTTCCCTTCCAAGTGGTTTTCCAGACTTGTGATTCCCCTCTGCCCTAGGGAGCACAGCCATGCTGGTTGAGGCTAATGAGAGTTGTGAGTCCAAAACATCAGTTTGGGGAAAGCTTGATCTACTCCAACTGGGAGCAAGTCTCCAGCAGAGCAAGAGCTTTCCCTCACCTTCCTCCCAAGGGCCCCTTTTTTAAACCAGGAAATGCCATGGGGAATTGAACCTTGGCCCTTCTGCATGCAAGGCATTTGCTGGGCCACTTGGTCCAACAAGAGAATAACAGCATTTATGCCTTTTATTCTGGTTTTTGGACACCTGAGATGTGTCTTTTTAGTACAGTACCTGCCCTATTCTTCTGATTGTAAGGCGTGCTGGCTCAGGCCAATGGCCCATCTAGTCTGGCACCCTGTTCTCACAATGGCCAACCAGATGCCTACAGGGAATGAGCAAACAGAACAGGAGCACAAAAGCACTCTCCTATGCTGCCATTTCCAACTCCTGTTCAGAAGTATTGCTGCCTCCAGCTGTGTAGGAACAGCATAGGCATGGCTGGTAGCCATTCACAGCCCTCTCCTCCAGGACTGTTGTTCTGACTGATTTTAATATTCTGTTTTTATACGGTTGTAACTTGCTGTGGGACCTTGTGGTGAAGGATGGGTAAGAAATCCAGTCAGTACCATTACTACTACTACAAATGCCCTGGGAGTTATGTGCATCTTGAGAAAGGAAGGAAAATTCTGCAGCAAGGCCACCCAAATCCTGAGGCTAAATTCTAAGGCCCATGTAAACTATTCCCCTTCAACAAATCTGCATAAAAATGACCAAGTGTTAAAAGAGTAACAAAGAAATAAACAGCTAAGAAATTCAAACACACTCCTACTGTAGCTGGAAACAAGAGTGAGGATTTATTATTTCCTTCTGTATAACTTTTATAAATATGCCAAGCATGGCAGGAAGTAGCTGTTCCCAAGGACAGACAAGAAGCTGGACATTCTCGCATTTCCCCAGAACACAGCAGCAGTTATAGTGCACCGTTCTCTGCTTCAGTCTGTGCATCCCCACTAAACCTCCTTAGAAACAGACAGAGATCCAGAAGGCAACTGTAGAAAGGGGAGAAGGATGGGGCTGGTTCAAACTTCAAACTCAAATTCAAAGTACTGGGGATCAAAATAATGGATGCGAACATAGCCGTCCTCTCCACCGCTGCTGTAACTGAAAGCAGAAACAAAGCAGAAACAAAGTTACAGATTCGATTCCAGGAGTTCCAGATTTGACCCTGGTGAGATGCACACTCGCTTAGAACATAGGGAGATGGACATCCTTACCTCTTTCCATCAGGGTGGAAAGCGACACTGTTAATAGGGCCAAAGTGGCCCTTGACTCTCCCAAACTCTTCCTCAACGCCCAGGTGGAAGAACCTAGAACCACAAAGGAAAAGGCAGTGAGATACAAGCAACAGAGCCCAGAGTTTGATGATGAGAATATCTTCAACATACCTCACTGAAGAGGTAACCATTGCCTACTGGTTGCTTGGGGAATTGACTGCATCGCCCCCATCACAGGAATAGGAGAAGCCATAATTTGCTCACCTGGCCTCAAACTTGCCAATCCTGGTGGAAGTGGTCGTCACATCCATGGCCTCCTGTCCACCACCCAACACCACCTGCCAGAGGGAATGGGGGGTGGGGAGAGAACACCTCAGTCACACACTCCTTTGTAATGTGTTAATGGGCCAAGGACTCAAGAGCCCAACATACTGACCAAGGATAGCCTAACTTCTGTCTACAGTCTGGTAACCTCTAGATTAGATTACAGCATGCATTGTACATGGGGCTGCTTTTGAAGGTGCTTCAGAAATTGCAGCTAGTGCTATAGAGTCTTGTGTGTCTTAGGACCCCAATACCTCAAGGACCACCTCTCCCCATATGAGCTGACCCAGACCTTGCAATCATCATCTGAGGCCCTTCTCCATGGGGCCCCACCGCAGGAGGTCTGGAGGGCGGCAACATGCAAGAGGCCTTTTTCCGTGCTGGCTCCCTGCTTGTGGAATGCTCCCCACCCCCCGGGGTAGCTTGCCTGGCACAATCATTACATACCATCAGGTGCCAGAGGGAAAAACATGTCTCTTCCACCAGGCCTTTGGCTTCTAATTATCTGTGACCTCCTTCAGTGGGTGGGGCATTTTAAAAATAGGCCTTTTTTTAAAATATGAATGTGTTTCAGAGTTTTTTCCTGTTTTGTTTAATGCTGGTTTTAATGTGTGTGTTATTTATTGTTGTAAGTCGCTGTGGGTAACATTTGTTTTTTAAAAAGTGACCAATAAGTTTAATAATAAATAAATACTTAAATACATAAATAATATACTGATGTTCCAGTGTCCACCTGAATTCTAGGAACTCTTCCAGCAACCAGACAACAGGGATGACAATCAATACTCTAAGCTCTGGCCCACCTGAGTGTCTCCAAGGGATAGGGAAATGGGGAAGCCTAGCCAATGCTCCCTGCTTACTCTTTCACTCTTGAGTCTTGCCCCTCCATCTCTCAGTGTATTGTCACATCACACCTACCCAATCCTACTGAAGCCAGGTGGAGCTGGCAAAGGAGGCAATGCACAACCAACAGCATATATTCAAAAGGTAACATAGAGTCTAGCATCTCTGTGTCACATGGGGAAGATCCTCCACAAGCCTCTGGGACTCTATGAATGTCTAGCTATAAGGACAGGTGGGGATGCCCCAGGACAAGGGAGAGGTGCCCCATCTGGCCCACCAACATACATGATCAAAGATGGGGGAAAGGGCTGCGGAGTTCACTGGCCGCTCTGTCCGGAACGTCTTCAGGTGGTCAAGCGTCGTGCAGTCAAACAGCTGCAGAGGAAGAAGTGAATTGGCAGGAGCCTTCTTAGCACATTCATCTCTTAAAGACGCAAAGCATCAGAGTCCTGGGAAAGGTCACAGTCGCCTGCCCTGGGAATCCCACAATATAATGTCTAACCAGCTGAGCACCCGAAGCAGACTTCTCAGCCACTACAGAGACCACCCAAAAGCGACGGCAGCAGGTAGCCCATCGGCTGCAGCAAGCACAAAACAGACCTCAGAAGCCAAGGAGGGCTGCTTCTGCTTGATGGTGCATTATGACATGCACTGATTTATTACACTGTTTTAAGCAATCTTCAGTCCTTTGGCCAGCTGGGACAGGAGTACCAGGCTGTGCCACCAATTCCAAACAGGAAACTGATACTTGGTGCAAGCAACTCTTGTGCCATATCAAACTTAAGAGCCTGGCAGCTGGATCAGGCCAATGGCGTATCTAGCTCAGTGGCCACCCAGATGCCCAAATGGGAAGCCTGTAAGCAGGACTCCGGCACAAGAGTACTCCCTTTACTTGTGATTCTTAGCAACGGGGTGTCAGAGGTGTACTGCCTCCAACAGTGGAAGTGGAACCTATTCATAAAAGCCTTCTCTTCCAGCACTTCCTAGTGTGCTAAAACACGGATGGGGAGTATGAGAAGCTTCCTTTCGGGGTGAACTTTTTACCTCTCAGTGACTACTAATGGGTTTCGCACACAGTGCCAAGACAATCTCTCACCAACCCCAAATTCCACACTTAAGAGGGCAAATCAGGGAAAGATGCAGGACGCACCTTGGCAGTGTTATCCTTGGAGGCAGTGATGAACATGGTCATGTCTCGAGAGGTCTGAATGTCATTGATCTGTTTGGTGTGCTCCTTGACGTTCATGAGGACCTCTCCTGACTAAGAGAGGAAAGAGAGGTGAAGGAAACTGAGCACCTCCAGACCAATGGAGGGAGAAGCCACATCTTTCTCAAGTCCTGAATATAACAACAACAGTAACACTAATAGAACATATTTACAGTGTTCGATGCATTTCACATATGGCTCAAGAATTCATACAATCTTGTAAGATGGGACAGTATTACCATCACCATACTGCAGACAGGGAAGGGCTCAGGTGAAAGATGTCAACTAGCTCACATTGTTAGCTACTAGTTATAGCAGTTGTCATTATCACCAATCTTACAGAACAGAATTACTATGGTAACTGTTAGAATTAGTGACCCCTAGCTGAAGCTCATGGGATGGCCTTCAGATAATCATTCCCTTTCTATCTAGTTTACCTCAGAAGGTGGTTATAATGGTAAACGATATTTATTTTAAAGCATTTTTTGGCTGCTTTTCTGAGCAAAGCCCATCCAAAACAGCTTACATAATAAAAAAGAGAAAAATAATACAAAACATTAAACTTAAAAACAACAACTCTTTAAAAAAAAAAGAATCAGGGGAAAATAAACATAATTCAACAGGACTGCAAAGCACATTGGAGAAAAAAGAATCCTCATCCAGATGGCTGGATGTGGTTTGTCATTTGGTTATCACAGTTCCAACCCACACTAACCTTTGCACTGAACTGGTTCAACTCCCCATTCTCATGTCCCGCAATGATGTATTCCCCAAGGGGACCCCAAACAGCGCTGGTGATTTTGGAATCACTGCAGGGGATCTTCATGTATGGCTCGTTGTCCTCTGTAGACAAAGCAAAACCAGGTGAGATTCAGAGATGCCAAAGGGCAGGGGAGGCATCCATCCATCCCAACCCTGAGCCCTCCACCTGGTGGCCTCACCAATCTGGCTGGAGTCACGGAGGTCAAAGAAGCTCACAAAACATTGGTAGCCCATTTGTTTGTCTGTGGAAAACATGATGATGTTCCCTCCAAAGTCGAAGCCGCAGGTACGCACAGCTGAGTTGGTCTTGACCAGAGCAAGCTGCTTCCCTAAGGGAAAAGACATCACACATAAAACGAGCTTGAAGGAAGGTGTGAAAATCTCTGCATACCAGGTCGTCAGCTCTGACCAGCTCTCCTAGGCCTCAGGCACAGGAGTAGGATGGTTGGGGACAGAGAGCTTTCCCAGCTCTGCTACCAGAGGCTTTTGAACCAGAGATGCTGAGGGCTGGATGCTGGTATCTTACTGATGCAAACCCAGTGAACAGCAGCCCACCTCTTATTGCCAGATAAGCGCCTGCCAAGCTTAGAGTTCAATCCCTCACGTTTACCCAAAGGCAAGACCAAATGAATTCCAGTGGGACCTTCTCCCAAGTCAGTCTCAGGTTGATAGGTTTTTAATCAAACTTTTCCCAACCTGGCACCCACCAGATGTTCTGGACTACAACTCCCATCAGCCTCAGCCATCTTCCACCCTGCACATAGTGCTCCCATCACTCCACAAAAGATTTTATTTGAGGTTCTACCTGTCTCACAGTCCCAGAGCCGGCAGCTGTTGTCTGCGGAGCCTGTCAGCACATGCCTTGTGTCCCCTATAGGAGCAGTCAAGGAACCCCAACGCAATTATGTACAACTTACAGAAGGAGGTGGATATGACTTACTGCACAGCTTCAAGTATCCATACTGAATGAATTCCAAAACATGGCTCATCCAACTGCACAAGCCTTTTGCTGTCAGGTGTCTGGGGCAAAACCTCAACATCTTTCATATGAATCTAAGCATCCAGGAAGTTTCTTTTAACCAATCTGTATTCTTTAAAAAGTAGGTGTTCTTAGGGTTATTCTTACCATCTGCTAATATGTTCAAAGTCATATTTGTATTTGTACTAAATCATTAGCCTCTTAGTCAAACTCACGCATCTGATGAATTAGGTTATTGTCTGTGAAAGTCCAGCACTACGACCCTTGTCTCTTTGATGGTACAGGAGGGTCCTCTACCAGAATCCCCAAAATAGTGGTCAAAAGTAACATCAGCATTAATGTAAGGACCAGCCACTACTCCAGGAGTAGCCAATGTAGTGCCCATGTTGTTGGACTCAGCTCCCATCAGCCTCAGCCAAAATGGCCAATCAATGGTCAGGGATCTGGGAATACTGAAATATCCAGAGGACACCATATTGGCTATGCCTCCACTACTCTCTGAAATGCTCACTCCAACTCCAAAGTCTCTCAAGAGTATCTCAACTTAATACTTGAAAAAGGGTCTCAAATACACTGATTTCTAAAACCAAAGGATACAGTCAGCATCCACACACCAGACTGCGCCAGTATGTCCGCTGTATGTGCCGAGTCTCTCCCCGTTGACAGAGTACCAAACATTAACAATCTGATAGAAGAAGAAGAATCTATTATGAAAATGCATCCAAAACAGAAAGACAAGAACAAAATTACCATCTTCTAGTTTACCTGATTTTGGACAATTTATTGACTACTTAACGGCTTGTGAGAAGCAAACAAGTTTGCACTGAGTTTTGGTGAGGGGGAAGTACTGGGAGAACTATTTATATGGTTAGCTACAAATCAACAAAATATTTGCCTTCAAAAGGACAAGAGAAAATAATATGCTAAATAGGCAACAATGTATACTTTTTAAAGACAGCAAGAAGATGCAACCGTGAGAAAGGTGTAGAAAAGAACAGTTCAAGGAAAACATACCGGATCTTTGGCTACTGTGAATAACAAGTCTCCTTCCCTGTTATATTTGATCTGAGTAATTGATCTCTCATGGCCTTGCAACAATATGGGTTTCTGCGAAGAAATGTATTATTAAATCACATATTCCTTATTATTTATTATCCACCCTTCAACCTAAGGTCTCAGGGTGGGTTACAACATTAAAAGAAGTTTAAAACAACTTTCAAATCATAAAAATAAGGTGGCTCCTCAGCTTAGTTGCTGAGCTGAACATTAGTCACTAAAACCACAAATAACTACAATCAACTTAAGTCTCCAAGCACAGGGTCTGCAATATGATGTTCTCTCGAATAAGGCCATTTCGGTTAGGCAAGCGAAGGGGGTGAGGGTGGAGAGGGAAGGAAGGGGAAAACTGTCGTCTCAATAGCATCGCAAGGCGCTCTCTCTCCCTCCTCTCTGCCTTGTAGAAGAAACAGTTCGGCCATTACTACTTTTTAAACCTACCGAGCAAGGAAAGGGGCGGGTTTTCGGATAAAAGGGGGTGTCGGCGTTTGTGGGTTGGGGGGAGAATATAAACAAGACAAGGAGGCAGCCTGGATTTGGGGTGTGGCGGATTCCGAAAGTGTCGCGCGCGCCCACGGACACGCGTCCCGTTTCTGCGCGGGGCTCGAAAGAAACAAGCATGAAAACAACCCGCAGTGCGGCCTATACAGGCCACAGGTAAAGCGCACAGGCAGCGAAACAACGCCCGGGTCAGTTAAGAAACCTAATTCAAGAAATCCGGAGGGCGGCGGGGGAGAAAGGGAGTCTTACCATGGCTGCGGTGAAGAGACGCCACCGGGAACAGGAAAGACGCCACGAGCGAAAGAGGCAGAGGATCCACTTCCGGCACCAAACCGGAAGGAAAAGCCCGGCAGCGGGATTATAGAGATAGGAAAAGGAGAGAGAGGTGCATCCAAAGCTTGGTTTCCGTTTGAAGATTCCCCGTATGCGGGGGAGGGTTGCGTCACGCAAGAAGATCACAAACACACACACGTAGAAAGCGAACAAAGATCCCAGTCTCGTTCTATCTATGCGGTGAGAAGAATAACAATCCGCTCTAGCGCTCTCCTCTCTATGGTTCCCCCCTCGCGCGCGCACTCGCCCCGTCTTCTGCCAAAGAGATGGCCGACTTCCGTTTTGTACTGGAAAGCCAGGCTGCGCGTCTCTCTAGCCTCTTGCTCGACTGTGGTCGGGTCTGTCGCCATGGTGTCGCCGGGTGAGGAAGTTATTTCCGGTGCCACAGAAATAAGGGCCGGGTGGGGGGACGGTGACCTGAGAACGAGGCCCTCTTAACCGGGAGGGAGGGGAGGGATTCCTTCTGAGTAACGCGCACGACCTTGCGGTGGTCTTTGTTCGATTTATTTGCAGGCCGCCGTTCTGCCCGCCAGTCGTAGCCTGCATGGCCAGTCAGGAAGGTCGCAGGCTCGCCCTGCCTGCTTTGAAACTGATTTTGAAATCTCTTGCGTCATCAAAGGGTTCTTATTTACAAAGACTGGGAGACAAGTTTTGAGGCGGGGAGGGGGAAGTGTGTGCGATTTGTTACAAGAAAACGAGGGGACCACACTGAGTTCAGCATCAGTTTCTCTTTTTCTCTCCCCTCCCCTGCTCTCAAGTGGAGACGGGGAACCTGCAGCCCTCCAGACTCCCAATTCCCATCAGCGCCAGCCAGCAGGGTTGGTGGTCTGCAGTGATGGGAACTAGTTCAGGGACATCCGGAGGACCATAGGTTCACAACCTTTGATCTAGGGCTTCCCATCACCTCATATATTGATGCTGTAGTTTATGCTGTTGGAAGTCTTACGGGTGTGCGGGCTCTGGTACCACGTCAAATGGTGTTGGTGCTGGGGAACTGTTAGATGCTGAACCTTGAATCATTCCCTAACTCATGCATTGAAAAAATCTTGAAAACAGTTCTTAGACTGTAGGGATTAGAGCGCTGTGTTGTTACAGGTGAAGTTGCTGCTTTGGTCTTGGTGGCAGTTCTTTGGGGAGGAACCAATCCATTTTTGAAGAGAGGAACTGAGGGTCTGGAGCGAGTGAAGAGAGCGAGCAGAACTCTACAGCTGCTGGCAGAAATTAAATTCCTTTGCCTCAATTACAAGGTATTGTTGCACACCACTCCAATCTCTAAGTGGTGAGAGATTCCCAGGGGGTCCAGGTGCTTACCCAGGGTTCGTGTTTTCTTTTGGAAATGAGGCACAGCGGAGACTCTGGTGTCTGTGATGTATGGTCTCTTTACACATATATACAACATAAGCCTATGATGGAGGGATTCACAGCATCAATAGCCCAAGAGGGCTTTTCCCATAGCTACAGCCTTGGACTCAAGCAGAAATAAAATGTGCTTATTTATTCATGAGATTTGTATATTGCCTTTCATAAAATGGTATCCTAAGGCAATTCTAGATACAATTTAAAACACAGTACAATAAACTACAGTAAATGCATTTATAGTAAAATAGATGGTGGTTCAAAAGATTATTAAAACATTGCAATCATAAAACAGCAGAGTAGACAAATTTTCTAGCAACACAAAATTTAAAACATCAGATCTTTAAATGCCTGAGAGTAAAAATGTTTTAACCTGGTACATAAGATAGTAAAGTAGACATGAAGCAAGGGAGGATGCTTCACAGCTGAGGCACCACAGATGAAAAAGCTCACTGTTGTTGCCACCTGTCAGGTTTCTGATGTGGGGGAACACTGCAGAGAACTACTTGCTTTTGGAGGTGACATGAGAGTAGGTGGTTCTTAGGATGCCTAGATCCTAAGCCAGGCATCCCCAACCTGCGGCCCTCCAGGTGTTTTGGCCTACAACTCCCATGATCTCTAGCCAACAGGACCAGTGGTCAGGGATGATGGGAATTTTAGTCCAAAACATCTGGAGGGCCGAAGGTTGGGGATGCCTGTCCTAAGCTATAAAGGGCTTTAAAGGTTGAAACTAGCACCTTGCATTGGCCTGGTAAGGAACTGGTAGCCAGTGAAGAACTTTCAGAATTGATATACTTTGTTCCCAGTGACCCATTCCAGTTAAAATTTTATTTGCCATATTTTGAATCAGTTACAGCTATTAACAAAAATAGCCCCAATTACAACACATTACAGTAGACCAGTGTTCTTCAATCTTGGTTCCCCAGAAGTTGGACTACAACTCCCATCATCCCTCACCATTTGTGAAGTGGGCTGGGGAATTGTAGGTCAGCAACAGCTGGGGAACCATGTATGAAGAACACTGCAGTAGCCTGAAATGGGGTATTAGCAGCTAAGGTCTTTTCAGGATCTCATTGCAGCTCATTGCCGTTTCAAATCCAGTAATCCTGGAGGTCTGACAATGCTGTTATTTTTCATTTTTGCAGTACGTGGTGCCATTTGTGCTCAACCAGTGCGGCTCTTTTGTCTACTATCTTACTTTAGCATCTACAGGTTAGTCCTTAATTACTGCTTATAGGGGAAGCGAGTAATATTTGGGGAAGATGCAGACACTTCCAAGTCTTGATTACTGTTTTGTGGCCCAGTTTCAAATAGAACATACTTCAAGTGGGGGGGTGCAGTTTTTGAACGCTCCCGTGTAAAAACACTAACAAACCTGCAGAGAGAGAGCCAACTCAACAAGTGAGCTTGCTTAGAACCTGCTCAATTTTTTGTTTGTTTACTGACAGAATGCTTTTCACAAGGGGAGCATTCAAAAACAACACCCCTCACCTACAGCTTGAAGTGGTATCATTCACTCTGTCACCTGCACATTCTACCACTTAATTCTGCTGCATGTGTAGACAGAGCCAGAGTCACCGTGGCTTTTCTGTGTTTATTGCGGCTCCTTCCACATGCAAGCTTTTTGCAGCATCCACATGACATTTCTGGCACAAACACCAACCCATTATTTTTCATGCATATAACCTGGATTTACTTTTTTATAGTAAATCTGGTAAGTGTAAAAATCCTAAAACCTGTTGCTATATTAAGCCCCCCGTCTCTGCAATCTCCTTCACTTACTCAAGGGACTGCACTATCATAGGTCAGTCTGGAAGTATCTTCCCTGCAGACATTTTCCTGCTTGAGGATGGCTTGTTCCCATCCCAGAGCCATTTCATATTTGTTTGATTAGATCAGCTGTTTCAATGGTAACCCTTTCCCTCTTCCATTTCAGACCTGACCTTGGCTGTACCTCTTTGTAACTCTCTGGCTCTGATGTTCACATTAGCAACAGGGAAGGTTCTTGGAGAAGACATTGGCGGTGCAAGTAGGTCTCTCTTTTCCTGAGCAGGTGCCAACCCTGTCAGCTCCAGCTATGCCCTTCTTACAACTGTGCCTTACTTCATAGAGAGCTAACAGGATTTGCTTATAAATGAATGCCATATGCACCTTTCTTCCATGAGCAAGTTTCATTGAAGTGGATAGCAACAGGGAGCACTTTCAGAGCTTTTGGTTATTTTTCCATTTTTTTCCTTTAGGGGCAGCACTGGGAATGCTACTGACAGCTTTGGGAGTTGCACTTTGCATAGCTGGGTCTGTACATGAGAAGTCATGAGAACCGTATTGGAAGAAGGACAGAATTTGTGGAAGGCAACAGTTCTCCATGCTAATGCTGGCTCTGCTTGTAGGACAACACACACAGCATTTTTGGAGGCACCCAGTGGACTCCGCACAAGCTTAGAGCTGTCAAGGCCTGAAGGGAAAGCATTGTCTTCCTTAACCTCTAGCCCCACTGGTTGGCGGCGGGCCCTGGGTGGAATGACTTGGCATTGGGATGCTCCTGCCAGCCTGTCCACAGCAGAACCCTTGAGAGTTCTGGGGGTGCAATAAGGAGCATTTTCAGCTTGGGCAGGGTTTGTTCAAAGTGCTCAAGAGAGCAATTTTCTGCAAAGGTGAACTAAAAGTGCAGACATTCCTGCTAGTGCACACACAGAGCTGGGAGGCAGGACGGTGGAGGAAGACAATGGAAGTGCTGAACTGTAAAGCCGCAAACAGCATCATCTGAAGGACTGCTTAGGCCTATGTGAAGTTGCCGAAGCACTGAAATTGGCTCTGGCAGCCCTGCTCTCTGGCCCATAATTAGTTAAGATCAGAAGGGCATGCAGAAAGACTAGGCTGGAGGACAATGTGTTGGGAAAGTCTGGTCTAGGCTAATGCCTAGATTTTTTTCTGTAGATTTACTATTTGATGCTTATTTTAATTGTTTCTTAATCATAGTATAAGCCACCATAGAAAGTTGTTACCTGGACAGGTGATGTGTAAATGATTGTAAAAAAATAAAAACAATACTGCATTTGAGTATGTGCAGAGTGGCTTTTCCCTGCCACTGTGTAACCACAGCTCCCTACCCACCCAAGCTACTGGAATGACAGCGCTGGCTTCTAGGCCATCTTGAGCTCCAGCACTAAATAAAAATAAATGAAATAAACCCCTGATAACTCTGGGCAAAGCATAAATCTTGTGTTGGCTGCATTTGCAAAGTTTCATGTATGGACAGCTATACCCTCTTCTTTGGAAACTCCCTGGTGTTTTCAATGAACTCAAGAAAGAGTAATTAGTTGTACACATGTGAGACTTGCAACGGAGTGCTGCAGTGGTTGTTGGTTTTGTTTTTTTTAAAAAATAAAGATTTTCTTGGTTTACATAAGTACGTGTATTGCTTCTTTTTTCTGGTTGTAAAGTCTTTTCTACAGATTGGTTACATTTGATATGAGACATCATTGTTGTATACAGTTTAAGATCAGGGAAGAGGAGGGGTGGTGGTGAGTGTTGCAGTGTTGAGTGCAAGATACTCCATCTTTTATCCCACCCAGTTTCCCATCAACAGCACCCCTCTCCCCAAAACAGTATTCTCTGGCCACTGAACATGTCTAGTCTTCATTTTTCTATTTTTTAACAAAATCTAGAAACATTAGCACTCCCCACCCTCCAAGCCTTCAGAAACCCATCCCATGTGTGTAGATTGTCCTTGTATATATACTGCTAATGTAGCAAAGTACAGAAGAACAAGAAAGCAAAGATTTAAGAAGATAACTATGCTGAAGACACATGTCTCCATTTCACCTTTATTCCACTGAGTGTGGTGGTTTGCATGTGGTGACATCACTGCCTCAGTATCACTCAAGGAATAAATAGTTTGTATAAAACGTTGTCATAGCGGAGGGCTGTAAAGGGGCAATTTCTCATGTGACTACTGCGTAATTTTTCCATATAGGGAGGTTTCACAAAAATGGCTCCTTATATGGCAATAAAATATTGTATGCAAACTTAAGTAGCAATAAAATGAAGGTAAAATCAGCCCTCACTAATAAATGCTCATCATTCTTGTGTCAAAGGAGTGGGTCAAAAATGCTGGATGAGAACTAGGGATTCAGTGACGGAAAGAAAGTTGCATTCTTGAAGGAATATTAAACAAGGTCCGGGAGAAAAACAAACAAACCCTGTACTTTAAAACCTACTTTTTAATATATATACTATACAGTGGGAAACTTGAGAGAGATTGCCTGGCTCACCTCTTCCAGCTGTCTCACTGAGAAGGAAAGAGACCCAGGGGTATTGTCAAATTGAAAGCAAAAATGGTTATGGT
This sequence comes from Podarcis raffonei, assembly GCF_027172205.1. Classification (NCBI taxonomy): domain Eukaryota; kingdom Metazoa; phylum Chordata; class Lepidosauria; order Squamata; family Lacertidae; genus Podarcis; species Podarcis raffonei. Next base: position 32,949,757 of record NC_070609.1, read on the forward strand.
CTGAACAAGAATTGAGAAAAATGATTATGTGAAGACAGGACTTGCCAGTCTGACTCGCACTGGAACAATGTCTTCTGACCCTCATAAAGCCCCTCAGCTCCCTTCCATGATGAACCCTGCTCTAAGAGACACACCCACAACAGGCAAAGCTGTGACATGAAAAATCAGAAGAGAATCTTCACTTGCTTTCACAAGCATGAAAGCTGAGACCATGCAGAGTACCCAGCACCAGGGAATCACAAGCCCTTCCCTGCAGTCATGGTGGGAGCTGCTCCCCCAATGCTTTCTTCCCCCTGATGGCTGGTAAGAGCAGCTACATCTGTTTCTGTGTGACTGGGAATATAGGCTAGAGACCTCCAAGTCGGCAGTCACTCTGGGCTCCCCAACTTCTGCTTCAGGATCAAATACTATGAAGAAGGGAGGGAGAGAGAAAAGAGAGAGAGAAAGAAAAGGGAGAAATAAGGAAATGAGTTGTGGATGAAGTCTTGTCCTTTGTACAGCACCTAGTGCACTGTTAGTTCTGAAATGAATATTAAACACTAATAAGCACCAGCATACAATGTACCCCCTTTAGACTCCAATGGATACTGCCTCTGTCAATTTTAGCTATTTGTGGCTGAGCACCCACCCACTGAATTTAAAAGAACCAAAAGCTGAAGAATCATCCCAGACCCACCAGCTCTTTTCTCAGTGGTGGGAGGGTGCTGTAGGCATCATCTTACAAAGGTCCACACCACAGCACCTGCTCTCCTAGCATCTGCTCCCCATGCACAGAAGACACCCCATGGCTCCTTGAGGACCAGCTCTTACATTCTTACGGCTGGCGATTGCTTGTTGCAGCCACAGCAGCTCCATGGCCAGGTGCTTTCGGTAGCGCTGGAGGTCAGGCACAGCTTGGGGCATCTCTGGTACTTTTTGGAAATGAAGCTCTGCACAACAAAAGGTCAAGAAACCACTCTTAGTCTGCCTCCCCCTTGCCTTTCCCCTCCTGTTGGCTCCTCTTCGCTGCCCCCCCCAGGTAATTTTACTGGGGCAGGGACCTGCCTTTTTAGCATAAGCAAAAAGTACCATGCTGAAGAACAGAGAAAAACAGTAACTACAGTGGTACCTCTGGATACGAACAGGATCCGTTCCGGAGCCCCGTTCGTATCCTGAAGCAAACATAACACGCGACTGCGTGTCTGCACATGCACGGGTCGCGTTTCGCCGCTTCCACGCATGATGTAATTTTGAGCATTTGCGCATGCACGGGCGGCAAAACCCGGAAGTAACGCGCTCCGTTACTTCTGGGTCACCGCGGAGTGCAACCCAAAAATACTTAACTTGAAGCTACCCAAGGTATGACTGTACTGCAAAGCAAAGGAAGACGGTGGGTGGGAGCTTGGAGTCTCAAATTGTTCCACATGCCTTACCGTGGCTCAGCCTTGGAGACTCTATGTCGAGGATCATGCTGCTCCATTCGGACGACATGCTGTTGTGGTGCTTGCCTTCCTCACTCTCTCCTGGCAGGCTGCAGGCATTCCCAGGGGGGCTGCCCACAAGACACTCCTCCTCAGCCTCAGCTGGAAGGCTGCTTGGAAGCTGCATCTTGCAATCAGGGTCTTTTTTGGAGATTAGCTCTCGACAACAAAGCTCTGCCTCCTTTTCATGCAACTTGTTCTTGTTGGCTCCTGGCTCTTCGACACTTAATTCCCTGGCTTTTATTGGTTTCTGGACAGACTATAAGACAGAGGAAGAAGAGCACCATTTTCAGTACAAGGCTGCAACAGTGAGCAGCACCCTCACATTTACTGAAGCCAGTTCTCATTTTCCTCTTCTCTTTCCTTCTGGTGCAATTAAAAGCCAGTGAAAGCACTGCCAGCTTCTACCAAGAGCAGAAAGAACCAGCAACCGTACCTTTGGAAGAAACACCGGCACTGGCATGGAATGCCTGTTCCACTTCAGCCAATCCAGATCCCCTTCAATCTCCTTGACGATGCTCTCATATTCCCCCTTTAAGCTTTGAAATCTCTTCCTGACCAGGTATCCCCTGACATGAGCCTAGGAAGAAAATGAATCATAAAAAATAACTATCACAAATTAGGAAGGAATTAGAGGCCATGAGCCCAAGCCTGGATATAACACAGGCCAGTCTTCTAGGGCTGCCATGACCCCCCCCCCACTTCCTGGTCTTGTGCCTTTAAAAAACTACCCAACAAGCAGGAATTATATAGTGACGCTTTTTCTATCTCCATCTTTGCCAGGCTTCTATGGAAGATGCAGGAGAAAGGGCAGTTAGGAAGTTGGCAGTCCTAGTATACTGTGCTTCTGACCCCAGGCCCAAGAGAACAGATGCTGGAGGCAGGAAAGGAAAGAAAGAGGAGCAAAAGGCATATGTATGTGTGCGTATTTATGTATTACATGCTACCACCACCACTTTTGAGAACTTTTCCCTATGGGCATTCTTTAACAGAAGCCACCATTTCCATTTAAAAACAGCAGCAGCAGCAGCACAAAATGCTTTAAGCAGAGCAGTTTATTGGCTGCAAGGGAATCACTGAGGAAAGGGGTGGGATGGGTGAAATGTGTATTTACGCAAAGCAGGCCATGTTGGGAAGGGAGAGTAATGGCTCAGCGGTAGAGCATATGCTTTGCATGCAGAAGCTCCTCTTGTCTGCTTTGCACCCACACCAAGCCTCCCGCTCTCCCAGGGCTGCTGCTCCTTTTCAGGGTCATCAGGGGGATGAGGCCACGATAGGAAGCCAAACCATGAGAACTAGCACCCCTAGGTCTGCCTTGAGTGTCACCCACTATCCTGGTTCCGGCACCTGCAGCGTCACCAGCACCTTCCTCCTCCTCCTCAGCACTAGCTCCTGCTGCTCTTCCTCGCTCTCCGTCATCTTCTTCGGCTTTGGCTGCCCAGGCAACCGCGCTTCCCGATGACGTCTCCGACGCGCGACGAGCGAGTCCACATGTTCTTATTCTTGCAGTTCTCACGAGCAGTCACGAGGTGGCGCTGCCCAGGCGCGCTCTTTGTTCTTCAGGCTGCACACCTTGCGAAGGGGATGTGTTTCTCTCCGATTCCTTAGAGCTGGGCTTCAGCCGGTTTGCCGCTTACTCTCACCTGGCCTCCCCAACACTGGCCAAATCTTCTGGGTCCTGTGTAACTGACTGCTGTTCTCCAGGTGCACCAAAGATGTCTTGTCCCCCTACTCCCCGCCCCCGCGCGGAAACCCTCTCTTTAGCGCTGAATCAGAGCAAACATCACTTGGGTTCCCCCCCCACCCGCCCAGATTGCTCCCTTTGCTCCAATTCAGCGCTAAAGAGCAGGTTTTCTTGCGGAAAGCAGCGGGGCAAGTGGAAAATCGCTTGGACTTGTGCTTTCTAGCCATGGAACAAGCCCTGAGGATGGTAAACACCCTGCAGCCAGTAATAGGCCTGCTACTCCTCCTCTCTTGCTCACTTGACTTTTCCTTCTCTCAAAGCATTCATGCAATTAAAAAGCAAGGTTAGCTATTAACTCTAGAATACTTTATAAGCTTCATGTCTTTACTTTTATGATCAGGCTTCCTATCACATGGCCTTGGTGCCCCCGCTATAGGCCTAGTTGCTCTGTTCATTCTTCTGAGTCTGTGCTTATTCATCCCATGGTTTCTTGCACTTTATTATCGTCCTTTTTCTCTTCCAGATGCTTGGAATTCTATTCTGGAACACTCGCAGGCTGCCCCTCACATTCTATGCCCCATCTAATCCAGCATCCTCTTCTCAGTGGCCAACCAGGTGCCTGGGGAAAACCGGCAAACAGGATTCAAGCACTGTCGCCTCCTGTGGCTTCCAGGAGCTGGTATTCAGAAGTATTGCTACCTCTAGCTGTGGAGGTAGAGCATAGCCACCATGGTGTGTAGCCATATTCACAGAGGAGAGGTTTTTTTTTGCAGGAGATTCATCACCCAGATCCAATCATCTATACATACTCCCCCCACACCCACAGGAAAACCAACCAATTGCATAGAAAAATATTTTTATTTTAAATTAAATGTTAAAAAGTTATGCATAAAGAGTTTTGAGTATTTTCATCTACTGTGTAAGGAACTGTCCATGAGTGAGTCAGATTTCTTCAGACATGCTTCTCTGCCTGTCCTGGGGCAGTTGAAAAAGAGACTGGGCAGTTTACCTACTGCTCCCCACTGGGACATATTAAGAAGAGGACAACCTAGGCAGAGGCTGATGTAGTCCATGGCAGCAGGAAGGCACTAGGGGTTGGAGAAAGTTGGTGCAGCCTATGGCAAGCTATATGACTGCTTCTGAAGGGAGACTGAAAACGTTTGCCCACATTGCAAAGTAAACCAACTGCTTCCAAAACAGTTTAGCGCCATCCAATGAAAGCCGTCACTTGACCTGTAAGAACTCTTGGGTGGCTGAAGCATCTTAGCCCATTGGCTGGAGAAGCTATGGCAGCCAAGCCAAATTTCATGTGCCACAAGCCTGCCCAGTTAGCTATGCCCTGGCTTCAGAGGGTAAAAAATAAACTGAACCCATAGTTGATGTTTGTGGGCCAATATGGAGGGGGATGCAGGAGGGCATGGGGGCAGGAAAGAAAGGTGTGCTGATCACCTTTGGTTTCACTTGACAAACACCCACTGCACCATTGTCATAGTAACTGCTGCTGGGCCATCCCAGTGAGCAAGGTGTCCTCAGCCACAGAGCAGCCACCTGAAGCAGGCAGGAGGAAAGTACAAATGGGTGGCGTCAGGCACTGCTAGTCACACATCAATATGGTTCTCTGGATGTGGCTGAGATGGGGAAGGCCACAGGTTGTGAGGCAGAGGGGTATCTCCCCCCCCCCAAAAGAGGTACAGATTCAGCTAAGAGTTCAATAGTGATAAGCCAAGACAGAGAAGCTGCAGCAGTGCAGCTCATTCAGTCCTTGGTAGAGATTGCGGAGGGAGTGTTGGGAGTATGTGAGGATGGGATGGCAGGGCCTGCCAGCTCTGTGGCTCCACTTCCAGGTGCGTGGCGCTTACTGTCCAGTGACCCAGGTACAGGCACCGTCTGCTTCAGCCACTCAATTTCTGCCTGCAAAGGAAGGAACAAACAAAAGTGAGCCATGCACAGTTCCCAAAATCCAAGCACAGGAACAGCAAGACATTGTGCAGCCTGTGGCAGTGGAGCAAAATGGCTGTTCTTCCCCCAGTCACGGCTGGTCAAGTTTATTTCGACACCCAAGGCAGAAAATCCCACAATTATCTCTTCCTGGATGTAAACCCCACCACCACCAATAAATTAGACAACAGTTTTCAGCCTTTCATGACCTCCAAAATCTGCGGCCTGAGGCAGCTGCCCCATTGTAACTATGGCAAGGCCGGCCCTGCTTGGCTTTGGCTATGTATCCCAACAGCAATTCTTTCTCCCTCCAAAGCCATTTCCTACCTGTAAGGCGGCCCGCTTGGTCTGCTCACGTCCCATCTCCACCTTCAGATCCTCCATGTCTTTCCTGCAAGAGGAAGGAGAGACATGAATTTTGGAGGGGGCGGGGAAACAGGACCAGCTCTCCTCCACCCCATTGTTGTGGGAGAATCCTTAAGAAATGTACAAACACACACTAACAAGTTAGCTACAGCCAGTCTTCCCCAGCCTGGTGTTGTGAACTACAGCTCCCATCAGCCCCAGCCGGCACAGCTGCATGATGCTAAGGTTGGTGGGAGTACAGTTGTGCAGGCTGGGGCTGATAGGAGTTGGAGATCAAGACAGCTGAAAAGCACCAGGAAGGCTTCTTTCAGGAAGACCCTGAACAGATGAAGAATGACACCACCAAGCCGAATGTATGACTTGTGACATTGCTTTGTGCTTGTCCACTGTTGTGGGCAGGAGAGGCTTCTCCAGAGCTTCTGGGATCTCTGCCTGGAAGAGAAGAGGAACCTGCCCACCGCTGGCCCACCTCACCGATGCTGTGCACGCATCAGGTCCATCATGGTCTTCAGAGACCGGAGCTCTGCCTTGAGATCATCCAGAGATGCTGGCTGTTCCTCTGTTTGTGATGCCTCACAGGTTAGAGCTGTAGGCTCTTCTCTGGTGTAACTGGACTGCTCCTTCAACTACCGGGGAGAGACAGATACAGGACAGAGAGGGTTGGAAGGGGCTGATGCTTCAATTCCTCCATGGGCCAAGGCTCCCAACCCCCATAGTAAAACAAAGGCAGGCGATGGAGGGCTGAAGCCCACCAATCAGAGAATCTTAGAATTGTAGAATTGGAAGGGACCCCAAGGGTCAGCCAGTCCCACCCCCTGCAATGCAGGAATCTCAGCTAAAGAATCCCCAACAGATGGCCATCCAGCCTCTGTTTAAAAACCTCCAAGGAAGGAGAGGCCACCACCTTCTGAGGGAGTCTGTTCCACCGTTGAACAGCTCTTACTCTAAAAAAGTTCTTCCTAATGTTTCATCATAATTTTCTTTATAATTTGAATCCATTGGTTTGGGTCCTCCCCTCTGGAGCAGCAGAAAACAAGCTTGCTCCATCCTCCATTTGACAGCCTTTCAGATACTTGAAGATGGCAGTCATGTCACCTTTCGGTCTTCTCTTTTCTGGGCTAAGATCCTGAAAATGGTACCCAGAAAGGAGGAGGAAACCATGGACCGCACGACAGTTCAAACCAGTTTAAGCCTATTGTGTTGCTACCTCACACAACTCACCAGTTCAGGGCCTTTAGCTTTCTCTGTGGAGCTCGAGGGCTGGGTTGATTCTATCTCGTCCTGCAACAGCCAATAAGAGAGAGAGATTTGGTGACAGCCATCATCAAGACTAGCCATGTTTTAATTTATATTTCACAAAATTTATACACCACTCAGTTGTGAAAAACCTCTAAGTGGTTTATGAGCAGAATAAAACAATATATCAGTTAAAACAATTAGAAGCAACTATGTAAAACATTAAAAAACCCCAGCAATAAACTAAAAACAGATTGCAACACACACCAACATCCTGCACATCTGGATAGGGCTTCCTAAACAAAAAATGTTTTTAGCAGTTGCCAAAAAGAGTGCAGCGAAGGGACCTATCTGACATCAATAGGCAGGGGGTTCTAAAGTGTAGGTGCAGCCACACTAAAAGTTTGATTTTTTACAAATGCAGAGCAGGCATCACATGGCACCTGTGACAGCACCAGTTCTGCAGATCGAAACAGGCGTATATGGGGTAAGGCAATCTCACAGGTAAACGTGTCCCAAGCTGTTCAGGGCATTATATACCAATAACAACACCTTGAACATGGCCCGGTAGCAAATCAGTGACCAGTGCAGATCTCTGAGCACAGGTGCTGTATGCTGATGAGGTCTCACTCCTGACAGCAATCATGCTGCAGCATTCTGCACTAACTGCAGCTTCTGGATCAAGCATGAGGGAAGCTGCACATAGAGCACATGCTTTAGTTCCTCTGCTCTGCAGCCGCTGTTTAAAAAGGCACAAGATCCCATCCCTTTAACAGCTCTCTTCCTCCTTCCTTGAGAACAGTTGGCTGGGGGTGGGCAACAACTCACCAGTGAGCTGGTCATCAGCTGGCTGGGTGGCCTCTTCCCTGGCACTTTAGGGCGGCTGGCTGTTGGGTGGCTCAGTTTGGCACTGGGAACAAGGACGGCATCAAAAGTGTTGATCTCTGTAATGGAGAAAAGTGGCACTATTGGGGAGCAAGCACAGCTACTGCAGAACCTCAGCCAGGGAGTGCAATACTGGCCAGAGGGAGATGCGTCATTCCCAAAGCAAGCCCAGGAAGAGACGGCATGGACTGGGGTTTGCAATGCCCTGCCAGACCCCAAGCTGCTTCTCCACGACTCTGGAGAAGAAGAGGAAAACAAGAGTTCCAGGCAGCCATTTTGTGGGAATGGTTTAATCATATACCAGCAAACTGAGGTTGTGCAATTAAGCTGGATTTGGGCTCTTTTGCAACACCCTCCCTCCTGCGTATTCACTGCCCTGCCCATCACATGGATTTTTTGTTGGGGGGAATAGTAAGAAAAATGATGGGGAAACACCCTAAGAAGTGTGGGATATGGGCAACATGGGGCGATGTCATATGACCACTACACGAATTGATCAGAACGGATGCTCAGTTCACAGTGAGGTTGCGCATCCTCAGTGATTTTTTTTGTCAAGATAAAGGCTCAAAACAGAAGTCATTAGCCCCTACAAAAGGGGAGGACACTGGACAGTGGGAGAAGGAATTAAAGGGCCGGAACCTACCTGCTATTTTCTCCTTGCATTTTCCTTTTCCCACAGGGGTTGCTGTGCTGGGAACTGGAATGCCTAAGGATCTGGATCATCATCATGTGCAGAGAGAGAGATATACAGAGAGAAATCATGGGAGGAGTGTTTCCAGCTACCCACACCCTTGGCCTTTGGAAACCCCAGAAGAACCTGTTGCTGCAGAAGGACTGTGAGCCACATTATGGGATTGGTGTTTCTAGGACCAAGGTGAAACTATAAAAGCTCTGTGGATATTTTTGCTATTGGATTCTGGATGTTGTTTATGTATTCTTGTTATATTTATAGTGCTGAAATGCTGTTATTTTCTACTGTGCTGTTTTACTATGTTATTATGAAATTGGTTTTCGGCTGTTTAATTTTGTAATGCATTCCTATTTTCTTTGTTGTAAGCCACTTTGAGTATGACTTTTGTGTGTGGAAGAGCGGCATATAAATAAAAATGAATGAATGAATGAAGAGTTTGCTGACTACTAAAGCCACAGAAACAAAGCAGGTACACCCAGCAAATTCACCCCAGACCCAAGCCAGCTATCTGCATCTAATTGGTTAAAAGAAAGTAGAGGTGGATCAGGAGGGGGGTGAAGGGATGAATCCAGGTAACACATGAATTTATCACTTCCCTCCAACTATCACAAAATCTGTATCAGAATCCATAAGACACAGAGCTGTCTTACACCAGCCTTTGCCAACTTGGTACTGACTGAGGCCAATGGGAGTTGCAGTTGTAGCACAAAGCATCTGGAAAACACTAGGTTGAGGATAGCTGTGTAGTGGAAATTATAGCATATGATTTGATAGGCAGCCTACATGCGAAGAGATGTAAAAACTGTGAAAGGATATTGTTGGGAGAAATAATACAGCTTATTTAGGCTGTATTAAGAATGTGTCAAGAGCGGCCTTGAGCTAGTCTGACAGAGAGTAGTAGGCACCCTATTCTTCAGCTCTGATAATGCAGGCATGCCTCTCCTCTGAGATTGCGACTTAATTTCTACACATATACAGAGTGAATGCTTCTATATACGCTTGTGGACTCCACTTTTGTGAGTTCCCTGGCAGCTGTTATTGCTTTGACCAATCAAAGTTGCCTCAACATTACAATGTTGTATTTAGTGAAGAAATCTACCACAGTGGCCCGATCCATCTGACTGGCAGCACTCTCCAGGTCTGGGGCAGAGTGAGGCCTTTCCCTCAAGCACTACCTGATCCTTTTGGCTAGATACTGCAGCCAGGGCCTCCTCCTACATGCAAAGCACTTGCTGTGCCAGAAAGCAAATAGCTAAGGATTTAAAAATTGCTCCCAGTCTTCCCTCCTACCAGCATTGTGAACCCCACTTAGGAGGGCATATCCCCCAAAGATCTAGGCCTGGCAGGGCACCAGAAGTGCCCTGTTCTAAACAGAGACATGCCAATGCTTGAGGTTGCCTGTAAACTCCACACTCTGCTAAACCAGATGTATTTCTTTCCAGCCTCAGGTGGCAAATTCTACCTGCCTCTTACTTGCTTTTCTGGTTCTGGGTCCATGTCCAATGACTCAAAATGAGATCATATCAAGTGCTGGCCGATCCCAGGAAAGAGGATGTGCAGACACTCTTTCCAAGACTATCATGTCTTACTTGTGGGGAATGTTGGGGGCTGGTTTGGTCTTAGCCGGCACAGGAGGAGGGGGAGCTGCCTTCTTGACCGGAAGAGGAGTCAGCCTGGGGCTTTCCATTTTCTTTTGTTCCTTTGAGTCTGCAAGACATGAATGAATGACTTAGGACACACAGTTATTGCAATTTATCTCCTAAGGAAGCATCTCAATAATCTTTTGCTCATTATATCCTCAGCAGAACCATGCAAAGAAGGCCATGATGATTTTATTATTAATTTTAAAATTATTATTTCTGTTTGTATCCTGCTCTTTCTCCCAAAGGAGCCCAGGGTCCCCCTGGGTGGGGGGAGAGATCAGTACAGCATCATGCCTGAGCCCAAGTCTTGCTTCAGCGTCCTGCCAGCAAAAAAGAAGGCATGGAAAGGGCCTGTTCTAAAAGCAGAACAGGGAAGATGGAGTGCTGCATCCAATTCTAGCTTAAATGTCAATAATCTACATCTGATACCTTTCCCCTCAGCAGCATGAATATTTATACAGAGGGAAGGAAGACCCTTGACCTGTAGGCAGGTTATGGTCCACAGCCAGTTTTCCCACCTATCAGCTGTCCAGCAGAGGGCAGGTGAAAAGGGAAAAGGCTCTTGACATTTTGCAAAGTAAGCAATTGCAGCTCTTTCTGCTGCAAGATTGCCAAAGCAGAGGGGTAAATGCCTAGCAGAGAGGCAGAGCCGTGTTCCTTCCAAAGAGGCAAGAGACTGTCCATGCATTTTGCAATTGCACACATGCTATTTGGCGGGGGTGGGTGGGTTTGAATTGCACTTTGAAGTTGGAGGCTCTGAATAGCAGTAAGGATGTGAGGCAGCACTTGCAGTTCAGCTGTGCATTCAAGTTTGAATGGTTCTGCAGGGAACGGATCTCCGGAATGAATTAAGTACTTAACCCGAGGTACCACTATATCTTTAAACCAGACTTGGGCCAGACAACCCTGCGAAATGGGGGACTGCCCTCCGAAAGGGAACTCTTCTGCTCCACTTTGCAAGAAACATGATTGTTCTGCTCCGAACACAAGCAAGCACCAAACCACAACAGGAAGAGGAAGATATGCACACCTCTGCCTTTGTCTCGGCTGTTGCTGGGCAAAGCCAGGGCTGCACATGCTCCTCACAGGCACCCTGACCCTCTGCAAAAGGTCAGCCAGCAGCTGCCTCCTCACCTTTGTGGTCTCCAGGATGTTTCATCTCCACCTTGCCACCTTGGAGGACCTTCTTTCCTGGCTTGGGAGCTTTTTCTATTTTTTTTTTTAAAAGGAAAGTACTGTAAGATAGGTGATATGAGAAGTGAGGATGAAAAGAAGAACAAGGCCAGGGGAACCTCTGTCCCTCCAGATGAGCTGCCAACTCCCAGCCAGCCAGCCTGGCCAAAGTTCAGGGGTGATGATAGGAGTTGAGGCCAACAACATCTGGAGGGCCACAAGATCCCCAACCAGGCATCAGGGAGGATGGGGAAAGAAGAAGGGACAGATTCCTGGGTATTCTACACATTGACTGGCAGCAGCGCCTCTCTCCAGGTGGTGAGGCAATGGGCATTTCCAGCCCTCCCTGGAGATGCGACCATTGAACTTGGGACCTTCTCTGCATTGTGCTCTGCCACAGAGCTATGATCCTTTCCCCGACTGACTCCCCCTCGGCCCCTGCTTACACCCGGACATTAAAATAAATAAAGAGACCCAGAGATCCAATGGGCAGTGACGGCAACCCCCTTGAGCTACAAAATCCCCTGCCTGAGCTTGTGACTTACCGGAGTCCTTCCTCCGCTCTGGTACCTTAGCTTTTATCTGTAGAAGAGAGAAAAGAGCAGCTTGACGGGGAAGGAAGGCGCTGGTGATGAGTCACCCAAAAAGAAAGAGCAGCCTCAGCACCTCAAGGCAGGCCAGGCTTGGGTTTCACTCCTGCACAAGTTCAGAGGCAGGAGAAGTCAAAGAGATCAGAGGCTCAGGGAAGGGAGAACAGGACAAGGGGACCTGCAGGACGGGAGTGAACCTTACAGTGCCCAGGCGGATGCTGAGCAAAGGCACATAGCAAGCTGCAGATTCTGCCAGCAACTGCATGTGGCAGCTTAGGCTGGTTGTCAGGACAGCCTTCCCCAACCTGGTGCCCACCTATGCCAGCTGTGGCTGATGGGAGCTGTAGTCCAAATTGTCTGGAGGGCACCAGGGTAGGGAGAAGCTGGATGGATGAGGAGGCTCTTGCAGTCCTCCTTTGTGGCCCTTCAGCCATTCCAAGCCTGTGAAAGTGCTTCAGTGTTGTGTGGAGGAGTCAGCACCTCCACTCCGCCCTGCCGATTCCTCCTGATGCAAGGGAGGGTCAGGGGCCACCCACTTCCTTACCTCAGGCTCCACCTGGGCCAGAGGCATGACAAAGTTGTCCGGGAAAAGCCCCTTCCGGCCACGGCACTCGCCTTCCCACCAGCCCATATCCGCCGTCTCCTGCAACAAGGAAGAGGAAAGGAAGGATATGCACACAGAATTACTTTCCAGCAATGAATTTAATCAAGAAGAATCATTCAGTTCAGTTGCACCAATAAAAGTTGTAATCTGTCCTTAGCCTACTGTTGTTTTCACCTTTCGAAAGTCTTGAATCATTATTAACTCTTCTAATTGATAATCCTTTTTTTTTAAAAAAAAGTTTTATTTGTGTTTCTGATACAATTCCATATCAAGTAAATGAACTGAAATAATGCAAAGGACACAAAAAGGAAAACTCGGAAATAGAAAAGAAATAACAATTTTAGGATATCGAAAAATAAACAGAAAACCATTAAGGAATTCCTCCATTGACCTCCTCTCCTCACATGGTTCCTTTTGTCTCCTCTTTTTCTTGTGTTTTCTTGGTTCACTCCGTCTATCGCAACTACTTATATACACATTAGTTTTTTCTTACACTGCTGAAAATCTAACCATCCTGCTAGGTTAATTGTTTGTTTGCAATACTTTTTCATATATTCAATAAAAGATATCCTTCTTTGTATGTCTTCTTTGCAAATCGCTTTGAGGGTTCTCTTGCCCCCAATCAAGCGGTGTATAAATTTCATTAAATCAGGTCGTGCCCCCAAATTGCCAGTTTTGGGGAGGAAGTTCCAGATATAGTATCAGTGGTCACTAACACCTCCTAGAACACCTATGAAATAGCTGTTGTTTGGGTATTTAAGATTTAGAACAGTTAACTGGAGGACAGAGAGGGTTGCTTCCAGAGTGCCAGCTTCTTCCACCCACCCTTAAGATAAGATCTGCTCCTCAGTACCAGTTCCTGAAGAGCCCAAGTAGGGAGAGTAAGTGGCTCCCACACTCAGGGCCTGCTTGCTGGCTCCCCCAAAGGCATCTAGGGTGCCAACATGAGGATGGGGCTAGATGGGTCTCTTGTCTGATCCAGCAGCAAAGCAGTTCTTAAGAGCTGAATACACTGTGCCCTTTTAGCTCTGAGCAGAGATGGGGCCAGGGCTCTTTGTGGGTGGCCCTCATATCATCGGGGAAGTTACCCACCCCAACTTTCCCCAGGACTCCCACCTTGCTCAACAAAAGGACCAAATCGCCTTTCCGGAGGAGGAGCTCATCTTCATGCTCTGGTTCGTAATCAAACATGGCTCGGCAATAGACAGGAGCGTCATCTGCAGGTGGAGGAAAGCACAGACACCCCTGGCTTTCGATGTGGATATTTCTCTTGCTCTGGTCTGAGTGCTCTGAAGGCAACCATTCCCAGCTGGGTACCCTTCCAGATGTTTTGGACCACAACTCCCATCAGCCCCAACCAACATGGCCACTTTGGACCACAAATTCCATCAGCTCCAACCAACATGGCAGCTTTGAGCTACAACTCCCATCAGCTGGTTGGGGCTGAAAGGGGTTGTAGTCCAAAACATCTAGACAGCACTGACTTGTCCACTGAAATTAAGCCCTCCACAGCATCCAGCAAGCCCCACACACCCGCAGCTTTCCCACACAAAAGGGCATCAGGTTAATCTCCCCATACCCTATCCCTCCCTTCCAGATGTTTGCAGCCATCACTTCACTCTAGGCTCCCACCTGGGGCCTTGCACACCCTAATATAGCTTGGCCCCCTACGCCACCTTTTTCCTCCCCTGCAACAACCCCATTCCAGACTGAAATGGAAAAATAGGCATTCCCTGCCTCATTTTCCTCTCTGAAAACCACAGGAGGGCCCCAGTGCTCCCCCCCCAAACAAAGTGAGCTCTGAGGTAGCAGAAGTCTATGTTGGTCACAACTCACTGGTCTGCAGAGCTTGGACTTTGGGACTCGCCTGCATCCGAGGAGGGGTAGGCTTCTCCAGGGTGTTCTCCACCTAGAGCAGGATCCAAGAAGCAACAGAAAGGGGTGCGGAAATAAGAAAGAAGGCTGTTGACACAAACAGCTCTGTGCAGCACCTGACCACTGCTAAAGAAACACCAGCAGTTGCTTCCTCAACCTGTTGCCCAGCAGATGTTTTGAACTACAATTTCCATCAGCCCCAGCCAGCAAATGATGCCCTTCTCTCTAGCAGAGAGCAGTAAACTTAACCTGGTGGTTGTTTTCTGAACAGAAAACTGGCTTAAGAACTTACGGTACTTGGGTCAATGTAAAAGATATTTCATTGCTTCCCACCTCCCAAAAAAATAGAGGCACTGATCCCTGGATTTAAACAGAGGACATTGTCCAAGGGTGTTTCCAGATATGGACAATTCTGTAGCACTCAGTCATTGCTGCTTTGCTTTAAGTTGCAAGTAAAATAGCAAAACTGCTTCCAGACCTTTTTAATCCAGGAAACATTCTGTAGCAGGACAGAAAATGTTTCCTTTTTCCCCAGCCCCAAATGTGGGGACAGGATCGTTTTCATTGGGACCACAGTGTGTGTGCAGTGTTAAATACTTCCTTTCCCCACCTTACTGCATCACTGATCATGATTGCTCCTTTAACAATGCAGGTGGGGTGGGAAGATAAACAGCTAAAAATGCAATGCTATTTGAAGGGGTGATAGACAGAGAGAGGACCATAGAAAAGGAAACGGTTAGAGCTTCCCCTTCAGCCCTTCGGATACCGTTGGACTCTAGCTCCCATCAGCCCCAGCCAGCATGGCCAACAGTCAGCTGGGAATTGCAGTTCAGCAGCAAACGGCAGGTCGCAAGTTAGCCACACCCTGGGCTGGAATAATATATGCAGGCTGTAGTTACCAAGAATGGCTGTTGCATAGCCATGTGATGGGTTGTTCACACCTGGGGAAACTGCACAGCCGTTTTCCAGTGTGCTTTTTTAAAAAAATGCTCCGTGGGAAAACAACAACAGAAGCCGAGCAGGGAAAACACAAGAGAGAGATGTTTTGCTCATGGTGTCATGCAGATACTCCATAAAAAAATCAATGAACAAAGCACAACTGTCCCATGGGAGATGCCCTGTGTAGAAGCAGCGCCAGAGAGCTGCAGGGGAAAGACAACTAATTATGCAGCCTCAAAGGAAGAAGAACAAAAACCAGGACACTGATTTGCATATGCTAATATTTAGAATGACTTTAATTTAAACAGAAATGCAACACATCTCACAATAAGAGTAATAATAATAAATGGCTGGTGTGAGTCTATTGCTAGTTTAACTTTTCGAAAGTCTTAAATTGTTAATTTTCCTCACTGGCAGTTTTATTGTTTTACCTTTTTTTTGTAAACCACTTTGAGGTTTTTTTTTGTTTTTTTTACAATCAAGCAGTGTATAAATGTTATGGGGGGGCGGCAGAAATCATCGTGGGGAAGGCTGGGACCTGGTGATCTATGGTCTGGTTGACATCCTGTGCTAAGACAAACCATAGTGCCTGGGGGTGGCAGCAAAAGGGAGCAAAGCAGCGGCCTAGACCCACGAAGCCTAAGGTCTTGCTGAGCATGTTGTGTGATCCAGACAGTGTGCCAGCTCAGTCTTGCTGTGAAAGTGCTAACTGTCGACAGACAACATCCATACCCCCCTCCCCCATCCCTGGGTTCAAACAGACCAGAGGGTCTTTCAAATAGAGGACCCCTCGAAACACAGCCCTGTCCTCTGTGAAGGAGGGTACCTGAAGCCCTTCTGGTCCCAATGCCACGGAAACACCTTCTTTCCGCTCACCTTCTCCGGCTCACTGAGGACGAAGGTCTCATTGGTCATTTTGGGGCGCTGCTTCCCCGCTCCGACTTTGGGCTCTGCAAAAACCATCTCTGGAAGTTGACAGTTGAGGGAGGAAGGGTGGGGTGAGGTTAGCACTTCCAGTCAGGCCCGGCCTCTCTAGCCCTTCTCCCTTCCTCTACAGACCTTAACCAGATCTTGAGCCTCCTAAAGATGTGAGGGGGGAGTGCTTCCTGGATTGCATGGAAGCCCCAACCAAAAGGGAGCACCCGCATTCTATTCAGATTATTTCCCCTCAGCTCTGCACCACTCCCAACATTTATGTCACTGAGGCTGCAGAGGCACCGGTGCCCCCATCCCCAACCCACCTCCACAACATGCCCACCCCAGGCCCTGTGCTCCCCCCACCTGAAGGCAAGTCGTTTAGCTCTTGTACAAAGTTGGACGGGAAGGCTCCCAACTTCCCGTTCTTCTTGCCCAACCACCAGCCGTCTTCAATCTGCAGAGGAAGAGGACAAAAAACAGCCGTTGTCATTCTGGAAGGGCCTCCGCCTTCCTGTTGCACAACCCACCACCGGCCCACAGAAGAGAAGTGGCAAAGAGTCAGGCAAAGAGTCCCAGGGTCCCTTTCCAGATATATTGGGTGCCCCCCTAACCACCTCCCACCTCCCTGGATGCACCCAGAGATTTGATGGAGAAACAAGAAGGCGGCTGCAATGCAGGCTCATTGTGCCCTCATGGTGCCCCAACGGGAAGGGAAACTCCTGAGCAGGACCCGAGTGCAACTGCAACGCTTTCCCCACTTGCAGTTTGAGGGAACCTCCCAAATTTCACAACTCTCATTTTTAGGGCATCATAATCTGGGGGTGGGGACTGGAGACACACAATTGCCAAAGGAGTAAGACTGCCTCTATAGCACCTTCACCAGATGAAGTGCCTTTCTATTTGGAGGCTACTTTGGTGCATATGGTATAAGCCAGCACTTCATTGGTTGGGGGGACAAGGAGAGAAAAGGAGAAATCTAACTTGTAGCCTACTATTATTCCCCTTCAGTTTGATACACTTTTGATTAAGGCCAGTGGGATCAGAAGAAGATGGCCTGTGATAATAGCAGGCAGCAGAAGATCTCTCCCAGGCAGAAGCCAAATATTATAAATGGGTTGTTGGCAACCAATTTTTTTTATTTTTTATAATTAGACAGGAAATGACAGATTTGTCTTAAACTGGGGGTGGAGGGAGAATACAGGCCAACCTTTTGATGGCATTGGTGCCCTGTGGATGCTGTAAAAACATCTGCCCCAAAAACCCTGGCATGAATGAAAAGCAGGGCTCCTGCAAGGAATTTTCACCAGGAAGCACCCTAAGCCTCCAACAGCATTTCCCCCTCCACTTCCTCTGCTCTAGGAACCCATCCATCTACCACATACTTGCTCCCCTACCTCACCTGCTCCAAGATCTGCACCACTTCTCCGGGGCACAACTCCAGCTCATCGTCCTTTGCTGGGGTGTAAGAGAAGGTGACCCGGCACCAGCGCTCCTTCGCAGCTGGCAGCTTGTTCACAGCGTGGACTACAGAAAGGATAAATGTGGAAGGCAGGAAGCAATAAGACAAAGAGAACAGAGAATATGATCGCATAGCCAAATTCCAGATGGGCACCAGAGGGGGATTCTTCTTTCCCCATGAATTTAACTTGCCTTGGAGAATAGTGGCAGGACAGTAATATAAAACAGGCGCTTGCATTATACTGATTTTGACACCTGCTAAAAGCTTTATTTAAGCAAGCCTACCCAGACATAGTGTATATTGTGTATATTGTGCATATTTGCTCTTAAACACTGCTGGATTTTATATAATGTTTATTATTTCTACTTGTTTTTAAAGCCCACTGATCTTATTTTCTTATGATTATTTTATACTATTTTAGGTCAAGTGCTGAGAGATTATTACTGTTTCCTGGTTAAGCCAGAGATTTCCAAACTATGTTGGGACACATTAGTGTGTTGGCTCCCTGCGTTCCTCCTGGGACTGGAAAGGGCCGCTAGTTTAACCTCCGGTCTGCTAGTAAAACTGAATTACTGTGTCGCGAAATGATGCATGTCTAAAAAATGTGTCACCAACATGAAAAGTTTGGAAAGCTGTGGGTTAAGCTGTCAATAAATCTTGTAAAAGAAATATGTAGGTTTAAAGAGTCGGAATGCGTTCTTGAGAGCAGGTGTTCTCTTAATATCATGATCAGATCACTGGCAAGAAAGTTTTCCATGAAAACTGTAAATCCAGATTAAATGGGGGTGAGTGATAAACTGTATCTGTGATGTCAACAACATAGCCTGGTTACATTGCCAAAAACCTGTGTGCCTGAGCAAGGACAATCTCACAAATGCATCCCATCTGGAAGCACTCTAGGAACAAAGAATGCAGAAAAAAAGTTTGATAAATTTTGACAGAACCCTTTGCTCTCACAGCCCAGTAGGATTAATCAAGAGCAGCCTTCCACAATCTGTTGGCCTCTGGCCATTTTGGACTGCGACTCCCATCATCTGTCCTGCTGAAACACCTGGAGGGCATCAGTTTGGGGAAAGCTGATTTAAATGAAGCAAGCCAAGAGCTGAACTTGCCACTGGCCTGTCATGGACATGCCTCAGGCTTCAGGCCCCAACTGGCACTGATCCCTGCAGCAGTCCATCCTTTTATAGTCAGGGCACATACATGGTTTCAGATGCACATGTTAAATCTGAATATATACCATCCCTTTCTGCAAAAAACAGTGCTCATTCCAAAAGCAAACCCAAATTCAAACTGCATGTGCTTAAAATGTTTTTTTTTCTGTTTTAAAAAAATCAAGGATGGCAAACAATTTTGCCATTTGTTCCAACATCTCAGGAATGTAGAAGCTTTTGAAAAGCAAGGAATGACAGGCGGGCAGGCAGGAGAGAGAGAAGAGGACTCTTAAGTATGTGTTTCGTCACTGAAGTATGACACACAGCTGCGTAGTGAAAGCTTCTGTGCTGTTCAAGATGGTCATCATAGCTATCATACCCATGCTCCTTTCAAGACCATACAGCAAAAAACTGAATTTTTGATGACCTGTGTCCTATGCAGCCATTTTGGCTTCAGTACCAAACCATTTTCCACTCTCCCCAACACCAACACCTTTGCTTACTCAAAAGTTTGCTCACTACTTTATGGCATTTTGGTTGCACATAATAAAGGGAGTGCAGTTGTGTGTCCCCCCCCCCTTTCAAAATAAAAGCGGCAGTTTAACCCTTAGTCAGTAACACCAATAAAACCTATGTTTAGCTTATTTGGTGAAATTCCACCCAAGAGCAGCTGATTATTGGACATGCAGAAGATTAGCATATAGCAGTCCAGGAGATAACATTCTCACAGCTGTGAAATAAGGTGGCAGCACTTTGGCCATGCTCCACAGAGCCACTGGTTCAAACTCTGAACTGCCTTAGCTGCAGCACTGATGGAAAGAGACCCATACCGCTTTGAGAAAATGCCAAGCCCCACAGGTACTGTGCCGAAACATAAACAGAACCTCCAGCAAGGTCCTTGGATTTCCTAAAGGCCACGAATGCCACCTTACACTTGCCTACTCCCCACCAGCACTCAATTAAATAGAACTTTGCTTTTTTTATATAAAAAAGAGGGGAAAGTCATGGGCAAAAGTTTTTACGTTCCTTTTAAAGACAGTCCCCCCCCCCCCCAGTTGTCCTTAGTTTGAAGCTTCAGCACTGGCCTAAAGTACCCCCCCAAAAAAACACACAAAAAAATACACTCACCACTGCGAATGGATCGGGGGTATCGCTGGGTGCCATCAGCTCGGAGGCTCACTGGGATTTCCTGAGGCAAGGGGAAGAAAAAGGTGCCCGTGACTATGAACAAAGAAAAGGTCAGACAGCAGGAGGAGAGGGCAGCCTGGAGGGGTGGGAGGGGAGGGTCTCCCTCCAGCATCTTGTTTCTTACACAGAGCGAGGACTCAAAACAACCAGCTTAAGGTTGCCAAGTTTGCTGATGACACTAAATTGTTCAGGGTGGCTAAAACAAAAATGGATCACGAAGAATCTCTCCAAACAGAGCAAATGAGCAATAAAATGGCATATGCAATTCAATGTCAACAAATTATGTGATGCATGTCACTTTATATGTGGACAGGGCTTCTGTGTCCAGACTGCACTTCTGTCTCCCTCCAACCATTCCCAACGACTTGTTGGCTGTCAGAGAATGCATAGAATCATAGAGTTAGAAGGGATCCCAATGGTGATCTAGTCCAAACCCCTGCCAAGCAGGTATCGCAGCTAATGGTGACGTTAAATCACCACGTCCAGTTTGCACAAAGCTGGCAGTTTGAGACTTCCTGTTGTAGTCATGTTTTCCTGCTTCCTCTATAATTGATTCAAGCACATAATTTAGAAAGAGGATCTAAACACACAACTTGCTATTCACAGGTTATACAATATAAGTCAAAGGGACAGGGGGATGGACGTTTCTAGAAAACAGAAAACTCTTTATTAATTGAGGGATCCCCTTTTACATGTGTGTTGAGGTAAGGAACAGACATACCATAAAACATATATAAACAGTACAAAAAAGCGACAGCAACATAGGAAGCTGCCTTATATCAAGTCAGACCATTTGCCCATCCAGCTCAGCACTGTCTGCACAGACTGGCAGCAGCGGCTGGCAGGAGTTTCTCCTAGCCCTCCCTGGAGGAGATGCCACTGGGGACTGAGCCCAAGACGTTCTGTTTGCAGAAGAGTGTCTGCCTTGCAAGCAGAACATCTCCCTTCCAACTGTTTAAAAACAGTGCAAAATGAACACCTTTGCATCCAGCTGGGAAAGCTTAGGGGGCCAAATTCCCTTCAGTGCAGCTATCAAGTCCCTCTCATCTCTCAGCTGGGATGCTGTTCCACAGAACAGAGGCAGCCACCCTGCTCTGAGCCACTGTGGAGCAGTGGTATCTGATGTTTAGGGGCCTTTAAGGAAGGAAGACCCACCTCTCCCATAGTGACTTCCTGGGTAGTGAAGGGACCAGGTGGCCCCTCAAGGAACCTGGCCCTTAGCTGTGAAGGGCCTTCAGTACTAGTCCCAAATTCACTAGAGGTGAACCAAAGTTGGAAAGAAAAGCCAGGAGTTTCCTGCTTCTCTTCCCTGCTCTCAAGAGACAAAGCAAATGAGCATCACCACTGGAATGGCTGGCTGGCCTGCTCCACTGAACAGGTGAGAGTGCAGCCTGCAAAGGAACTGCCTCCTGGAAAAGAGAAACATTCAGAAACTCAAAAATCGGAAGAGGCCTCTCCCCCTTTACCTGGCGGAAAAGATAAGGGCTCTGGGTCAAAACAGCCATCCTGGAGAGGACGCTGGGGAAAGCAGGCACCTACCTCAAGTATATAGGGGCGGCGAGTGGGCGTGGCTTCAGGTGCTTCAACACACACCTTGACACCTGTCTATACTACAAAGCAGAATGGAATGACCCTTCTGGCTCCTCCCCCCTCAAGGAACCTTGGGAATTGTAGTTCCATGTAGCAGCAAACCTGTAGTCCCACAGAACCCTCAGCACCTCCATAAACCACAATTCCCAGAGTTCTTTGGAGATGGGCTATAATGCATGCTTTTTAAAAACAACAAAATTAAGGCAGATACTTTCCTGATGGGTCTTTATACGGCCTTCTGAAGATGCTGGATTTAACATGGGTACAAATCCCACCTCTTCAGCCATGAACTTAACTGAGCACGTTCAGGTAAGTCCCTGCCTTTGAGCCTCAGTTTGTCATTTGTAAAATGGGCCTGCCTCAGGGGGCTGTTGGGAGGAGAAGTGGTTGTTTGAAAAGCTCTTTTACGCTAGAATTAGGGCAATTATTCGCAGGTATTGAAGTCAAAAGCCGATGCCTGCTTTCATGTGTTTTTCTTCTTCTCATGCCTCCTCGCACCCTGCCTGCAAGGCTTGTTTATTGGGTTCCATTCCAGCAAAGAAACACAGAGCTAAGAGCTGATAACGTCACCTGGCAATTTGCCCATGGAACTGTGGGAAACCTGCCACTGCAGAAACAACTAGCCCCCATTTTTCAGAAAGGGAAGGGGTCCCCTTTATCAGAAGTGGGAGAAACTCCTGATAAAGTGGGAAAGGCCCTGAGAACAATTGGAGCAACAAGCAGACGGGACTTGGTGAAAGGGGAAGGAGTGTCACTTTTATGGCATGTGAGGCAAAGGTGCTCCTTGCCAGGGTGTGTGTGTGTGTGTGCCTGCTTTTCACTGGTGCTTTATCTTATTTCACAGAATAATGGGTGCAGACTGGGGCATCCCATTCACCCTTCTGCCACAAAGGACTCTAGCCGATTGTGGCAGGACAGACCTTCTGTCTGCCAGGAGCGATGCACCTTTGCCTGGCAACCTACAAGGAACTGGAGCTTTTTCAAGGAAATCAGTAACTGGAATAGCAGGTGCAGACCCCACCCCCCAAAGAGCTGTCTATGTTCAGCAATGGGGGGGGGAGGGGGACTTAGTGAAGAAGAAGAAGAAGAGTTTGGATTTGATATCCCGCTTTATCACTGCCCTAAGGAGTCTCAAAGCGGCTGACATTCTCCTTTCCCTTCCTTCCCCCCAACAAACACTCTGTGAGGTGAGTGGGGCTGAGAGACTTCAGAGAAGTGTGACTGGCCCAAGGTCACCCAGCAGCTGCATGTGGAGGTAGTGCAAGTGGCCTTAACCCTGTGCTGACATTCTGTATGTTCAGAGATGTGCAGTTGGGGGAAGATGTTGAGGTCACCTAGGCCTGCATTCAAGGTGGGCCTCCATTGTGGCCCATGTGCAGTACAATCCATTGTGCATAAGACTCTGAACATGCATTCTGTTCAGGGCTGGCTTTGTCATAGGGTAGAGGGAAGCACCTGCCTCGAGTGCCAGATCCTGCAGGACAGGAGAGCAGCAATAGTCAACCTCTTCCCTGGCATGCTGTCTTGTTGCTAGCTGCTTGTGATGGTTGACCCTCTTGCCTGCTTGAATTTCTCCCATGCATTACCATTGGCATCATTCCCAGTAAAGGAGGCAGTTCTGATCATGTGATGCAATGCCACCCAGGCAGCTTGGGGGAGTGAGCAGTGGTGAGATGCTGGAGGGCAGAACTGTGTTCACCATGCAGCCTGGCCTGCACACATCACCTGAAATAGCCGATTGCCCTCAGGTGCGATGGAAAAGTCTGATTCTTTTTAAAAGGGGGATTTGTTTGCACTGCTAGGGCAACAGAGCCTGTTGATCCACTTTAATTATGCAAACCTAAAGTAAGTGCATGCGTGCTTGCTGATTGATTGATTGTATTGCATTGCATTTATATCCCACCTTTTCCTCTAAGGAGCTCAAGGAGTACATAGCTCTCCCCCTCCTCATTTAATCCCCACAACAACCCTGTGAGGTAGGTTAGGCTGAGAGACTTCAACTGGCCCTGGATCACCCAGTGAGCTTCATGACCAAGGGGGGATTTGAACCCTGGTCACCCAGGTCTTAGTCCAATAATCTAACCACGATGCCACACTGGCTTGAATGCCTCCTACAAAAGAGCTGCACCCTTTACCCCTTGGGCACCTGATGGCCAAAGCCCTGCTATTTATCTTGTAACACAGCCTAGTAAAGAACCAGCCACTGATCCCACTAGCTATTTGGACAAGGGTGTTCTGTTTGGCTCTGCACATGTCTGGCTCAGATGTGGGGCAATCTGTGCAGTGACACACAACATGCACATTGAGTCAGGGGCCTGGCACAGCTGCCCATTTCCACACAGCCTTCTCCTCTGCAGCCAGCCCAGCTGTCTTGTTTGAGCAGCCACAAGGCCAGGCAAACATTGGCAGGAGGCAGGTGACAGACATGGGTGTGTTGCAGCCCTTACAAGGTGAAACTGGGGGAACAAAGCACATCTTACCCAGCTCCATGCAGCTTCCCTTTAAACAAATTGTGACAGGCGTGCAAATTAGCTCGGGAAATAATTTGCATTATTTGGCCACGAACTCCAGCAGGAGGCAAATACCCAGTTTGTTATTTTGCAGGAGTAGAACAAAGCTGAAGAGGGAGGAAAAGTCTGGAGGACCAGGCCTCGGGCAGAAAGGAAGAAGGGGCTCCTAGACCTTTAATTGTTATTATAGAAGAGGGCAGCTTGTCATGCAAGGTGTAGGTTCCCTCTTCTACATGACTATTCACCAGGACACTTTATTCGTTTTCTTACATTTATATCTGCCCTGCCCCCCATTCCTCCTTCATGGAACTCAAGGCAGCATATGTTTGGTTCCACACAGTTTTCAGTCTGGGTACTGACGAGAACCAGACCTGCTTAGCTCAGCAAGGTCATGGCGTTGTGTGCCTGGAGGTTGTTGCTTGGGACACTGTTGCTAGAGAACTGCTTCACTGCTATAATGCCCAGTGCCAGAAGGGCTCAGTTTGGGTTTGAAAAACCTTTCCTCTCCCAAATTCCAAATAAATTTATTTGAAAATTGAGACACTCTGTCTCTAGTTCTGTGGTGTTCTTGCACCTTTAATAGTTGTAAAGAAGAGGAAATCTGTCATGCAAGTCACACCTGCCAAAATCCCCTCAGCTATACAGCAATTAAAGATGCAGGAGGTGCCTGTCCGCTTTTGCATCTGGCCGCCAGAGAGCTGGTCCAGCCATTTGGCAGAGTGAGGCAGGCACCTAAGGTGGCAGGTGCTGAGGGTCGGGAGACAGACACAGCTGTGCTAGCCATCAGCTTTTGTGTGTGTGTGCTCACTCTGTAGGAGCTCAGGGGTAAGAGGTATATGGCGCATGTCACATGCTCAGAGGCACTCTTTTCCAGTGAGGGAATCTCATGTTCATTGCTGGATAATGGCACTGGGCACAGGTCCCAGGGCTAATGAAAGGCCTTTTTATGCATTTAAAGGTAAAGGGACCCCTGACCGTTAGGTCCAGTTGCGGACGACTCTGGGGTTGTGGCGCTCATCTCACTTTACTGGCCAAGAGAGCCGGCATACAGCTTCCGGGTCATGTGGCCAGCATGACTAAGCTGCTTCTGGCGAACCAGAGCAGCGCACGGAAATGCCGTTTACCTTCCTGCCAGAGTGGTACCTATTTATCTACTTGCACTGCGTGCTTTCGAACTGCTAGGTTGGCAGGAGCAGGGACCAAGCAACGGGAGCTCACCCCGTCGCAGGGATTCAAACTGCTGACCTTCTGATCGGCAAGCCCTAGGCTCTGTGGTTTAACCCACAGCGCCACCCACATCCCTTTCATGGCAAATCCCAGTTTCCCTGCTGACAGGTCACTCAGTAACCATACCCGATTGTTGCTCCCTAATAGGAAGCTGCTTTGTTCTAAGTTAGACTATAGGTCCATCTACCTCAGTACCGTCTACACTGAATGGCAGTTGTTTCAAGCAGTGGATGTTCGCAGCCCTACTTGGAGATTCCAGGGATTGAACCTGGGACCTTCTGCATGCAAGGCCGATACCCACTGAGCCAATGGTCCTTCTGAAACAGGTGCGACAGGCATGTTTGCAAACACGCGTCTGTCTCCACTTGTTCCTCATGCTTCTCAAGAGCACACTTAACACACCCTAGACACACACTTACCTGGGACTAAGCTACTTCCGAGGAGACATGCCTAGGCCTGGAGCGGGAAGGGGTGTAAATGCTCACCTGCACAAACTGCCGAGGGAAGAGCCCCACCCGGCCCTCCAGCTCCCCTTGCAGCCATCCCTCTTCAGGGCCTGGTTGCACCTTCTGGATGATGTCGCCGGCAGTGATCTTCAGCTCATCACCCAGCTGCCCATCAAAGTCCACCAAGACCAAGACCTCTGAAGGAGGAGGAGGAGGAGGAGAGAGAAGCAGGAAGAAGGTTTCCCCCAAAACATCACTCAGCTATGGGCACTCCCAGATGACCTTTCTGTAGAGCATTCATTCCGATTGGCCCTCAGGGAGGTTAGGCAACATTGCAGCTATGCACACACTGGACCGTTAAAGGACGTTTCCCCCTCAAAGAATTCTGAGCACTGTAGTTTATGAAGGGTTGCTGGGAATTGTAATTCTATGAGAGCTAAACTTCAGAGCCCCGAGTCCTTTGAGGAAAAGAATGTGCTTTAAAAGTCTAGTGTGTACACAGCCTGCACCAAAGAGTCATTAGTCTACACCTTCCAGTGCATTTACGCATCACCTTCCTTATTGCAAAAGTCTGATCTTTTGAGAGAAGCAGCATCATTGCACAAAACCTCCCAATCAGCTGCAGTTGTGCAACCTAAATTTGCAGGTGCTTGGTGATTAAATCCCAACCAAAAATAGTAATATTCTGCAGAGGCTGACTTTGGCAATATGGCGCCCTGAGCGAGGACAAACTTTGGTGCCTCACCCAAATAATATTTCACACTTCTTATTTTCACAATAATTCGAGGGTGTGTTTTTTTTATAATTTGAGTTTGTTGAAGCACCCTCCCACCTCTTGCCTTCCATTCTCTGCATGCTCTCAAGCGCACTATTTTGCACCCCCTCGGCTCGGCATCCTGTGCAGGGGAACTGATTGCACCACCTTAAATCTAGCACTGCAGTCTAAGGCCACATTCACACCGTACATTGTACGATTGGAATTGTAGAGTTGGAAGCGTCCCCAAAGGTCATCCAGTCCAACGCCCTGCAATGCAGGAATCTAAACTAAAGCATCCATGACAGATGTCCATCCAGCCTCTGCTCAAAAGCCTCCACAGAGGGAGATCCACAATCTCCACTATGATACCACTTTAAAAACTTCATGGCTTCCTCGAAAGAATCCTGGGAGCTGTAGCTTGTTATGGGTGTGGAGACTCATATCTCTCTCACAGAGTTACAATCCCCAGAGTTCCCTGGGAAGGGGGGTTGATTGTTTAATAATACCTGGAATTGTAGCTCTGCACTCAACACCCATAACAGACCACAGCACCCAGAGTTCTTTGGAGGGAGCCATGACTGTTTAAAGTGGTACCATATTGCTTTAAATGTATGGTGCAAATGTGGCCTAATGTTGGATACAAACCATGAAGTGGGAGTTGAATGGCAGTGCAATGTAAAAAAAAAAAAGCGGTCCGTTATAATTAGAGCTTAAGTGTATGTTAAACAGGGATAACTGTTATAATTGGTGATAATTTAATATTGCTGAGATTATTGTATAAGCACCTGGAATGAGGCAGGAAACCATTCACAAGAAGCAGTTATGGATGGCAACAGCCAGCTGGGGCTGATGGGACCTGTGGCCCAAAATATCTGAAGGCCACCAAGTTGGCCTAACCTTTTCCAAACAGGTGACTGGTATTTACTTCCCTTGTCCCAGAAGCAGATTCTTCACAGGGCTGTGAGGCTGGGGCTCCTTCCATAAAGCAGCAATGGCCAGTCAGTGACCAGTGCATCAACTTCCATCTGGTCCCCAAACCAACCTTAAGTGGATCCCAGGAACCAGATGGTACATCCTAAGTTCTTTCTCCTGGGGGTGCAGTAAGGCAGGATAGAGAGCAGCCTTCACCAAATCCACAAGCCCTACTCTCTGGGGGCTTATCCACATTAACCTTTTGCCCCATTTTTTTAAGGCACAGGTCCATGCTTAAAAGCTCCTTGCCCAAGCATGGTTTCTTCATTTTTGACCTGGACTTTCCCCCACAATAACCTGCTGTTTAGGGCACAATCAGATCAAACATCAATTTTGGTTTTCCACATATTGCTGTTTGCTCCAACTGAGCTTTAAAGAGCGGGTTTTTGTGGGGAAAGCAAAAAAGGGGGGTGCTTGGACATGGAGCTTTAAAGCGCAG